>NC_137127.1:38979497-39675347 GCF_949319135.1 Squalius cephalus | reverse complement strand
TCTTGAAAATTTCCCTGGGCAGCTGTTTTGTAAGTAAGCTATACAGTGCTGCAGGGATGGCATCTTTTTGTAGGCCAAAACGCAGAAATGAGTTAACATTTTAGCACTTCTGATTTCATTGTCCTGGAGTCAATGGGTTTCTTGAATGGGTTTTTGGGTAAATGTCTGAAATAAGGTCTGTAATTTACACAAGCTCAAGATATGTTTTATTCTACAAAACAAAATACATCAGGCAAACCACCTTTATGAATTCCAATGAACTTATTTGTAATTTTTTTTTTTTACTTGTTTTGAAAATGTGGTTGCTAACAAGTGGCTACAACTAAAGAGGTTGTCAGGAACATTAAACGTCATCAGGCCGGACAGGTAAATTCATCTACTCAATAGTCCTCTTTCACAGCCTTGTTATGTTTATAATCATGCTCTTGCAAACTATTCTAATTCAAATTCTAATTGACTGTATTTAGGCTTCAAAATTCATAAAAAGTGTTCATTTGTGAAAATGTTTATGATGAACAAAACATGCACTACAAGACTTTAAAAATATTTTTACATTTGAAAATGATTTGAAAAACAAACAAAAAAACAACAACTAGGCATCATACATTTGCCGACTGTAAATGGTTACAGAGGAAAAATTGGGTGTCATTCACTAAATGACTGATGATCACAAACTACCAGAATTTTAGGTTATTCCAAACCTAACAAACTCATGCAGAAATATGCCTCGCTGCTATAAGATCCATGACAATGTGTTTAAAAAAAAATACAAAACAAAATGTGTTTTAAATTGTCGCAAAATATCAAACATGTTTTATATCCTCAGACTGGATGGGAATCATTGTCTGAAGCTAAACAGTCTTAACCCATCATACATTACACAACTTTCTGTGAAATCTGTCAACTCAACTCTGCAAGTTGTTCTGACTTTCGAAACTAGCGTTGACTTGTCCAGACTGTTAATCTAGGCAAATCTCTGCATTCCTTTATGTCCAGATAGCAAGAAGCAAGAAGCAAAGCGTGTTTGTGTCTGTATGCCCAAACTTCCTGTTTCAATAGAAAACTATTTCATGGTGTCTTTAAAGTCATTGTTGCTATGCCCCTGCTGCATATAATGTGAAAGAATGTGTGTTTGAGCCATTGGCGGTACAAGCGTGTATGTGTGTGTTGGTAATTGAGAGCAATGGTTGTTATTAGAAGAGTAGAGGACATGACGGGTTTTGCCTTGTCTGACCTAGCAGTGCTGTTTCACTGTCAGTCGTTTAGCCATTTAGCTTGGCCAGGGCGGCACAGCAAGAGGGACACATTACGAGGTGTTAGGGGAGATACCAGGAGCCGACAGAAGTATAAATCACGCTAGCTGTTAGTATGAGGCGAGGCGAGGCGAGGCTCTCCTCCCGAGGTGGGGGTGGGGGTGGGGGTGGGGGGGGGATGGTGGGACGGAGAGAGGAGCAGGGCAGAGGAATCATGTGGTTTGTCTTCACGTCCCAGTAGCTTTCAGGCTAATAAACGGATTAGAGACCACTTTGAGCCAAAGACAAAAAGGGATTTCTGCTGTTCGGGGAGAGAGAGGAAGTGGGAGCGGACTTGAATGAGGATGGTTTGGCTCTGAAAGCAGGCCAGCACTACAGGGAGAAACTGTGTGGGCTCCTGTCGAGTTTTGAAGCGATTGGAACGCTTATCGCGTTTGATGAGACGTTAGAGGCATATTGTGGCACTTATGAAACTGCACAGAAAAAAAGATCTATAGATCAGTACTCACCGAAACTGCAGGCAAACACTCTCAGAGTACCTGTAAATGAATGAACAAACGTCAATGTCAGGGTTACACAAGTTTTGCTATTAGCATTTGTAGAGTTTAAGCTGCAAGTTTCTGCCAAAGAATATTCCATCTGAAAGAAACCGAGAGGCTTTATGTATATACCATAAATGACAAGACCCCATGAATCAGACTTCAGTTTACTTCAGAGGCAGTGGTATTTATAGTTTATGGGGAATGGATGTTTCCACTCGAAAGACTATTATATTGGGTTAAAAATATATTCTCCAGCAGAAAAGATGAATCAGCAATTTTCCCATGAAGAAAATGACTAAGTTTTAAATGCAACCATCATACAGACTAGCATTTAGATGGAGAGCCACAAAATATCCATTTTTATTTCATTTGGTCTTTAAAAGTCTTAAATTGAAAAAGAGAAGAAAAAAAGTTTGTGAAGACAAACTTTGGTGTTGGCTAGAGAAAGCCTGCAATGCATGTTTGAAGTAGATCTAAAATAGATTCAGTGGCGGAACTAGAGTTTTATACTTGGGGTGGCCAGGGGGTGGTCACTACTTCTTTCAGGGGTACACACACACACGCATGCACGCACGCACGCACGCACACACACACACACTGTAATCAGAGGTATCTGTGTCCTCTCTTGATACATTTATTTATAACACAAGAACCATTAGAGTATAATCCCAATATAAATGCCACAGCCATCAACAACAAGAACACACATGAACCAACATTTTAAAGGTCCAAACCGGTATGACCTTCTTCTGCGGAACACAACATATATTTTAAAGCATGTTGGTAACCACACAGTTTTGGTTCCCATCAACATCCATTGTATGGAAAGAAAAAATACAATGGAAGTCAATGGGAACCCAAATTTGGGTGAACTCATTTTTGGGTGAACTATCCTTTTAATTTGACAAAATCATCTCAACTTAAATTCCTGAATTCGGTATGTGATTGACTGCCTGAGTCTGGTAGATGCTCCTGAAGTCTGACCACACTGACTCTGACTAGCCTCAGGTAGGGAGCTGCTCTGGGGTCCAGTGGTGATGCAAGGGCTGGGGTCTGTTTGCACCTGATCTGCCTGTTTGTGCTTCTTTAAAAAGAACTCTGATATATTTCCCTTTCTTTTCATGGTTATTTGATCCTGTGCAAAAATATGACAGCCTATGGTTACATCTAATCATCCAATTACCAAAATTTTTATCTTAATTTTTTCCTGCCAGCATTAAAAAGAAAAAAGAAAAAAAAAAGTTGTCAGCCACCGCCAGCGTTTTTTAACCTGACTACGTCAGACTTCTTACTTCTGCTCAATTTCATTTCGCTTCTGTACTTAGTCTGAGACAGCGTAATAGCTTTCCGTTTTCCTCCGGCCTGAAAACAGCCGGCCAATCAACGAACAGAGGGCGGGCTGAGAGCCGTGACGTAGACGCTGATTGTACCGTGGATGCGTAGATTTACTTCACATAATCTGCAAAAGTCGTTCACAGCCATGTTCACTCCGGTATTTCGCTCGATGGTTTTGTTTTCGCATCATACGTGTTTACAGTGGAAGTTAGATGCGGCTGAGCCTGCGCATAACACACGCCATAACCAAACGTTATGTGATTGGCTTACGGGTAACCAATGATTTTAAACTTCAGACAAGCGCCCCCTGCGAGAAAGAAAACGCTTTTCAATTATGCCATGCCAGACTCTGTCTACGAAGCAAAGCGAAGTAGCAGAGTTGGGTATTACCAGGCTAAGCGTTTTTGGTCATTTTCACAATTTCATGGCACCCCAGAATATTTTGTTGTATTAATATCTGAACATGCAATATATCAAAAGAAAGGACAGACCCTCTGCTTTAAAAAAAAAAAAAAATCTGTTTTATTCTAGCTTCATGCAGACTTTTTTTATCAACACTTGAATGTTGGTAAGTTTCATAAATAAGCAACATGAGCAAAAAGCTGATTTAAATTTTTTTTTTTTATCAGAGACTACATCCAGATCAGATTCAGAATGATGATCAAAACACAGATGAGTAGATCAAGTCCATCAACACTCCCAAAACATCACAGTCCTATAGTGATCGCATTATGATATCGCTTGTTTCTGCTTCTTTGCCTGCGTTTTGATCTGGAGGTACTCGTTCAGGAGATGCGTAATAGACGTAAGTGCGTAAGTGCCCCATAGCTTATAACAGTGAAAACACAGAAAACCATAAACTCGTCAATGGCGGGGAGGGCTGAAGAACTGAAGCAGCCTAACTGAGCTACCTAATCGATTTCAAACTGCCAAATGTTAACTCGCTGAACACTGAGAGCTGTAGCCTACTTCCCCACATTAGCTAAACATTTGTATACATTTGTAACGTACACACAGCATGGTATATGCACAGTACTAGCACAGGTGTAAGCATACGGATTGTTATGCTAAATTGCAAGCCGATCTCTCTAGTCTGATTAACTCGTAGCCTATTGCAGCCTTATTAACTCACACAGCGTCTCATAAAATTTATTCAGAGCAAACAACCCTGATGTTAAACCTTAAAAACTTACTTCAAATATGATGTTTTCTTATTCTTCGGTATCTTGCAACCATATTCTCTCGTCCTCTGCTCGCCCGTTTGAAAACTGCACGCGCTGCCAGCGAAAGTAAAAATAAAAAAATAATAAAAAATCAGCATATCAGCAACTGCTAGTAGCGAATACAATTTTGGGGCGGACATCCCTCTGGCTCCGCCACTGAATAGATTCAAGATTTAAGGAGTTTTAAAGGCTTGAAGTTTGAAGTTTTTAAGGCTATGCAGTCTATCAGACAAACAGGTTGCTAGGGTGTTCTGAGTGGTTGCTAGGGTGAGAGAAAGGGAGGTTGTATATGTTTAGATTTTAATTTATGACAGTTGGAGTTTGAGCAGTTTTTGCTCATTTTGGGAATACCGAATGAGCCAATTTTTAGGTTCCGTATTAGGAGAACCGCAATCACGATCATTTCGAAAATATAACAGACTGAAGGTCTGACTGACCCAGGTAGCTTTAAAGCTCAAGGAGGAGATCGAGTAAGAAATTGTATCTTTGAAAAATAAGAATAATTTCAAGTTTAAATTCAATGTTGGCTTTTTCAAGGTAACAGATTTCACAATGTGCCTTTCTATCCTGATCACAACCAAGATGTAGGAAGTCTGTAGGAGTGGTTCGGTATTGTCTGTCCCAGCTTTTGTGTAACTTGTTTAGCGCTACGTCTAGCGTGGCGAGGAGAGGGGGCACTTTTGCTTCTGACCCTGTCAGCCTGATCCTGAGATGGCCGCTCAGGGCCCCTCACCCACTCAATGCGTTCTTTCAGCCCTGCTCTGGGATCAGCCTTGGGGTCACAAGCAGAAAGACGAGCCCTGGGTGCCGAATTTAGAGGGGGAAAACGTTGTTTTGTGAAGGTTCTGAAGGAGCTTTACAACTTCCGAAAGTTTCTCTGACCGCCCCAATAACCCCTTCCCATGATTTTGTGTTTTGTATGTTAATACGCATCAAATGCCTCTCAAACACAATGAGGAGGCCCTGGTTCGGAAACAACAAGAGAGTGGGCGTGAAACCGACCCAGCGTTTGCTTGTCTTTGACCTGAATATAACTCTCTGGTTAGGAGCGTCAGCTTTGATACTTTGACAGAAATACTTGACTCTCAGTAATGTGCCAAAATAATCTCAAGCCAAATAAATCCACAAGCATTATCCTTGACCTTTTTGTCTTGTTTGTTTTTCATTTTCAAATGCTACAAATGTAATATTGGTCTAGTAATAACTATGCACCAACTATACACCATATGATCAAAAGACATGCTTGGACTCCTTTGAGAGCAGTAAATGAAAGGAAATAAAGATATTTTGACTTTATCAGAAGTCTTTGCTAAAATAAAAGCTTGTAATTCCTCAGGGCTATAACTTCAGTAAAGACTTATAAATTCTTACTGCTGTAAATTGTCATTCCCTGAGGAAAATTGTATTGCTCAGAGACCCTTTCATAGCTTAAGCAAAATTAATTGAGTTCTCAGTAATGCTTTTAGAGGTACGTGCTAATTGTCCACCCAAAAATGAAAATTCTGTCATCATTTACTCACCCTCATGTTGTTCCCAAGTCCAAACTTGTATTGTATTCTTTTGCAAAACATTTGTCCATACAATGCAAGTCAATGGTCACCGAAACTGATTAGTTACCAACATCCTTCAAAATATCTTCTTTTATGTTCCACAGAGGAAAGAAGATCATACAGGTTTGGAACAGCATGAGGGTGAGTGAACTTATTGGGTGAACTATTGAACAGCCAGAACGCATTAAATGTTTTCTGTTTTCAGTTGAAATCTGTGTCGTGTAAGTGGCCCCTAACTTAATAACTAATGATTTTTACAACGGAAATGAATCAATTAAAAACTTAAGCTAGACAATGACTTTCTTCTAGAGCTGCTGCACAGCCAAAACAATCTTTGTTGCATTAATTTCCTATTATCACTGTAAAGTTGCTTTGCAACAATCTGTATTGTAAAAAGAGCTTATGAAGGTGACTTTACTATCTCTTCAAGTATCATGTCTCAGATGTTTCTCCTAAAATTATTATGGAGACTTAAAAACACATATAGTAAGAATATAGAGCAAAGATTTGGTATTTCGGTGACTTTTGATTGCAAATGCTGCTGTCTTGGCAAATCAAAGCACTGTTTTGTTCTCTCGTGGGAATTTAGTGGAGACACAAGATTACTAGGGTATTTTTCTCTGTAGAAACAGGAGACTAAGATAAAGTCTCAATGTGCTCTGCTTTCTGGCAGACATTGCAAATTCCTATATATTTTTCATACTGAATATCAAGGATTGCATTTTGACTTAAATGAGATCTCATCTGTGATTTTTATTCCTTACAGGATGTCCTGTTTGGTGTGTCATATAAAATTTTTGCTATGTTTAATTGTAATTTTTCTTATACATTTTTTATGTGCTGTTTACATGACACTGTTTTCAACTAAAAACAGAAAACTTTTTATGTGTTTCTCCGTTCATTTATACGACAATGGCATTTTGGGGGACTGAAAATGCTAAATTTTGAAAACGGGTTTCAAAGTGCAAGTTTTTGAAAATGAAACCGTTATTGTCTCTGTGTAAACTAAAAAAAAAGTGCATCTGTGTAAACGGTGACACCATGCGCATCCGTATTACGTGTTCAGTCTATGGGGCGGACTTACTACTCTGTTGGTGTACTATCACATTCTATAAAGTAGGGATTTTGGATGCAGCGTTAGTCTAGATAGGTCTTTGCTAAATAAAATATTATTGTGCTTAATTATATTTCTGTCATGACAACTCTCAGGAGATTGGTATGGTAATAGAGATTGGCATGGTAATGGATATGACAATGTTAATGTATTTGGTCTTGGTGGTGTCATGATTCCTGTCTTGTGTTCTCCTTGTCTTGTGTGGACTTTTGTTATTTCCTGTTCTGTGCCATGTTTTGTAGTCCTTTGTAGTTTTTCTTGCTTATTACTTGCCCCTTGTTGTCTTGTTTAGCTTGTTTGCCTGTGTATTTAAACCTCTGTGCTTCAGTTGTTGTTTGTCGGTCATTGTGGCTGTTTGCAGTTAACTTTTCCTTGTTCTTGTCCTGAGTTCCATGTTCTGTTGTTTGCCCTGGATTACTTGTTTGTTTCATTAAAATAGTGCTTGCATGTGGATTCTTTCTCCGCTTCATTCCTACCACATTGTTACAGGTGGAATAGATCTGCTACGCTGCAGAGCAAGTAGACTTGCTACTGCCAATACATTCACAGACATTGCTGTTGTTGTTTTTTCTTCATGGGACCGCATGTTTTAGGATCTATGTGTGCCTTGGCTACCTTGCTGACCGGCTTAACACTAGTGTTCTAACATGAACCTAGTTTAAACTTGTAAAGACTGCTCTGTTTAGGAATTAATAACCAGACCACACAATATGCGCAGAGATATGTAATAAAATGTCAATCACTTCTGAAATCATGCTGGATACTGCATACTGCTACTAGCCCCGGTATTTGTTTTAATGTTGAGCTGCAGCTCACTGGACGCTGACTCAACAGCAACCAATCAGCTGAGCTATGTAGATAATGATGTGATCGCTACCAAATGAGTCAAAGACTTATCAGCCTGCACTATTTAGAGTTTCATGCCAGAACTAGGTAATAAAGGTCTGTAATTCCTCAGTACAGTTAAGGGTTTAGCAAATTATTCAATGTTATTTTTATTTGGATAGAAAGTGTGTACAAACCATCTGCCACTACAGTATAACACTCATTTACCTCACTCTCTTTCTCTCTCTCTTGTCCATCTGTGTCTGGCTGGTGTACTGTATAATATGAGGGTTGACCTGCTGGCATCCGCTGCCTCGGGTACACACATGGCTGTATAAAGGACGTCCCAACCTTCCCTCTCTCCCCTGAAAGGTGCCAAACTCTGCTCTTTAATTATTCATTACACAGCCCTGCCCTGAGAATGGCATCGTGCTGTGTTTCGGTCCAGACGTGGATGGCTGCCATAGCGCAGAGAACGCTTGTTCTATCCCACTGAATGTTTGCAACCATCTGCCGAGGTTCAGCGCAGCAGCATGTGAAGAGATGTTTGATTTTTTTTTTAACACTCTGTTTAGTGTGTCCTGGCGTGTCACTCCCATATTTCCTTCTGTTTGGACTCTAATGGCTGTAGCGTGTGCATACGGGCGCCTGCAGGCTGAACCTGCTTGGCTAATATTCCTCTCACACAGGTCGTAGCGTGCTCGCTGCATTGATTGCGTGCGTGTGTGTCTGTCCTCTTGCATCTCATCAGTTTCTCCTTGCTAGGGCGAGGAAAACCGATATTCGCTAGCTGTATGGTACCCTATGCCCTCGTTCTCTCTCTGAACATCCTGTCCTATCGCTGTCCATGTTGACTTTGTTTGAGACAATCCATTATTTTTGATAAGCTCATTTTCTCTCCGTCTTATCGAACTGCAGGCAGAACCGGGAGAGAGATGTGGCCGAGGATCCTGAGGGCCGGTGCTGTAGGGCCAGTGCAAACACTAATCAGCTTTAATTTCAACATCTCATCACGAGGGGCTCTGTGTGTGTGATCTGTATTAACCGCTCAGTAATCGGTCTTACGGCACTGCAGTTGTTGAACAATAATCTCGGACCGTTCACAGAATGGCCGTTGCGCATTGCATACAAAAATGGTTAAATTCGCCAGCTCCAATCAGTTTCCGGGAGTCAGTGTGCATGTTTGCACCAGTTCCCAGGCTGCTGCAATGAACGTTTCCAAAAACTAGTCACTGGATTTGCCAGAGGTTTGAAGTTGTGAGACTGAATCTTTAAAAAAAAAACACTACATTACCATATTTTTGGAAAATAAGGCACACCAGGTCAAAATTGCATTGTTGATAGAAAAAAACCCACATATAGCGAGTCTAGCTCCACCCTTTAGTACCGTACCACTGTGCTAGGTACCCCAACGGAAGAGTACCGAAAAAGTGGTACGGTACGGTTCGGCATTTTGGTTCCATTCACAACTTTTGACAGTGGAAACGGAAATAATTGCGTACCGTACCGCTGAGTGGAAATGAGCCATAAGAGACTTGTAATGTGACTCTATCTGTACCCTTCTGTCCTCCAGTAAACTATTTATTTTCTTGAAAATCTAAGAGGACGTGAAGAGGTACTGTGTGTGTGTGTGTGTGTGTGTGTGTGTGTGTGTGTGTGTGTGTGTGTGTGTGTATGGGGATGATTTCTGACTCTGTGTTGCCACTCTGTTCCCCTGACACCTGTGTGCTAATTAGGGTCATATTGGTGCATTCCACACTAATGACTTCAGGCTGCATACAGTGGCTGTAAACATTTACTCGCATTGTCTGCTGAATGCTGTTATCTCATTGATGGCATGTGTGTGTGTGTGTGTGTGTGTTTTCTCACTGTGCTTATTAACGCCTGCCATAGATTTTTATCAGCTGTTTAATAGTTCATAGGTCTATATATCCGCTCAAACACACATATTAAAGCCAACATGGACTCAAAACTGACCTTTTTACTTTCCTAATAAATGTCCTTGCTTATTTTGCATGATTCATCAGTGTATATTATTCTCAAGAAAACATTTTTCAAAATCATCCACTGAAACACAGTAACTTTCTCCACCTCTGAAATTACTTTTCTTTTGTGTTGATGTCAGCAGTGCTGTTTTCAAGTCGGAATAATCGTATTTACAAGACATGAATGCCATGGCATAATTACCAGTGGGATTTTCTTTGTGCACTGTCTTTCCGAGTTCAAGGCAAGAATCAAATTGGCACTGGACATAATAAGTTTTAACTGTGAATTTTGACTGTTTTTATATGCATTTTATGTACCGTTGATAAAGAATAGCAACAATGCCTGCAGTAAAGTAAGGTTTATAAGATGGCAGGCTTGTGTGACTAAGCATAAAGCATCAGTTAAACAGCATTAGTCCTAAAAAAGCTTCCTGTGTTTGCCATTAAGTGCAAAAAGAGACATATACATGTGAAATTGCCCACTAGGTATGTTTTTTTTTTTCTACTAAAACTACACAAATGCACATTACAAGATAGTTACGATTTCCAAATTTACAAGAAGGTAAGGGATGAACAAAATAATAATAATAATAATAATAATAACCTATATTACAACCTAACATCCCTGAATATTCTGTTTTAATCAGGATTACAGAAGTTAAGGTTGTGAATGTTTCATGCTGTTTTCAGAAATTGGGAGGGAGTATTTCAGTATCCTGGCACTAATGTTGATTCAAATGTTTCTGGATGAAAGAGATAAATGGCACAAGCACTTTATTTTACTGTGATGAGCGTTTGGATGCAGGGTGACATGTTCTGCTCTGGTCTTCAATCATACGCTGTCTTCTCAGAGCACACAGAAAAAGATACAAAAGAGTTGTTTAATTATTAACTACTTTTTAACAGAAGAGATCTGATTAATCAGAAAAAGTGACATTTCAATAACATTTTTGCAGTTTAATTAGGTAAGATTAATTGGCAAGATTAGCTTTGGGCTTCTCAAGTTATGAAAATGTAATAAATAAATAAATGTTGCTTGTTGATGTTTGTTTGAAGAAACAAATTTAATTCTCTTTGCCCAAAGGGATCTAAAAACTTCAATATCCTAGTTTTATTTATTTTATTTATTTTTCCTGTATGCATACTTTGGTTACATCTAGAAAGGATCTCAAGAATATCTCAAACTGTGCTCAGATTTCCCAAGATAAAGTCTGCAGTCAAATTTCAGAGATCTCAATTTAAACATTTCTCTTCAAATGTTTGTAGTCAATACTAAAATCAATCATTTTATCCTGAACATATATATATATATAAATAAATAAATCAAAAACATGAACATTCCCTCCCCCTCACAGTGATATCTCTTCTCTGATGACTTGTGCGCAAAGAAATTAGGAAACAACAACAATCCAACCGTCCAATCAATTCCAGACAGACAAAATCAAGTCATGCCCTACATTTCTCTCTCATTTTTTTTTATTTTTAATTTTTTTAAAGAAACATACTGTAAGTTATATTGTACAAACACCTTCTGAAAAACATTAAAGAGCCTCTACACAAAATATCACATATAACAAATGAGGGGAAAAAAATAACATTCTGTGTTCATTCAAAACATTGAAAATACATAAAATAAACATCAGAATGAATATATATTAATAAAAAAAATAAAAAAAACGTTTTTTTTTTTTTCTAATTCAAGAAGCCGCTTCACTCAGATATCAATTGGCAAGAAAAGAAGTTTGCATGCTGTACATGCTGACTTTAAGAAAAACAAACAAACAAAAAAAAAAAACGATATGGTAATAATACTCTTTTCAAAAGGTATTTGCCGGTACTTTAAGTCAATACTTTTTTTTACAATTTTTTTTTAGCATTTTAGCCAGTAACAAACATGTCTGTTGAATGCATGAATGCAAAGGCCAATCAGAGGGGTTTAAGTTCCCTCAACACTGCTCAAAACTCGAGAGCTCATTGACTAAGTTATGCACATTCACAAATCATTTCATAAAAACCAATAAAGTATAAACACAGATGTAACAACTTTGAATAATAGTTTTATTTTTTATTGATGTTAAAGGTGCAGTAAGCTATTTCAAAGAAACGCTGATATTGATATTTGAAATCACCAAAACAAACACGCCCCTACCCAAAAGGATTACACCCTTATCTTCATAGCTCCGCCCCCAAACTCACAAACACGCTATGCAACACTAGCCTGGTAATACCAGACTCTGCTACTTCACTTTGCTTCGTAGACAGAGTCTGGAATGGCATAACAGAGAAGTGTTTTCTCTCTTGCTAGGGGGCGCTTGTCTGAAGTTTAAAATCATTGGTTACCCGTAAGCCAATCACATAACGTTTGGTTATGGCGTGTGTTATGCGCATGCTCGGCCGCATTTAACTTTCACTGTAAACACATGTATGATGCGAAAACAAAACCATCGAGCGAAATACCGGAGTGAACATGGCTGTGAACGACTTTTGCAGGTTAAGTTAAGTAAATCTACGCATCCACGGTACAATCAGCGTGTACGTCACGGCTCTCAGCCCGCCCTCTGTTCGTTGATTGGCCCGGCTGTTTCCAGACCGGTGGCAAACAAAAAGCTCTGAAGCTGTCTCAGACTGAGTACAGAAGCGAAATGAAATTGAGCGGAAGTACGAAGTCTGACGTAGTCAGGCTAATGCAACACAGGCACCTCCCCCTAATGAGTGTATACGCCCCTTACTGCTCTTTGGCTACAAGTGTGTTTTGGTGCTCGGTCTGATCCACTTTCAACAGCGTTTCTCAGAAATCACTTACTTACCTTTAAGGACACACTGCAAAATTTTAGGAGTAACAACCATATTCAAATGTGGGATTGAATCTGAAATGACATAGCAATGCAAATTTCAAACATAAAATATAATAGGATTTTCTGTATCTATGGTTTGAAAATATAAATTTGTGGTGGGAATTCTTGGCCATTTCCACCACTACATGTTCTAAAAGCTTTTAAAACATTTGAAAAACTGGATGTTTTGAAAGTTCATAGAACATTCAGAGATGACTTTATGGGGAACGTTTGCAAACTGTTCTTGGTGCATATTTTTTGTAAGCTAGGAATGTGTGTATACAGGTTTTTTTCTAGTCTTTGAAGCGATTTGGGATGAAAAGATACAAACAAAAGTTATGCACCTTCTGCTTTCACATTTATATGCATCTACCAGTGCTTCTGAATGTGTTTAAGAAGTTGCATGCATGTGTGTGAGTGCATGTTTGGAAATGTGTGTGAGACGTGAGAGTGTGTATGTGACTCATCATGTCATGCTTAATGCAGCTCAGCACAGAATCACGCTATTGTTTTCCTCCAGGGCTCCACTGGAGAAACTCACGATGCTCTATTCATTCAGACAAATCCCACAGCTCTACTGCGGCACTCTTAATTTAACGCTGCTGTGGCCGCTCTTATAGACAGCCATCAGATTACACAGGCGCTGTATATACAGCATAATCCACAGGAAGCACTAGAATCGCTGCTGACTCACTGAGGGGACTGATGGTGTCTGATTGTGATTTTCAGAAGAGAGGCACAGTGCTACTTGTGTATTTGCATGATGATTTTATTGTTAAAGGGATAGTCCACCCCCCAAAAATGAAGAAATAATAATAATGTCATTCACAAAAGGTGATTTTAGTAATATATTTGAGCTGCTCTATTCTGTACAATAAAAGTGAACTGTTAAGTTCCATAAAAGTAGTCCAAAAAACGTTCTGAAGCACACGATAGTTTTGTGTGTAAAATAACTACGTGAATATCCTGAATATTGTGTTCCAATTAAGTCAGCAAGTTATACGGGTGTAGTATTGTTACCTCCACCCCCTTCAAGTAATGTTTTCATTATTTCTTTAACCCTAAAAAGTCTACTGAATTGTATTTGGTACACACATTTCTGAGGCCTCCAAATTATCAAAACTTTGCTGAAAAATTATTGTACACAATCTGGTTGCTTTTATAGCAAAAGGCCTTTTAGTACAATTCTTTACTAAGAACTAAAAACATTATTTAGTATAATGTCCACCCTGAGGTCATGGTACATGTGCATTTTTGATGTGAAATCTTTACAGATTTTTATAAAGAATACATTTAATATTGTTAGTAATGAACACTTACTGGACTGAACCTAGCTTTAGCTGATTATACATCATTTAAAACAATGATAATACGGCTTTTGAGTAGTGTTTTTTATACATCTCTCAAACATCATTGTGTTGCATTGCATTATATGTTTTGCCAATGAGCAATTAAAGCCTGATGTATTAAATATGAAAAAAAAGCAAACCATTTATTTACTTCTTTTTTTTTTTTTTTTCAGACTATTATTTCAAGCCATGTCCTCTTGCCCTGATGAAGCACGTGGTGATCATTGGGACCCCCACTCATCTGCAGCCGAGCATTGTGGGATTTTCAGCGCATGTCCTCTTGCTGGCTCAGCGCTTTTGCAAGGGTGAATCTCATCCCTGAGTGAATCTCATTTGAGTTGTGAGTGTAGGCGGAGCCTTTACTATGCACTGTTCTACTAGAGACTTGTAGTGTGAGGTGTGTGTGAGAGAGAGAAAGAGAGAGAGATCTGTTATATGACTCAGTAGGAGTTTTGACTTACATGCCATATGTTCACACAGGAACTGCACCATTCTGTGACACACACAAAAAAACTGTTCGTGTGATGCCCTCAATTGCACATCTTTTATGAACACTTGTTCCTGTGCCAGCATAAGTGGAAATTGTTATGTATGGCATGTTCTCTATTAACTTTAAATTATGAATACAAAATTAAAATGGTGAAGAATACAATGAAAAGGAGACATAATATGCACACAAAGGCCAAGTCATTTTGTTATGAATCCACCAGATCAAGAGGTCTTCACAGGTGTTAAAAGTCCTAAATTAAAGTCCAAACTGTCCCAAACTGATCTGTGCTGTGAAATTGTAAGTTCTTTGTTTGTGTGTGCACTCTTGGAAAAAAAGGTACAAAAGCTGTCACTGTGGCGGTACCTTTTCAAAAGGGACACCTTTGTACCTAAAGAGTGCATTTTAGTCCCTCAAAGGTACATATTGGTACCAAACGTGTACATATTAGTACCTAAATGGTACATATTAGAACCCTTTTGAAGGGTACTGTCCCAGTGACAGCTTTTGTACCTTTTTTTCTGAGAGTGTGTGTGTGTGTGTGTTTATGTGATTTATGAAGACAGAAATTTGTATGAGGACATTTCCTGAGTCCTCATATTTTAAATCGCTTTAAAAACATACCAAACAGTGTGTTATTAAAAATGTAAAAATGCATAAAGTTTTCTGTGATGGGTATGTTTAGGGTAGGCTAGTGTATATATGTATATATATATATACAGTTTGTACAGTATAGAAACCATCACGCCTAGAGTCCCCACAAGTATAGCAAAACAAGTGTGTGTGTGTGTTTTAGCAGTTTGGTTTCATTATAGACTCTTTTAGGACAGGAAATGAGGTTTTGAGTTCTAAAAGTTACATAGTATTGTACATCAATCTCATATATATCAAAAGATAACATTTTATGCATTATGTTTACAAAATACAAATTGAAATCTATTACTCATTTGTTATTTTCTCTCCAAATTAGGTAGACAAGTGACAGAACGTTCCTTTTCGATGTGTGGGTGCAAGTGAGAAAGTGCAAGTTCCAGAAACAATACAAACTTTGCTGCAAGGTGGAAATGGATGGAAAATGGCCTGAAATTGTTTGAGACATATTTAGATATTTAGATAGAGTTAGACCTAGACACACAATTTTTGTTCAGCCTGTGACTCAAATATAAGGAGCGTGTCAAAACTATTATTATTAGATATTAAATAACAAAATTATATATTATTAGTACAAAATTATGCCTGTAAATTAACATTCTTCTCACTAAGTCCAATCCTGGTTCATGTTTGTAATAAATGAAAGAAAAGAGAAACTATTATTATAAATACCACAAATTTTACATGAAAAATTGGACCGTTTGTAGCATTAGGAAGCAGACTTCTAATCTGATCTGATCTGGAGGATTGGATCTGATGTGGATTCGTCTGAAACTGATGATCCAGGATCTGTAATAGATCACTGTCAGCCAGAGAACCTTAACTAAACCCTGATAATGAAATTCAGTTCATTCAAAAGAGAATGTCCTTAAGGGATGAGGTGAGGTAACTTTAGCTTGATGTCCAGGCTGTTGGTCTGTAAAGACTGGCGAGGCGCCAGCATGCTTTATACATACATTATAGAATAATAACAAGAGTAATAGTTGTTATAGTAGTAAAAAATAGGTATTATACTTTTCATAAGCAAACTGCTCAGCCAGTTTCTTTGCACATGAGGTGATGCTGATGATGACCAGACCACTCAAACATTGTTAAGTCATGGAAGTGCAACAGTTTTTTTATTTTTTATTTAATTGAATATGCTTTAACTTTTCCCTACCTTTTCTATTTAACCAGACACAGTCTGTAAACGGTATAAAGCTTCAGGCAAAATCAAAGATACAAACCAAAATCAGAGAGGCAGGTATAGATTTAAAAGTGTCCATTTTTGTTTGTGAACTTAAAGAGTCTCTATGTTTTTAATGCATGTTGCAAGATAATGTTTACTTTGTGTATGCAAAAAATGTGAGTAAATACTGTATGTCTTCCATGGATTTCTATGAAAACATACAGTTATGGTTTACTTTATAGTATGTTCATTTGTGTCAGTGGAGTTAGTTTGGCATCATCTGCATTTAGGTGATTTTCAGTAATCCATATTTGGCAACAATGCAATGTTTTTACACTTTTCTAGCACATGAATAGGCACCAAAGCTGTAATCGATCCAGTTCCCTGAATCCCCCAATAACTGGAACATATTGCAAAAAAAAAAAAAAAAAAAAAAAAAATTATATATATATAGGCAATTGAATACTTTGGGGACTTTTTATTTTGTATAAGCTTATGTTACACCTCAAAAATCCCCCCACATTCTCTCTAAAAGCTTGAGCCCTGAACAGAGAGGGAGCCCAAAAATCGCGACAGGGGTCTCAGGCCAATAAACGGTCCAAGGGGCCCAGAAACCATTGCGCCACTCCTGACCACAGGTATGTTTTAATGTTTCATTTTTGTAAAACTTTGAGAATGCAAAAGGCCTTGCAGGTGGCTAAGAAATTATAGCATCTCTAAAACCGATTTTCAAACATAGACAGGGAAGGCCATAACCATGTTTTGAACATTGCGGGGGACCAAAAAAACAAACAAAAACAAATTCATAGGGATGTCACAAATGTAATTGTCCTCCTTATTATAACAATTTATTGTAAAATAATGCATTGGAACTATTTGCAAGTAATATTAGTATTTTATTTATTTTTTTCCTGAAATTCTTCAAGGCAAGTCAGATAACCACATTTATTAAATGAATTCAGAACATGCACACATTCATTCTCAATCTTTTGCCTAATAGGCTGAAAATGGGTCTATTAGGCCTAATTTTTCTTGTCTCGTCACATTCAATTATGAATTGCACGTTCACCATATCTGATTATTAGGGGGGACTTGTCTTTTTTATTTTTTCTCAGGGTTTGACTTAATTTTTGCATAGGTTAATTTTCCAGGCATGACTCATCATAAAAGTGAATAAACTACAGGCAAATTTTAATGAATATAATTGTTTTTCAATCATATTCCATTCTCATTTTAATTATATATATATATATATATATATATATATATATATATATATATATATATATATATATATATATATATATAATATGCCTACTTTAAATTAACTTTTTTATTCTACTGT
This sequence comes from Squalius cephalus, assembly GCF_949319135.1. Classification (NCBI taxonomy): domain Eukaryota; kingdom Metazoa; phylum Chordata; class Actinopteri; order Cypriniformes; family Leuciscidae; genus Squalius; species Squalius cephalus. The sequence continues at coordinate 39,657,686 of NC_137127.1, read as the reverse complement.
GCGATCTACTTAGGGAGAATCAGTCATTTCTGAAGTTCTGCACTAGATTAATCATAAACCTGCATTCCTCTCAAACATGTTCTGATTATCTCCAATCAGTTCAGAGCAGATTGACCAGTTTTGAATCCATCAGAGGTCAGTGACAGACTCAGGTGTGAAGCAGTATGTCTGTATAAAGTCACTATTAGACAGGTTGCACTCCAGCAGGAAGGCCATATGGCGGTTAACCCACAATCCTCTTCACTGCCACCACACCAGGTACACAACAAGTGTGTCATGTTGTGGGGCTCATGTGTGTGTGTGTGTGTTACTGTTTGGTAACTGGGAGAGTCTTGTTTTCCTAGATAAGGCTGAACTGACTTCTGTTTGAACATTTCTTCCAGTTCTATTGGAGTAACACGAACATTTGACTAAAACTGTCACATGTGATCCTTGTCATTTGCTGGTAGTTTTTTTTTTTTGTTGTTGTTGTTGGGGGGGTGGGGTGCATTTGAGTGCATTTTGTTGATCTTAGCTCTCTATTATGAGTTGTGTTGTGCTGAGTTGCAGGTGCTGCAGATTTCACCTGACTCACTGACCTCTGACCTTGACCTGACTCACTGACCCTGTAAAATGGGGCTCCAATGACAATGATGTTATTGTGTGAGTGTGGTTGAATCATTGGACTGTTAATACAATGGCTTGTCCTAGTGAAGTTGTTGCTCTGTCAACAGTGGCTGTCGACTGCCTTCTAAAGCCCTATATATATATATATATATATATATATATATATATATATATATATATATATATATATATATACACGCACTGTATATATCAAGTATAATATATATATATATATATATATATATATATATATGTATAATTTTTTTATTTTTTTATTTTTATTTTTTTTAACAAATTTACCATTACTGTAGAAGCTACATCCTTTGTGTCTAACATGTTTTCTCACTGACATGCTCTCTAAAGTATACACTGGGCTTAAGGCAGCATGCTAACTAAAATGAAACCTAGTGACAGATGTATCTACCACTCTGAAAACCACACAAATAGCACTTCTCATCTGAAGTGCACAGGAGATTTGAATCACAATTGATTCCAATTGAGTTTTATGTTAACATGTTGCTAAGCTAACTATACAGTTCTGTAAGCACAAAAAAAAATACAGGGTGAAATAGACAAATTTATATATTTTTTTTTCAGTATTTACAGACCATATATCAAAATAAAAGTTTTGTTGCTAGTCTGTTAGAATGATGCCTTACAGTTATTTATTTCTAGGTAGGCAGCACACTAGAGTATGGAACAGATCTTAGAATTCTTAATTAAAGTCCACCTGCTTTAAGTCTATGTAACTCTTTTTCTAGTTGTACGGGTGTGTGTATGTGCATAATAGTGAGTTCCCTTCGACAAGCAGAATGACAGGATAATGGTCTCTGTGATCATGTGTGTGTGTCCACAGTTGGACAAAAGAGTGTATGTTTGGTATGAACAATGGACGACTGTGTGTCTCACTTCTGAATGAACAGAAAAACAAGCTCCAAAGTTATCTTTACAAAATAATTACAAAATTGACACCTGTTAGAACCGATTCCGATAGACTTGATTTAATTGCTAACTATTGATGTTTCTGTCTAGAGGTGACTGGAGCCACAAGAATAAATTAATTTCATCCTTCAGAACAGGTGTGTTTTCCATGACAGTCTTGGAAATCTTTCCGTACCTGTCTCTATCTGTGATCAGGCTTGTGAAACATTAATTAAATCAGCGTTGTTGTCTGTTTCATACTCTCCAGATCTGGCTCCAGACATCGGCGTAATTGAAAATGTGTACTTGTCACACATTTTAGCAATCAGGGTCACTCATCCGGAATTAATAAACACCTTTTTTTTTTTAGAATCAGAATTCTAACAAGGGCTTTTAAACGCAATGTTCCTGGGCAGATATGAATCATTTAACTGTGGGAGTGTATGAATAGACTGAGAAGTTGTTAATAAAAACAGATCTGATGGGTTAAGATGTTATAATTGCACAGATTTCAGTCCTGCTTTTAATTCAGCAGATTTATTCAGCCCAGCGTCTCTAAATGAATCCACTATGAAAATGACACCAGTTCAGGCTGGAGTACGTTAACTTCTCTATAACATATAAAGCTGTCATTACTGTTGCCCGCATCTGCATTCATGCGTGCGCGTATGTGTATATGAAATGAGAGTGCTCTTTAATTCTGATTACTGTGCCAGCAGTTAGTGTTTATGGTAATATCTGAGAGACGAACTGCAATAAAGCCATCTGCTTATGGCTTCCATTAAGCTGATTGTTTGGATGAAATTATGAAACACACACACACACACACACACACACACACACACACACACACACACACACACACACACACACACACACACACACACACACAGACCTTTATTAGCTGCTAGATAAATAGATAGGCATTAGCTGGTGAAGAGGGCAATTGTTGGTCATAGCGTGAGGTTGTAGGGGTAAGACTCGTGCTGTCTCACAGGAAGTATGTCTATAAACTCCAGATTTATCACAGAGCAGATAATGATGATGGCTGGAAATAGTGTTTGTCGCTTCAGGCGAGCGTGACTCGATCTAAATAGAAGATGCAGTGTGGGCTGACAGGTAACTCAGGGTGCTTTCACAATAGAGCTCTTGGTGTGGACTTGAGTATGTTTGACATGATTTTAGTTTGTGTAAGAGCGGTTTTCCAAACAAGTCCACTTGAGCCTGATTTCTCCCAAAAAAAAATGCTCCTCCATTTTTGTCACCCAATGGAGTTTGGGTTCCTTGCCACTGTCACCTTTGGCTTGTCTAGTTGGAGTTTAAAAGACACTTAATATTCAGTAATATTATCGATTTAACCACACTGACACTATCAGATGAGAATTTGAACTGAATTTAACTGAATAATGTCTTCTTTATAGTTGCTTAATAGCTGAGTCGAATTTGTTTCATAATTGACCAATTTTGCATCATCGACACTGTACAGACTTGGATCAACATTAAACTGACTTGAGCTGAAGAATGACGCTATTGCTTTCTTTAGAGCTCCTGACTTTTACACAATTATTGAACTGAACTGAAATAACACTGAACTGACTTGAGCTGAATGACACTATTCTTATTAGACCTGCTTTACAACAGAATTTGAACTTGTCTCATTTTTGATTGTTTGTATCATTGATTCATGTTATTTCCCTATTCATTACCGTGAAGCTGCTTTGAAACAATCTGTATTGTATAAAGAGCTATATAAATAAAGGTGATGTGAATTGAAAATGTGGTTTAGGAGCAAGTTACGTAGATTAAGGGTGTTCAAAGTTGTAGTTTGGTTCTCTTGTGGGCTAAATTGCTCGTTGTGCGAATATACAGTATGATGGTATTTTTTACCAACTGAGAACTTGTGAAGAGCTTAAAAAATATGTAAATTAGTCAAAACAGCAGAAGGAATTCCTCCGTTGGACACAGACAATGATCTGCCGCAAGACGGCATTTCTGAGCCTGTACTAAACAGTAATGGGCCACATAGCTCCTATGATGAGAAAAAAACAGGTATACTTGAGCATTCTGTACTTTTTAGGGTCATATTTTGTAACATCACATCCTGTTTTTGGTTCATTTAGATGTCTTTGGTCCGTGTTGCATTCAAATTCCAGTTGAACCGCTCCAGAGTTCCTTTTTAGTGGTCTCAGTCTGCTTGTTTGGTGTGCACCAAGGTTTGGATGGAAGCGTTTACAATTATTCAAATGAACTGCAATAACAGAACAATCTTGCACAAGAGATAGTTTTAATTGAATCAAACCTGCCAAGTGTGAACACACCTAAGAATTGAAGGAGTCTAAAGCCGGGGTGCACACTGTGCGATTTTGGCCGTCTGAGATTAATTTAGAAAAATCCTAAAAGATTTCTCTGATCCTTGGCTAAAATCTAAAGTCTTTGATCTTTAGATTGTCATGTTCACCAACAGCCAATTAATGCATTACACATGCATTACACATGGGATTGAAAAGGTGGATGCAAAGAAATCTCTAACATTAATTTTGGTCATGGAGCTGCATTGCTCACAGTCACCGAACATGTCATTGATTGATGATGTAAAAGGTTTTCTTGCGTGCGTCCGTTTTTAACGCGTCTTGACTGTCGTACAGTCTGACATTAACAACTGAGAACTTATAGTGTGACATGGATTACAGCAAGGATTATGTTCGTATATAGCGTCTGACAAGCAACACTTGTAAAGGACTATTATAAATCGCACAGTGTGCACCCGGCTTTAGTCCCTGTATACTTTGAATTAAGATGCGTTTTGGCTGTGTTGTGTTCACGTAATACATACATCACGTATATATATATACAGTTCTAGTTCTGCTATTCAGGATGCCTGTTTTACGTTGCACATTCTGACACTGTGAGGCCACCGTAGGTGTGCGTTTTGGTTTTTGTGTTCCGGGAAATAAACGAGTGAGTTGATGCATTGAAAGTGAAACTAGTCGTTATTTTTTAACAACATAACAGGCTGATCGAATCACTAGTAGTCGACGCTAATACAGGTGTAAAAAGGCTCTAAAAAGTTTTGAGCTTGTCCACTTTCGAACAATTCCAAAGGTAGTCAAAAATGCATTCAACCGGATTGCTATTTTAGCGTAGTGGCCGAATGCGTTCGAACAGCTACAAAAGACCGCCTATTGACCAAAAACATTATAGGAAGCACGCTAGCAAGGCGGGATTTAAACTTTGTCGGATAAAGACCCAGGTTTGTATGCACCAAGCAAAATGTTCTCTAACCATTCCTGATTTCTAACATGCACTCACAGCATCAGAGCAGAAACAAAAGCTGCTGCTCCCAGTATGTTTTTCCGCATTTCCGTTTGCATTCAAATGTAAGTCACGTGAGTTCATTTTGTCCAATAGATCGAAATATCTGAAAAAGCCCATATAAATGTACCTGCCCATAGACCCTCCCCTTGAAGAAATCAGGACAGAAGTGGTTGAAAGTGGACAAAAGAAGACAAATTAAAACACCAGGTCTAAACGGGAATGTGTCTCCCTGGTCTACTTGTGATTCGATCGACCACAACGCATCTTAATACCAGGTGTAAACAGGGCCTTAAAAATATGACATTTTTCCTTCTTTGCTGGTTTTAATATCACAGTTAGGATATTCACTGTCAGACATCATTATCCTGCAGCGCCTGACTAATTAGACACATGACAGCTGTCACTGAGATGGTATTCCGAATACATTTAGCTTATAATAGAAAGGCATTATAAACCTCATTGACAGAAAAAACTAAACAAAAACACACTCTCCGTTCCTGAGCTCACTGTCACGGGACACTTTTATTGTTTGAGGTTCATAATGTGCTTTGGTCCACTAGTGTTTCTTCTGGCATCCAGCACCAAATCCATTTAGAGTTTGTTTTTAGAGACTTTCTGGCCACTTTTCACCTTTGTAAGTTGTAGGTCAGAGTCTGAAACAGATCTGTGAAACTCTGTGACTGCAGTCTCATAAGCACAGCAGGAGCCAAGAGTTTAGCCGAGCTCTCTCACCAATCTGCACCGTCCAAAACATCTCAGAGGAGATATTTAATACCTTAGTCTATCCCCTCTGTTCTCACTCTCTCTTTTTCTGTCCTTGCTTTGGGTTTTAAACTCTTGAAAAAATGTAGTGAACACTTTATACCAAAGCAAAAGCATTAAGTTAATTCATTAAAATGAATTCAAATTAAATAATATGTCCTTTTCGTCATTGTTGTTGTTGACAGAATGAAAAAAATAGCCTTCATTAATGAACAAATTAGTAATTTCATTGATGAGGTTTAATGAATGTCCACATTTAAGACTTGTTGGTCCTGTAAAAAGTTTTTATGGAAAAAGAATGAGGAAGGGAGGAAGGGAACAAGGAAACGGAGAGAGAGGTTGTGCAATTGAATCCTGATTGATGTGTTAATGTAAGTGAAGGGCAGCTGATAGTGCTGTCCTCCAGTGGGCTGTGTAATGTTTCCTGACAGACTGATTCATGCGAGCTCTGCTTATGTTTATCTGTGTCTGATCAACTATACAAACCTCTGCCGTCCACCACAGTTACAAACACTGACACTCAAATAGAAACCAGAAACATTAATGTAAAGGAAACTCTCTCTCCCTTTGTCCAACCACAGCACTCATAAAAGCAATGAGCTGCTCTGTAATTAAACAGTGTGAGATGATTCAGCATTGGATAAAAGCGTTTTGTTGTTTATAGCGGGAGGTCACAGCACTGATAGATGAGAGTGGAGAGAGAGAGAGTGCGATTGAGGGCAGGAGGGAGGGATGAGCGCTTGTTTCTGCTTGTGTCTCACTGGGGCTCATGCATAGGGCTTTAGCATCCGTCATCATAGCCAAAACACGCTCTGCACTGTGTCCTGCTCTAACAGAAACAATGATACAATTAGCCTTCCCATAATGCCCCTCAGTGACACATGATACGGGATGTTTATAATTACAGATGGTGGTTGTGGGGCAGGTGTTGCAGAGGTTGGTGTTTAGGGGGATTGGGAAGTGAGAAAGAGAGAGTTTTTCCTTGATGTTTTGAAATAAAAGAGTTCATTGTACCATGTAGACATAGTATAACTTGCGAAACTCTGATGAAAAAGACCATACATTGAAACTAAGATGAAAAACCGCCTCTTTTAGAAATGGCTCTGATGGCAGAAAGATCATTACATTTGAATGCATGCACACATAACTAGCCAAAATTAAGCATCAACAAACCCCATTCAGTGTTCAGAAACACGGCCCACCCAGTCACAGTGAGATATTAAAGAGAAAGATATTACACAGATAGTATTATTCCTAAATACCAGGGGCCGTATTCACAAAGCATTTTATCTTACCACTAGGAGTACTCCTAAATCGCACTAAAAGATTTTAGCTAGGAGTTTTCTCTTTAAAGTTATTCACAACGCCTTTCAGACCTACTCTTAGTAAAGAAAAATGACAACTCCTAAACTAAGAGTGAGTCTTCGTTGCTATGGATGACGTCATTACTCATGCACGAGCTTGACTGAAGTGACCACCTTGATTGGCTGATGATTGTAATGCGGGAATGATTCCAAACACCTCCCCTACGATGATGAGTGACAGGTGACAGGTCTGAGAATGCGTGCGCTACACAAGTAGTGCGAAGGATGGAAGATGATGAATAACTGAAGAAATAGCCTAAATGAATAAAGAGTAAGGCAAAACAAATAGCCTATAGCCTAATGAAACATATGGATTGATGCAATATCTTTGCAACATTATTGAATTAATCTGTCACTATATGCCTCTGCCTACGTTTGCAAAAGAGAAGAACATTTTAATTCACAATGAAACGTTACAATTAGTTTACATGCAATAAGTAGCCTAGTTTTGGTTGTTGTTGGTGGCGTTATTGCATCCCTAGTTATGCCTACAATGCAAAATTGTTCCCTCGCGATTGGAAGCTCCTGTAGCCGCCGCATAGCCTACGCATTTCAAAACATCGCAACGTGAAATGCCACAAAAAGCGGTTTGTGAATAAGTCTTAGTGAGTTAGGAGTCCTCTCGACTTCTTTTAAGCTGTCCCAGGCTTAGGTGCTACTTTTAGGGCTAAAATGCTTCGTGAATTACTCTTAGTCAAAAAAAAAATAGGAGTCCTAAAGTTACGAGTGACACGCCCATTATTTTTAGGAGTTGCTCCTAAACTCGCCAGTTAGGAGCTACTTTTAGCCTTAAAATTCTTTGTGAATACGGCCCCAGAACTATAATGATAAAAGAAAGTTTGGTAAACTGTCAAATATTGTGCTGTGTGTAGCACCTACAATTTTGCAGATCTTTCAAGGAATTCAAAGAAATATTAATATTAGGGCTGTCAAACGATTAATCGCGATTAATCGCATCCAAAATAAAAGTTTGTTTTTACATAATACATGTGTGTGTGTACGGTGTATAATTATTTTCTATATATAAATACACACACATGCATGTATATATTTAAGAAATATTTGCATGTATATAATATATATTTATATTATATATAATTTATATTATATATAAATATTTTATATATAAATAACACATTTTCTTAAATATATATATGCATGTGTGTGTATTTATATATAGAAAATAATTATACTCCGTACAAAGACATAAATTATGTAAACACAAACTTTTATTTTGGATGCGATTAATCGCGATTAATCGTTTGACAGCCCTAATAAATATTACATTTTTCAGCAGAAAAATAAATATTAAAAAAGCCCTAAAGTTTGAAAGTTTACAGACATTAAGGACAGAACGAACAAACAAACAAACGAACGATAGATAAAATGATTGAACAAATTAACGATCGAGCGATTGGATAGATAGAACGAACAAACAAACAAACTGTCGATAGAACGAACAATAGATAGAATGAAAGAACAAACGATAGATAGATCAATTGAAAAATATAACGATTGACAGAATAAACAAACGAACGAACGATAGATTGAACGATAGAGATTGAACAATAAATGGACAGAATGATCAAACTAACGAATGATGGATTGATTGGATAGACACGAATGGACGAACGGTAGATAGATCAAACAATCGAACAAACGAGAGAACAAAAGAACAAACAATAGAACGAATAAACGAGCGATAGATAGATCAAACGATAGTGATCGAACAAAAGATAGACAGAATGATCGAACCAACGAATGATTGATCGTATAGATAGATAGAACGAACGAACGAACGAACGAACGAATAATAGATAAAACAAATGAACAAACAAACTGTAGATAGAACGAACGATAGATAAATAGATAGACAGAACGATCGATAGAACGAACAACAGAACAAACAAGCAAACAATTGAACCATGGAACGATAAAACGTACGATAGGTAGAATGAACGAGCGATAGACAGATTGAACGATAGCGATCGAACAATAAATGGATAGAATTATCGAACGAATGAGTGATCGATCAATCAGATCACTAGATAGATAAAACAAACCGATAGAAAAATAGAACGATTGAACGACAGAACAAACAGAGATAGATAGATAGATAGATAGATAGATAGATAGATAGATAGATAGATAGATAGATAGATAGATAGATAGATAGATAGATAGATAGGTGTGTGTTTGTGTGTGGTATAGTAATTAGTGGTGGGGTATGTGTGAGGTTCAGTTCAAAGGCTGGAGTTCATCTCATTTATCTGTGCTGTCAATGTGATCTGATCAAAAAAGCACAGGATCAGTGTTTGTGTCACTATCCATTTATCCATATTTGATCAGTGTAGATACACCTCTCCTCGTGGACGTTAAATTGCTTTAAAAACATCTCAACATATGTCGAACAACAGATGGTGTGTCAGTCTACTTGTGTCCTTTGTCATGCCCTTCATTTCATAATTCAAATGAAGGTATGACATCACTCGACCTCAAACACACATGGCGTCGGCAGAGTAAAGTACCACTTTAGATTATTCACGTCAGCAGATTGCTCATTCATTACACACACATACCACACGCACGTATGCATAAAGTGCTGTGGTGGTACAATTGAGAGGTATATGATGTAGACTATACTCTCTGCCCTATGAAACAAACCTGACCACATTGAGCCATCTATCACACTTTTATCACCATTACAACAGGAGGCAATGTTAAAATAAAACTTCAAACATCATAACTACAACACATCGGAGTCATTAGGGCAGTGTGAGAGAGTTTCAGGCCTGTTGATGGAACTGTCACCTGTCCTATTGATCTAAAAGCTGTTGATCATGTAGAAATATTTTAAGTCTTGCCAATATAACAATTTGACGTCTGTAATGTTGAACATTGTGGTAACAACATCTGCTGATTTAAATGTCACTAAGGTACATTGCATTGAAAATGATAAACAAATCAGTAATGTTTTGCATCATAAGCAAGTGTGTTGCACATGTTCTGAAAAGTGAAGCCAAAACATTCCATTCGCCCCCTGGTGGCTGGCTGCATTATAGGTCATAAACCCTGATAGATTGTAATTGAATGGTGACACGTGAGCCAAAATAAAAATTCTAATATTTTTTTCCAAAGATGGTTTCTGTCATTTTAGGTAGTTTTTATCACACTGATGTATGTTCGATGTTTGTTTTTAAAATAATTTTGGTTTTGGTTAGTTATTTAATGCTATACCAATTGGACGCAACGTTATGAATGACAGCTGTGCTCGCGATTGAGTTTGCGTGAGTATGGGCGCGACCTTGATAACACGGCTCCACCTCACACTACTGCACCTCGAGCTCCAAATGAGTGATCTTTCAACGGCCTTTTCTGCGACATTTTGGCTTCGTTTTTCTACTGTGGAAGGAAGTTGAGACACGTCTATGTATTTTTCCCATTCAACCCATTGTTTTCCATACATGTCAAGAAGTTAAATTATAGCTTTTGTATGTTTAATGAAAAATATAAATGTATTGTATGTATTATCTTTTTATTTTTCTTCTTCTTATTATTATTATTACTAAAATGTTACAAAAATATTAGGGGTGTAAAATGCAACAATATGTATCGTGGATAGTTCACCCAAAATAAAAATTACTGTGAGAAAGAATTCAAGTTTTGTGTCAGTACTACATTAAACTACTATATATAATTTTGCAATGGGGGAATATTTGTGTAAAAAGTGGACTACATTATTTTAAATATATCTAGTCAGTGACAGAGTGCCAGCCTATTTGTCTAAAATAATTCTGTATTTTCAGCTTCAGAATCATGAATATTTTTATTCTGGTGTCACTAATGTCCTGTGCATTGGGTTACCAGCACCAAGTCCAAGCCTATTCATTTCCACCCCCAATGTAATACCAAATTTAGCATTTTAATCAATAGTACATTTTTTGTTAACCTTTTATCATATGTCTTGGGAGTATCGCAATAATATCGTATTGAGAGTTCATATCGAATCGTGACATGAGGGTATTGTTACACCCCTAAAAAATGTATCATATTTTTGATGGAGCTAATGAAAATGTTGGCAGGGCAAGTAGAAATCTCCACTGTCCCAATCAGGTCAGAAGACAATATCCTTATTGTTGAACGCTGTAAAGTTTTGCATTGTAATTTTTTAAAAATTTATTTAAAAGAACCCTAAAAAGTTCAATTGGAGCCCTTTGTGCAGGCCTGCTAGCATGGAGGTCACCTTTATGTCACACTTTTAGAAATGTCCAGGTTTGTCTCTCCACTTGTAAACGATTGTATAAATTAACGACCTGGACAAACAGACACGCAGTAATCCTACCATGGCTAACGCCTTGTTCCCAATGTCTTTGAGCAAATCAGTTAGGATTACTGGGTGAATGTCACCTCATATAATTAATATTCATGAGCCAAGCTCCCCCATCAATTCAAAGTCACTTTGTATTCTATTTTACACTCTATTGCCGTTCACATTTTCAGCAAAATCACTAAATTAACTTTACATGGTACATAGCATAATGCTTTTGGTAGGTGAAAAGTGTTCTCCCACAAAAACCCATGATTGTTCCACAGTGTAAAGATCTCAATGAATAATATAATATAATATAATATAATATAATATAATATAATATAATATAATATAATATAATATAATATAATATAATGTGTATTCAGTAATAATACTGGTATGTGTGTGTGTATACATAAAACTACCCTCCTAAGAGGGTCCTAATAGATCTCCTGCTGCTGAAATGACGCCAGTGACTAACCCTAAACATCATTCTGGGGGTAGTTTAGTGCTCGGAGCAGCAGCGAGGGCCCGTCTGCAGTCACGGCCAGGAAATTTCCCCTGACCCTGATCACCCCAACACACTCACTGTTCACACACCCACAGGGCTCTCTGTGGGGTTGCAGTCACGCTAAACTAAATTAATTTTAATGGGTAAGTGGCATTATGTGAGTTCACTAAAGGCCTTAGACACTGGGGCGGAATATAGGGTCATAAAAGTTTACAAATGTCTCCTAGAGAACCTTGGACTCAGTATATCGAGTTTAATTGAGTACAGAGTACGAAATAAAGGTAAATGATAACATCTCTTCCTGGTTTACTGTTTTTGTTTAAACATAAATTGGATTTGTAAGGTTATCGTCCTTTTGTCTTCAAGTTTAATATGACTGTCTGGTTTGGACGCTTCCCAAAGAGCAGAACTGTAAATCTGAGGCTGAGGTGGAGTTGATTCTAATCTCTGAGTGTCTCTGGATACGAAATCTCTGTAAAACAAAGCTTTATCTGCTCCACTGTTTCCGCCAATCAAATATTTGCCACACTATTTTTTTATTAACTCCATAAAATGTAGGCAGTTAGGATGTAGTTTATGGATTCTGTCTTAGTTTATTCACGCTACTCACTGACCCCCAAAAAAGGACTGTCAAGCTCCAAAAAGGACAGAAAACATAACTACTGTCAGATTCTTCATCAAATCTTTTAACCCACAGTTCCTTGAATTGATTAGCCATATGAGCCCAACTGAGAGTTCTTCTTTGAGGTTCACCACACTAAATAGCACTTTTGACCTTGGTGACCCTCACGGCACATGGCTTCCTACTCAAGCACTAAGAACTTTGCATGGTACTCAACCAAATGGAGAATGTGCCAAGAGGGAAAGCCACCCACCAGTTAAGACCCATCCAAACGTCAAGCTAAAGCTTAGAAACCAATTATCATAGCAGTTCATAACCACTGTTCAGTTTTGAACCTTGTAATCTGCCCTGGACTGCCATATTTTATTAGACCTCGCAGAACTGATGGAAGTATTGCTGCCTTCAAGTCATATTGGAATGATCATATTTGCAAGATGAGCACACATGAACACTACAGAGTCATAATTTCCAGTTTGAAAAATAGAGAGCCACTGAGCCCTAGCTTTCTGAGCTTGTTGGGAATATTTACAACTCAATTTGACATGGTTTGTGAACTATTTATGAAGAACAGTGATGAAGATTGCCAGAAATATATATTTATTTATCTGGTTTAGGAAGAAAGTAGAAAGGTTATTATTGTTAAATTATTAATTCATAAATATCCTTCAAAACCTGAACTAACCCCCTTGTTATGAAAAGACTTATAACCTTGACAAATCATGATGATGGTGACCATGATGAGGTCTATAGCCTGTTTTCCATTACAGATTTGCGGAAAACTTTTGCGGTATTTTCTAAATGTCAATAAAAAATTATTTGCAAAATGACTGCGGTTCCATTAATCCGTGTTATGCGACTAAACATTGTTTTTCTCTCGCGATAAGTCATACCAAAAATCATGGCAATGGATGTTGGTAGGTTTACGTATAGAGCAGCCACTGCACTATCCATTATTTTTAATCGAAGGAGACGTAGGCATGTTATCCAAGCATTAATGGTACGGAAAGCTCCTTATACTTGGGAGCAGCCACATATGAGGTGTTTCTTCCTCCTTTCTGCTTCAAGGTCTTGATAAATTGTGGCATTTCTTCATTGTTTGGAATCCAGTGTTCCAGTAATTCTTTTGTCTTTTATGAGTTTAATAAAGAACTCTGTCTCGTCTTCTGTCCAAACACACCACACCTTCTTTAAAGAATGATCGCCTTTTAAGAATGCCAGGTGACCTGCAAAAAACTGTTTCCATTGCAGGTTTGCGAAATATTACCTTTTCGAATTGCCTGAACAACCACTTAATGCGAGCATAGGAGTTTTTGTGAAATTTACGTGTTTCCATTGGGCGTATTTTTAATTCGTAATTTCAATTTGCGCAATTTGAATGGTTATGGAAACACGGTTTATGACATAATTTTCTATTTTGTCTTTTTTATGCATGTTTGTTATAATATTAAAAATAAATAAATCAATTAATGACTTTAACTATTAATTAATAACAATTAACTACTTAAGGTTTTAATTTCAAGAAATTTTCAGAGTTAATCGATCCAAAATGTTTGAATGATTTTGCCTCAAAAACTATCAAAATTCATTTTAATTCAGAAATTAAAACATGCTTATTCAAGCCATTTTATGTATGTATTGCATTTTTAATGTCTTTTTGAATAAATCAAAAGATCTGAATAACTTGAATAAATGAATATCCACATCTATTATTATTATTATTATTATTATTATTATAACAAATCAAAATCACTTTAGTATGAACTTCTGGGGGCTTGAAGGCAGCATATCAGACAAGTTCACAGCTCACAAAATTTCCTTATCAGAGACTTTGAGCCAAAAGAGGGCATACAGCCCAATCCATTGTGACTTCAGGGGCAGTAAAGGTTTAAATTATATGCTCTGGTCACCATCTGCACTGCTTCAGTGAACTTCAGGACATTCAAGCGCTGTCCGGTTTCACCGCCGAGTAGGTTTATGGCAGGTTTGTTCTAACTCAATTTGGTTCTGCTCAGAGAAATGATAATTTGCCATTAATGCTCCACTGTTACTGGCTGTAATGATGGCATCATTATTTGCTGCTAGAAATGGAATATAAAATCTAAAATTTGAGCTGGTGGGTGGGAAGTGGACAGCTGTATTCAGCAGGGCCGACTGCATATAAAACCCATCCGAGCGTCAATCCAGCACTCTCACTTTTAAACTCGGCAGATTAAAGAGGCTGTTCAAGAGGCTTGCCGATAGCCAATAAACGTTTTCTGTAATTGCTTATTCTTGATGAGTATCAACACACTGTGAAGTGTCTCAAATGTGTCTGTGATTGCGACTGGCGTTCTGGAGCAGATGTGTTATTAAATATGAAGCTGCAGCTGTCTGACCGCTCGCCGCTGTTCTGTATTTGACAGTTCTGATCAGGGTTTGCACACAGTTGACTTTGTCGTGTAAACGTACCCTCAAATAGTAGTACAGCAGTGAGAGCGGCCTTGTAGAATCCTAGAGACAATGATGTACTAAAAATGTAAAACATGTTTTTTGCATACAGACGACAAAGTTGTCAAAACGTTCCCCGTAAACATGGATCCGCGAAAATGATGTACAATGCATGCAAGGCCAGTAGTTGGCGAGGTCACTTTGTAAAGAAACACTATGCGCCTATAGACTGAACACGTAATATGCATGTGCATGACGTCACTGTTTTCACAAATTCACGTTTTTCTAATTACACGGAGATGATAATGGTATCGCCTTCAAAAATGTGCACTTTGAAACCTGTTTTCAAAAACAGGCATTTTCAGGCCCCCAAAATGCAGTTGCCATGTAAATGAATGGCCAAAATGCATAAAAAGTTACATATGCACCAAAGAACCACAACAGTCTGCTGGTATATGGTTCATATGGACTCTGGAACAGTTCCCAAAATTCAATGTAGCATTTCTTGTCTCCATAGAAAAAGACCAGTGCAGGGGTGAAGGGTGAGGAACCAAACAATAGAACCAAATATGAACAACCTGGAGCCAGTTGCACACACTGTGCATTTTTTGTCAGATTCTACAGTGTGACCCCAGTAAGATCTTGAGTAAAGACCAATATAAGTTTTTTTTATGCCAGACTGTACAATATAGATGTAAGGAAAGACATTTTCAGTATGATGAGTTTTTGACGAATCATAAATCTTTAATAAGTCTATCATTCTGGTTGAAAGAACAGGTGACCCATCTGGTGCTCCTGATTAAAAATGCAGAAAATGATTGCAGGATGAATCCATGTCATGATGCTCTGACCCAGAGGAGATCATGGTGTGAGCACCAGTATGATTTAGCTCATCACTTGTACAGATGACACAAATACAAAGTTATGTCATGAAACTCTTGATGGCGCCTCCTTGCAATCACTTCATTCTCTATAGGGCACAGCTGATTGGTTCCTGCTGTATCGGTAGCCAATGAGCTTGTGTGCTCAACCTTCAAATACTTGATTAGCACTTGCCTTTGCAGTGCAGCATGCTTTCAAAAACCCTCCACCTTTCTCCAGCTCCACCTGTGTAGATCTGCTAAAGCAGCAATAACAGTAGGAGCAGCTTACCAGATCTATTGTCACAACCAAATATATCAACATTGTCATATCCATTACCATGCCAAACACTCAGAGTTGACATGACAGAATTTTGAATCAGTAGCTTGCCAAGTTACAATCCTACAATGTAAAATCGTTAAAACTAGCCTTTTAAAGAAGTAGTTCTACACTTGAAAATACAAATAAAGTAACTAACTACACTGAAACAATTTAAGGGAACGCTATTTTTTCAATTAAAATGAGATGATATTATTTTTGGAATCAGAGCAGTATTGAGAAGAAGAAAAAAAGGTAACAGTGGTGACCTATGAAAATATTTGCACTAAATATAACTAATACATTTAAAGACAAATCACTAAATCAAAAATCTAAGTCATCTGGCAATGAACAGTAGTATGTTCCTAATTATTTTACTACAAAAACATGCAGGCATCTTTGCAGGGAAACAAATCAATGAAACTTTTCTTTTGATCCGAGATTGAAAAACTGAATCAGACTTTGCAGCTCTACCTATGAAAGCGAAAAGACATAGGAGAAGGAAAGCAAGAGATCTAAATGTTTTGCCGCTTGTCGTGGTCACAGTGTAATTTTATGCCAACAATTTGTCTCATTTGTATCTGTTTTTATTTCTCCTAAGGAGCTGTAGGGTAAATATCTGAGACAAAGTCTCATTTAATACATCAGTGACATAAATGAGAACTTTAGTCTCATGGGCTATGACATGACGGCTCTGAGCGATAACATTTTCCTCTGGGTGTATTTATTCTGGAGAATGTTTCATTATTGTTCCTTCTATCCACGTTTGAGAGAATTTACTGCTGTCTTACCTTTAGGAACAGCAACAGATGCGATTTCATCTCATTCAGTGGGGCATGAAAGAGGACATTGCTGTTGAGTGTCAGCTTTTCACAGTCCTGTCCAAAAAAGAGACAAGAGCTGTCAAACAGTCCATCTGAAGAAAAACAGGGCTATGACTACAGTATATACTGTGGTAATAATTGTAATTTCACAGTAGAGAAGTGGCAGCATCCTCTATCCCACCCTGTAGCTCAAACAGATAACAGAAAAGTGTCAGTCAGGTAGTTTTTTCTTCTTCAAGTAAGCCCAAAGGTTCCAGACTCTGGACAGTTTTCATCCTATCCAAGAAAATTCTCAACAGACTAATCTTTCCGAGCATGTGATTCATTTTAATCTGCAGGCATGGATGAAGAGGTTCTGTAGAGTTGCTGTACTATTAAAGATTAATGAACCCAATTTGCAAAACTGACCTTTTGCGGTCAGACTGTGTGGAGCGTAAAGCTTCTTAATGCCTTCAGCTCAAGTACAGCGCCGCAGATAAGACCCGCAGAGAGAAAAACACGAGATGAACTAACTTTAAGTGTTCGGTTCCTCTGATCAGTTCAAAGACATTTCAGAGGAAGGAAAAGAGTAGATTGATGAGTTTAAACTGTATCACACAAACACACACGCTGGCATTCAGAAAGCTAACATTCTCTGAACCTTGAATGCTGCCCACATTCACACTAAAAATAAGTTTTGACCACAGAGTGTATGTGCTGCTAAATATGACACAGTTTAGTCTCATAACTCTCTCTGTCAAAAGAACAGAAAAAGAACAATCATATACGGGTTTGCACACATCACAAAATAAAAACTTTCAAAATAAAAGCCTTTAAAAAAGTCTAAACAAAAATATGTTTGCAAACATGCCTTTCTTTTTCTGCCTCATATAGTTTAAGAAATGAAACTTTATATTTCCTAATTCTGAACTTAATGTTGCTTTATATCTCACATTGTGACTTTGTGTTATTTTATTTATATCGCACAATTTATTTACTTTAAAAAAAAAAAAAATACCAGCCACCCAAATATTTGCTGAGAGAAAAAGGAAAATAATAGGGTAATTATATATATATATATATATATATATATATATATATATATATGATGATGATGATGTCTTTTCAGAAGCAATACAAGAACCCAAACTTTTTTTTTGGCATCATTTCCACAGATGAACAATGAACAATGTATTATGAAAGTAAAAAAGGTCCACTTTGATTTCATGTTCACTTGAAATAAAGCACAAAGCATTGCATTGATCGCGGTCGTTATTGTGGTGTTTATCTCATCAGACAGCATGAGAGTGAGTTTTAGAGGGAAGGCTTCGTGCTGGGCTGTGAAGTCAAAGCCGTAATTTAGAGTTAGCAGCGTAGCAGAAGAGCTGATCTGAGAAATACGTCTGCTTTCACACTGGTAGCAGGATTGATTACCGCTCTGTGTGTTTGACATTAGAGTGTGTGCGTGTGTGGTGCAGCACATGGAGAAAGCATCAGTTTAGTTTACTTCAGTAGAGTGTTGAGTAGGGGCTCTTTTAAGGAAACTGTTGGCTAGATAATCTGTTTGCCTGAAGCCTTTTGGCATCCATTACTGAACTGCTGCTGTTTGCTGCTTTTATATTTCTGTATGTGTCATCTTTGACCGTCGGCTACATCATATCAAACTTTTTGTTCAGTCTGACAGCCTGTAACTTAATACTCTATCCTTTTCACATTCTGTAGTGGTGCTTGCTAGTAAGTATCACTTTTACAGTTGCGAGGATTATGGATTTGAACAAACCTCAATTGTAAGAAACTTGACACATAACTGGTTTTGCACCATTTGTGCTACAGAAATGAATGATACCTGAAATCTTGCTGCTTGTTGAGGAGAGATGCTATTACTTGCAATTTTCGCCTGACTGACCATAAAACAGATGAAAAAATCTTGTAGACTTACATTGGAGGAAGAACCTGAGTCATGTATTGATACCAGAATAACATAAAGACTTGGGGGGAAACTTTTGACTTTGGCAAATCATCTAATCATCTAATAAACATCTAGGACAACCTAGCAACCACCCAGAACACCCTAGTAACCGCATAGCAATGTGCTAAAAACCACAGAAAAACCATATAGCAACACATGGGCACCCACAACACCCTTCACTGTCAGAAAAAAACATGCAAAAATCATACCTCTAGGGCAGCCATTCCCAAACTGTGGTCCGCGGACCACTAGTGGTCCGTGAGGGTACTGCAGGTGGTCCGTGGAAAGGCAAAATAAAATATAAAATAATATATATTTTTTACCTTCATTTTACTAGGAAATGCCCATAAAAAAAGTAAAAAGAATATGTAGGCCTATATTGATATAACATTTTAATTAAATTGTCAAGTTATTGTGTGATTACTAAAATAGCCTAGTGGTGTTCTGCCGTGACATTCAAGTTCGTGCCGTTAGAACCACAACATTGGTTCGGTGGATAGGCAGCAACAGGTTCTCTGAAGAGAAAAGGGCAGAGGCAAATCTCATTATCACATCACACGCATAGCCTTTAATGGTGCGTTCACAACGGACGAAATTTCGCTTCAAACTTTTGTTTTTACGCGCGTCAATTTCGCTCTTGACGCGCGAATTGGTACAAAGTGGTCAAGCGTATCACTAGGCGCGAATTTGACATATGATCCCTTTTTTAATTTGACGCGCTATGAACGCAGTTTATATGAAACGAAATGTTAAATGGAATGAGTAAGGCCTGTTATTATTTTAATTTCCAGTTAGTTTCTTGATTTCGCGTTTCTGAAATGTTTTGCGGATGTGCTGTTAAGTGGACAAACTCAAGCCTAGGTAGGCTACTTTTTGAGGACTTGTAAAACTCTGAAGATTAATAATCCCCTAAAATCGCCAAAGATTTTGAAATGTTGACTATATTCCAGTGTTCTTATTACTGTATAGATTTCATACTCCATTGCTATGGAAATAAGCATGTTGTTCAAATGAACCTGATTATGCCCTCGGGCGCTTCAGTAAATAAATAAATATATGTGGCAGCCGTTGTGTGCAGTAAACTTTCTTTTAACAAGCCTGTTGTACTGATATGATGACCAATGATAGTTTTAGTGCTAGTAAGCCTATTTAGAGGTGCGGATTAATTCAGGTAGGACTCTGAGACATATTTTATTATGAGGTGGTCCGCGAAAATTCTTGATTACAAATAGTGGTCCACACACACAAAAAGTTTGAGAACCCCTGCTCTAGGGGTATAAAAGCTTGTCACTAGGGCAGTACAAGGTGCTTATTAGTATCTTAGAGTAGACAGAATGACAAACAAAAAGTACTACAGTATTACCATGGTTTTTGGACCATGTTATTCTTTAAAGTACCTTAGTACATTGTGTATGAATAGGGCAGTACTTGGAAAATGGAAAATCCATATTTATCCTCGCAAATGGCACCTACTCTACATGCTGTTGCATGGCAACCGAAAGAGGGAACAAGTTCTTCTGAGAAGTTCCTCAGGCTGATCATGAGGATGTGCAAAAAAACTTATTTGGAGCAGGAGGAGGACTAGAGGAAACCAGCGGATTAGGGAGGCCTGGTCTAAATTCAGCGTGTACATTCAGGTCGTGATGTTGTGAGCATTTTTTTCTGCGCCTTTGTGTTTGCTGTTTGGGACAGTGATGTCATTCTTCACTGCAGAGAGTTCTGAAAAGCCTCCAGTAAGTTGGGTCAAGTCGGGTTGGGTTTGTCTCCACTGCTCTTCTGTTTGTCCTTCGCTGCAGTTCAGAGCCGATTTCACAGTTTTTCTTTTGAGTGCCACTAAAAAAAGAGCAGATTCCTTCCTGCCCACAAACTCTCACACCGAACCGCACAGCAATCCTGGGAAAATCCAAACCTTTTGGCATCCCAACAACCACACCGGGCTGGACTCGCACACACAAAGAGCTGGATGAGGGATGGTTTGTAAGTGTGTCCGCTGCCCGGCACGGTCTATGTTTGCTTTCTGCGGTTGGATGTATGCGGTCATTGTTCCCTCTATGAGGCCTGACCCTGCCAGATGATGGAGAAGATAGAGAACCTTCTTTTCTGTTAAAAGACAAGTGGCCTCACTAGCACAGGCTGGCGTCCTGCCGGGTATAGCCTGTGAGAGAAAGAAGAGGGCAGCCGTGCCAGGCTTTCACCCCCTGTTCCAGCTAAAGCGAGTACCAGCCGCAAACAGCCCTAAGAGCTCTGTTGTGTGCAGGACGCTGGACTCCGAGCTCTTCACAATTATATACAGGCTCAGGTTGAACTTATAAAAGCATGGTTTATGAAAGATGAGGCTGAATTTAACCAAACACAGCACACACACTAATCTGTGGTGTTGATCATTGGGTAGTTTGGCTCCCATTGGAGAAGTCCTTTCTCTTGTTTGGAGGGTATTCTGATGAAAGGACACAGCTGTGACCCTCTACTGGACCCTGGCATCATGCATTCATGTCATAGGCATATTACACACCAGTCATTTTATCCATCTTTTCCATCCATCCATCCATCACGCAACTTTTTTTCACTTTTTTGCCCTGGTATATTCCTTTATTTCGGTTTAGGTTTACCTCACGAGAATATTGAAGAATATTTCAGCTGTGTTTGTTTATAATTGAAGTCAATCAGCTCCACAACAATATTGGGCCCCACATGTTTGAACATTTTTGTTTACCAATATATATATATATATTTTTTTTTTGTGCGTGTTCCATAGAAGAAAGAAATGCATACCGCGAAAGTGACTAAATAATGAAGAATGAAGAAATGAGTTCTCATTTCTAAGTGAACTAGATTTTATGCAGATTTTTCATCTATAGCCAAAGTTATTTTGTACTTTTTTTTTTTGCACTGCGTGTGGGCCAAACAACATTTATAAGATGTTTTAAGCCTTATTACACACTTCTTTATTGCACAAATCTTTCTTCACATTTTATGATGGAGTCCCTCACAAGGGATCTTTTTTATTTAGGGGTCCTTTTTTTAAGCGATTTTACAGTGAAAGGTCTAAAATTGTCAAGATTCTATTTGTCTAAATGGATTTAAAGATTGTAAAATGTGTTACATTAGCCTATATACAGTGCTATGCATAAGTTTAGACACCCATGCTAAAGTTGACTAAAAAGAGGAATAAAAAATCATCTTTTGGAAATTGAACTTAATGCCTTAATTTAAAAAATTAGGAAAAATCCAACCTTTAAGGACACCAATTTTCTTTGTGAATGAATAATGTATCGTAAATAAATAAATGTTCTTCCTTAAAATACAGGGTGCATAAGTTTGGACACCCCTATGTTAAATTCCCATAGAGGCAGGCAGATTTTTATTTTTAAGTTTTTTTATTTTATTTTATTTTTAGGATACTATGCATCCTGATAAAGTTCCCTTGGCCTTTGGAATTAAAATAGCCCCACATCATCACATAGCCTTCACCATACCTAGAGATTGGCATGGGGTACTTTCCATAAGATCATCTCTCAATGCAAATCAAACTAGCTATTAGGCTAACTGAAATAAAACCATGCCAATCTCTAGGTATGGTGAAGGCTATGTGATGATGTGGGGCTATTTTAATTCCAAAGGCCAAGGGAACTTTATCAGGATGCATAGTATCCTAAAAAAATAATTAAAAAAAATACTTAAAAATAAAAATCTGCCTGCCTCTATGGGAATTTAACATAGGGGTGTCCAAACTTATGCACCCTGTATTTTAAGGAAGAACATTTATTTATTTACGATACATTATTCATTCACAAAGAAAATTGGTGTCCTTAAAGGTTGGATTTTTCCTAATTTTTTAAATTAAGGCATTAAGTTCAGTTTCCAAAAGATGATTTTTTATTCCTCTTTTTAGTCAACTTTAGTATGGGTGTCTAAACTTATGCATAGCACTGTATAATGATATAATAGTATAATACACACAAAGGGGGAGGGCTTTGTAGAAATTTATAACAGGTTGCTGTTTCAGATCACACTTCAAATCATTTTGTGTCAAATCACAAATTTTTCTCAAGTTTGTTTCAGGCAAGTATCAACTTCTTCTCAGATGTTCCTCCTAAAATTACTTTGTGTTAATTAAAATAGAAGCAAGTTGTCTACATACTGTAAGAGTACAGAATTATAATATGAATGTGGAGCAGAATCTTAATCCTTGTCTGAAAATTTTGCATATTAAAAAATAAATATGACCTCACATTGTGTCAATCACGTTTACACACTGCCTCCGAAACTTTCGTCCGTCATAAAAAAATTCGTATCGGGTTAAATTTTCTTTGTTTTTCGCATCCGTAGCAAGCATTTTGAGAGGTGTTTTGACAATTCAGAGCCACAGTACAAGCAAACGCCAAAATCCAGAATGGCGTCTGACAAGTTGATCCACTTCGTAAGCACTGTATGACAAACAAAGTGCTGAATACAAAGAGACAGAATAGAACGACAAAAGCATAATAAAAATATAAAGCAAAGCATCAAACTGAGCCACTGACATCCTGAAGTAAACTTTGATAATCCCGCAGCTCCTTGATAAGGAGGTGGAACTCTCCTTCCTCTCTACGCAATCTCAGGATTGGATGGACCCAATATTTCCTCTTTCTTTTTCTTTTTTAAGAAACAAAATCATCCTCACTGCTTGAAGGCTCCATTTTGCATTGTTTTGCGAATATTTTTTGCAACAGATTAATTAATACGGATCGGACTCAGTGAGCAAGGTATTTTCAAATAGGAAAAGACGCATAAGAAAATTTCAGACTCAGTGTGCAAGGATTATTATGGACTTGGAGGCCAGGTGGATGAAATCAATCTCTTCTGAATCCCCAGTAAGATTGGTCTTATTTTCAGAAAAAAAAGCACCAGAAAACTTAAGCAAATCTCTCAATTTACTCTTAGATTAGATCTAGGAGAAAAAAATTGATATTAAAGAGGTGATTGGTTTTTCCTCTCAGTTCTAATGTGCCTGGAGACTCCACACTTTACTGTTTCACATGCCAGTCAACAGACCAGCGATTCTCTCTCTTTCTCTCTCTCTCTCTCTTCTCTCTCTGTGTTTGATTGGGTTCCAGCTCTGTTCTGAATAAAGGCTTAGAGAACTCTGTTTCCCACAAGCGAACAAAAGCGGTGACAGACAGAATGGAGCGGCTCAGAGAGGGAGGAGAACAGAGCGATGAAGAAACGCTCTCAGTCTGTAGGAACTAATCAGACTCTCGTTTAGCAAACAGAGGCATTCCTGCTGATGAAAGGAGAGGAGATGTAAGGCGGGACGGGGTCGGACTGAGCTCTTACAACTGCAGAACAACAGCAGGCCGACTCCATTATCCACCGTACAGCCTCATTAACCAGAGCTCCACACACACTCAACACACGTAACAAACAACAACTAACACGGACTCAACCCTCAAACACATACAATTCACTCTGCTTAGTACACCACTCTCTGGAATACTTGATTCTGATTGGTCAATCATGGCAGAGTGCACTCAAATATTTTGTATAAAGAGTGCTTAACTGTATAATTGACTTTTGTCCCAGTCAGCCGGTCGCAAAATAAACCCCCACCAAGGTCATCAGCACCCGAATGAGAATCAGTTGAACTCTTCTTACTTTATTTGGAATTCACTGCTTTTGGCTACATAAGGATATATGTTTTTTATTTTTATTATTTAAACATGTTTTAGATTGTTATAATATACAAGCTAGTTACTATTAAAGCTGCACTTATTGTCCCGCCCACATTGTCCAAACTAATGGCATCCCAGAGGAAAGAAAAATAAAGAATTAGATCTCTTTAACATCTCAAATGTTTCTCCTAGACAAAAATGAGGTTACTTTAACATCAAGTGGAGACTTTTGCTTGAGTCTCCTGCTTCTCACACCTGTCTCCTAAAACAAAAAAACTCTAACACTCTCACAACCGACTCCTTTAATGTTTTAGAAGAGCTCTCACCCCACACTGTGCTCATATTTTTCTCCTTAGCTAGAGACTCAGTCTGGATTTCTGATATGTTTCTCCTTTAAAGTTTAGAAGCGATCTCAACAACATCACACACTGTGCTCATATTTTTCTCGAGTGGTGACTCAAAGATCTGAAATCGGTGTGTCAGATAAAGGAGACATGCAAAATGTGCAGTGTTGGGGGGCACCCAGGAACATGGTTGGGAACCACTATCTTATACTAAACATCTTACACATCTTTCCAGTGCAGTACTCAAACCTGTCCTGGAGTACCACCAGCCCTGCACAGTTTGTATGTCTCCCTATCTCTGGTGCACCCATTTCAAGTCTTGCAGTCTCTACTAATGAACTCACGAGTTGAATCAGGTGTGATAGATGAGGGAGACATACAAACTGTGCAGGGCTGGTAGTACTCCAGGACAGGTTTGAGAACCACTGTGCTAGTGTGTTTGGAAAATGTGCTGCATATACAATGCTGGGCACTGAATATAAATGTAATCTAGTAATCCTTAAAGGTGCCATAGAATGCATTGATACAATATTTTAAATTGTTCTCTGATGTCTACATAGAAGGTATGTGGCTTAGTTAAGGGCAAAAATTCTCTAGATACGGTTTTACATGTCCATTTACAATGGACCCTAGAATGAAATGGGTTATTACCTTATTTGGAAGGGTCATGAATAATAATGTTGAACACTGCTCTGATTGGCTGTTTTGCATCTTATGTCATTTGTACGCAGGAGTGTGCAAAATAATCATACTTCAGTTCACAAACAAAAACATATTTTAACAAATCGACTAGATGCATTGTCAAACGATCGTTTCAACTTAAGTGGTGGAGAAGGTCACGTTAGCTAGAAGGAGCGAGTGAGCTATCTGTAAGCAACCAAACTACCTAGTTAGCTCCTGAATTATGTGTTGTTTATTAAATATAGGCTAAATTATAATTCTACCTGACGGGGTTTGACATAGACGTAACTGCAACACGCATCACCGCAGATGAGTAGCTGAGCGATCTATACATCAAGCCAACATGCAAACTATCGCAAATCAAAGTGAAAGTAAGTTGCAGATGCTTAACACACAATCATCTTCATTAAAAGTAAAGAAACAAAATGATCTTACCAGTGCTGTTGCCGCTCTCTCTTATTGCGGGCTTTGATTTTGAAATTAGCTGATGATTAATAAAATGCAGCTCATATCGGTTGCTTTCGGAGACGTGAACTCCATTAAATCTGCAAATAGCGCGGGAATTGAAGATCGGATTTATATCCATTTTGCGAAAATACATTTATGTGACCAGGTGTAAATGGAATCATAGATAAACATCAACCATGCCTGTTGACAGTTCTGTTCTGTGGGAAGGCTATAAAAAGAGCTCACATCCCCTGCACAGCCTGGAACATAACATTTATATCCATGATCTGCCATTTTCGCTATTGTCCTTGCTGGCTTTTTCACAATATCTGCAGAACTTCTGATGATTCGACTGTGCAGGTCCACTATAATACTGCTGGCCTAGAACATGGGCTGGTATATGCAAATTTGGGGGGCGTATATTAATGATCCCGACGTTTTTCAGTGTTGTTTTGCAAAACCGGAATTTACATATGAAGGAGGAATCAATGGTGTTTGAGGCTCACAGGTATGCGATTTCCATGTACAGAACTCTTATTATTCAACTATGCCAAGGTAAATACAGTTTTCCATTCTATGGCAACTTTAATATTCTGAAATGTATAATTAAATGGTATTTAAATGATAGTTTATCTTAAGAAATTTTAGGAGAAACATCTGAGACACTGTTGTTATTAAAATGAGAAAGTCTCTTAAGCTTAAAAAGAGAAACCTCTGAGTAATAAAGTATTCCTATAATGGAGTCTTGAAAGAGATTGCAGCAAGACAATAAAGAGATGTTCCATGTATCTTCTACCACATTCTCAGTTTTCTCTCAAATATTTCTCATGTCTCATTTGAGTCTATTTTTATTTCTCCTCAGAAATTTTAGGAGAAACATCTGAAAAGCTATTGATACAACAATGAGAGATATATGAGAATCACAACTATGCCGAGTTCACACTGCACGATTTTAGGCCCAATTTTAACTAGACGACAGGTTTTTACGAAATCACCAACAAATGCCCGAAATCGGAGGCAAATCGGTACTCGTTCACACGAGTAACAACCACGCACTGTGAATTGTCAAAGATGTTATTCTAAGAGTGATTCAAAATCCTGCTGTGTGAAATGTGTTCTGACTGAAAATTGCATTGCTGATGACCTACATACAGCCAATGAGAGAGCAAGATACATGGCAGCGGTAAGTTCAGGGAGGAGTTATAGACCAGAATATCAGTATAGAGTGGTGCAGTATGACATCACTTTGTAGGCCAAAACGTTGAAGAGAGTTAGCATTTTCTGTTCCATCGTCCCAAAGGCAATGGGGTTTTTGAATGGGGTTTTGGTTAAATGGCTGAAATGAGGTATGTGGTGAACACAAGCTCAAGACACTTTCACGTTTTATTCTACGACATAAAATACATCAATATTAACCCACTCGTGATTTTTTTAAGCTGTAACGTGTCTTGAAAAAGGCGGTTGGTACCAAGTTGCTAAATGGGACTACAGAGGCAGTCGTGGAGATTCATCACGCTGTAAAGGTAAGCTTTTACAGCATCATTATGGTTATAATTGTGTTTACAAACTATTCTAACTCAAATGCTCTGGTAAAATGTTTTTAGATAAAAACTGAAAGAGTTGTTGGAAGCTTAGTGATGGTGATGGTTGAATTTGTGGGACCGTGGTGTAGTTCATTTACAGCCTACCTTTAGATTTTTACTTCTGGCGACTGCATTTAGGCTTCAAAATTCATAAAAGTTGCGTTCATCTGTGATAATTATCTTGATGGACAAAATGTGCAAGCATCATACATTTTTGTTGATCACAGAGCTTGTTTTTTGCGATAATCCAAATTCTATTGGGTTTTTGTAGAGGGAACCAGCGTGATGCTAACTGCCGGTTGGCATACAAAGTGACGTCAGTCATACCTGCACCACTCTATTTTAATAGATACATTTACAATTATATCAAACAGAAACAAAGCACAAACATTTGCTTAACCAGCCGCAACAGCAGCACATTGATTGCAAAATTATTTATTTGCCTCCAACTTTCTTTGCAGAACACACAATCTTTGCTTTCCGCGTCTCGCCAATCCTTTCCTCCTTTATAATTTTTTTTTCTTTTTCTCCTTTTCAGCGCACAGACAATTTGGATCGCAAGCTTCTTGCAGGCTATGATTTTTTAATAACAATTACAGTCTTGCGCGAGAACTCCGGTCTCACGCGAGCATGATCTTGTGTTATTTCCTTATGACTTCTCGCGTAGTATGCGGACCAGACAGGGTTGTCGGCGATTCTTAAAGTCATACAATGTGAAACCCCCTGTTGCCGATCCACCGTGCAGTGTGCACACAGCCAACAACTAAATGTTACCCCAGATCAGGGGCGTAGCACCAAATGTTGGGCCACAGTCACAGAACCAAGGGGTGGGCCCCTCACAACACCACAATATATATCAATATATCTTTGTGAAGATATATTGATATATACCCCCCCACCCACCCCAGTTCCACTATTACCCCGTCTGACACCCCTGCCCCAGATAGTCGTGCAGTGTGAAAAGAACAGTGATCTGAAGGGTTTGAAAATTGTGCAGTGTGAACTTGGCATAAGTCTCCTGAGCTTAGGAAAAGTAACTACTGAGCAATAATTTTTTTTTTTCCTCTGGGATTAGTTAAGCCAGAAATTGACACTGAAGGATGAGAAATTGGAAAAATGAAACTACATTTTAAAATTATACACATCTTTAAATTTGAATTTACACATATAGGTACAGACACACAAGTATTTGGTGGAAAAAAAAGAGGATATATGAAAATATTTATACTGTGTAAGTCTTAATCCTTTTATAGCACCCCACAAAATTTGCAAACATCAGCTAAATGAATGCATTATTTAAAGCCAGGCTGTTAGTGAGTAAGGTGCAGTGAGCTCTTGGGGAATGGATTGAAGTTGTTGACTGTAATTGGTAATTTAGCTGCACTGAGGTACTATGTGCCAAGAATTATTCAGGCCTGTCCCTTGTCTCTTGCTGTTCTCACACTACTCACCAAAAGAGCAGAACCTAGTCCCATTACAAACTTATGCAAGCAGGTCCATAGCAGCTATTATAAGTAAAACTCATTACTCAGAATGTCAGAATATCCACATTTCTACCTGGAAAACTGCAATGGAACACAAATTGAAGTCAAACTTTCAATGTGGAAACTTGGAATCAACTCTGATTTCAACAAGATGCTATTGACATCGCATGAACATGGTGGCAGATAGATGTACACAGTTACTAATAAACATTCACTTTTGAGCAAACAAAATGCACCAATTTGTAAAATTCATAATGTAATAAAGCATAAATTGTTTGGAGAAACGGTCTGAATGCAGTGATATGATGTCCTATACCTGCGTGCCGGCATATATATTTCCATACCTCCCTTTTACGAAAAATAAGTTTATTCAAGTGTTCTATTAGTATACTTCTTTTAAACTAAAAATATGAAAGTCGATCGAGTAGCCTTTTAAATATACTTTTTTTTCACATAGTTTTTCATATACAGTCTTATGAAACTTACATTGTTTGAAAATATTGATTAGAATATTGATATAAAACAGATATATTTCTAACTGTTTCTAATTCTATCTGCATTTTTGTGTAGGCTAGTTCACTGGTAGTGTGCATAGGAATTTACTTTAATTCTACTTTACTCTTTCCCCACCATTGACTGAATTTTCCAGCTATCCATGTTTTTACTGTTATACGGTAGGGGGCGCTATGACACATCTTCTAGTACAGAATCTCTGGATCAAAACACAGGAGAAGAAGAAGCTGAAACAAGTGATAGAAGATTGCTCACTTAAATGTAAAATAACGTGATCATCAAACATTAAACAGTGTGTAAATCAAAACTGCTTAATATTACAATTGAAGTGACGAACCCATGAAGAGAAAACGACCGTGAAGCTTTGGGGGTGTCAGACTCAATCTACTCCATCTTCGTTCTCAATCTGATCAAGGCGTTAGTCTTTGACGAAAATGTGATTTTCTCAACTTTTACGTTTAAAATGTTTCCTTTCTTTATGAGTTACCGACATTCAAGTTTTGATAAAAATGGATGCATGAAGCTAATAAAATGTTTTTAAAATTAAAGTACATTTAAAGGTATTTTTCAAGTATAAAAAAAATTATATCTACATTTGAACATAGTAGTATACTGCAAGTACAAAAATAATATATAAATAGTTAACTACAAGAATAATGTTATGTTCACTTAAAGAAAAATTACAAGTATACTTGTAGTGTAAACTACTAAACTAGTAGTACACTTTCATAAACAAAAAAAAATGTACTACTTGTATTAAAATAGTAAACTACTAGTATACTTATAGGTTCACTTGTATTACAGATGCATTACAAATGAGAAACCTTGTTGTGTACTTAAAGTTTACTACTGTTACACTTATAGTACACTTAAACGCATACTTTTATATACTAAAAGTTGGCCAATTTAGTCCCAAGCAGTATTGAAATAGTACACTTACAAGTTTACTACAAGTACACATTGATATTAGTATACTTACTACATAAAGTATACTTAAAATACTTTAACTAACAAGTAACTAACATTACTTAAGTATACTTCATAAAATGAACTTGAAGTATACTTCTTTTTCATTAGGGTCCACTCACCCTGCTCGTGCGGACATCACATATCATCAGCACATTCTGTAATAGGCTATGCAGAATTGTAGACAGAGACTGCATCCGGAATTGCATACTTCCTTAATATATAGTAAAAAACAGTACCCAGATGACCTACTACTTCCGGTGAGATCCTGAAGTGTGCATACAATGGACACTTTACTATCCCATGAGGCCACGGGAGAGATTTTTTTAATGGCAGTGAATGACAACATGGTGAATGTAGAATGTTACATTCATACTACACACATTCATACTATAAGGAACATACTTTTTTAGTGGTCTTGAAGTAATTACTTATTCAAAATAAGTACCTTCTCAAGAGAGCATGCAATTTCGGACACAGCCAGACAGTCACAGAGCGCTGCAAACAAATAGCAGCCACCTTTTACAGTTTCTCCTGAACCAAAGCATGAGCTTATGAGGCGTTCACGCCATGACGTAACCATAATTATGAAATGGCAACCCATGACGTTCTACACAGAGCTGTTTTTGTGTTTCTATGTCAACTCTATCAATGTCAAAATGAATCTGCAGCAGTCAGGTGGTACAAGTAAGAGCTCTGTAAGTTTTTTATGTTCATTATTATTCTAATGTTCTGTGCTTTCTCTCATGACACTTTGCAGATTCTGCTATTTGTGTCCATGTGTTTTAGGCGCATACATGCCAACCCTCCCGATTTGTCCGGGAGACTCCCGAATTTCAAAGCCCCTCCCGAAAATCTCCCGGACCGACCTTTCTCCCGAATTTCTCCCGATTTCCACCCGGACAACAATATTGCTACACCATCCGTCACTGGGCGCCGTTTCAGACCAAACGCTTGCGCTCCCATGGCGTCTGTCGTTGCTATGCAACCAAACTGCGCTCTCCATGATGACGACGAAGAAGTATCAGCAAAGGATTAATTGATTTCTAGCCCTCGCATTAGCTTTACTACTAGATATATTTCTGGAGATGAGAAGGAAAAACCCGCCTGGAAAAACTAGAGTCAGATATATATAGTCTACAGTCTCAAATATACTTAATAATCAGACTATCATAACAGTGTGACTTTAATGAGCTCATCAATCTCAGATGTAAACACACACATCACTATGATCAGATGCTTCTGAACTGATGCTTTCTCATTTCTGTGTGTTTATTTAGTTATTGAGAAGAAAGATCAGCACATATTTAATTTACATATTCATCTAACCGTCGCTATAGCTTTACTACTAGATATATTTCTGGAGATGAGAAGGAAAAACCCGCCTGGAAAAACTAGCGCACCACGTTGCTTCCATTATGAGCGTGCTCACCGCGGCCGCGCGCCTACGGTTGAAATAACGACCTTGAGCGTGAAAAAGACGCGATATGTGAACGGCCCCTAGAAGCAGACGTCTGAAATGAAAGGCAAGAACAGCTATTTATTTAGCTTTAGACTGTTACATGAAAATTTAAAAATGAAATGTCATAATTATAATGTTTTGAGAGTTTACTTATGTAATTGTTGCATTAGGCTATGAAGTAATAAATGTTTATTGATAAGATCTAGCCTAGCTATTTCATGTCTTTTCATTTACAGTAGCATGAACCACGAGTAGTCGAGTAACTCGAGTATTGTTTTGATAAGAAATTGACTAGTAGTAGTCGTGCAACCCCTAGTAGAGGAGTGTTGTTGTTATTGTACAAATTAGGGTCTAACCTCCTGAGGAGAGGCCTTAAGGAATTTAAGCCCCCCCCCCCCCCCCCACCCCCCCACCCCCCCAGGGTGGGATCTGATGCTTTTAGTGCTAGCTTGCTATTGCTAGCCTCTACGAAACTGCCTACCCTACACATCATAATTTATCCACTACAATTTGGTTAATAGTAAACTTACTTGTTGACAAATAAACCTGCTAAGCTAATGGTAGCGTTGACATTTTGTTTCACGGATGCCTTTTTTTTTTTAAGCGTCTTAATGTTTGTAAGTAGGAAATTCCCACACCCCTACACTTTTGTGAAATTAATCATTATATTTTAAAAGTGCCATTGTGCCTGCTCACAGTGCAATTTTTATTTATTTAATTGTTTTTAGCCAGTCACAAACATCTGTCAGCCAGTTGCATTGGCAGTAGACTGAACACATTTAAAACAGTAATTCTACTATGGCTAGGACTCATTTAATTGCCTTTCAACAAGTCAAATAAGACTGCTGGGCAAAAGTTATGTCACCTGATTAATATGCATGAAAATAAGCTGATCAAGGTTTTTAACATTTCCTTAAGGAAGCCTACAATACCTGGATAGAGCCGTCTATTGTTCATTGTTGTTGCTCAGCTTGCTCATACAACCTGCTTGCTGCCATCTTTGCTCTCGGGCAGTTAAAGCTTTATTTTGATGGTCCCTGTTGACTAAAAGTAACTTTGCAACTACACGTAAACTAATTCTCAGTAGAGTATAAGTAGACTGTTTAATATCTGCTAACTCTTTATTGTGATGGTCTTCCAATAGACATTCTAAGTACCTTTTCAGCTACATGTCAACTCATTCTAACCTTAACCCTACCAGTCTACTAATACTCTAACACCTATACTTGTGTTAAAAGGACCATCAAAATAAAGTGAAACCCTTAGTTCTAGAATTAATATTTTTAAAGCCAGTCATTTGAACCATAAATGCATGTGACTAATTACTGCAGGAAAATTACATAATGACAACACTGACTGGCTGATGGCACGACAAATGTGCACTGTTCCAAATGACTGAGCTGTGATGTGAGACCACATACAGGGAATAATACAAGTCTATCTAGACCACCTAATTTAATATAATAAAATATTTTCACTTAATGTTGCAGCATTTTATCACATTTAAATGGCTGTCAAATGAGAAAAAAAGCCTGTTTTATCATTTAAAGTTAGGCTACATCATCGATCAGGCGTTACTAACTGTTGTTTCACTTGCTCATGCAGTTTTACTTTTGAAGAGCATGATTTTGCTGATCCACTAGCTATATCAGAACCAAACCAGTACTAACCAACATCAACCAGCTAAAGCCAGCAGAGAAATTCATACGTGTCCAAGCTGCATGAGACATTGCTGCTGTCTAAACTTATACTGTGCCTGAAGTATGTATTTTATTTTATTTTTCGTATTTTTTAAGTTTAAAGCAGAATCTGTTATTTAGTATCGATTTAAAGGTTTGTTCTAATAATAAAAAAATAATTTCCACATCATTTGGTGCCATTTAAAAATAATGTCAACGTTTTGTTGGCTTTAACTGGATGTGGAGATGGCCTCGGGCTGTTTTTTTCCACTTTGTGCAAATCATTTCTGAAATGTTGTTTGAAATAAAAGCTGCACTACACTGATTTCCTCACACTCACTGACATTTTGTCTCAGAGATTAAATATTAAATAAATGTGCCTCAATTAATTTATTTAGCAATTAAAAGGTCAATATTTTGATTTTTCTTTCTCTGCAAACCTGCAGTTTCAGATAGTTTCATCATGGTACAACTCTTGATTATAGGCCAAGAAGGATGTCATGCTTGTTGGGGACAGTCTGCATTTGGATGTTCCTTTGATTTGAGTGATGAAATATGCAAACATACTAAATGCATCAGAGTGTTTTAGAAGCCAGATGCAAAGCACTGCAGTCAGAAAACATTAGCCAACAAATATGATGTCCAGGGTTACTTAGCAGATGCTGACACAGAAATACGTCAAAACCTGACGTGAAGATTGACGCAGGACCTAGCTTCAGGAGATGAGCTCAACTGAGTTAAGTGCTCCGTAACATGTATTCTATGTTCCATCTGTCTTTATGTTGCTCAAATTCTGACCATTCTTCTTCATCAAATGACTAGCTAGATTTGGATTTGTCATGCCATAGAGCACAAGATATTGTGTTAACCAGTAGTTTTGTTGTGGTTGTTTCTTATACGGTTCATTTAGTGATGGGTTTTTGCATTTGTACGCTCAGATCACAATCAGGGCCCTGAAGGGCAAGGCTTGTTCTTTCACATTACATGAATATTTTGCAATAAACTTAAAATATGTTTGTTTTATACTTATAATCAGTGACTTGAAGTTATTAATTTTGTTCTAGAAGAGAAGAAAGAAAGCATACAGGTTTGGAACCATAAATGAGGGTGAGAAAACAATGACAGAATTTCCATTTTGGCTGAACATTTGACTGAATTTACTCACTCTCAAGTTGTCTCAAACCTGCATGAATTTTTTTCTTCTACTGAACTCAAAAGAAGATATTTTGAAGAATGTCAGTAACCAGACAGTTGATGGACCCCACTAACTTTCGTAGTAGGAAAAAAGATACCATAAAAATCAATGGGGTCCATCAACGGTTTGGTTACCGACATTCTTTTGTGTTCAGCAGAAGAAATAAATTCATACAGGTTTGAAACAACTTGAGGGTGAGTAGAGTAAGACTTTTTAAGTGAACTATTAGTACACAATCTTGTACATTTGTCTTTTTATATTTTGTCTTATCAAATTTTATACGGTCATGATTCATAATTGCTCTAAAGAGTTATTCGAAAACCCAATGGAGAAAACAAATGGGGAAAAGTGTGAAGTCCCTTTTGCGCTCTATTTTGTGGTGTCTTTGAAGGTTTGCTCTTGTATGATTCTTTCAGTGATGGATGTTTTGCATTTGTAAGCTCGGATCACGATTAGGACGCTTGTGGGCGAGCTTTGCACATCTGTAGTTGGTATTGCTGTGAGGTGTGCCTTCATTGTTCCTGAGAGGAACTTGTCGTTATGTCTCCCGCTGTTCTGGGGATCCACCGTCTCATTATGGCCATATGCTACCAGCACATCCAGACACTGTGACATGCATTATACATGTGGATTAATGCAGCCCGGATCCACCCTGCTAGCCAGCTTTGATCTCCACTCTGGAGTTCCAGAAATAGACAATACTGACTCATTCATACACTTGCTTTTAGGCATCTTAATTTCATTAGATGTGTGTATATACACAGTGTTTGCGTATAGAGTATACAAAATATGCTTTCTAATTGCGAGTTTCAGATTGATGTCCGGTGTAGGAATGTCGTCTTAAGCAGAGGTCTTCAACCCTGCTTTTGGAGACCCACTGTTCTGCAAAGTTTATTTCCAAACTGCTTTAGCATGCCTGCTTGTGATTTTCAAGTGATCCCGACAAGCTTAATTAGCTGGTTCAGTTGTGTTTGATTAGGGTTGAACTAAACTCTGCAGGACAGTGGGTCCAGGGTTGAAGACCTCTGGTCTTAAGTTCGGGTGAGATTGAATTTGTGTGTCATCCTTTTAAGTGTGTGCATGCTGATAGCAGATAGCATTGCTCTCATTAGCTGAATCTGATCTCTAATGTGTAAGGAAGATTAGCAGCTAACATGCTAATTAAATCAGTTCAATGCAATGAGAAAATGACCAGCTGTGTTTTTGTTTATTTGGGCATGCCTACTGAATAACAATGGTGATGAAGATGATTAAAGGAAATGTAAACTGTCCATGTTATCATGCATGCATATAAAACCTTATATTTAGTGTTGTTTGATAAACACTGCAGTGAATACAAAAATCTGAATGGCTGCTTAAAAGTATGTATTGTACATACTGTTGGACTTCCTTTCTTCTCTGTGACAAGCACTGCTTAGTGTATTTCTGCTTTTCTATAAGCACTAACTACAGTCATAGAGTGAATTTGCATTTTCACTCAACCTGTCTGTCTTTTTTGTTCACACTGGTCTGAATAGACAAATTGAATGCAAACACTGGACTGAATTTTTGTGTTGATGTGAACAAGCCTTAAGACTACAATTTATTAGGATTTGACAGGAAGTTGTCAATACACTTTGCCAAGTAAAAACACACATGCATGCCATTTTCATACATCAAGATAATTAAAAACACATTGAACATGATGCCTATAATTGTCAAAAAAGTATGCCTGTACTGAAAATAATATCTCTGTTGTGTTCCAGTTGTCAGTCAGAATGACAGTTCTCGTGTAATGCCCTAATTCATTTACGTAAGAACTGTCAACTGAAAGTGGAACACAACAGAGATATTCAATATCAGAATAATGTCTTTTGGGTGAACTATCAATTTAGATATGAAAGCTTTAGCATAAGTTCTGCTGGGAAGACTCAATTACTACGTCACTTATTGCCTTCACTTCTATCCAATCATATTCTTATGCTCACTGTATAAAAGCACGGTACTTACACATGTTTGAGTTCGCAGATACTGAAGCGACGATTACCCCCATCCTCCCCACCACCACCAGGATGGTCCCGTCCATATCTCCCAGGGGGGGTCGGCTGCGCCCCTGCCTTCATCTCTAGGCAGGAATTGCAGATCCGATACTCTCGGATTATGCACTACGGACGGGGCCTACGCCAAATGACTTTGTAGTTTATCAGCTTGCTGAGCTGTCAATAAATGTATGGTTTATTGAAATAACTCTCCCGAGTCTTTCTGGTAGAAATTAAACTTTGGTGTAATTATACCTTAAATCAGGGATGGGCAACTTTGGCTCTGGAGGACCACTTGTTAGCTTCAACCCTAATTAAACACACCTGAACAAGCTAATCGAGGTCTTCAGGATTACTAGAAAGTTACAGGCAGGTGAGTTTTTTCAGTGTTGGAGCTAAAGTCTGCCGGACAGTGGCCTGGAACCTAAGCTACCATCACTGCTTTAAATCATACAGGCTTATTTTCACCATGAAACAGAGAAAAGAAAATCCTATTGACTTTGAAGAAGGGACCTGAGTCATAACATTGTACTTGCAAATAAGAGGTTGGTTATTTAGACTTGCGCCTTAAAGGGATGGCCTTAAAGTTTTCTCATAATTTACTCACCCTCAAGTTGTTCCAAACCTGTATGAATTTCTTTCTTCTGCTGAACACATACACACAAAAAAGATATTTTGAAGAATGTCGGTATCAGTTGATTGGCCCCATTGACTACCATAATATGGGGGAAAAAAAGGCTACTATCGAAGTCAATGGGGCCCATCCACTGTTTTGTTATCCATATTCTTCAAAATATCTTCTTTTGTGTTCAGCAGAAGAAAGCAATTCATACAGGTTTGGAACAACTTGAGGGTGAGTAAATGACAGAATTTTAATTTTTTCGTGTGAACTGTCCCTTTAATTAGTTACACTAACAACCACTTAGCAATGTGTTAAAAAAAAACGAAAAAAATAAACAAAACACTAACACCTGCAATAATTTATGACATTACGGTGACTGGATTAAAACGTGTTTCCCACATAAGTACCATGCCAGCTTTTGCTTGTATGTAGTGATGGGAAGTTCGGATCATTTCACTGACTTCTCTCGTTCATCAAAATGAACAAATCTTTATTCGAGTCATGTTGTTCAAGTGGCTTTAAATCTTATACTTTTAACAGCCAAATTCCCCCGAACACATCCAACTAAGCAATCTTGATCATATTCTGAATTAAGAAATTATTATAATACAGCCAAATATAATTAGCATAAATATTTACTTTACCTTCCGAGTCTTTCGTTCATTGTCACGTGACAGATCGTTCTTGACCCATCCTTACTTGGATGCAATTTTTCAGTCCGTGAACATCAGCACAGACTGATAGAAGACATCTGTTCAAACAAATAAAACCTTAGAACCAAGAGTCTAGTCCACATCCAGATTATTAAATCTGACAAAAGTGTGCAGAGAGGCCCAAACTGCTGCCACACAAATGTCCTCCAAAAACACACAAACACACATAAAACTGTTGTGGCTACCAAAACAAGCAAAACAGCTGATCAGATTTATGCCACTGGTTTGTGTGGTCAACATAAACCTGTAAAACCCTGTGCAGTCTCTCAACCTCCTGCGACTCAAAGAGCAGAGTATATAACAGCTGTAACATCACAACCTGAGAGAGAAATGAAGTAGAAACAACCTTAGGTAGGTAACCTAGCATTGTGTGCGAGATAACATTCATCAGACTGGGAACAAAATCCATATAGAATGATCTCATCAACAATGCCTGTAAATTCTCTCAAGGGATGCCAAGGCCAACAACAAGACATCTTAAACATCAGAAATCTATCCAATGCTGACCCAAGCAGTTCAAATGAAGGCCTTGTGAAACCTTCCAAGACTATCACCGCCACACACACCTTAAGTTTATCCATTTCCACGATATCTGTGAGGTTTAACCATACAGTAGTTGTCCCTTTCGTTGCCCCCAACCCTGCCATAGAGCAACCGATCGCATGTTTGGTGGCACGAAGCTCCAAATCATTTGCTTGTCAAAGCTCCTTGACTGCTTCAGGGGTCAAGCCAGGAGAAATACGTCTCCATAGCCTCAAGCTTAACATCGGATGCCCAGGGGCCGGCTTCACGAAACATTCTTAAGAATAGAAATCTTCTTCAATGCCAATTTCTTCTTATTTTCTAACAAAAAAAAGTATCCATATTCTCGAAAAGAATGTTCGTATATAATTTTAAGTTAGGATAACCTTCAACCTGTCTTGTAAGATGTAAGGTGTCTTTGCGCACCCAAATGTATGTTTAATGAATTTATTGGGTTGTTTCAAATATTAAGCATTGCAACATAACACTAGCTAGCTAAATATAATACATATTACTACTAGTGCCATATGTGAACGAGTACTCTGAAGTGACACCGATCGATAATTTGCGCATATACATGATGCACTCACTCAAGCTAGTACTAGCGATGCAGCTCACCGATACATGACGCATTCACTCTAGAGAGAGCGCAAGAAAGACGGAGAACAAATGATTGAGAATAACTGCTGCATCTTCTTGAGACAGGCTCTTTTAAATTAATTATTTTCACAGCACATTAAAAACACGATGCTGAGTGATTAACTCACATCAAGCTGGTCGTACAAAAATAGTCTGTGTGCGTATTATGATATCTATGGAAATCTGCAGGCAGTGCAAAAAAGATTAGTTTTTCATTCGGCGAGTCTTCAGCAAGGTCTGCCTTTCAATCAAATAACACTAAAGCCTTTAATTTTCTTCTTAAGAAGTTTTTTTAGATGTTTATAAGAAAATATTTGAGAACTTCTTAAAA
The DNA here is from genome assembly GCF_949319135.1 of Squalius cephalus. Taxonomy (NCBI): domain Eukaryota; kingdom Metazoa; phylum Chordata; class Actinopteri; order Cypriniformes; family Leuciscidae; genus Squalius; species Squalius cephalus. The sequence continues at coordinate 39,618,048 of NC_137127.1, read as the reverse complement.
ATATTTCAAGAATTCCACTTAGGAACTTTCTTGCAAAGTTCTTAGAATGTATCTTATAAATATAATTAACTTCTTTCTTAAGAAGATTTTCGGGAATCCGACCATAGACTCTTGCTCACGCAACTCCTCAGCAACTGCAAAACTAGAGAAGTGAGGGATAGCCAATTGTCCTCCTTTTTGAGAAAAGAAGGCGAGGCTTGAGTGAAGAACTCTAATCTTGAAATTATCACAGTGTGAGCAGATCGATAACACTTTAAACACTGCTTGTGCATGCAGAAAGCCTAAGCACTTAACACACTTATCGGTGTTGCGGGCACTGGTGACATACTGCCTCAGAGATGGTGTCACATCTGGATGGTGTTCCCATTGCACCAGCTACTGACACAGCTTCGAGTGAACGAATGGGAACTTTTTTTTGTCGGGTTCTATCTAAATGGTTTTCTTCGTTGTTAGAGTGTATCTCTAGAAAAGACTTTCACATTGAGCTGTTTAACGTGCTTGAGAAAGACTGAATTGGATGAGCTGGCCTACAGGAACAGCAACAGCCCAGAGGAGAAGGGCCTTTCTGTTTAATAAAAGCATATTACAGGCTCAGAAATAGAATGAAAGAAGTAGAAGAAAAAAAAGATTCCTCACTGTGCTGCAGTCCCTGTTGATATTAGTCTTGATCAGTCCAATCTCTCTTTTTGCTCCTCCAGGAAGATTTTATAGAGATATAAATAATTGATGTTTATATTAACCTCCATATTTCTGCTTTGTATCATGTCAAAAAGAAGAATGCCAGCAGCGTATGAAGTGTTGAGTTTATCATCAGATCCACTGTCGCAGAGAGACAGAGAGTCGCCACATGCCCTCTTGATCAATGCAAATCTTGTTGGAGAAAATTTCCTCTGTTTGTTTATTGAATATTTCATTGGTTCTGTTCCATTAGACTGTAATCCAGAATCAGGTAATTTAATCTCCATCTCTATCATACCGATCCATGAAAATCAGAGATTCATTAAACATGGATTTGACACAAGATTAAAAGGCTGCTCAGTGTGCTCTATTGATCAGTTTAGATTCCTTTGTGAATCTGATGAATAGCACCATTGCACTGCTAAAGGTCAATAAATTGGAGTTCTGTATTGAAGCCACATGATGAATATCAACTTTACACATCCACTCTTATCACAACTACACAATGCTAGATGTGTGCATCCACCACACAAGCCATCAGATTATTCATAATTGGGCTATGTGGCTTCAACTTACTGGAATCCTTTTGGACAATTTAGTAGTAAAAATAATGTAATTTCAAATTTATTCAAGTGACATACAAGATTTTTCCAGTTATACCATCTGCACTGGGATCGGTTGGATTAGTTCCATCTTGTCGTTCTATTGCACAGACTACAAGTTCAAGTGGCGATAATATCAAACAGGTTTGAAAATATCGCAGTGCCTGTGACTGCTCGAAACAGGCTCAGATCATGATGCTGACCTGCTCATACTTATCAGCATCGCCAACCGCAACGACCACAGATTTTTCAGGGGGTTTTGTTGCAGACCTTGGAAATCTGTCTGTGACAGCAAAATCCAGCCAAAAGTAGTGTAGTGTAAACTTGCCTTAAGTCACGCAGACCAATTTATCTTTAATTTTATTGCATTAGATACAAAGAATGAAGCCAACTGTCATAGCAATCCAAACAACATAGACAAATTTAAACATTTTCAAGCTTAGGTAACATGATTTGTAAAGACCCATAGTAACATTTCACTGGCTTGATGCATACAATTAATTGATCTGTTAGAGTTAAGACCACTAAAATAAGTCAGATATTCAAAGTTTCCAGTAATATTTAGGCTGCAGTGATTAAATGTTTAGCTGTGCAGCCATATGGCCCTGGGGAATCATGATGAGAAGGGACTAAATAGTTTATTGTATATCTAAAAGGTCTTATAAGGTTGTACAACAAATTACTTTGATCATCTGTTCATTTTGGCAGTGGAGTACCTGCACAGAAGTTCTCTACATCTTCAAGTAGATGAAAATAGTTTTCAGAAGAACTTCACAAATGTTTAATTAATACACTTTAAGTCTTCAAAAATGCTGTCATCATTTTTATATGAGTAATATTTGTATGAGTTTCTTGATTCTCAGTGCCAACATTTTCCTTCCCTTTTTGCAGAAGGTCAGATTTACCCTGACAAGGTAAACTCTGTTTGAGGAAACATGATTTTGATCTGTGTAAACCAAGGGCAGTTACGAGCCATGACTCAGAATAGCCATGAGTCAGAATAGTTTACTTAAAGTTGTAGTGTAATTTTTTGCGAAGTTAAAAATACTTTCTTCTATTGTGGTTTAATGCGCAGAGACAACAATGGGAGTCCATGCACACTCTAATGGCTAATATTGTGCACAATCCATTGTGATTGTGAATTGGACAAGGATTCGATTAGAACACAAATAAAATGTGTTAAACTACAAACATGGTGGATGTGAGGGACCGACGATTAAGAGGTTTAGATAAAGGGGTTTGAGTGATTAATAATCAGTATCTAACCTGACACAATATATATTTATTATAATGTTAACACATTATATTTCATCTGCAACAGCATTGTGAACTTTTTATAAATATAACTTTGGTCATTAACCTTTAGATACATCATGCAAACACATAAGGAGAGTTCTCCGCATGAAAGACCCACAACTGGCAGATCAAGGAGCAACTCTCCGATATGGCAGGAAATTAAATTAAATTAAATATGGAGGATTTTAACGGTGACAAAATGATTGACAGGGCAGTTTAATCGGTGACAGGATGCACATAACTAAGTGACAGAGCGATCTGTTAAAAACGTAATTATTACGAAGTAGTATGTCCCAATGTGCTAAATGAGCACCGAACGCGCTTACCTTTAAAATAAGGTGGAAAGATAATACAATTTTTATAATTTCCGTGGGTCTAGTCTTTGCATCTGTTTGTTTTAGGTTTAATTCAGGTCTCCTCTGTTGGAGTAGAATTAGCTAAGTGGAGCAGTCACAAAAAAACTAGGGTCCTAGAAATGCGGTCCTAGAACTTTAACTGCAGCCTTCTGTATTGCAGAAATATAGTATTACCAGGTTGAGTGTGAAACCAGACCAAAGCTGCGAGGGGCACTGGGAACAATCACACTCAGACTCGGACTGCAGCAAACGTGGCCAGTGTAAAATCCCCCTATAACTAACCCATTTGTAGGATGATATCCTGAAGATTATAAACACTGTGGCTACGAATAAATGGCTTAACACATCAACTCGAAAAGTGGAACGAGTTTGGTGCAGAACCCTATCTGTTTGACAGACCAGTGGCAGATGGGAAGATAAAACTGCCAGTATGTTTGATCTTCAATTTGGTATCTTTGACGTCAAGCCTGACTCTCTGTCTTCAGCCGTTACATTTTAATTCCAGTTGTTTTCATAAAGCTAATGTATGGTGTTTTATTGTATTTAATGATCATATAGATTAATGTATGATGCTTTTTGCACTCTTTTGCCCAGTGGTGGAGTAAGTACTGAATCTCAGTACTTAAGTAAAAGTACAAATAACCAGAGACATATTTACTTTAGTAAAAGTAGAAGTACCACAATGAAAACCCTACTTAAGTAAAAAGTAAAAAGTACCTGATTTTAAATGTACTTTAAGTATTAAAAGTAAAAGTACTTGCATAACAATTTATTCTCTTAATGTCTATATTCTAATAATTAGGGCTGTAACAATATGCAATATGAATCCGAAATCGCTACACTCAGATCCACGAACCTGTGTCGCGGTGTGAGAAGGCAGAATCGCGACACACCCCTTTTTTTGAAGTTAACATTAGACAATACCTAGACCTACCACAAAACTAGTTGAGGATAAATGATTTAATATTGGGCAATTCCAGCGTTATAAACGGGACATTTGCAGTAAAAACTTGAAATATAAATTCTCAGAAAATGCATTTAATAGGCCTACATATTGAAAAATATCAGTCTACACATGCGTTTTATATTTACCATGAGGGAAATGATATGCGTTACGGGACACAAAAAATATTTAACTTTTAGGTGGCAAAATATTTTTTAGTAATTCTGTAAATTACACTGCGCAAACCAAAAGTAATACCCACCGTGAAGGGTTGGCTCTCCACAGAACACAAAATATTCATTTTATTTTATTTTTCGTGTTCCCATTTATGAGGAAGAAACAATGTTACGGAGTGAGCGCTCTGAAAGCGGCACTAAAAGACTGCTTTAAAACTTTCACAGACACCTCAAACAGAAAGCACAAACCTTTTTTTTTAAAGTGAATTTCGTTTTGTATTAATTGTATTAATATCTTAATTTTAATCAATGTTTCATCAACCAATTGCCAGTATTTAATACATTTTGAAGTAAATATAGTAGAAAATAGATAATCACGAAACGGAGGCGTCGGCGTGTGAACTGAAGCGCGTCTCATGAACCGAAACTCAGCGTATAAGGAAGCCTACTTGCCTCACAGACCTGATAATTATTTCTTTAGACAACTTTAAATGTGTACTTTTAAACAGAACAATTCAAAACGAAAGAAAACAGACAGCTCTCTGCTTATCCGTATGAAATGCGCATTTCTCTCTGGCGCGTTCATACTGCGAAGATTGCGATTCAGCATCGTCAACTTCATCTTTGCAGCCGACACAGAAAACACTTGTTTATTAATAAACAATTAAAATGTCTCCTTGCTATATTTTACATATTCATTACTTTTGCCGGTTCTTTGTGACAGCTTAGGTGCTTTATTGGCAGCGCCACCATGAACGCGTCAGCACCGAAAACATGGAGATTTTTTTTCAAAACTGATAAGAAAATGTAACGAAAATGTAACGAAACGTTGTAGAAATGTAGTGGAGTAGAAAGTATAATAATTGCTGCAAAAAGTAACGAAGTAAAAGTCAAAAGTATGCACTATTGATTCTACTTAAGTAAAGTACAGATACGTGAAAAATGTACTTAAGTAAAGTAACAAAGTATTTGTACTTCGTTACATTCCACCACTGCTTTTGCCTATGTCCTTTTTCTTTTGCAAGAAAGAGATTCATACAGGTTTGGAGCGACGTGAGGGTAAGTAAGTGATGATTAAACATTTAAATACTGAATATTGGGATATGCACTCAGTGGTCTGAAATGGTTAATGATGTTTCTGGGAGGTTTTAGCCGGCTGTGTGGGTGTCTGTATTTATGTGAGTTTACCTGTACATATGGTCCTGCAGTCAAGTATGTGGTCAGTCAGCCTTAATGGTTTGTGACAGGCAGTTAGGGAGAACATAACTGTGAGAGTGAGGCTCACACATACACAGTCTGGCCGCTGCATCCTCCAGGCAGCTTGAGTACTATGGAGGTGATTAGATGTACTTACTGCACTAATGTAATTATAGCCGCTGTCATCTCCTCTGGATAACAGGGCACACTGCAGCCGGTGTGTGGGAGTGTGTGTGTGTGGGTCAGTTGAGCATCAGTGCTAGTCCAGGTCAGGAGGATTTGCAGCAAATAACGGTAATTACCTAGAATCAAAGTCTAGGGTCACACACATTTGTAACGCACCTGACAGACCTAATATGTGTGTGCTGACATCTGTCCCTCATCTCTTGAAGAACTGACACAGATGCTATCACTGTGCCATAATTTCAAGATGTTTCAGGTTCTATCTGTCAATGAAAATCAGCTATGATCGAAAGGATTCTCTAATATTACAAATTCACAGGTCTGCTTATTAAGGAGGTATACAAATATAAACAATATAACAATTAAGTAATGGCATGTAAATGTGTTTAATTAAAACAATAAATGCAACTGTATTGATTTATTACTGTATTAATTATTATTATTTATTAATATTTTTTATATAATTTATAATTTTATATTAATATAATATTTTTTATTATTATTTAATTCTGAATGAGAATAAGTGATTAATTCAAAGCAGAAACAATATATATATATATATATATATATATATATATATATATATATATATATATATATATATATGCAGTACTGTTAATTTCAATTCAGTATACTTTATTAACAAATAAATTGCAAAAAACAAAAGAAAGAAAAAACAGCTAAATAAGTGGCGACCTACAAATGCTCAACACCTCTCCAAATCCTCTTGCCAAATGAAAGCAAATAGAATTTACACAAATACACACCACCTAATCGCTCTCTCTCTCTCAGTGACACGAGTCCCTTTGAGTCTGTGTGCATTCAGGTTCAAGTCCCCATCGGGATAGAAAAACATGTACTCACATACACAATGATATACTAGTTGTAAATTTAGTAGATTAGTATGTGATTGTGAAGTCTGACCCTGGGGATATGCTTCATCATGTTGATCTGATTTGACATGATCTGGCCTCTCAGTATTCTGACCGGCTCCACTCAGAAACCAAAATGACACTTGTGAAGCATGACTCATAAGACATAGAAACAAACAAAACTTCATATTAGTTCAATATTTCACTTGCCAAATATATCCTCAGTGGCAGAATGTTCCTGCAGAAGAATGGTGTAACCTTTGCTTAAGCGAGCTGTTTGTGTCCCCTGAAGAAATGTGGGTAAATACTCTCTGAATTTATTTATTTGCCGTTTCAAATCGGCTTGTCTGATGAGAGTGCTAAAGTGAATAACTATAGCTGCTTGTTCAGGTTAGTCCTCTTGGGTGTGGATTTGTGTGCGTATTTTTGTCTTTGGCTTCGAGATGCCAAAACTGGCTGTGCCACACAACCACATCCCGACCCTGCACCCTCCCTCCGGACACGCCCAAAAACACTTACGCCTGCCAGTCTATAAACAGACCAGAGCTGAAGACATTCATTCATTTTCTCTAAATCTTTAGGACATTAGGACATCATTTTTTATAACTTTAGGACTTATTAGGACATTGTAAATGGGTCATACTATTTTTCTGATTGAATTACTGCTATAAAAAGACAATAATCCCTGTGTGAGGTGAGTAATCTAGAGTAGGTGAATCTTAAAGTGAGGCTTCATTTTAATGTTGGTGTTTTGGCAGCTTTGGCAGTTCAGATATCTTGAACTGCATGAGATCAGAGGCCTGTTGCATGAAGCTAGTTGAATGAACTCTGAGTTTCTGAGTAGGTTTAGAGTTGACAGATCCATATAAATCCAACCTGGTTTAGATCATGTTCAATGGGTTTACATCGCTCGAATTTAACATTCTCTGTCAACTCCAAAGTTTACGATTAACTCTGAAGCGTGTGCACCTGGAAGTGTGACGTGCTGCAAACAGCCAATCACACGAAACATGGAGGGCGTCAGTTTCACTTCTCGCGAGAGAGCCGGCACAATTCACTTCTCTGCTGAAGATTAAGAGATCATTATGAAAAAATAGAGCAGGTTAGCCATGTAGCATAAGTTACCATGGCGATGAAACCCGCTGAAAACCAAATTCTTGAGCCCGTTTGCTCAAACTAATCTCAAAGTTACCTGGGTAGCAACTGAAACCTGCTTCATGCAACAGGTCGCTGGGCTAGCTAACAAGAAAATATGGATCAGAGTGTCTGAAAGGGCTGAGACAGGGCTGAAGTTATTGAGAGAACAATCCCTCTGATACACTGGTGACTAAATATTTCCCTATGTGTTTGTTTTGGGTGGATTTTGCACGTGTTTTAGTTTTGTTTCCTGTGTTTGGGTTAGTTTCTATGGTTTCTCATTGATTTGATATAGATTTGCACCTGTTGTTCATTTTGTTTATTAGTCAGCCTGTGTATTTAAACCCTGTCTTTGTTCAGTTTTTGGTCCGTTCTCCTCTTTAAATTGTTGGTTGTTCAGTGTTTTGTTTCAGGTTTATGAAAAAGTTGACTTTCTGCTGCGACTATATCTAGCTCTTTATTTCATCCCTGCTGCAACCTATGCTGACACCCTGATCCTGACTGCACTATTTCCAGTGGCGACTCATGGATTTTAAAATAGAGGAGGCACACTAATTGTATCGGGTATTAACACCCTAACTGCAGAAAGTGAAATACTCCATTATTTTTTTTTTTTTCCACCAACAGAGGCAAAAAAGGCATCATCAAGTACATGGTCTCACTTGATAGAAAACCTTTCAAATTTTGAAGAAAATATATTTTGATCATGTTAGGAGGTTCTTATGTTACAAGACTGCTAGGAAAACCCCAGAAAAAAGTAATGCAATTCATTGATTTGTTTCGTTATTACCCATGCTTGACATGATGACTATAAGAAAGTATATATGACAGGTCATACAATCAAGTTTGGGCTTGTTTACAATCATGTCAATTGCATCTAGGCCAAATTTTGTGTTTATCTCTAAAAGCAATCAAAAGTTATGGCGTTTGGAACCATGGTCGCCTTTTTATCAAAAGTCCCCCCCAAAAAAACCTCCAAACAAGTAATCTGAGTGTTTTACTGAACATAAGAACTACTTAAATCTGTAAATGCCACAAAGCATAAACATATTTATAATTACATTGATTGATGAGTAGTGATCTTCAGCTTTGCGCTCCTATGGTTCATGGTAAATCAAGACCTGACGATCTGAGTGATCATTCCAATCCAAGCATAATCCAGTGGTAAAACAGTGTCAGATTGGTCTCCAAACATGATCAAAATCTGGCGAACAATCTCAGCTTCAGCGTCATCACTACAACACACCCCTTATGGCATTGATTACAGCTTTTGTTCACACAGGGCGTGTTCCGGGACTGATCCTGGCAATGTTACTGTGATGGGATGTTGTTGTGACTATAACATGTGACTGCTGATGTTATGATTAGCATCTGTATCAACCGATGATGAGAACGAATTGGTAGTCGTGTCGGTTGCAAAAATCCTGATCGGAGCATCCTTTGAACATAAATGTGTGTCAGCTGTATGTGTGCACAACCACCCTATAATGATGCAAATCCACCCGCTCTTTTCATATTCCCCATAAATCATAAACAGTGTCTCAAAATAAGCTTAGATTAAGCCATCATTAGGCCTTAGTTCAATTAGGACATTTAATTAGCTTTTATAAATTTGCCTTATAAAAAAAAAACATTATGGTATGTATCTTAAGACAAAACAATGGCATTGACATATTTTAAGATTTGTCAGTGCAAGTTACTTTCAGTTAAAACTGCTCAAACATGCATTTTAGTCGGGGACTAGGCTTAGAGTCAAATAAGTTGCTGTCAGTTAAAACAGCTCAAACATGCATTTTAGTCGGTTCAGACTAGGCTTAGGTCTGTGAAACCGGGGGTAAATGTTCTGTTGTTGGCTTTATCAATGAGCACATAACACGTTTTCCATTCCACTGTCCTACTTTTCCATTGCTTTTCTATTTAAATGTGTTAGACGGACGTGTTTTGACCGTTGTGGTCATGTATCGCGTCTTTACAGCTTCTCCAGCAGGAGACGGCGTTGTAAAAATGCAGGGGCAGGGAGCAGCAGCTCATTTGCATTTAGAGATACACACACGAAAACATTGTGTTTTTGCTTGCACCCAAATAGGGGCATTTAGGGCATGGAATAATAATTGATCTGTGGGATATTTTGAGCTAACACTTTCTGGGGACACTATGACTGCGTTTACACTGGCACAAAAAATCCGATCTTTTACTCACATCTGACACAGATCACCCCATATTGTACTGGTCCCCACAGTTGTTTTGCTGGAAAATGCGCGTTTCATTTCACGCACGTGCATATGAGCGCATGTTAACGCGCGACACGGTTATCTTTTCCGATCTGCAGTTTATAAACAAACACCGTTGCCCTTTGTCGTTTACCAAACGTAATTAATAGTTGTATTTCACTCTCACTATTTTTTTTGTCAGGCACAAAGTCACAGAACACAGACGTGGAAGTGGCCGGCATTAGCAAGCAAGACACTGAAAGACCAAAAGATGCACTGCCCAGCTGGGTTAGACAGTCAGACAGACTAGAGAGAGATGCACATCAACTTAAAGGCTTAGTTCACCCAAAAATGAAAATTCTGTCAGTAATTACTCACCCTCATGTTGTTCCAACCTCGTAAGATTTTCGTTCATCTTCGGAACACAAATTAAGATTTTTTTTATGAAATCTGAGAGCTGGCTCACTCCATCATAGGGTGCAAGTTAATTGATATCGATATAGTTGTAAAGACATCGTTAAAATAGTCCAAGTGACTACAGTGGCTCAACCTTAAGTTTATCAAGCGACAAGAATACTTTTTGTGCGCAAAAAAATAATGAGTTTATTCAACCATCTCTTCTCTTCCATGTCATTCTCCTAAGCTGTTGACGTAGTGTAACAGCGCAGCATTTCTGGGTTGTACGTCAGAACGTAGCCTCACTATTGGCCAACGCTGGTCATGTGTGTGATGCTGGCCAATAGTGAGCCTACATTCTGACGTACAACCCAGAAGCGCTGCACAGTTACAGATATCAATTACCTAGTAGCCTATGAGCCAGCTCTCAGATTTCATCAAAAATATCTTAATTTGTGTTCCGAAAATGAACGAAAGTCTTACGGGGTTGGAACAACATGAGGGTGAGTAATTACTGACATAATTTTCATTTTTGGGTGAACTACCCCTTTAACTTCACTGTTCTTTGCTGACATCAAATTTGGAGAGGAGAGAACACAAGTCTGTGTTCCCGCAATTCACTCTCATGGTGTTTTTTTTTCTTTCTCCCTTTTCCTGACCAGAAGGATAGTTCCACTTAATTTTCTAATTGATGTTGTAAACTTTGATTGACACGCTTTGACACGAAGGGGAGGCGGTGCCTTGAGTAATTTGCGGGGCCCTAAGCAACTTGCCTAGTGTGCATATAGGGCTGATCGGCTCTGGAGGCAGGCGTGTCTGTATGCGCTCGCTCACAGCTTTTTATTGAGGCGGGAACTTTATCTTTGTAAAGAAAATAAATTGCGCGAACACATTTAGGATTTCAACCTCTACCCGTGAAAATAAAACAGATAAATAAATAAAACAGCTTCACTACTAAAAGCTACACTATATTTCTCAGCAATGAGGTGATAACTTCGCTGTAATTAAACCAACAAGCTTCACTATTCGCTCCGTGCACGGCGACCGTTGACGTTCGAACTTGAGTGTGTGGGCCAGTAGCCTACTTCTGGTGAAAACTTCCAGTGATCTGACAGCGAGCGAGAGCGAGAGCGAGAGACAACAGCGACCACAGAGATATTTTTCACAATGAGTGTTTTTAGGATTCAAGAGAGGTGACTTGCCTTTCAGAGGGTGACAGCCTCAGTACTTCATCGTTGTGTGCCGTTATGTACCATTTCGTCACGTTACAACAGTTAAGTTAGCTGTCATTCCCCGTTGACGCTGCGGTACGGGCATGAGTGGATAGGCCTACAGAAGATCCGGAGGGATGACTTCAACCCGACCAAATTTTTAAATGCATATAATTTTCAGTGTATTTCACCTGTGCGTTTCTATGCTTTCTATTACTGCATTTATTTTGTGCAAGTGAGATGAGTAAAGATCTGTTCCATAAATCATTCATCATATGTCTGGTGTTTAAGCAGCACTGTATTATACTACGTGTAAAATATACACAAACTTACCTATATTAAATTGTGTGTGGTACCTACAGTTAAAAATGTAAATGTAAAATATTTGATGATAATATTGATCGAGCAATTGATGTAAGTAAGTAAAAATATATGCGCATAATTTAGAAAATAGTATTTATGGAGATAAATTGTAGCCAATCTCAGGGCAAACATGTGAATGTTCACGTGCATTTTATGCAAACAGCTCTAATCGTAGTTGTAACTCTATATTTACAGTAGGCATAATTGTCATTGTGTATACAGCATGAGTCAAATACAATCTTCTGTTTGTGAACAGTTGTATTTCATTCATTAATCTGACTATGCATCTGTGCATTTAATTGCCATTGGCTCGTGTGATAGTAATATGGACATTAGTAGTATTTTAAGTGATAATTGATTCTATAAACAACTATAAAAGATAATTTTCGGCTTTCTCCAGCTCCCTGCACCGGGCGTAATGCGAAACCGGAAGTGTCTATGCGCACACTCGCTGATCCGAAATCCAAAATGAATTCATTAAAAAAAAAAATATTACAGGGCTACTTTATTTCACTTTCAGAATTCTAGATCTGAGCTGTAGATAAACGAAAAATTATTTCCGGACTATATCTGTTCCGTCAGATTTTGCGCTGCAAAACATTCATTAGTCATGACAGCTGTTATTGTCCTTGCTGAAAAATAATCATGACCACCCGACATAAATAATTTTAATAGCACGGCATCATATTGGGCGGGAATTAATGTAGGGGAGCGCGTTGTACAACCTATCGCGGGGTTAAATGTAACATGGACCTTTTACATAGTTAGTCAGGGTCAAGCAGGTTGTGTTTCCGCTCTTTTTCTCTTGATGCCAGAAGACGGTCTCTCACGGATTTGTGGAAAGTTTTGATAAGATTTCGTGAAGATACTGGACAAAGAGTGTTTTGACACCATGCAAGTAAATTTTTTCATCACACGTTTTTTTTCGGTTTCTGAGTTGGGTGTGTACGTCACCAAATCTATATTACCTTAATCACTGTACGGTTGGCTAAAGCATAGCACCATTTTTAAAACATATCAGCAACTCCTAGCAACTGTTAGCTAGGCTTAAACTATTTTTTTTCTGTAGTTGTAGCACGGTGTTACAACTAAGTCGCCAAGTATACAATGATAATGAAATGAAAACAGGGAGCCACACAATTTCAGGTTTGAGTATTTATTTATATATTTATTTTGTTGGACTTTCACAAACAATGTTGGAATTTAAATGTCAAAGTATGATTTTTCACATTTGTTTATTATGCATTGATCACTTGTTTATTTATTAAAAAGCCAGTTTTTCATGCAATAAACCCTTTAAAATGTGATTTTGAGCTCGTTTTAATTAGGTATTCTTAATAATAATTTAGCATGCAGCTGCCACACACAAATATAATTCAATAGCAATTACAATATTTGACGATTTTATTTATTTATTTCATATTTCTCTATTCATGATATTGATCCTTAATAGAAGTATGATTGGATGAGGGATGGATGTATGAATATCTATCTATACAGATGTACAAACAATATCAAACTATACAGATAAAATAGTACTGAATTATGTGTGTTACACACAAGTGTTACAACTAACCCCTCTGTCTGTTACAGTTAACCTCGCATATGTGGTAAGTTGTAACATCTGCACTTCTGTCACTTTCAGTGCAACTGTACAAAAATGGTAGGTCCTTGAAAAAAAAACGTTAAGTGTTCATTTGTAGCAGAGATGTGTATGCTGCTTGTGTAAAAAAAAAAAAAAAAAATATATATATATATATATATATATATATATATATATATATATATATATATATATATATATATGATTAATCTAACTTAATTATGTTTTTAATAATTGAGCCAAAACCAAAATGTGTTAGGTTGTGCCCGCACTCCCCTAAACACAGATATCGGATACCAGTCCTGTCTAAAGTGAGTGTAAACCGTAAAAAAAAATCGATCTGGTCAAAAGATCGGATCTGTGCATTAAGACTTGCAGTTTCACAGTTCACACTTACAAATAAGTCAGATAGAATTAATGCGTATTTGGCGTGCTGTCCGAGGAGAGGGCTCCGGGCTCGGTATTCGGCTCGAACCCAGAGTACTCCCCCCGTATTCCTGGCTGTGAAAGAACAAGCCAAGAGTGAGGAGTCGGGGTGGTGGAGGGATGCTGAAAACTGTCAAGGAATGTTAGGTGAGTTGACAGTGAATATATATGCTTCCTCTCATGCTGATAGGGTAGACATGGTAATTGTTTGATGACGAGTTGATTGATTGATTATTTGAACGTGCTCCTCCCGAACTTTGTTTATAAAACATCATGTAAATGCAGCCTATCTTGTAAAAAGGGACATAATAGGTCCCCTTTAAGACTAGATTATTTGCTATCCCAGACAAGGCTAGCAGAAGAGTGAGCAACAAGAACCTAGTTAGCAGAAGAGTGGGAAATGGGACCAAGTGACAGACACTATCAGAGGTGTTGGAATTGAAAATGATGGCCAATGGTCCATGAAGTCCTCAAGCACAGAGTGGCAGAGGAGTTGTAAGGACAAAAACCGTTTACGTAAATTGGAGATGGAGGTGTTGAACCTCTAATGGAAAAATGGTGTCTACACTGACTTCATGTCAAAGAAAGTACAAACTTGCATTAGAAATGTGTTGAATTAAAGCGGCCAGACTGGTGCTGCTCTGTTCTGGTGCTGCCAGTGGGCTGTTTACTGCTGCAGTCTGATGAAGCAACTTAAAAAACAATAAGGTTGGACAAAAAATACAAACTGAAGGTCAACACAATTATTAACCCCACATAATCCTATATTTCTCTCTGCTCTCTTGTTGAGGTTGAGTTGTACATATGTGTATGTCTACTTATGCCACACACACACACACACACACACACACACACACACACACACACACACACGACTCGAAACACACTCCACAAGGACGTGAACATAGGAGCATCTAGCTATTCAATGTCATGCATTGCCACATTTTGAAATACGACAAAATGCAATTCATAACACAAAACAAATATATATGTTATATTCTCAGCATTGCTATCAGGAAGTCTGAAATACGTATCTGTTAGCATCCCCATTCATCTCAATGGCCGCCACCCCAAGTACACAATTTCAAATCTCCCATGTGACTAAATACTCTGTAGCTGCAAGAAAATGTTCTCATGATAAAGCTGATTGGCTGATGGCTTAAACGAGGATGCGCACAGTCCCAAAACCTTCACTAGCAACCATCCTGGGCTGTGTTTTCCAAAAGGATCGTAAGCCTTAGTTGATCGTAGGACAATTGCCACCAATGGTCTCTGTGATCGACTTAGGCTTATAATTCTGCCCTACAAAGGCAAAAGACCTTAAGTCGCTAGAGTGTGGAACTGAGAAAAATTACTTTAAAGATTTGTAGTTGTCCCACCAAATTAATTATAGGTAGGACACTGGAAATCTGGCAAATAGATGTTTTAGTAATGAAAATTATATCCATAAAAAAATCTTGAGCTCAAACTTGACTTTTGAGCACTATTTTAAAGTTACTTTACTCTGCCTTTGTATTGTCAGCAAAAAGTGAGAAGTCATGCCAAGGCAAAAGGCAGTAACTTCCACATTATCAATATTTAGTTGCTGATCACCATTAACAAAATCATTATAGTAACACCTGTATAAAATCTAGTGATCATGGCATTTATTTTGTATGATTTACAATTATTTATAGCCATCTACTTATTGCTATCCTGTGCTTTGGTTGCATTCTGATGGCATTATTAATACATTAGACATGACAAAATACCTCCATAGATATATTAGTCCAGCGTTGGCTCGACCGTGTTTAGGGCGGTGCTGAAGGCGCCGACGAAGTTTTGGCACTCTGCCAGCTAGATGCATGAGTGTTTCAACCAGGTCCGGTACCCGAACTGGGTGAGGCGGGGCTTTAGTTCTTTGTTGTATTCATCTGCTACGGCATGTGTAACATTTTCCTGTCAACTCTGCATAATCCTCTGCGGTTTCAGACAATACTAAATGTTCTGACCGCATTTGTGCAGGACAAAGCTCTGAGGACATCAGAAGTTAGAGGGACTGATGGCAGCTGTACAAAGTACACAGGCTACACCGTAATTGTAATTTTAATGGATAGTAAAACAAATGCAGAACACCGTACAATCTGGTAGGTAGCATTATTTAATAGAACACCGGCACAGTAACTTCATATTGACGTGCAGCTAAACAAAGGCAGAGTACCGTAACTCAATTTGAGTGTTCCAAAACAAAGCCAAAGAGCGGTAACTGGTGTTACGGTGTTCTGCCTTGGTTTCTCATGGGCTTTTGGAAGTTACTGTTAAGACAACTCATTATTTTCTCGAAAAAACAATGGAATTGATTCAAGATACTCATCCACATGCTAAAGGAGGTCAACGAAGTTACTGTCTTTTGCCTTTGCACGGCAGAATGCTTTTGGGAAACGCAGCCCAGATCTGTGACCGCATAGACAGCAGAGAGAGAAAATATAAATACATTTATTGCTTTTAAGAGCCTTCCAAAGCAAGATTGGATTAATTTTGTGAAGATTACCAATACACAGCTAAACATTTAGCCTCCATAGCATGTAGTTACAGCAAGTGCTAATAGGGCAATGCTAACCTGCAAATCTCTTGGTGCAAGAGAGTCTGTAGTCTACATTAGTACAAAAACTGTCTGCAATTAGTTTTCACATTCAGGTCAACTACTATCATAACAGAGCAACAGGTTGAACATAATCTTGTTAGCAAAGGTAGCTTTTAAAACATGTTAGCTAGCTACTTAAATAACACTTCTGGTGTAATTGTCACTGTCTGGTGCACAGGTGGTCCCTATAACCCCCTTGAGTACTGTGGTTTGTTATGACCACATAACCCAAGAACACACTATGGGGCTGTTTACACCTCACAGTTTTCAACAAAAAATTGAACACTTAAAGTGTTTTGACAGTTCATTTACACGACAACAACATTTTGAGGGCCTGCAAATGCTACATTTTGAAACTGGGTTTCAAAGTGCAAGTTTTAGGAAACAATACCGTTATTGTCACAGTGTAAACTACAAAAATGTGATTTTGTGTAGTTTTTATTTTTTATTTTTTACAAAGGCATGCATAATACAGTGTTTTTTATCGCAAATCTTCAAAAATGGGTTGTGTAATAGCACTTACTGTAGAGCTAACATTAGAGTACAGGGTATTCTGGGAAACCAAAGCATTCTGGTTTTAGATGTTTCACTCCCTCACCCGCTTAAAGAAGATGTTTGTAAAGCAGGAAACTAGAGAATACTGAACACACACACACATTTGACTCTTGCAGACAGCGGTCGATGCCCCTAAGGGTTCAGATCTTGTTAGCAGAGCAAACAGGCTCCACCTTAGACAGCTTTGGACTCCACCCCATTTGGGAATCACAGAGAGAAACCGAATGGAATTGGCTGAATATAGTAGGTGGAATCTAATTGCCTGGGTTGTTAGCAATTTGATTAGTATACTTGGTTGCTTGCCACACAGGTTTGTGCTTTTAACATTACACATTTACAGACAACTTTTTACTTTTTATTCATTTAAAATCTCTCTCTTTCTCAGGCCGCTGGTCATGGGTCTGTCTCTCTGAGCTCAGCGTGTTCTCTCTAGAGATTAATTAGCTGATAATCAGACAGAACAAGTGTTCCACCACACCGACACTAATTAACATTATGCTTAATTAAAGCTTTACTTTTTGTGTTGTTGAAACCTGCTTTGTTCTCTATGTTCTGTAAAATGGTTTGTCATGCTGCTATTGCTACGGGTTAGAGAAATTTCTCTCCCGCTCTCATTTTTCCTCCTTTAATTTTACATGAAATTCTGTTTGACTGTAGTGTATGCCTGTATATGGTTTTACATGCTGTATATCAAGCTACATTGTTACATGTTATACTGTCTAAACCTGCCATGGTAAATTGCATGTGCATGTTTGTCAGTGGGAGGGGTAATGTAACCACTCCATATTGGGGAAAGCTTGCCCGTCTCCAGATGGTACTATGTGGCTCAGTAAATCAAATCCCCCACTGAGTTTCTTTTGAAGATTTTTTTTTTCTTTCCTAGAAGCACTGCCCATATCCAATATTTTTGTTTACAGCTAATAAAATAGCATGCAAGAGCAATGTTCAGTGACATAAATGACAAACACAGCTCATGTTGATATTATTTAATAAATGCCTTATCCTGTAGCTAAATGATTGCTTGTTGAATAGTATACAGCTATAATGCTATTTTGTTTGACAAAGAGATAAAACCTGCTCTATGTCAATTCCTATGTCACTCCTAAATTTGGCTCAACAAACGGCATGATTATGTCAGACTGCCTGTTTGTTGAGCAATGGCTGACAGGAATTACGTTTGGCGCCCATAGTGGTGCCGAAACTAAACACCACCTTGACATTAAGATGTACACCTCTCTTTTGTTAACATGTTTTTCCGTGATTTTCTTCATTTCATAATGATAATTCTATACAACATGCACATTATAAGGTCAAACCATGCAATGAACAAAATAATGTTTTCTATCCACCTTATTTTTCACGCAAGAGCAGGCGCTGCTATTTTTAAAATATAATGTGTTCGATTTCCGGTAAACCACTTCCGCTTATCGTAGTTGTATTGTGAACCCGTAGTTTTGTGTCGACTGTGTAGTTTTGACTGGCTAGCTATCTTTTAATATGGACTGCAGACAGACTAGCGTCCTTTGCACAGTTAGGGTGTGCCATAATAGCTGGTTCAAGCGTAAAAAATACCTGCAAGAAATTTGTTTTGACCATAATCCATAATCCACGCACCAGAACTGAATGTGTATGTGGAGCACCCTATGATCTGCGCTGCAAGAAGCTCGTCGGCTTTGGTTAAAAGCATTTTTGTAATGTGTGAACACGCTGGCAATGCAAGTTGCTTGTTCTTTTTGTTTTAGTCAAATAGTTAACAGTGTATCCGTTGCATTAACCGTTTAATCACCATTTTGAGTTCTTTGCACGCACATGCTTAATGTGTGAAATAGTGTCTGTTAAATTACGTTATTAAGGTTCTAAACGCAGCAGTAATTTATGTATTTCTCTTGTGTGTATTTGAGCAACACATTTATGAGAAACCGCCAACATTTCCGTACTTTTTACTCTTTCCACATCGATAATGGCAGACCCACAGAAGATCATCCCTTTGATATTTGGTCACTTCTTTATGATAGAAATGTTACAGCCACTGTAATTTCTTGAACAATAACATGTGGACATCAAAACACGCACACTCATGAGGGTTTACACTTTTATTTTTAAGTCGCGATGCATGAACAGTTTACATATTTAGTAACATATTGATGTATTCTCCTGTGTTGGTAGGTTTATAGATTATTTACGTTACAAATCTGGTGAAATTGCACATATTGCATTCCCATATGAACGCTATAAGCAACCCAATCTCACAACAAATGCAAATATGGCATTTGTTAAACGAGCTGCTGAGACGCGCATGAAAGACCCATCTACTCCGAGTCACAACACAAACTAATTGAAAATGTTCTCATAAGTTGTTAGACCACTTCTACATTTCATCCCCCCACTGTGTTATACACCGCAGGTGTGGTAATATTAACCATCACAGTGTTTAAAGGGGTCATATAATGGTACATGCACTTTTACAAGTTGATTGTACTGAAATGTGTGTTGGCAGTGCCTGTACACATCCATCATAAAATGATAAAAATCCATCCAGTATTTTTTTTTTAATCTTCTTATATGTTTTCCCCCATCTCAAATCAAGCCGTTCGACCGTGTGACTTCACACGGTCGGATGCCCCTCCCACGATTGTTGATTGACAGCAGCGTTTCAACACAGACCCGTCAATCATAGTCCGCGCGGACCGGCGCGGTCATTGTTGATACGCTGGAGCACTGTCTATGAGCAGAATGGCGTCTAAGCGATTGTGGTGTTCTGTTCTTGGGTGCAATAAGTCATTTTGATGTTCCTAAATCCGAACCGCTAAAGACGCAGTGGCTAAGTTTGTTTTCGAAGGGAATATTCCCTACGATCAACCTCAATGCTTTCATGTTTGCGCGAATCATTTCACACACCAGACTGCTTTACAAACGAGGGTCAGTAAAGCTGGTTTTGCTAAGAAGCTGCTCCTGAAAAAAGGATCGGTACCAACTATTCGTGTTCCTGCTGCACCTCCAGAATAACTGAAGTGAGTATAACGTTTTATTAACCTTTATATTAATATTTATATTAATCTTTGCAAATCGCTTGCACGCTTCACGATGAATGCGGCTAAGGTTTACACTCAGGGTACATTACGGCATGTTTTCTATGTACGACGCTCTCAATATATTTCATAATCCCACGTTTATAATGAACAACATGTTATGGTTATTGTGTTATTACAAACGGTGTACGCACAGAACAGAGGGGCGGGGTGAGCAAAGCTCATTATCATTTAAAGACACATGCACTTAAACGGCGTGCTGAAAACAGAGCTGTTTTTGACCAGGTAAAATTAGTGTTTTCTTACAATACTAATGAGAATTTTTAATTAACCTGTTAAGCCTCACCAGTGCGTCGGCGCACTGAAGTGTTTTTTTATATATATAGTTCAAAGTTACTATCAGATTTAATGTTATACCTTGACAAACTATACATCATTAAAAAGATATAAGACTCAAGTTTCAGTATTTGACCACTATTGTATTCTGAAAAACTTATAGCAACAGTTATTTCTTAATTTGTGTCAGGAGTTATGAAATGAAAAAATGAGTCGATACCTTTAATATGAATTATGACCGTCAGCCGCTTTCATTCATAAAAAACTCCGTGCTGTCGTCATGACAGCGATACACAAAACAACGTCCCTCAGGGCTTTAGCTCAAAAATGTGCAGATTTGGAGAAATATTGATATATTCTCATAGGTTTACATCAGATTTCTATAGACAGGAATAATATTTATTGAATTTATACCCAAATGCGTCGATGTAATCATTATGAGCGATTGGATACTCTGAGACTGTGTTTTCAATTCATACCAATAGCCTGAGGGCGCTATATGCACAATAATTGTCCATATATGGAACATGAAGAAGAGCCATGATCATGTGACATTCCAGGACGTCACTGATACACACAAAGCTACAGAGTTCGCGCTGTAACATGCAGATAAAAGATGTTTTGAAGATAATAAACATGATTGCAATGATATTTGAGTTACCTGTGTTTTTCAAGCCATGTCAGGTATTTTCATAATAATAGATTATATTTATAATGTAATGCTAATCTATATAGAATATCATTGTGCAGAACACCATACAATAGTATATTTTCTGTCTGTTTTTTTTTTTATCTGAAGCCAAATTAGATCACAGAAGATTATTTAAAACACTCATCTTGCGTTATAAATTAAGTTTGAAGCACAAACATGGTTTTAATCTCATAAATTGTCGTGTATTGATGGTGTGCTAAGCTAACATGCTAGCTAGCCTAGGTGCACCTGCAACCTAGAAGTTATATTTTATGATTTTGTTTCTAGATAGAAATGCTTGCTGAAATGTTTCTTTATTCCAGAAGGGCATTTTATACAGTTAGATACAGTGAGAACTTTGATAAAAGAATTTAGGGATTGAAACCCTATGAATAGCCTGTGAATAGCCAGTCGTTAGTAGCTATAATGCAGACAAAAGAAATGCATATTTCGAGCCATAACCAGGCTGGAGAGGTGTGAATGTGTGCATGGGGAGACTGAGACTGAATGGGGCTCGTTTGCACCACAAAACAATAGAGACAAAAGACTGAATAGATGACTTAGAAGATGACTAAACATCAGTAGCATTTTTAGAGTCTAATCAAAATAAAGTCATGACATGATCTTGAAAAACATTTAACTAAATACAGAGTTTTAGACTTATCATCTTCATATTGTACATATAACATGGTCAGACATGTGGCTTTAGCTGCAGTGCATTTCTAGATTGCTACAGTGTCAACTTCAATTTTATTTTCATGAAAATGTTTCATAAAAATAAATTTCTAATAACTTTACAAAATTTTGAAGCTATTTATAACTATTTTTTTCATTATGACAATAATTAATTCTACATTTACAATAAACTGCCAGGTGTCAGCTTTCAAATGAGATCATACTTGTGCTTTTAGTGCAAAGGGATCATGAACTGTATCTGTTTCAGTTTGGGTATGTCATTTCTGGGGATTTTTCAAAAGTGGGGTTGCAGCTTAACAGGTTCAAGTATATTACAAACTTTTAATTTAGACCCTAAAGAATCATATTAGCTTGTAAACAAATGGCATTATATGACCCCTTTAATAGTGTTTTGTGCATGGCTTCTTACCTACCGGCTAGCGAAACGGAAGTCTAACACATTAAAAGGAAGTATGTCATCGTATTTAATTCCGCATTGCAAAATAAGGTGAATAGAAAGCAAGTCCCAGCTTTCAAAAAATGTCAAACATTAGAAGACCAATCAAAGGCAAAGGCATCATTTGTTTTTGTTTTTTGTTTTTTTGCTGTGGTCTAGGATGTAAGTGTGTTATCCTGACCAAGAAAAAACATATGTTTTGAGCCTTTCTTTTTTGAAAATAAATTGATATTACCCTGGGTGTTGGTGAAATGTTATTAAAACATAAGCTTGGCAAACACTGGTGATTTTTCTGTGCCCTAATTTACGTAGATAAGCTGTACTTGCATAACTAGAAAAAAAGCTGCCTGGGGTGATTCCAACACCAGGACTTTGGCTCTACCTCTTTTGCTGCATATCTTTTATGTTTATTTTCTTCCAGTTTCAACAATTTGATTTTATCTGTCAAGACACAGCATATTAAAATACGAGTTGAAAAACCTTTTTCTGTTGTAAAGTAAACTACATGTTTCATGCCCTGCAGAATTATATGACACAATTAGCAACTATTTCCTTTTAGCATGATGAGGTGATACACCATTTTTCATTGAACTTAAAATTGAATCCAGCTGAAAATATTCCTTTATATTGTGGGTTAATTCCATTGTGTTGTGGGCTAATTTTCTTGTGTTTTGAGGTAATTCCGAGGAGCTGTGGGCTAATACTGTTGCATTGTAGGCTAATTCTGTTTTGCTGTCAACATTTGTTTGCTTCTCAAATGCAGTTGAGGCTGAACACACACACACACACACACACACACACACACACACACACACACACACACACACACACACACACACACACACACACACACACACACACACACTTTGTGGCCATAAATAAGGTGAATTTTATTTTGGCCCTGAGAAGTATAATGGTAAAGTTACCTCTTAGATTGGCCGTTCATCTAGCGGTTGAAATGACCGCCCTGCCTACTCTGTTCCACACCATCAGGTTTTCATGGCCTGTGAACTGTGTGTGGTCCATTTTGATACAGCACACCTGAGCAGTCTCAAAGTCATTTCTGAAGCTACAAATCTGATGGAACATTCTAGCATTTAGACTGCTTAGAAACACAACAGAACAGCAGACGTATTTGTTCCTCTTTCATGTTTTGTTGAACATCAAGGATGATGAACTCCTATCAGCAGAGCAGAAATCAGAACTGACAGAAACAGAGGAATACTCTGTATCTGTGGTTTCTCTGTAAACTCAACATCATGCCTGAATTATTTAAAATGTTTTTGGTATCAAAATGCATTTGTGTGTTCTATTCCCGTCTCTGCCTAAAGCATGTTATACACCTGCAGTAACAAAGCTAATATCATCAAATCACACCCACTGATGTCTAAATAGAGCAAGAGAACAAGAACTGAGGTGTAAACAGCGAGAAAAGGGTAAAATGGAATGTTATGACCTAATACTCAAATATCTTGTCTTTTGTGATTCTTCTATGTTAGGTTTAGGCAAGTTCGGTCCTAAAGAGCCGCTGACCTGCAGAGTTTAGCTCCAACCCTAATCAAACACATCTGAACAAGCTAATCAATGTCTTCAGGATCACTAAGGCTACAGGCAGGTGAGGGTTTTTTTCAGGGTTGGAGCTAAACTCTGCAAGACAGTGGCTCTTTAGGACCGAACTTGCCTACCCCTGTTCTATGTGAACAAGACCTCTGATGTTAGTGAATGTACCTATTTAACTGAAATATCCTGCCAGGTTAGATGAAGTAGTTTCACAGATCCAGACCTTTTTGGTTGTTTGTATGAAGTCTGATCCACTTACCATTTACTCTGACCAAGAACTGGCCACTTAGACAAGACTGATTGACATGTAAAGGGACCCGATTTTTGTGCCGTTTATGGACAGGTTTATCTGAAATAGTTAATGCTACACTGGGAAAGCATGGGAGCTGTACAGAAATGTGTATTTAAAAAATAACTTCTTTAATGAGAACTATAATTATTACTACTAAAATATAACATTTTAAGAGACTTATTAACATTGACACAGTCAGATTGTGGAGATGGATGTATCCAAAAACATCACGTCAGGCTTGGTGCAAATTTCTTTTAAGCTTATTATTGAAACTTTCTTGTGTGTCTCTTGGTAAAACCATGTAAATCAGTTGCATCCACTAAGAGCTTCAGTCACATGCAGGACCTGTTATCAGCTCTGCTCTAGAGGTACAGAGAAAACAGCCACAGTGTCTGAACACTGGCCCACGAGAGGCAAAACAAACGGTCCAATCATGGTACTGGCGGGATGAAAAGAAGTTCTGATTGATGTAGTGCCATAACATTGAGTAGCTAATTACTGCAGCCTCCACGAGAGAGAGCATGGTTCTCCACATCAGCCCCATACAGAGAACCACGGCTTATAACCACTTCAGACTCCAGCCATAGAACATAGCCGGCCTAGATCGATCGATCATTAATGAGATTGGGTTAGTGACAGAGATGGATTGAGGGAGAAACAAAGAGAGAGAGAGAGAGAGACATAAAGCTGCCCCTAAAAAAGTGCTTAGGTAAACAATGTGATTAAGAGGTTGGTTAATCAGAGACCATTCACGTATACTAATAGCTTTGCAGTAAAAAGCAGAATAAATCATGTTGGGTATAAAATGAGACCTACTCATATCATCCATTTCAAATTTACAAAACCCTATGCTGCATAAGACTAAAATAAACTTGTGGTCAGTCTCTTTACATGTCAGTCAGATTATCTCTTCCTGTCTGACTTAATGGTTCTTGGCCTAAAATATGCAAAGTCTAGACTTTATGCTGATAGAGACCCTCTGCATGTGCTAATAGTTCTGCAGTAAAAAGCAGAATGAATCACGCTGTGCTTGAGATGAAGACAAGCTCATATCATCCATTTCAGATTTACACCCCCCTAAACTGCACAAATAAACAAAGCGATCTTTTGTTGCTTCCATTACATGTTGTTTAGACAGTTTCATCTTGTGAATTTTAATCCTGTGATTTTAAGACAGAATCAAGAGGTCAGGCTATGGCAGATCAGCACTGGTGTGTTAGCCTCTGGTAGATGCCATAGCTACACCTTGTGGTTCCAAAATCCATCTTTCTTCAACATATCGCAAACATTTTGTAATATTATTGAAGCTTTTTCAGTGCCTGGTTTTAGACTTCAGACATTTCTGCTGTCAGGATAGCAAAGGTTCTTGTAGGGATTAGTCCCTAGGTCTTCAACCCTGATTATAATCAAACAGTCTTGAACCAGCTAATCAAGTTCTTCATGGTCACCTGAAAATCACAAACAGGTGTGTTGAAGCAGGTTGGAAGTAAACTTTGCTGGGCAGTGGGTCACCAGGAGCATAGTTGAAGTGTTCTGGATTAATCACATGGCATTTATGGCTCAGCTAATTGGATCAAATTTTTTTATAATTCCCTTGAGCAAAGATGGCAGATTTCAAATTACATACTTCCAAGACCTATACCAGGCAAACAACTGCCATTGAGATAAACAGAAATGTTAACGGATACCTTTCTCCAGGTATTATAGACTAAAGCTGAGCTCAGACTACAGGAGTTTCATGACGATTTATGTATGATTTTCCCATCCCGACATTCGGAGAAAAAAACGCGTCCAGGGAATTGGTCTGTTCAGATGTCAGGCCCAGATTATCTGGTAATGTGAGGCGTTTACAGATCAAATTTTAAACCTCCGGATGTGCTCACGGACACATCGGAGCCGCCTTGACAATATCAAACATGTTTGATATTTAGGATTTTAAATCGGGAAGATACAGCTATGATTACATCAGTACTTCCACAATAGCCAATGGGAGACAAGTCTACAAGGAGATGGAAGTGACGGAACTTCTGAAATGGCAACGCGAAACAAGCAGCTGTACGGGTTCAGTGGACAACGGAGATGGAGGAACGGCAAGTCGAAATCTGACAACAACACGACTGCCTTAATAATGTCTCCTCATATAATGTCAACAGCAAATTGCTGTGACACAGTATCCATTTTGTTTACCTCGGTTTCCCCGTGAGATCACGTGAGGTGATAAATCTGGCATGATAATCTAAAAGAATATCTTTTAGTGTGTGATGCTCCATGATTTTCAAATCTTGTAGTGTGTGCTAAAGCCCTGCATGGGCTTAAAATCTAGGCCCTAGCCTGGCCCTGGCCCGAGACGCTCAGGCCCTAGCCCGACCCGTGTCCGACAGCTCATCAGAATTCTCAGCCCGAGTCCAACTGGAGCCCGTTTTTTTATACTACTGTTGCAGCCATTAAAATAGTTCCGTTTTGTTTACAATGGCAAAGTAATGTTTCTTTTCATTTCTTTTTAAGTCAATTTAGACAAATGTTCGGAGCAATTTTTGTGTTAGCTTTTTTTTTTTTTTTTTTTTTATGCCGACCAAGCAGCCGACAGAGAGTTAAACATGTTTGATCAATTTAGCCTCTCAAATCAACACTTTACTTGACTACAATAAAATCCACACTTAACACAGAACGAGCCAGTCTTGACAGTTGAAGGAAGGAAGGACAGTTCAATATAAAAAGAAGGATAAGCCTAAAACAGGCAAGAGGCCCGGCCCGCGTATGAACTATGACTTGAAAATTGTCCCGAAGCCCGGCCCTAGGAGCGTAAATAAGTCGGGGCCCGTCGGGCTCGGGATGAAATGCAGGGCTTTAGTGTGTGCAGGTTTGAGATCTGAAAGAAGAAAATATGTGAAGGTTCTCCATACTGTATGTGCGTGATGCAACCAGATTTCACAATCGGTTAAGATTTTAAAACTCCTGTAGTCTGAGCCCAGCTTAAGCTACAAAGTGAGACAGATTTATGCAGGTTTTCAAAACCCTAGTTCTGCAAAACTAGGTATGATGCAATGGTTTCCTTTCCTTTATTAAAACTCCCTCATACCTCAGGGAGGGTTTTAGGAGGAAGTGAGGGGTTGGCATAGGCTCGGGTTTGGGGTGGGTTAAGAGATGTTTGGCATTCAAAAAGAGAAAGGGCACTTGCCTAGGGCGGAGAGATGAATCTACCCACCTCTACCAAGAGAAATCATACATAAGGGGGCAAACAAAACATTAGAAAGTGTGAATCTGGAAGACATACACGCAAGTCCCTGCAGACAAATAAAACAAGCTGTGAAAGATAGAGATGAAGAGGATACGGCAGGGTGAAAAAGGCAGGAAGCTTCCTTTCTGTTCAGAGAAAGCGAGTAGGCATTAGAACCTACAGAGAAACACATACAGTATACGGCCGCGAGCGATCGCGTATGCTAATCACTCACAACTGACAACAGCCAAACTTTGAGAGGGTCAGGATCTTTACCTTCCACATACAAGTAAATAGTCATCTTTTTAACTTTGCTCTGCATTTGCATTGTAAATTAATTGTAATTTCTGCATAAATAAAACCTTCTTCGAGAGAGTGCAAATATGACTCTTTTGTTCATCAGTGGGAAGAACAGGAAAAAGATGTATATCCGCACATGTTCTCAACAATGGCGGAGAGGTAAAGAAATAGAGCGAGAGAGAAAAAGAGAGAGATACCGAGGGACTAAACATTGACTTCCTTTGAACGTGTTCCTGCTTTATATTTCCCTCAGCTGGGGGAGTCTAGGGACCCAAGCTGGATCATTCTGGACTTGCTGATTCACTCAGCCTCTGTAGATACTGACGTGCCTCTTTTATATGGGCTTAAAATGACCCAAATTAGTCCGAACCTGTCGGTGGCTCTTTGAAACGGGTCAACAGAACTACCCGGCTGCACTCAGCCCAGGCACAATCTCAATATCATGTTTTATTCATCACATGTGAATGTGGTTGGGTGGGGTCTCCGCTCATGGGCAATATGGATGCTGCCTGCTTCAGCCAAGCCCTGGCAACAAAACAAAGACACACACACACACAACACTCACATACACACAGAAAGGATTTCATATGGCACTGAATGGAGAAAACAAAACAAAAGAACTCAACAAGCCAAGGAACAGAACAACAATGGAGACAGCACCTGTGAAAGAGTTGGGAGAGTTGCTAATGCTAACAGCTTTCAGCACGTTTTCGAACCCTCACCAGAATTTGATGGTTGCATTGGCCATCTGTAAAAGAGTGTTACAGGTCTATCTATCTATCTATCTATCTGTCTGTCTGTCTGTCTGTCTGTCTGTCTGTCTATATATCAGTCTGTCTGTCTGTCTGTCTAAGTAGAAAGTAACAATCCATCACCATATCAGCAGATCATATATACAACATCTGTTTATATTATACATATTATTGTATCTATTCATTAAAGAAATGTTAAGTTATGAAACGTATATTATAAATGTAAATTTTTTTGGTTTCATAGAATAGTTTTTTGTAAGGAACAGAAAGAAATTAAAATGTTTATCACTGATAAGCTTCTTTTCCATGGAAGCTCCCAAATCTCATTTGTGTTCAAAAGATGATTAAAAAATGCAAGCCAATGCACTAAGTTTGACATTGTTGACACAAAAACAGCACTGAATCAACTTGAGTAAAGTCTGTTCATCACAAAGGTCTTGTATGGCTTCTGTAGATTTCAAAATAAAATAGAGTGAATTACAGAATAATTACAGCATTTGTATGAACTCGTCCTTTGTTTCTGCTTATCCCTGTTCTTCTTGGTCTACTTTCTCCATGTTATAATATTCTCTTGTTCTTGCTACTGTACACTATTTGTTTTCCAACACAAAACATAATTTGGTCAAACCAATTAAGCACATTAAATTAAATTAAGGGAGATGGAAGATACATCAGCCTCTCCACATAGATTTACTAATGAGCAGAAATGGTTTGACAGTGGAATATTTCCCACTACATTTCACCTTTAATTCAGTAATTGCTGCTGAGATGAGGGTATGGCTGGCATGCTGTGTACAGTTTGGAGTGGTAAAGTGCATCCCTGCAGCTAGAGTCTCAAGCACATGCTGGGGCTTTATGAGTCTTATTAATTATTCAGCATTTAGCATTATTCAGCATTGACTATTTCATACAAATAACCATTAAAAGGCGAAACCTCAACAAACATAGCTATATGCACCCACAAGTTACGAGCTAATTACTTTCATGCAGAAAGACTCTATCTTGAATTATTTTCTTACCCCACTGTTATTTTCTCCTTGTTTAAGGAAGTTTACACTTTAAACAAGGAAAGTTACCAATGGGATAAGAAAAATAAAATTTATTGAAGATATATTCTCTGAAAAAAAAATCTACTGTTTCATACAGTTTTGCTAATTGAGTAAATATATCTTGTTTAAAAAAAAAAAAAAAAAGATTAAGAAATGATTTTGTGCTGTGTGGTCTGTAAGCAGGCAGATTGTAACTCATGAAGTATTTGCAGATTCATTCAATTATCAGGTGTGCGATCAGCCAGTCATGTAAACACGTGCTTACACCACACCAGAACAAAGCGCTCATGAATACAAACCTTTAGCCAATCTTGTACTGTAGTTTCTCTGGATGTGACATGCAGAGAGTCATGGATAACAGTCATCCCCCATAGTTTCCCATTAATACCAGCCCTCCTTATCAAAACCTGACCCAATCACCTTAAACATTTGCTATTATAGCCTACACCAAACACACATCTAGACAGACTTTCAAACAGCAGAAGGAAGAACTACGAGGGAATAGGGACGTCTGAAGTGTCTCTCACACATGCACAGCTGAAACAAAAGCATCGAAAGACACCAGGGACTTACGTTCAGTCGGGTTTCTACAGGACACACGCGCGAGAAGAGATGGAGAGAGCGCGCTCCTCTACAAACTGGACAGTCACAGGCTCAGACTGAGAGACAGTGGTCCACATGCACGCTGCTCTTTCTGTCATACACGCAGCTGCGAGGCGGAGTGTGTGTGTGCGAGCGTAGAGCGCAGAGAGAGTCAGTGCCACACACACACACACCCTTGTCTGTTAAACTCTTGGGAGTTGAGCTCAGAGCACACATACACATGCACCCTGCAAAGCCAGACTGCAGCGGTGGTTCTGATAAAGCCAGGTTCTGGAAGCAGGTTCGGGATGACAGCCAGAGGGGAAGTTGTGTGGTTGTGGTTGATAAGACCACTCAGCTGTGGCAGACAAAAGGAATAATGTGAGGCTAATTGATCACTTGCTCCCTCTGCGCTTTATTTGTTCCTCAGAATAACAGCCGCGCGTGGCAGGATATGAATCAATACAGTGTGGCGATATATATCGAAGCGATTAGCCAACATAGACAATTTGATTTCTTTTCTCCTTTCCCTTAAGCACCATATTATCACAAGTTATTTTATTTGGGTCCCTTGGCAAAGCACAATAAGGTGTGATGAACGTTTCTGAAAGGAGAGTGTGTTTCGGCATAATTGCCGTTCTGAATTTGGCACTTTTAATAATCAGAGAATTTTAACAGGAACGTAATGAGTCCAGGTGTGAAATTAGCATTCAGACTTTGCCATGCGGAGAGATCTGAGAGAATGAAAGCATAGTTCTGGAGTTTTCCTCATTGTCTTCGGGCTGTTCTTGAGCTGTGAAACACAATAAGCCCACGCTGACAGTTTGAAGACAATCAGACATTCAGTCAATACTTGCGGCACAGGCAGGCGACCAGACCGAGATCGCAGACGGCCCTGAGGGTGCTGTCTCGGCTAAATGCGCACACACACTTGCACACGTGCTGTGACCATCCCCCTTTTTTCCCCTGCTGGTTTTTGAGAGCACACACACGCCCCCCTGCACAGTAAGATAAGCTGTCCTAAAAGGTCACTAAAGGTCAGCATGCGGCAGAAATCATTTGTGCAGTACGGCATGGGTCATTAGGAGACATTAGGCCAGGGGTGTGCAATCCTGTTCCTGGAGGGCCACCATCCTGCAGAGTTTAGCTCACGCTTGCCTGGAAGAATCTAATAATCCTGATAAAATTGATTAGCTGGTTTAGGTATGTTTAATTAGGGCTGGAGGTAAACTGGATTGTGGCCCTTCCAGGAATAGGGTTGGAGACACTTGTGTTAGGACTTGTGTTGTTCCTGTTCAGATGAGATGATGCTCCATATAGACATCTATTGCAGGGTTGGGCAACTCCAGTCGTGAAAGGCCACTCCCTTAGCTCCATCCCTTATCAAATACACCTGAAAAATCTGAAAAGTCTTCAGAATCACTTGAAAATTGGTCGGTTCATCACTCTTGTTTATGCTCTCTTACCCAGTTCAGGTGCCTGAGTTTCCTTACGGAGTTATTTCCTCGATCTCGTCTGTGTTCCTAGACTTCTGGAGATCGTTTGGAGTTCTCTTCATTCCAGTTCCCGTTTGGCATCCACACAAGATTATTCATATCACTCATCCTCTCCAGTGTATTTGTATCCTGGTCACCCGCCTGCTATACGTGGTGTTTTGGGTATTAACATCTGTTCAACCTGCCTTCAATAAACTGTTTGCTTGCATTTGGATCTACGACTCTCATTCTGACAGAACGAACCGAACAACAATGGATCCAGCAAGCACAGCGGAATTGCAGAATGAATTAGCCAGAAGCGTTGCTCGTCTCCAGCAACAGGAGGAACAGACTATGGCCACGGGTCGTGCAATACAGACGCTAGTGACCCAAGTATCTGAACTGACGAAACAGGTACAGCAATTAAGTATTGAGACTGCTGCTTCTCGACAACAAACTACAGCAGATCCACTGACTCCAGTGATCCAGTCCATTCGTTCTACTGAACCCCGCCTTCCATCTCCCGCATTCTACTCTGGTGAGTCCCAGTTGTGTCATCCCTTTCTGGCCAAATGTTCATTATACATCTCGCTTCAACCTTCCGTGTTTCCAACGGAGGAGTCCACGGTGGTCTTTGTGATCACTTTACTTGCGGGAAGAGCAGGCAGTTGGGGAACGACTGTTTGGGAGCAGAGACTTCCGTGTTGTGCGTCCTTTCAAGCTTTCTCTAATGAACTCAGAAAGGTTTTTGATCACGCTGCTTCTGGCAGAGACGCGGCGCGTCTTCTTGCAGAGCTGTGACAGGGAGAACGTACGGTAACAGACTATTCTATTGAATTCCGTAAGTTGGCGGCAGAGTGTGGCTGGAATGCTGAAGCTCAATGGGACATGTTTTTACACGGACTTTCTGAGTACATAAAGGACGAGATTTACATCTTGGAATTACCCACGGGGGTGGATAAATTGATTGATCTGGCGGTTCAAGTGGATACCAGACTATGTTGACGAGGTCGTCGGTCACAGCGAGTCAGTGCCAACGTTACATCTACACCTAATCCTACTTTTAATTCTCCTGACGAGACTACAACATTTCTTCCTGATCCTGAGCCCATGCAACTGGGCAGGTCTCGTTTATCATCACAGGAGAAACAGAGGAGGAAAAAGTGGGGATTATGTTTGTATTGTGGAAATGCCCGTCACATTGCACTGCAGTGTCCAGTAAAAGCCAGCACCCGTTAGTAGGTAAGAGGTTACTGACGGGTGGGATTGCACGGACTGAATCCTCTTTTTCTGCCACTCATCTTCCAGTAAGTTTAAGACTGCAGACTCTGAATTTCGACTGTGAGGCTCTTGTAGATTCAGGAGCAGAGGGTAATTTTTTGGATCTTGATCTGGTACACAGGCTCCAGATACCAGTGGTGGCACTCTCCAAGCCCATTTCTGTGGTTGCACTTAATGGTCAACTTTTACCCTCCGTCACACACTCGACTGTCACCTTAAGACTGGTCACTTCTGGTAATAATTCAGAGAACATTGACTTTCTATTGATTGACACTCCTTCTACTCCTGTGGTGCTTGGTCATCCTTGGCTGGCACTCCATAACCCGCATATTAACTGGCGCGAGAATTCTGTTCTCTCCTGGAGTGAATTTTGTTATGCTTCTTGTTTAATGTCTGCGTGTTCTTCTGTGTCTTGTTCTGTGTTTCAGGATGAACACGCGGATTTATCTAATGTGCCATGTAAGTATCTTGACCTGAAGGAAGTGTTCAGTAAGTCCCGGGCTGCTTCTCTCCCTCCGCATCGTCCCTATGACTGTGCTATAGATTTACTGCCAGGTATGTCTCCGCCCAAAGGCAAGTTATACTCACTTTCTGCTCCAGAAAGGGAGGCCATGGAGAAATACATTTCTGATTCTCTGGCATCCGGGTTCATTCGCCCTTCCTCTTCTCCAGCGGGGGCAGGGTTATTTTTTGTGGGGAAGAAGGATGGTTCTCTGCGATTGAACAACATCATGGTAAAGAATACTTATCCTTTGCCGTTGATGTCTTCAGCCTTCGAGCGGTTGCAGGGAGCATCCGTCTTCACAAAATTTGTGTATTGGACTTACGTAATGCTTATCATTTGGTTCGCATAAGGAAGGGGGATGAATGGAAAACTACTTTTAACACCCCCAGGGGGCACTTTGAAGGTCATGCCTTTCGGGCTATCTAACTCCCCTGCAGTTTTCCTGGCACTCGTGAATGACGTGCTGAGAGATATGGTAGATCAGTTCATATATGTTTACCTGGATGACATATTGATATTTTCTTCTTCTCTCCAGGAACACGTTCAGCACATCAGACGAGTGCTCCAGAGACTGTTAGAGAATGGGCTTTTTGTCAAGGCAGAGAAATGTTCGTTCCATGCACAGTCGGTTCCATTTCTGGGTTATATCATCTCCTCCGAGGGTGTGCGCATGGATCCTGACAAGGTTAAGGCTGTGATGGATTGGCCAATTCCAGATTCCCGTAAGGCCCTACAGAGGTTTTTGGGGTTCGCCAATTTTTACCGGTGTTTCATTCACAATTTCAGCCAACTAGCCGCTCCTCTGACTGCCTTGACCTCCACCAAAACGACGTTCAGGTGGTCTGGTGCAGCTGAGGCTGCATTTACCAACCTCAAGAGCCGCTTCTTTTCAGCTCCCATTCTTGTAGCCCCTGATCCATCACGTCAGTTTGTGGTGGAGGTCGACGCATCAGAGGTGGGGGTAGGAGCGGTTCTTTCCCAGCGCTCACCCACGGAGGATAAGATGCACCCTTGCATGTTTTTTTCTCATCGTTTATCGTCTGCTGAGCGTAATTACGACATTGATAACAGAGTTACTGGCAGTCAAGCTAGCATTGGAAGAGTGCCGCCATTGGCTAGAGGGTTCGGGGGTACCTTTTATCATCTGGACCGATCATAAGAACCTTGAATATATCAGATCTGCCAAACGACTCAACTCCAGGCAGGCTCGGTGGGCACTTTTTTTCGGTCGTTTTGACTTTTTACTATCGTATCATCCGGGTTCTAAGAACATCAAACCCGATGCTTTATCTCGAATTTTTGACCGTTCCGTTCGCCTGTCCACTCCCGAGTGCATTTTTCCTGAGAGACTCATTGTCTCCACACTCGTATGGGAGATCGAGTCGAAGATCCGTTCGGCCTTAGAAGGGGTAATGCTTCCGCCCGGGTGTCCACCGAGTCGTTTATTTGTGCCGGAGCGGTTACGGTCCGACGTGATTCAGTGGGGTCATTGTTCCAACGTAGCATGTCATCCAGGAGTCAATCGCACCAGTTTTTTGGTCAAGCAACGATTCTGGTGGCCTTCCATGTCTCGCGACATTCGAAGTTTTGTTTTGGCATGTTCAGTCTGTGCTCGTGGTAAGACTTCCAATCGCCCACCGGATGGGTTACTCCAACCGCTGTCTGTCCCTTCGAGACCCTGGTCCCACATCGCGCTAGATTTTGTCACTGCCCTCCCGCACGTTCAGCACATCAGACGAGTGCTCCAGAGACTGTTAGAGAATGGGCTTTTTGTCAAGGCGGAGAAATGTTCATTACATGCACAGTCGGTTCCATTTCTGGGTTATATCATCTCCTCCGAGGGTGTGCGCATGGATCCTGATAAGGTTAAGGCTGTGGTGGATTGGCCAATTCCAGATTCCCGTAAGGCCCTACAGAGGTTTTTGGGGTTCGCCAATTTTTTACCAGCGTTTCATTCACAATTTCAGACATATAAGTGCGCTGCCAATAACGCACCTAAAAGCGTGACAGCTTTTAGGTGCGTTATTGGCAGCGCACTTATATGTTAGGCTACATGAACGCGTCATTATTCTTTGGTGTAAGAACTGGGAAAAGTAATGATAAGTAATATGTCAAATATATCAAGGAGACATTTCAATTGTTTATTAATAAACAAGTGTTTTCTGTGTCAAAGATGAAGTTGATGATGCTGACTCGCGATCTTCGCAGTAGTGAACGCGCCAGAGAGAAATGCACATTTCATACGGATTCCATAAGCAGAGAGCAGTCTGTTTTCTTTCGTTTTGAATTGTTTTGTTTAAAAGTACACATTTCATGCTTTCAATTTCTCAGGTCTGTGAGGCAAGTAGCTTATACGCTGAGTTTCGGTTCATTTAAGAGACTAGCTCCAGTTCGCGCCGGCACCTCCGTGTCCTGATTATATTGCCTGCTATATTTAGCCTACCTCTTATTTATTAAATCCAGGAAATTGGTTGATGAAACGTTGATTCAAATTAAGATACAATTAATACAAAACGAAATTCACTTTAAAGAAAGGCTTTCTACAAAAACAAACTTAATGAAGTGGTCAAAATCATGTCTGCCATTTGTCTCCCGATATTCGGGATCATCTTATCTTATTCATGCTTTTCACTTTTCATATAATCAATATGAAATTTAAAAAAAATATTATTTTATTTAAACATGAATATGAAACTAAATCGTTTTTTTAATGACTGGGCTACAATGCATAGGCCTATTAGCCTACATCTTTTTTTACAGTCTATGGCCTACATAGGCTACAGATAAATTTAATGTCGGAGCGTTGCCGGTGAGCTTGTGGGGGGAGAGATACGATTTTCGATCAATCATCGAATATTATTTAGCTTGATATGCCAATTCTTAATATTTGGTGTTTTAAATGCCTGTTTGAGATATCTGTGAAAGTTTTAATTGTAGGTTCGTGGCCCTGAGTGCCGCGATTCCGGTTTCATTTCGCATATAGCCTACAGCCCTTATAATCATAGATGACGCCATGGGTTTTTATTTAAAAGAAAGAGCGTAGCCTACGTTTGTATGTAGGCATATATATGGGCAATTTATATACACAATACTTACTCAAATATAATGAATATAATTTTATTGCATTTGTATTAGTTGTTTGAAGAGTAAAAAAAAAAAGTTAATTCTGTTGTTAGCTGCCTATATCTAGCAGGAGTGATTATTGCCTGGTGTCGGTTCGTCACTCTTGTTTATGCTCTCTTACCCAGTTCCGTTGCCTGAGTTTCCTAATGGAGTTATTTCCTCGATCCTGTCTGTGTTCCCAGACTTCTGGAGATCGTTTGGAGTTCTCTTCATTCCAGTTCCCGTTTGGCATCCACACAGGATTATTCATATCACCCATCCTCTCCGGTGTATTTGTATCCTGGTCGCCCGCCTGCTATACGTGGTGTTTTGAGTATTATCATCTGTTCAACCTGCCTTCAATAAACTGTTTGCTTGCATTTGGATCTACGACTCTCATTCTGACACCAGGACTATTCAATTCCGTTTCTGGAGAGTCTAGTTCCAATCCTAATTAAATACACCTGCCTGTAATAATCCAGTAATCTTTCTAATACCTTTATTGTGTTTGTGTTTATTCAGAATTGGAACTAAACTCTGCAGGTCATGGCCCCCAGAAACGGAATTGAATACAAATACCCAGTTCCTGGAATGGACAATATGACTCCCTCTAATTCCACTTGTCACCGACTAGCAATACCAATTGAGCAGCCAGTCATGGTTCACAGCTATGCTCTAAACTGACGAGATTGACATTTTTTGTAAAATTGACTATTAATAAAGGGACAAGCCAATAACTCTTTTGATTTGCACCACCTTCCTGATTAAATAGGAAATTTGTGAGCAAAATATGCTTGTCAAGCCATTTCTTTTTGGGCTGACAGACATTTGCAGTAACCCTAGCACCCATTCAGTACTAAAGTTTGCTGTGGCCACAGTAAAGTATCAACATACATTACACATACAGAGGGACTGCATTCACATCTGTGTACATGTGCTGAGTTTGTAGAGTTTATGGCCAAGCACTCTCCTCTCAAAGTGTCTCTATCTCACACACAAACACACACACTAGTGATGTAGTACTCGAGTCCGGTCTCGGACTCGAGTCCGGTCTCGAGACCGATTTCTGCTTTCTCGGACTCGACTCTGACTTGTTCTTACAAAGACTCGGTCTTGACTCGGACTCGACCCTTCAAAGACTCGGTCTTGACTCGGACTCGGCATAGGCGGTCTCGTCCCATCACTAGTCCACTAGAATACATACCACTAGAAAATTTTAATTGACTGTTCGCAAAGACCCGCCCCCCTTAGTTACTGTCGCTATGTCCGACAAGCTACACCGTTCTCACGCCACACCATGTTCTCACGCAGTGAAAAATACATCGCGGAGCAGAGAGGAGACTGACAACACGCTGACAGACAGGACAGACCAGGTTACTTTTCGGTTACTTTTGATATTAAACATATTAAACAAAGTCTCGCCTTTCAAACTTGGTCATTTTTTAAAAGAAATTTAAAGAATAAATACCGTTTTGTGGCTCTTAAATGTGTAGTGACAGATCGCTGTAGAGCATCAGTTAAAGCTGCTCGTGAACCGATCATCTCTTCCTTCTAGTTAATTTATAGCCTCAAATAAACATGAACAAACATAAGAAGCAATGTTGTTTTAACCACGGAAAGGCGTCAGTACACTCCGTGTTTCAAGTTCAAATCCTCCCATGTTAACCAACGGACTCGGTCTCGACTCGGACTCGACCCTTCAAAGACTCGGTCTTGACTCGGACTCGACTGAATTTGAAAACCAACGGACTCGGTCTCGACTCGGACTCGACCCTTCAAAGACTCGGTCTTGACTCGGACTCGGCATAGGCGGTCTCGTCCCCATCACTAACACACACTAACACAAGCACTTTTGCCTTTACATGGCTGCATTATAAGTTTTCGTGTGTGAATTGAATGGATCAGCTAACCGCATCACTGTACTGAACCACAAACATATTCCCACTGGATGCATAAAACCTCAGCAATCCAGGTCAGATGCTCTCTTGCCACACACACACACACACACACACTACCTGTATGAGATCAGTAATGTTAGGCTCTAGCTTCCTGTCACTCATGACCTGACAACACTGATGGGACACACGCTGCAGGTTATGTGTGTGTGTGTGTGTGTGTGTGTGTGTGTGTGTGTGTGTGTGTGTGTGTGTGTTGACAGATGGGTATGTTGTACATTATGAGCTATATCAGTTGACCTTTACAAATCTACAGAATCTGATCAACAGTTGTTTCACTGATGTTACATGTACATGACAGTTGACAAGAAATGATTGAAGGCCAATTTTCCCCAAAACAACACAACACAGCAAATTAAAAATGTAAAAAAAAAAAAACAACAACAACAACTATAAGAACAGCTTGAATTTAGGCTTTTATTCACATATACACATTCATCAACTCACACATCAGTTGTGGTAAATGGAAGCCGTGTAACTGTCAATGGAGGAACAGAAAGCTCTCAGATTTCATCAAAAAGACTTACAGGTTTTGGAACGACATGAGTGTGAATGAAGGAATTTTCTTTTCTTTTTTTTGGTAAACTTTCCCTTTAAGTTTTAAGCTTTTTGAGTGATGCAGATTTTGTGCAAACTGAACTAACAGCTCATTATTTTGATGAAATGATGTTTACAAAATATGTACAAATAAAGAGGACGCAGAAAGTTTCCAGGGTTTTCGATAACACCATCCATCAGTGTTTAGGAGATGGGTAGCATCTAGCATCTACAGCTGGGATGTTTAATTATCCAAAAGAACTAAACACATATCACACACTGAGACTTTCAATACCCTCACACTCTACACGTTTATATTATTTAATACATGCTCATCCGACTTTAAGAACTTGAGAATGGTTTAATTAATGGTTGCTTCCAGGCACTGTTCAGGCAGTAGGTTTAAAAGTGTGTAAATGAGGGCACTGTGTGAAATGGCATAGTGGTTAAAGATCTTGATAGTTCATTAAAAATGCCAGAAATGGGTGATCTACTAAGCTAAAATAATAATAATAACAATAAATGTTAATCATATGTAATGAAACGATAAACATATATTTGTAAGTTTTGTTGTTGTTGTTGTTGTTGTTGTTGCATTGTGACATTTTCATAAGTTATGCATATTTCTTATTATTTAAACGAAAAATATTGCATCTGTATTGAAAAGTCAGTTCAGCTCCAATTTTCACACTTCTACTACGCACTAACATAATGTACTATACTGCTGATTGTAAAATATGTATGTTTGAGTAAGCTTTTACATGCTACCACATTGCAAAACTGCACCTTATTACCACCGACCCTCTTTGTCTCATAATCGCATGCATTCGCATCAAAGGACTGTCATAAACCCCTCCTCTTTCATTGTGCAAGGGATTGTCTGAATATTATTTCAAAAAACACAATCTGGCATACTACTTTATGTAATTAGGATAGTGTGAGAATTTCAATTTTGGGTGTAAAAATATGAAACAGAATAAACAGCTAGTGTGCATCAGTCATCAGACTGAATCATTCGGCAGTTTGAAATGATCGTTATACTTATAAGCTCATGCATTTGCATTACCATACAGCTGCGAATATACAGATGCTTATAAATAATCTATTTCTGCAGGCTCTACGTTCACTGATGAAGTTGTATCCTCTGAACAGGAAATTCGCTGCTTTGCTGCTGTTGATGGCCCATAAAAGTAAACCATTTGCTTGTTTTCCTTCTACTGCCTGTGAAACAACAAAACAATAAAATAGGAAAATATTTCCCAGTATAGCAGAGAAACAAGAGGCTTTGCTGTCTATCATCTAGCTAGACCCCATACTGAGCTTCCGTGTGTATGTGTGTGTTTGTTTGTTAGAATGTTCAGCTTTATTCAGATTTCTTCATGAATATGCAAATTAGCCAGGTCAAGTAGACATCAATGAATCTCCTCCCCCTTTTAGGTACCCTACACCACACTGGGAGGTGCTCTTCCTACTAATACAGCCATCAAAGGTGTGAGTGTGTGTGTTAAATAAATGATTGTTCTCTCATGACAGAGACAGTATTTAGCATATGTGATTAATCCATTTTGGCACTCTGGGCATGGTTCTGTGTTTTTTTGGCTGTCAGTAAGAGACGAGAGCTGAATAAATCTGAAAACAATAGATTCTATGACATTTCAAATGCATGCAAAATCACATTGTCTTTATCAGTATGCACACACACACACTAAAATCTTCATAGTCTTAGAGCTAACACCCAATGGCACTGTACCAAACCCTAGTGAGCTTACTTGCTGTCTAGTGCCTACATAGCTGCCATCTTGGAAAATCAGTGACAAATATAAATAGTTCTCTATGAAGAGCACGGGAGACTAAGGTCTAAAATGCAAACTGGGGACAGTTCTTTCTTTTCTACAATGCACAGATGACTAATTTATTTCACATACTGTGAAAATACAGTAGGCCTATAATTACATTTAATTGTAATTGGGGGGTGTTACTGTGTTGTGATGGCAGAACTTTCTGGAACATTTAAAATTGTGTGTGAAACAATCATGCACCATAAAGGCCCTGCTGTATAGTTTAATATAATTTGACTTAACATTAATGATTAGTATATGACTAACTTGAATGGTAACGGTGTCGTACAGGTTAAAGGGATAGTTCGGCCAAAAATGATATTTAACCCATGATTTACTCACCCTCAAGCCGTTCGAGATGCATATGTCAATCATTTTTCAGACGAACACATTTTCAGTTATTTTAGAAAATGTCTTAGATCTTTCAGTGGTTATAATGTGAAGCTATGGGGTCCACCTCCTTCAAGTCCCAAAATGTGCATGCATCCTTCACAAAAGTAATCCATCCGGCTCCAGGGGGATAAACGAAGGCCTTCGTAGGACGTAGCGTTTGATTTAGCTGTACTTCGTTCTACGTCACGACGTTTCCTACGCTACGTCCTACGTCATACGCCGGCATCCATCTGCCGTGAACGCGCGTCGACCGTTGCCGGAAGCAAGATATTTTCATTTATAAAGTTTTAAATATGTATATTTTTACGACCAAACTGCACAGATTACCCTCAGAAGGCCTTTGTTTATCCCCCTGGAGCCGGATGGATTACTTTTGTGAAGGATGCATGCACATTTTGGGACTTGAAGGAGGTGGACCCCATAGCTTCACATTATAACCACTGAAAGATCTAAGACATTTTCTAAAATAACTGAAAATGTGTTCGTCTGAAAAAAGATGGACATATGCATCTCGAACGGCTTGAGGGTGAGTAAATCATGGGTTAAATATCATTTTTGGCCGATCTATCCCTTTAAGTTCTTCATAAAGTAGCGTTGTGTGACCAAGTAATCAGTGTAGTTTGCAGCCCCCTCTGTTGGTGAAAATAATCAAAATGTTATCTTATAATCCATTACAGTGTACAAAACAATAGAGAGCGAATCTGCAATACCCAGATAACATAATTAAATAACTGTACACAAAATATTGATTTGAGTTTTAATATTTCATAAGCTCATCAAACGCAAAACTTCCACGAAGAAAAAACATTCCTAGCCAGCATATAGCGCTGACTTCAGTTACCCGGATGAACGTCTATCGTAAATTTCCCACTTCCCGCTTCTGAAGTCATGATTACGAGCTCATTGCATTAAGATTTTGACTTGAGAAGGAGTTCATGTCCATTTTTTTAAACCAGGAATCTAGTATTTACGATAATTCGGATAGCACGTGAAGGCAGCATTACATACCGCTGGCGGGATTGACCAGTCAGAATCAACACCTCACCTTCTTATTGCTATTTTTCACAATTAAATGTATTATATTTATAATTTACTTTTATTTTGGTTTGTCAGCCATCTATTTCCACTGAGCTTGTAGAAAATGCTAACATGAAATGCTGCTTTCGGATTTGTCTAAAAGAAGTATCTTAGAAGCAGCCTATCTTTGGCAACAGGTTTTGTATTGGTAGCACATCTACAATGCCATAAAATGCTGCCTATGTAGAATAACTTATTAGGCTCAGTTTTCAGGTTTGGGGGTGATGAAAGGAGCGAGGACTCAGGTGCATAAATAATGGACTATATATTAATAATAAAATAAAACAAACAAAAACTTCCCTCAGGGGGAAGACTTGACTTGACAGGAGTAGGATAATAAATAAGGAGCAAACAAGGCAGGTAACCAGGGAGGACAGGAGGAGCAAATTATTAATAATAATAATAAAGTATCAAGATGGGACGGGGTTAGACAATAGACAGGAGAGCACATGGCACAAGGAAACACACGACAAGCCATGTGCTCCACCAAACATGACAAAAACATAAGCACATGGCCAGTAAACGTAATCACAAGCCATGTGCTCAAACTGAACGAGACACGAACACGCAGCTAATGAGAAAACTCATAAGCTGAGTGTTCACATAAAACATGACAACATGAAAGCACACAGCCTGTGAAAAACACTAGCCATGTGCTACACAGCACAATAAAAAGCATGACATGAAAGTATGCGGCCGATGTAAACACAAACCGCGTGCCAGACACAACACACGCGAACAGAAGAGCGTACAAAGAGCGGTACGTACGCTCACACAACAAGACGCTCACAACAGAATACCAATACTCTGAGCATGAATGTCCGAATCGAAACCAAACTAGACATGAGTGCCGGAATCCGAACACCACGCTCCAAACATGAAACAAGAAACACAGACAAGAGAGCGCACGGCTCGAGCACGCTTGCACAAAGACAAGACAATACAGGAGTGTCAGGGCTCTGTCACAAAACCAAGTATAAACTAGAGTGAAGTTTCAGAACCCTGACATCACTAGGAACACACACAATATCTCCATCCAGGAAGTCATGTCAGCAGTAGCTGTGATCGATTGATATTCCTCTGTGTATATGTCTCATTTCATAAGCTCATCTGTCAGAGGCAGGGAAGGGCTTGTCTCTAGTGTCCTGTTGCATGAAGACACAATGCCATTTGGATTCACCAAATCCCATGCATTCTTTTTCAGGGTTTATCCTGCTGTTTTGGGCTCAAGGCAATTGTATATGCATTTTTGTGGCGTGCTTATAAAGACCCAGATGGAATAAAGGCAAGGGGCTTGAGTGTAGAATCAGCTGAAGATAAATGACCTGGTGTCCTCTGACAGAACCAATAATGTCTGATTATGTTGGGTCTGATTAGTGCTTTAATAATAAATACAGATCAGGGAGATCATGCAGCATAATCAGGTTTGAAGGCCATCATAATGAAGGCAACAGTATTTGTATTGATTGATGTTCATCTGTTGTAGGGAAGGTTGACATTGATAAACAATAAAACAGTTCATTTAAAGGCAAGACTGACCTGAGTTTGCCTGTGTCCTTCCCACCTCTCCCATAAAACAGAGGTCAGGGTGAGGTCATGCTTCTGTTGTCTTTTCACACACTGGCATACACTTACAAATGCACACATATATACAGGACATCTTCATTTCCCACTGGACACACAT
This sequence comes from Squalius cephalus, assembly GCF_949319135.1. Taxonomy (NCBI): domain Eukaryota; kingdom Metazoa; phylum Chordata; class Actinopteri; order Cypriniformes; family Leuciscidae; genus Squalius; species Squalius cephalus. Next base: position 39,574,434 of record NC_137127.1, on the reverse strand, counting down.
GGTCACAGATTTTAAAATAAGGCATTCACACCTTTTATGACCCTTCCGCTTCCTCGCCCTTTATTAAGATCGAACTGAATTAAGAAAGTCTTTTAAAAGGTAGAGTAGACAAAAATATATTTTTTTTAATAATGGTTGAAACTCTCTTTGCATACTGATAGCAATCAGTAATAGAAGTGGTCTAAATATTAAAACTTCTGTGGAAGTCTCAGGACCAAAAAATGTTTGTCCAATCATTGCATTTGGTCGTAATGAAATGATAGGATGTCATACCTGCCTGTCAACCTATGTATTTCCATACGTCCACACACCCTGCTCGCTTTAACATCGCTAGCTCGTCATCAGTGTGTTCCGTAAGGCTATGCAGAGTTGTAGACAGACAGTCACTGCAAATAAACAGCAGCTTTTACAGTTCCTCTCGAACCAAAACAACAAGCTTATGCTGCGTTCATGCCATGTCGTAACCATAATTACAACATGGCAACCCGCGACGTTCTACCCGGAGCTGTTCACGTCCTGAAACTTGGATTTTTGCATTTCTATGTCAACACTATCGATGTCGAAATGAATCTGTATATATATATATATATTAAACTAAATTAAAATGCTACTATGTGAGGCTTAAAAACATCATAGGGCCCTATTTTAACGATCTGAAACGCAAGTGTCAAAGCGCAAAGCGCAAGTAACTTTGTGGGCGGGTCTTGGCGCTGTTGCTATTTTCCCGGCGGGATAAATGACTCTTGCGCCAGGCGCAAATCTAAAATGGGTTGGTCTGAAGTAGCTTCATTATTCATAGGTGTGGTTTGGGCGTAACGTGAAATAAACCAATCAGAGCGTCATCTCACATTCCCTTTAAGAGCAGACGCGCTTGTTCTAAAGCGGATTCCTATTATAACGGCGGATTTGCCAGGCGCGCGCCAGGATCGGTTCACAGCCAAGGAGAGCAACGCTCTCGTCAGGGACGTTGGGGATGGAGAAACCCACCCAAATTAACTTCGGTTAAAAAGGCGTATGAGAATTTGGGTAAATGTGTAAGCTAGATGTATGCTTTTATAATAAATTGTCTATCTATCTATCTATCTATCTATCTATCTATCTATCTATCTATCTATCTATCGTAATAATGTATGATTTGCAAAAATGAAAACTGCTGCTTCTGTGTAGATGAGAGAACCAAAGTGTATGCGCGTTGTGCACACGCTACATTGAGTATGGCCAAGCATGCGCCCTTAAAATAGCATATGAATAACATGCGCAACGCCCCACTGACTTTAAACTATTTTTTCCTGGTTAGTGGCGCAACTGTTTTCTAAACCTGCAAAATAGCATGAAGGAACGTTTGCGCCTGAACACGCCTCCTTTTTTGCGCTGAACCGCCCAGGGAGCGCAAGTTCATTCCCTAGTTTAGCGACGTGCTTCTGTGGAGGGAAAAACGCGCTTTGCGCGGGTGCAAAATAGGAATGATACATGCGTCGGTGTACAAAGTCAATTGCGCTGGGTGCAAGATAGGGCCCATAGTGTTCATGTTGTATTACAAAACACATTTTCTGCTATTGAGGTGGGATACATATAAGGTTAGGGACAGGTTTGGAGGTATGGGTAGGTTTAAGGGGTAAGGGAAGGATCAACAGTGTAATAAATGTAATTACAGAAATTAATTACAGCTGTAATTACATGCAGGTAACTACTACAAATGCATGATCCCTCCCTACCGCCAGCTCAGGTCACTGAATGAGTGACGCCTTGCTGTTCCCTCACAATGATGCAAAAAGTCACTCTCCAAAACGTTCACACTCTCTTTTCCTCTCTGGTGAAAATAGTTGCCATCCTCCACCCAAACTGGTGAGAACATCACATCTTTCAAGAAGCAGCTGAAGATACACCTCTTACACAAGCACTTAATGACCCCATACTCTTAAAACAATGCACTTACACACACAAACACAAATTAAGAAAAAAATCTCTAGCTGGTTTCCTAATCTAGTTGTTGTAACAACATTGGCTATCGAATCATTCGTCGTTGGTTTGAATTAACAAATTCAAATACTCTGTGTTGCTAAAAACATTTCTTCCTGAATACAAAAGCTGGTGCACTTTGAACTCGTGAGTGCAAATCAGGCTTTGGCTCCATAAAGACTGGAACCAGTTGACTTTTACGACACTAATGTCACCTCAGAGACATTCCAAACCCCCCCCTTTCCCCTCTCTGGACCACAGAGAGATAACAAAACTTGAAACCTTCTACACACACACACACACACACACACACACACAAACATCCTCCTATAGAAATATAGTTTTAATGTATGTAACTCAGATTTGGGTTTGATCTTCCTGTACGCATGTTTTATTAATTCGTTTGACCATATAATTATGATTTTCTAGAGGTGTGGTTTTGAAATGTATTCTTTAATCAATAGTGTTTTAGTTAGAGAGGGTTCACTAACATTCTCTGGCAATCCCTTCCCCCCTGTGTGGAACTGTGTTTTATTACCTAACGGAATGTTAGCCAGAAGAGCAGAATTAGGTGTTCATCCTAGATATTTTATATGTATAACCATTGAAGAAATATGTAAGCCTGAATGTAATTTCTCTTTTTCATGATTGTTCTTCTCTGTGATGGGTTTTTGTATTCTTGTAAACCGTAAAGGAATAATGTTTCAGATGTGCACCCTTTTTCAATCATAGATATGCCATGTGGATCTTTCTAAAGTCCAATCTTCAATGCCCACTTATCAATGTACACCACATGTTGGGTTCATTTTATTCCTAGGTTGTTAGTTTAACTTTTAAGCTTATTTTTACAGAATAATAGGGGAGAGTGGGGTGAGTTGTGCCAGTTTTTACTCAAAGTGACTTTAAAGTGAGGCCATGACAGTAATGCCTTCAACTTAAGGATGTACATGTATTTCAGGATGTTGTGCATCCCTGATAATAATAACTTTGGATCTGAAATAAATAGTTTCAGAAATATAGCTTTTGGGAAAAAAGTGGTCTCATGGCACAACTTGCCCCTGGTGCGGGGTAAGTTGTGCCTTTTGGGGAAATATGTTGGGGTAAATTGTGCCAGTGCTTTCTGAAGTAAAACAGAACATTTTACTGTTATGAACCGTATGCTATATGAAAGCAAGACAAATTCAATACAAAATGACTAATTTAAGGTTTATTTAGATATTGTCACCCTGGAATACCATAGCATGCGTTTTTCCTACTATGGTCAATTGCATAGGGATTTTGTATTGAACATAACTCTGGATCACAGTGTCATAGAGACCAGGGGGCGGGCTCATTTTACTCAGACGACCAATCAGTCTCTCAGGAACATTGTGAAGCTATCAAGCTACGGCCTAGCAACCATTTAGAGCACCATAGCAACACAATAGATGATATTTGTGAATCATTTCAGGCAAAAAAGGCTTTGGCAATAGATGCCTGTTGACAGAACGCTGTCTGTCAATTATGTAACATAAGAATAAAGTTACTAGGCTAATTTCTAAACATCCTATTGTGACTTAGGCCACTTAAAAACTGAATAAAACTTCTCTTTATTAACATAGTGCAAACTCAAAACTGAAATCAGTGTTAGCTATATTAAACAAATAGCAGGTAGGCCTAAGTCAAACACTGATGAGGCATGCCCATCTACTCACTTCTCAAGATTATCCCCTGTGAGTATGTAGGTCTCTAGGTGGTCTGGATCTGGCACAACTTACCCCATGCCCTTTGGCACAAATCACCCCAGACCCACAAGTTTGAATAATTAGCATGATCCAGCAGTTAAGAGCTAACATCATGCTAACTGTATTGACTCATTGTGTAGCCTACTAAAGCACTAAAACATGTGTGAAATGTTTTCAAACTTGTCTATAATTGTCCAGACACTACAATCAAAAAACCTTAATCATAGAAAATTTACTTTGAAAGGGAAAAAACAGTTTTTTGCACTAAAATGCGCTTAACTCTCATGCCATGTATCTCTCTTATTTGGAGGATGAGTAAAATTGATTGCTTTTCAAAATTATGTGGTCACATGACCAAATTATTCTATGGTTTTCCAGAACAAGGGGTGGAACTACTTCCCCCCTGGCACAAATCACCCCACTCTCCCCTAATCTATCTCGACGTGTACCTTCGAAACATATCTAATTCGGTATCCACGTAAAGCTCTCCTTGTACTGGAACCAAATGTATGCATCAGGATCTGGTAAAATGTATGATACTATTTTTACCCTCGTTAGAGTATAACTGATCACATAATAACGCTGCCATAAAACATGCAAATTAAACTGGGAACTAAGACAAAGACATTTTTCCCGCTTCAGACCTTTGGACGTTCATTGGTTGTTCGCGCGAACAGAGGCGTCAACCCATATTGTCCATAAAAGACCGACTCAGAAAACCCTTCTCTCTCTCATGCCTACGCTCTCTCCTTCCTCCTCCAAAACCCAAGTCCGGACCGGCTTCGGCCTGCTTCTCTTTTCTTTTTATTTATTTCTTTTATGTTTTTCTATAGTCTAGTTTCGTTTTCCTCTTCGCCTCTGTTCATTCACGAGCTGAATGAACTTAGCCTGAATCATTCCCGGCAACTCTTTGAAGCTCCCGCGCTCGCACGTGCGCCGGAAGACAGCACGCGCACGCCTCCCCTCAGACGACTCGCGCTGCTTTTAAAGACACGCAGAACCCTGCGGTCCTACACACCTCATACAAAGAGAACCATATGCCATGCAAGTATCGATTATTGAATTGAACTTATGATGTGATTTCTTTGTTGTGTCTTAAGGGTTACTGTCTGTGATTTTGCCATAGCCAACTGCGATCTCTGATCGCAGATTTTTGCTTTCACTTCCGATCTCGTCCCCCATCCTTCTCTCTCTCTCTCATCCACTCTCTCTTAATCCTTTTCTGGCATTCTATCTTTTTCTAACTCTGATCATTTTATTCTCTCTCACTGTTATTCGTTATCTTGTATTGTTTAACTGTATTTTATGTACATAGACATATAATCCGTGTGTATTGTGTAGTTTGATATATCCCTTAGTTCGATGTATTGGTCCAATTATTAAATTCCATATGCCCTTGACTGACTCTGATTTAATTGCCCATGTTACTTAGTCCCTGAAATGTTCGATCTTAGCTATATGCTTTATCTTGGTAGGCTACGATTTAAGTAACCTAATTTTAGTCTACAGACACCGAGAGTGTCTTTTCAAGGCCTGGAAAAGATACTCTTTCTCGTGTTTGTAAGAAGGATAATTTTCCTTGAGAGTTAATTTAATCTTACGTACAATCTGTTCGCTGGACAAACAGATTGTTTGATAACTAAATTAATTCCATTAAAGTTATCCCATAACTTCGAGCTGAAATAAGAACAATTGATGTATTAATGACGAACCATAACCCGTTATGGTAATCGTTCATATATCAATCTAGTTCAGCTGCGATAAATTAATGTAACTGTAACATACAAAATATTAATCATATTCATGATTAATTATTAAAATTCCCTATAGATCATTTGAGCTAATATTAATATTAATGTACGACCCATTGTTTTTACAGTTTTGGTGGAGAACGCGGGCATTTCAAACTTTGTTTATGGGCAATATTCAGTTTCAGTCTGTTTATATGGTTATTAATAATTTTTGCGCATTATGAAATTATGAATTTGTGAGTTAAGTCGCTAACGCGAACTCACTCCTAACTGTCCAAGGCAAAAAGCCGAAGTCAGTAGGCCTAACGTACATTTTAACAAGTTGCTAAAATATGCCTAGACGATTTTAGCACTGTTAAATGCTACGTACACTGCAGTATTTAATATTACAAATGTCCTGTTAAGAGATGAAGAAATATCTCTGCAGTTGATACATTTCTAATATTTGTTTTAAATCGCTGTGAACGAATAATTCTCACGTGCGTATTACCGGTATTAATAAATATGTTTTGAAGCGAGCTTCCTTCTAAACATACCTTGCATGCAAATGTCGTTATTGAATTTGTGGTGAACCACAGTGATATTCAAAAATTAACGATAAAACTCCTGGTCGAAAAAATGGATTAGCTACCCAATTTTTAAACCAACACACTTAAATCATAAAGTGCTATTTTGATAAAGTGCGTATGGGAGTGCAACAGACGTACAATTCCTGTTGTCCACATTTGAGTATTTGCGGCGAAGAAACCCCGCCATACTCTCTTGTGCAGTATTAATAGCACCAAAAGGTCCGCCGAGACCTCTGTCTAATTTGTGATTGTTGCAGAAAATCAGCGCGTTACGCGATCTGAAAGCTCTTAGCTTTGAATCACATGGAAATTGGGTGTAATTCCATTAACTAAACGCCAGAGGGCGTTCGTTAAGTGTTTAGAAGTTTCAAATTACCCCCGCCTTCTGATTTCCGCCTGCATGAGCGCAACAACGCCATCTCGTGGCCAGTTATCAGATAACGCTCTCTTCACGGCTGAACTCATTTCCCTGTGAATTAATGTTTAAACTCTAAATAACTATTCGCATTTACAGCTTTGCTCGTGCGAATATTATTTTGTGTTAGACAATTTTCCTGCTTTTGGACTGATACATTTACTCTGAGTTTGGTTCAAACAAGATTTGGATTAAAACTCAGATTAAATCTCAGCCATTCCCTTAGAGGAAACAACGGCACCTAGTGGCCGCCTCCCGCTAGGTCGGTCCACTCAGCTCTCTTTTCTCTCTTTACAAATCCTGTCGGGAATTGTTTACTTCCACTTTTCTCTTTTGATTATCTTAATAATTATTGATGAGACTTCACTGTTACCATTAATTATTATGGGATATTATTCTGAGTTTTCCTTTTACATGTTCTTTACATGCTCATTCAAATTTGATTTAAACTAGTTTGAATTTTAAATTTAAATTGAGTTGTGTATTCACCCACTGATATCCACTTGGAGGAAACAGCACCATCGTGTGGCCTTGTGGATACTAAGTCGGCATTACTATTTCCCTCCTTTCACTCTTTTATATCGGCTTTCTCTCCTGATTACTTTTATAAATAGGACTGATACTTTAGTGTATCTGGATTATTATAAGATATTCTGATTTTTACATTTCCTTACATGCTTATTTTAAATTTTAATTTAAACAAGTTTTGAATTTTTGATTTGAATTAAGTTTTCTGTTTGCCAGGTTGAGCACAGAGAGGGAGCACGCCCCCTTGTGGTGAAAACCCACTACTGCGGCCTGCCTCTTCTCCTGGGTTCATCCTGTCATTTCATTTGATTTTATTTAAAAAAAAAAAAAAATTTCTATTATTTTATTTCTACTGTTATTCTTTTCCTTCTCTCTTTTGGGTTAGGTCATTTTGATAAGTAACATTATCATAATCTCCTTTTGTTTATTATTATTTAGTAAAACCTTTGACTCTTATTGCCACATAAATAACTAATCCATTTGGTTTAAACAAACTAGCCTTAATTCACTTTAAGTTTCACTTGTTTATCCTTTGTGTATTTATAGGTGGCATTCACTAGAGCACTGTGGGAAGTTGCAGTCATCTCGGATTGGTTTCCGCGAGCGAGGTTGTCCAACCGGCGTTACTGACACTCGCCGTTCTGTGAGTTTCGGACACTTCCGAATCCCGTACCATCGTTGCGGCACGCAACTTCGACATTAGCAATTTGGCACTCCAAAGGTCAACCGCGCCAGCCGACACACACAAAGCAATTTTGGGACAATAAACCCGAACTGAGGCCTAAAAGTGGGCCACTCTTCGGAGGGTTCCGGGCTAAAACCCAATTTTGCCGTATTGTCTGGCCGGGGAAACCTTGGTGTTGCCAGGTTGTGTTTTAAAGTCGCAAGTTGTCTGAGAGGGCGCAGCGAGGTACAGGGAGAAAACGAAGTTGCCCGAGAACACTGCGGTCAAGTGTTGGGAACCGTCGGAGGGGTTGACTTAGCCACGGATCCCACCAGAGCGGCTTCAATTCACCACAGGTTAATCTAAATTTAGTAAAACCCATTCCACTTACTATAAGCCACAGAATATTAGATATTCCCCCGGGTATATTCTAGATGTATGGCCCACCTTTCCCTCTTCTCTAAGCCATACCATCTTCGTAGGTTTCCTACCCCCCAAAAGCCCCCACTCACCTGTTGGCCTATCTTAAACCCTAGCAGTGGTAATAGCTTAGGTCTCTTTATCCTCTTGAACACATTCTGTGTTACTATACTGTTTATTTAATTTCAGACCTAGTCATCACTAGTGTTTTGTTTACCTTAGTCTTTTCTATCCCTTGTTCTGTTGTGATTTGTTTCTTTCATTTCACTTAGAGACAGTAACCTTTAAGAGCCACCAAGTAAAGCTGAATAAGAGCCGGTGTCACCACGTGACCCACCAGGCTACTGCCTGCCAAAATCTCCATTTCAGGTCCTTTGTCGACCCGAGTTAATTGGCACAGTCTAACTGTCTGCATCAGTTAGCCCAAATTCTAATAGACGGCATAGCCGTATTAGCATAGCTCGTTAGCCTTAGAACGAACTTGCATTGGTCTCTGTGTGTGTGCTGTGTTTCTCTCGCCTACAGTAAGCCAGTATGTCCCGCTCATCCAGCCCTGTAGTTCGCTGGAACACCCTCTCGACATGGCTGAGAGCAATGACAACCCCCTTCCTGCCCGAGGGTACCGAGGACCTGCAGCACCGGAGCCAAGAGCAACTGGACGCCGAGCTAGAGAAGCTGATGGCACAGGATCCTAGCCAGACTTACACCCACAAAGAACTCGCCAGGATCACCGGGACCCTAGCTCACCTCCTCGTCGCCCAGGCACGGCTCAGCGAACGGAGCAACATCGACCTGGAGCAGCAAGCCGCAACGCTAAAGCTTCAAGCGGATGAGGCCTGGAAGGACCAGGCCCGGACCCAGAGTCGTCTAGATCAGCTCCTCCTCGAGACCCAGAACCAGCGCGAGAAAGAGGACGCCACAGATCCAGAACTACAGAAAGAAGTAGAAAGACTTCGAAATGCCCTGCAAGATCTGCGCCTCGACACCGACCAAAGAGAACAGTTGGAGAGAGAAACCAGAAAAGAACTCGACGAAAAACTCCAACAAGGTGACGCTCTCCTAGAGAGAGCCGAGACTGAACTAAAAGAAGCAGAAGCAAAAGCCAGGGCCTGCGAAAAACATTTGCAAACGGCCCGAGCTAAAATCAGCGAGCTTACTCTGCAGAGAGACAAGCTCCAAGATGAACTTGACACTGTTCATGCAGAACTGAGACATTCTTACAGACTGCAGAGTGGCTGGAACGGAGAAACACACATCACAGAGTTTCTCCCGCCCAGCCACCCCAACCCTTTCAGCCCAGAACCCAAAACTGAAAAGGGAGATGTAAGCCCACGGCTCAAGACATCACCAGCCAGCTTTCAAGAACACCTGTCAGCAGCAAAAGGGGGAGGACTCCTTCAGACAAGCCCCGACAGAGAGTGGAACCACTCTCGACACGACACTGGTAAGCTCAAGCCTGAGCTCACATCACATAACCACAGTGCAGCCACGTCTGAAACAGCAGAGATCCTAAGGGTGCTGAAAGAGCTTCTTCACCAGAAACGTCGCAAGAAAGACAAGAAGGACGAGCCAGACATCTTATGCCTAAGCATAAGAACTGAAACCAAACCGTCTGACCGCCATCTGACTGAGCCAAGCACCCCGAACACTGCTTGTCATCCACAGACCACAGAGCTAACTGTCACATCACAAGGTGACAGCATCACCAAAGCTCCACAGCTGACAGCTGCACACCCTGAACGAGACGACACACTTCCTCACACCAAGCACCAAAATACCAAGGTACCAGGAAACACTGTTCTGTCTAACTGCCTCCACAGCAAGCCACACGAGACCGGTCCTAACCACCCATCGACGGTCACACCTGCCATGCCAACTTTCCTGGGCAACCTGATCAAAAAGGGGGTGGTCCGAAAACTCCACCTGAACATCACTTTGGAAAAGGAAGTGTGCATGGAAGCCTTGATCGACACAGGATCAGACATTACGGTGATCTCAAATAAACTTTTCAAGAGACTCCAATTTGAAGCTAAGAGACGAGATCAAACTCTTACACCTCAAACTTGTGAACTGAACGTACAGTCATACAGTCAACATGACATCCGGCTCGAACAGGTAGCCCACATTCACCTGACGATTGGTCCTTTGAGTCTAGTCCATCCCGTGTTCATCTCAAAAATGGACACTTTTCCGTTCCTCATCGGCAGAGACCTTCTAGATCGTTTTGAACCGTTACTGGACTTGAAACAGCTCAAAGTCTGGGCTCAAGTACGAGAACTTTGCCCCCTCCAGTCACAGCCAGACGGTCAGGTCACAAAGGTCACAGAGTTCATGGGAACTCCCACAGCCAGCCAGCAATACACAGACTCAGCACCAACTGAAGGTTCGAATCCGCTACCCTGCACCTTACAGCCCACCAAAGACTTTGACACTTGCTGCCTCAATGTCATGACTGACCTGCAGCGACATGACCTCATTCAAGCCAGTGCCAAGCCTGGTGCATTAAACAACAAGCTGTGGTCACTTTCAACCCACCCACCCACCCTAGAGGTTGAAAAGCTTACACACAGCATAAGAACTTTACAAGATCAACTGCCTACTTCAGAGCCGCTTACGCTGGCTCCGCTGTTTGCAAAGACAACCATAACTGACATGCGGGCTTCTGACATCCACATAAAGACTTTAAATGCCCACCTCTCAAAACCCTCCAACCACCCTCGCATGCCGTCTGACCTCACTGACAACCAGTGCCTCAGACCACTGCATAACACAACGCACATGCTGCGCGTACAGAACAACATTATGAGTTGTGCACCGATTGACATCACAATGCCAAGGCTTGTACTGCCACGGCGCACAAAGGGGGATAAACTGCTAATGTTCATCTATAACGCATCATGTGCTGCACAACGCAACACCAGGGACACTGACGAGACACTGAAGCAAGCGACAAGCCGACAGCAAGATGTGGCAAAACATGGGCCAAGGCGAACTAAACCCAGTCGCCGCCCACAAAGTAAAAAGACTGCCCTGTCCAATCAAAGACAACCCTTGCTGGCTTCTTCCTCCCCTTTCTCTCTCTCTCTCCCTGTTGTCTGTGCCAGGTTGCTGCTGTGGTTCGCCATGCTGTACTGTTTGCCAACCAGAGGACAGCTGCCACCGAGAGAACGACCGAGACCCCAGATCACTGACGGCAGGACCTACCCCCAGCAAGTGCATGTTCGACTCATCCAGCCCCGCCCGGTCTACAGAGCACACCACCCCAGCTCCGTAGCCCAATACATCTGGACAAGTGTCCGACGGACAGAGGACTCCCTCTCTCACGCCGAGGCCAAGGTCGAACACATGTTCAACCAACTTGAGAAAGTGACTGTTGCACAATCGGGACTCCTAAGCACCAACCACCACTCCAGCCAGTTCCTGGGAGCATTGCTCAGAACCGGAGCTGCTGCCAGAACTCTGTTTAACATTGGTGTGTCCAGTGTAAATGCAGCGACCCAGACCGCAAACTCCATGAAGCCGCAGTTTACTGTCTTACAGAGTGACTTTGTCCAGACTCAGCTGGTTACAGTGCCAACGACAGACATGCTGTGGGAGGTTAGCTCCTCCAATGACAGCATAGCCACAGGTGTAATCCCACCATACCTGATACTAAGCCTGATGCTAACTGTGCTGGTTTCCGCCATCAACACGCCAGCTGACTTTCTACAAAAACACCTGGCCTACTCTCTGGGTAGCACCATCTCACTCTGCGTCGATCCCGAGCAGAGAGAAGTGGGCCTTCTCCTAAATCCGCCTATCATCGAGTCAAGCCAAGTCTACAGACTTACAGACATTTGCAAGGTCAGGTTTTGGGAAAACAACACCCACCTCAAGATAAGCCCTCCAGACGTGGTGGCCTACCACGATGGCGACACACAACGGTACTCAGCTCCAAACCTACACCTGTGTACTATGACCAAAGACATTTGTTATCTCTGCCTTAGCAAACCCTTACTCAGAGACAACGCTGAAGAAATCTGCGGGTTGCACCCCCTGGTCAGCAAAGTCACCCACACACAAGCAGAGATAGCAGGTGAAAGGTGGCGTGCTAACGCACCTGTGCACACCGCCACTGTCACTCACGACCAGCATGACACAACCAGCCGTGTCAACATGCTCAACCAGAAAATGGGACTTCAAGTACTGAAAGATGTCATCCTACACCTTGATGGCCTGACATGGTACCAGCTTCCCAGCAAAGAGTACCAGACAGCACTGAAACTACCATCCTCCAAAAACTTCAACGTCACCTTGAATCCAGGACTGGAACTCCGTAGTGAGAAAAGGGGGTCCCAACTCATGGACATTGCTCCTGCCAACAAAGCCCTCCGAGCACCGGCTCGACGGCCCGTTCTGAACACTTCATCTGCGATCCGAGGCTGGAACGCCGCCGACATTGGGCTGTGCACCTTTGCAGGTAATCAGCCAGACCCTAACACTAGGTTGGTTTCCATCCTGTACAGAAGACTCAACGAGATGCGATACAGCCAAGCTCACGAAAGCTGTGTCCAAAGGTTTCAGACGGAATCCCCAGAAAGGGGGTGTCAAGTCAGAGACCACGCCGAACCTCATCGAGCTGAATCCTCAGCTCCAAGCACCACCTGCCTTCCTACCGTCATGATCCACCTGCTACACGACTGTCATGATTCACCTGCCATGTGACCATTGTGATGATTGTCGTCCGACGATGTCCACACGGACTTCACCGGACGAAAAGGGGGAATGTAACAACATTGGCTATCGAATCATTCGTCGTTGGTTTGAATTAACAAATTCAAATACTCTGTGTTGCTAAAAACATTTCTTCCTGAATACAAAAGCTGGTGCACTTTGAACTCGTGAGTGCAAATCAGGCTTTGGCTCCATAAAGACTGGAACCAGTTGACTTTTACGACACTAATGTCACCTCAGAGACATTCCAAACCCCCCCCCTTTCCCCTCTCTGGACCACAGAGAGATAACAAAACTTGAAACCTTCTACACACACACACACACACACACACACACACAAACATCCTCCTATAGAAATATAGTTTTAATGTATGTAACTCAGATTTGGGTTTGATCTTCCTGTACGCATGTTTTATTAATTCGTTTGACCATATAATTATGATTTTCTAGAGGTGTGGTTTTGAAATGTATTCTTTAATCAATAGTGTTTTAGTTAGAGAGGGTTCACTAACATTCTCTGGCAATCCCTTCCCCCCTGTGTGGAACTGTGTTTTATTACCTAACGGAATGTTAGCCAGAAGAGCAGAATTAGGTGTTCATCCTAGATATTTTATATGTATAACCATTGAAGAAATATGTAAGCCTGAATGTAATTTCTCTTTTTCATGATTGTTCTTCTCTGTGATGGGTTTTTGTATTCTTGTAAACCGTAAAGGAATAATGTTTCAGATGTGCACCCTTTTTCAATCATAGATATGCCATGTGGATCTTTCTAAAGTCCAATCTTCAATGCCCACTTATCAATGTACACCACATGTTGGGTTCATTTTATTCCTAGGTTGTTAGTTTAACTTTTAAGCTTATTTTTACAGAATAATAATCTATCTCGACGTGTACCTTCGAAACATATCTAATTCGGTATCCACGTAAAGCTCTCCTTGTACTGGAACCAAATGTATGCATCAGGATCTGGTAAAATGTATGATACTATTTTTACCCTCGTTAGAGTATAACTGATCACATAATAACGCTGCCATAAAACATGCAAATTAAACTGGGAACTAAGACAAAGACATTTTTCCCGCTTCAGACCTTTGGACGTTCATTGGTTGTTCGCGCGAACAGAGGCGTCAACCCATATTGTCCATAAAAGACCGACTCAGAAAACCCTTCTCTCTCTCATGCCTACGCTCTCTCCTTCCTCCTCCAAAACCCAAGTCCGGACCGGCTTCGGCCTGCTTCTCTTTTCTTTTTATTTATTTCTTTTATGTTTTTCTATAGTCTAGTTTCGTTTTCCTCTTCGCCTCTGTTCATTCACGAGCTGAATGAACTTAGCCTGAATCATTCCCGGCAACTCTTTGAAGCTCCCGCGCTCGCACGCGCGCCGGAAGACAGCACGCGCACGCCTCCCCTCAGACGACTCGCGCTGCTTTTAAAGACACGCAGAACCCTGCGGTCCTACACACCTCATACAAAGAGAACCATATGCCATGCAAGTATCGATTATTGAATTGAACTTATGATGTGATTTCTTTGTTGTGTCTTAAGGGTTACTGTCTGTGATTTTGCCATAGCCAACTGCGATCTCTGATCGCAGATTTTTGCTTTCACTTCCGATCTCGTCCCCCATCCTTCTCTCTCTCTCTCATCCACTCTCTCTTAATCCTTTTCTGGCATTCTATCTTTTTCTAACTCTGATCATTTTATTCTCTCTCACTGTTATTCGTTATCTTGTATTGTTTAACTGTATTTTATGTACATAGACATATAATCCGTGTGTATTGTGTAGTTTGATATATCCCTTAGTTCGATGTATTGGTCCAATTATTAAATTCCATATGCCCTTGACTGACTCTGATTTAATTGCCCATGTTACTTAGTCCCTGAAATGTTCGATCTTAGCTATATGCTTTATCTTGGTAGGCTACGATTTAAGTAACCTAATTTTAGTCTACAGACACCGAGAGTGTCTTTTCAAGGCCTGGAAAAGATACTCTTTCTCGTGTTTGTAAGAAGGATAATTTTCCTTGAGAGTTAATTTAATCTTACGTACAATCTGTTCGCTGGACAAACAGATTGTTTGATAACTAAATTAATTCCATTAAAGTTATCCCATAACTTCGAGCTGAAATAAGAACAATTGATGTATTAATGACGAACCATAACCCGTTATGGTAATCGTTCATATATCAATCTAGTTCAGCTGCGATAAATTAATGTAACTGTAACATACAAAATATTAATCATATTCATGATTAATTATTAAAATTCCCTATAGATCATTTGAGCTAATATTAATATTAATGTACGACCCATTGTTTTTACATTGTCTAATAAACATATCATTGTGTACTGTACAACGATCGTTGGCTCTTTAATGAATGCTTTGTTCCTCTTTTGGAAGTTGCTTTGGATAAAAGCATCTGTTAAATACTTAAATGTAAATGTATTTCAAAAATATAAGTACATGTAAAAGCATGTATACATAATAAGTTCACTGTATCAAATTATTACTTTAAATGGTAGTACATGGTTAAATACCCATAATATAAATTAGATTTGAATATTGTTTTTCAGACAATTCATGCCTCAAAAGTGAGCTTCAAAAACATATTGTGCTTTAAAATATAATAAGGACTACAACGGTTTTATGATTCATCAAGCAGGTAACCTCGTGGTAGTTGCGGTCCATATTGAACTCTAAACTTCAATGGTCTATAAATGGTTTGAGTAGGGTAAACTTTAATTAACAAATTAGTTCAATCAATTTTGAGTGCACAAAACTGACAAATTTTCAGTTATCTGAATTGTTTTATTGTTTTGAGTTTTACGAGCTTGTCTCTTTTAATTTAGACAAACTTAAATTTAACTGAAACTGGGCTGGGATTTCTATTTCCCAGAAAGATTTGCTATGTCACACGAAAGGGAAAGTTTGAGCTTGTCCAAATACACGTACTTGCACTCTTGGCCACTTGAGAGTGCGTGCGCGTGACAGGAAGTAAGTGCGCAAGACTGTCCCATGTCTAAAAAATGCCAAGGCGCAGTGCCCCGAACTAAATGCACACTATACAGCATCGGAGCGGTATTCGAGGCTAAGTCTATACCATCATGCATTAGGTTCAGGAAATCGTGACATAATTGCAACACTATAAGTGTGTCCCATCAGTTTATCTAAATTTCTACACACACTTGCAGTCTTTATGCCTACTTGAACACTTGGGCCAAATACAGGAAATATGTCATGCAAGTAGACGAATGGTCAAGTGCAAAGACCACAAGGCTGGGTTTTTGGAAAGGCCCTAAATACTAAAATTATATAATGATTTTTGTGCAAGATCAATGTTAAGTGCGGGATTTACTATTAGTTAAAGCTATATCCAAGTTTCCACTACTAAAAAAGTAGCCTATTTAAGTTAAATGTATGAATTACTTTGTTTCAAGTTAAGAGCAATTCAAATGTATGAGTACAAAATAAAAATCTGCCATTTTTTCTTACTTAAACTTTGAATTTCTTAATTTATAAATTTTGATGTAACAAAAAAAAGATGTTTGATGTAAAAAAATTATAGTTTTGCCAACTTATTCTGGTTAACAGGGAACCCATGGCTTCAAAATGCCAATTGTCTTCTGGGTTTTAACACTGTAAACTGAACATCTGATAACATCTCTTCTGCTAACTGTTAAGTGTGGCCAACAAAATTCAACTCACAAATTGAGAGACAACCCTGCCCTTTATCTCTCTCTCTCTCTCTCTCTCTGTGTAAAAACATGTTAGAGTCAGGGGGCAATAACAAATACAGTCAGCACAGATATCCATTTTTGTCAAGCTCATGTTGCAGCAAATGTGCTAAATATACAGAAATGTGCATGCCTTTTCTGTGTGACCGACTTGAAGAGACACCATAGAGAAGACGTTATTCTGGGTCAGATCAATTCTGTCATGGCTGTATCAGCACATGTTAAGACAGGTGTCATGTCACAGGCCACTGTGACAGTGTAAATCAAATCTGTCAGATGCAGAGGTGAACATCAATACAGCATGTGCGCAGGTCAAGGATGACATAACACGAATGACAATTCCTTGTGTGTTTAATTCAGTTGGACACACTCACCCTGTGACCCTATTACCTCTCTATAGAGCTGGTAAGTCCCGCCCATCCGTAAAACCCCACTGGACCTCTAGATTGAAAAATCGTCAATGCAAGTGAATGTGAGAAAATAATTATTTCCTGGTCCCGTTTGAATTGTGCCATGAATGTGAACATATGTTGTCTGTGAATTTTTTATATCATTTTTCATGTTACGAGTTTGACAGTATATTGTATGATTCTTTGGCTAGCAGCTGTGTAAAAGACATAACGAGAAAGACTACATGTCGCCTATGTGACGTCACCCCATAACACATTTTCCCTCCACTTGTCAAATCACGGTGCTAATGCTGCGATAATCTATGGAGACAGACCGAGATGCCTGTGTGTTTTGTACCCAAATGTCACCATTCAAACCATGGGCTGTTCTTTCTTCAGATTCCCGTCGAAAGCAGCGAAGAGTTGTAGTCCACAAAGTGCTCTCACACAAAGTCTAACCGTATCAAACTTCTACCCGCTAAATTGTAGCATTCTTCACACGAAAAATTATATAAAAAATTCACAGACAACCTATGTTCACATTCATGGCAAAATTCAAACGGGACCAGAAAATAATTCACTTGCATTGACGATTTTTCAATCTAGAGGTCCAGTGGGGTTTTACGGATGGGCGGGACTTACCAGCTCTATACACTGGCTATATCAGATCAGAACAGACACACTGGAAAAAATCAAACCAGCTGATGAAACCAGAACAAAACATAACAGTAGCTGTGTTCGTGCGCATTCTTCAATTTGTGTGCATGTGTCACTGTTGGAGAGTAACCCAGCAAACACCTTTACATTGTTGCATTTCTACTATGGCAACGTCGCTGTCTACGTGCTCATAACATTTTAACAATGTAGAATTGTAAGACGCGAATACCAAACGTTGTTGCGCGACATTCAGCAACTGAGAGACGATGTTCTGACAATTTTTTTTATGCTAGATATAGATATATCCTCCATTTGGCATATTATGTTTTGAGGTAAATTTTTAATTAGTCAGATGTTAGATAATCATATACTTTTTAAATATTGTTTATCCTTAAGTCATCTCCAAAAGTCATACATTTGTGAAAAAAAAAAAAAAAAAAAAAAAAAAATATATATATATATATATATATATATATATATTATACAGGGAGTGGACTCACGTTAACTAGCATGAGCAGACAAGGAAGTTGTAGGTTGTGTTTGAATAATTATGTATCTTATTTAGCTGAGGTAAATTAAAACGCAATTCTCACGTATCCTTGCTTGATGAAGAATGAGAGACGGCCCAACGATCAGTTGAAATTTAAAAGGCTGATTTTCGTGCTTCAAGGCAGTGACGAGTACGTATATCGTCCAGAGGTTGTCCAGACACACTAGGCACAACCTTAAGCAATGGCCCTGAACGGTGGTTCAATGTCAACACTGTGACAACGCTGTAACAACCTTCACCACACAACGAAGTTATAGCAACCTTTTGGCCATGTTATTAAAATGTTGTTAGAAGGTTGGGTACGTTGTGCCAGTGGCGTGCACAGACCTGGGGCGGAAGGACCAAAAAGGGAACACTTTTTTTAACATTTATTTATTAAATAAATCACCTGTATTTAAAGCAGTACCCGTCTGTCTGTTGTGTTTTTAAATATTTTAATGACTTCCTCACAATTAATTGAAATATCTCACTCAGTGCCGCTGCTAGCCATTTTGGTGCCCTAAGCATAATTCCTTTATGATGCCCCCCACCCCGAGAAAAAAAACGTTTGTTTTTGCCAGTTTAACTTTTTATTACCAAACATAAAACTCGATACCAATAACACAATAGCAGCATCACAGTATAAAACTTAAGAACACTAAAAAGAGAAAGTAAAATCTTCACAGCTTTGCTGACTTTGTGAACATATGTAGAATAGCCAACACACACTACACATTTGAAAGTGCAAACTTTTCTTCAGTAAACAGAATAGCAATAAAAAAAATTCTCAAAATAATCCAGACATGTTTTTCCCAAATTCAATGTCACTTTGAATAAATTACATTTATTAGACAAAATATTGAAACAAAGAATCTCATACTGGAAAAAAATTATAAACATTTAAAACTGAAAGCATGGCAGCCAAGGAGTTCTCCCCCTTTATTCCTTATGTATCAACTATTTGATAAATCTAATATAATATAATATAATATAATATAAAAGCATAATAGAATGAGGTGCAATAATGCACACAGTTAAACAGTATTGTTTGCTTTATATCATTCATAATGACATTTTATATTTTTTATTTAACAGGAATTGTTAGCCTACCATGTGCACTGCACTGACTGCTAAAGTTAACTGTTACTGAGAAAGTATTAACCACCGTCACGTCAAAATAAACCATAAACTACTGCTCAATATCTAAAGAAAGATAGTAAAGAAAGTAACAGCTAGCTGGCGTCAGTTATTTGTGTCGCTTAATATGTATTGCTTTGTATTACTGTAGGTAATGTTTAACAGTAAAATTTCAATTTAGCTTGCACCGAAGTTATAAGTTATAATAACATAGTTTGCTAACATTAACGTCAGCAAGTTCGAGGCGCATTACGATTAGCAGCTGCACATGCACATTTCCCGTATTTAAGAATGATTAAACATGGACTTACCTGCAAGTGATGCACGGGCATCATCTCGCAGTTTCTGCTTCTTTCTTTTCTCAGATCCTAACTCCTGCTGTCTTTTAGGTGCCATTTCCAAAAAAAAGTGGCCTACTGTCTGTCTGTCAAACTTCGTCCGCGCGAACGCCAACGCGTCCTTCGCAAAGGCGCCCGCGCGAACAACCGGTACGGACCATCCAACGCGGGGGGGCAGTACTTTCTAAACTAGAGCAATTAAATTATCTTGTTCCCCCTTTTTTGTTACATATACATGGCTAAAATGTGCCTAATAATATTTCTATAGGCTAATGAAATAATATCGGCATTATAATTTTTTTTTCATTAGGCTATTTTTGGTGCCCCCTCAGCACTTGGTGCCCTACGCACAGCGCGTGATGCGCGTGGTGGGAGCAGCGGCGCTGATCTCACTCGGTGGAGAGCAGCAGTAGGTCAGTGTAATGGTCACCAGCTGCAGTGCCCTTGAGAGCCACCAGAGGGCACTCCACACCAGACTATCATGTTCACTCACAGACTACATCTCCCATCATTCTCTGCCTGGACTCATCAGCACTCATTATCACATTCACCTGTATCTCATCTTCTTGTTTAGTTCACCCCATATAGCCTGGTTCACCCCATCACTCACTGCGAAGTTTTGTATGTTGTTGCACTGCACTTTTTTGCCTGTTCCGTGGATTACTCTTGTGCCTCTGACCCCTGCCTGTTTTGTTTTGTTTTGTTTTGTTTTGTTTTGTTTTGTTTTGTTTTGTTTTGTTTTGTTTTGTTTTGTTTTGTTTGTTTATTTGTTTGTTTGTTTGGACTGCCTTCCTGTGCTTGACCCTCTGCTTGTGTTGGATTACGATTCTGGATAACCCTTTTAATGAACTGCATTTGGATCCTCTACCTTCATGTCTCGGAGCAGTTTGTAACAGTCAGAGTGCCTCTCTTCATTACAAATGAAAAGACGTTGATACAATTAGAATGCATAACACATCAAACAAAAATAGGGAAATGATGAATATTATATATGTGTAGTGTACATGCATACACATAAGTTTTAACATGACCAGACAAATCAGAAGTGCAAACAAAGGAACTAAACAGGAACTCAAACAAGATGATTAATAGAGCACAACTGAACCAAAGGATCTCATAATGACGGTGACCATGGTAACAAAGGAGTGGCGGAAATACTGAACGAACATAATAGTGGCAGCACCCTTCTGTACATTCAAGACTTTAATAAACTTTTATCTTGTTAACTTGTAAGTGGATTTAAATAAAGTAACAAAACATATCAAATTACCTTAAAAAATAACGGGGGCCCCTGCCCCTTTTGTCTCAAAATGTAGGCTATAGCCCCTCTCTGATAAATGTAAATAATAATAATTATTATTATAAATATTATAATACATAACAATACACTTATTCACCATTGCAACTAACAACAATAATACAAAAAAATATATTCATAAATACATTTGACGGAGGTGAAGTGGTAGGCGTAGTTTCCTTTGCAGCACTATGTTTGCAGCAGTTCCCCGCGAGTCTTCAAACTACACAAGCACCATATTCTACAAAAAAATAGAATACAATATAAAATATAAAATATAAAATAGAATATAAAAATACAATATTCATAGAGCTACAGTTTCAAGAAGTGTGTGTGTGTGTGTGTGTGTGTGTGTGTGTGTGTGTGTGTGTGTGTGTGTGTGTGTGTGTGTGTGTGTGTGTGTGCGTTCATGAGTGTTTTTGCACTTTTTGTGGTGTGTTTCCAGACAGCCAATCATACACATGGAATTTATTTATATACAGTTTTTTTAAAAAGAAGTTCCACACAGTGGATTAAATATACAAAAACAGGCATATCTACAAATGCAGAGTCTCTCAGCCTGGATAAACAATGTTAGATCAGTACAAATTATAGTCTCAAATGACCGTAATGATGGAACTGCTGAGCAGAAAAGATTGAGAGAAGCAAAACTAATGAGATGATAGTGTCTCTGTGTGCGTGAGAGAGCGGAAACCTGTGATTGTGTTCCGGCTTTATTAGGACCAGATCAGTCTTTCTTATTATGTTTTAATTACTTTGGCCCACCTTGGTTGCTGTGAGATTCTCATTGGTAAATTAGCAGATGTGGTTTATCAGTGTGTGTTTCTGAGGGGTATGTGAGTCAAGGGGGCCACAGCGCTCCACTTCATCAGATGAAATAACCTCATTTGGGTTCTCTGCTGCTGTACGGCTGCTGGTGCATCTCTACGCCAAAGACCCATCGCAGCATACAGCTTGATGAGGTCAAGGTCTCTCTCGTTCTCTCTCTCTCCTAATCATTTTGTCCAGCTTGTCTTCCAGCCATAAGTGGGCATTTGTACAGTCCTTCATCTAGTTAGTTCAAAAGGCCCTCATTAGTCCATTACCCTCTCCAGCGCTCTCTCTCTCTCTCTCTCTCTCTCTCTCTCTCTCTCTCTCTCTCTCTCTCTCTCTCTCTCTCTCTCTCTCTCTCTGTCAGGGATGTGTCAGTAACAAGGGTGGATTATGGACCCAATGGGGCCAGTGCCCTTGGGCCTCTGGCTGCCAGGGGCCTTGAGTTTAGAGGTCAGCCTGACACCTAAAAAGCCACTGCAAATGTACAATTGAGGTAGACAAATCCTGCTTACTTGAATGTGTGGAAATAATATATTAAAACAAAATGTGACCTGATCCAGCAAAATGAGTCACAGTGACCCAAATTTAAAAATTGAGATTTTGGTATTAATGGAAAGAGGAGACCATAAGCTTTCAAATGATATCCAAGTCAAAGTCATACCTTGAATGGTTGTAAAGATATACGCATTTGAATTATGGTCGTCTGTCCTCTTTTTACAATTGAAAACCTGAGAAAATCGCTTTTAAAGTTTTTTGCCCGTTTTTTGTTGACATCTTTCAAAATCCATTGCATTTAAAGGGATAAACTATTTATTGTACAGCTTAATTTGACCAAAGACATTAATATATGCTATTAAACCAGGCTGAAGCTCAAATTATTTTAAAGTTTTTATTTTAATAAATAATTTAAAAGGCACTTTTACTAAAATCAGAAAGATTGAACAGAGGTGCTACAGTTTTCCTTGAGAGAGGGTGTGTGTGTGTGTGTGTGTGTGTGTGTGTGTGGGGGGGGGGGGGGGTGTTTGTGTGTGTGTGTGTGTGAGAGAGAGAGAGAGAGAGAGAGAGAGAGAGAGAGAGAGAAATTGAGAGAGGCAGAGAGACAAGGAAACAGAGAACAAAATAATGTTAGCCTATGCAATCATATCTTTGTGTAGGCTAGTTGACAATAACAGTTTAACACATTCATAACGGAGATACCAACAGTTAAATATTGGGTTAAAATAAATCAAACACATTGTAATGGATTCTCCTTGCAGATAAATACACTCACAGAATAATTGCACTCACTCACATCCATACACAATAAATACCACAGGGCTGTCACTGCTGTCGCTGTCATCAGAGGATGACACGTCTCCAGATCCAAAAAAAATCACTGACTAGCCTTAGCCACTCTTGATGACCAGCAGCAGAGCTTAGGTTAGAAGCCTCTAGTGATTTCAACGCTTTTGGCGACTTTTTGGCGACTTTGCTCTCTTTTGACAGCGACATTTCTCAAATTAATAATATTTAATCTTTCTGAGGAGTCCTGAGGAGATCTGCTAGCTTGTTTACACATAGCGCTACGAGTCTGACAGGAGGATGGCTGGACCAATCGCGTGCCGGTCAGTCGAAACGGGGCTTCCCATTGACAAATGATCAGCGTTTGTGTACATTTCTAAGCTCTTTGATTGGTTCTATACAACGTGAAACACCATATTTGGAGAGCAGAGACGTTTGAGGGGATTCCCGGGAAATGCTCAGAGGTGACGAGAGAAGTTGAGAAAAGCAATATTCATTTTCAGCGAATTTAGTAAAACTTTGTAAACTTTAATAGTCATTTAAATACCTTTACTCAATTATCTGGACTACGAAACTTTAGGAGATTATTTTTGGATGTCTGTTCTTTGGATTTTAGCTAAAAAAATTTTTTAAAAAAAAATCTATTATTTCATTGTTTTTCCACATAATCGGCCCATATCTTAAAATGGAACGTTGCGACTTCCGACTCATTTCGCCAGATCGGGTCACAAATAAAGTTATATCATCTTTTATGTCTGATGTGTTTTTGTCTGGAAATTTAAAAAGCCTTGAAGTTTGAAGGTTGTATAGGCCATATGTACATTGAATAATTTACAGCATTAAGAGTTGAGATAGATAGATAGATAGATAGATAGATAGATAGATAGATAGATAGATAGATAGATAGATCCCTATAATGTCAAAAAATGAATGGTCAAATATGTACTATTGTGTTAACATTTTATTGACTAAAAATGCATTAGAAAACGTTCATCTCAAAGACGAGTTCGCCCGTAGCATCACAGTACATTTCCCTGTTGAAGCCCAGCATCCATTGACTTCAATAGAGCTGGTAAGTCCCGCCCCTTCCGCTAACCCCACTGGACCTCTAGGTTGAAAAATCGTCAATGCAAGTGAATGGGAGAAAATAATTATTTTCTGGTCCCGTTTGAATTTTGCCATGAATGTGAACATATGTTGTCTGTGAATTTTTAGTATAATTTTTCGTGTGAAGAATGCTACAATTTAGCGGGTAGAAGTTTGATACGGTTAGACTTTGTGTGAGAGCACTTTGTGGACTACAACTCTTCACTGCTTTCAGACGGGAATCTGAAGAAAGAACAGCCCATTTGGTTTGAATGGTGACATTTTCGGTACAAAACACACAGGCATCTTGATCTGTCTCCATAGATTATCGCAGCATTAGCACCGTGATTTGACAAGTGGAGGGAAAATGTGTTATGGGGTGACGTCACATAGGCGACATGTAGTCTTCCTCGTTATGTCTTTTCCACAACTGCTAGCCAAAGAATCATACAATATACTGTCAAACTCGTAACATGAAAAATTATATAAAACATTCACAGACAACATATGTTCACATTCATGGCACAATTCAAACGGGACCAGGAAATAATTATTTTCTCACATTCACTTGCATTGACGATTTTTCAACCTAGAGGTCCACTTGGGGTTTTACGGATGGGCGGGACTTGCCAGCTCTATAGGGCTGCTTTGAACAGTTTTTTTCAGTGCTTCGAAACTAGACGGTCATTGGATAAATGCTGCGATTATGTCCCGCCCGCGGGCGCTCAGCGTCTCTGGGGTGAATTGAGGAGTGGGCTGGCCTGGACTCCGGGCTTCTGCGTGATGATTGGAGGGTCTGTTCTTGACTTGAGAACAGACCACAATGGGCAGTATATGTTGACCTTTTTCATGCTATTACAGCGAAATGCAAAAGGAAAAAAGAAAATAATCATGAAGAAAAGAATGCAGTGACTGAAAAGAGCTCTTGCCATAGATATTCTTGTTATAACATGTCATGTTAAAATACTAAGTGTTACATTATTCTCATGTTATTCTTAAATAAAACATGAATGAAAACTGATAGCTCATTGAGTCAAACTGACGGATAAGCTTTATTTGTGAGGCAACATTATGATTTGAAATTATTTGTTTCAGTCTTTTTGAATGGAAGTTCCCTAAAATGGAAGTGCCACCCATAATTCAAAACGCAGTAAGCTCGTCAGGAATAAGGTGGATACATTTGGTCTCTAGTTTGTTGGCAAGCCAGAAAACAGCAGATGCATGATGGGACCCTCGGGTCATAATCTGTCCTTGGTCAATAAGGTTGATTAATCTGTGGGACGATATTGAATTATTAAAGTTCTGGCTATATATTGTCCAGGAGGGGTTTGTAAGTCCATTAGAGTGTATTAGAGTTTTTCCATGTGGTGTGCTGGAATAATTAGATGAGGTTTAATATAGTGATTAATATCTGTGCCTGATATCTGACATGCATTGTGTTATATGAGCTGGTGGGTGTCTAGCACAAACGTTATTAGCCTCAGACTGTCCTCAGGGTGGCTGGAGCGTGTTTGAGGTTGACTGCATGTTGATGGAAAACCAAGGAGGAAAAGGTCTCTTAGACTCAAATCAGATCACAATATTTTCATTATACCATATACACTAGACTAGTGTAATGGTGAGTGACAATTTTTTTAAAACAGCACTCATGTAGTGACAGATGAACAAAATATACTAGTTTACTGAATACACAATGCTAACTAATCATGCACAGTGTAAAATACACATAATAACATAATAACGCAGGGGCTAAACTCAGACCATGAACATGACTGGCCACCCATGAAATACATAATTAGCCATATACTCATTATTGTACTATTGTGTATAATAAGTATATTATATTGACTGTGGAAACCTTAGAGAGGAAGGTCAGCAGCCACCTCAGAAGATGGCTGGGGCTTCTGAAAAGTCTAAGTAGCATCGCACTCTACGGGCACCGCAACAAACTGCAACTGCCGCTCAAGTCCTTGGAAGAGGAGTTCAAGCTAACGAGAGCTAGGGAAGTGTTGCTTTACAGAGACTCAAGTGATCCAAAGGTGGCAACGGCTGGGATTGAAGTGAGGACTGGTCGGAAGTGGAAGGCTGAGGAGGCTGTTCGACAAGCAGAGGCAAGATTACACCACAAAAGGCTGGTGGGGGTGGTAACAAGAGGCAGGGCTGGACTGGGTTCCTTTTCAACTCCCCACTTGGACACCACCAAAGGGAAGGAAAAGCGCTGCCTAGTCCAGGAGGAGGTGAGAGCAGTGGTCAGGAGGAGAGAACCTGCAGGACAGTAGGAATGAGGCAACAGGGTGCCTGGATACGATGGGAGAACGCGATCGAGAGGAAGGTGACATGGGCGGAGCTGTGGAAGGCAGAGCCACAGCGGGTCAAGCAAGTGGTCCCGCCCCTCCAAGCAAGCCATCGCCTTTGTCAGAGCTGGAGAGCAGCCAAGACCAGCTGCAAAAACATCTGCAGGCATCCTGGTCACTGGCAGCTTGTTGATGGACTTGGAGCGGCAACTGAAGTTCCCCAACCACATTGTGACCACCACCTTAAGACCAGATGTCGTTCTCTTGTCTGAGTCCACAAAACAAGTGGTTCTGTTGGAGCTTACAGTCCCTTGGGAAGACCGCCTGGAAGAGGCCTTTGAGAGGAAGCTCACCAAGTACGAGGGACTGGTCAGCGAGTGTCGACAAGCCGGATGGAGAGCAATGTGTCTCAGGGGCTTTGAAGCCCGATCCCTGTCCAGAGCCAGTCTGTTAGACATTGATGGAGTGAGGAGGAGAAGAGCCATCCGCAAAAGATGGCTATATGGCTCAAGAGAGGAGATATATGGGGGCAGGGTTGCTAGATTTGCCAACTGGACACAAACTGGGGTCTGATCAGCCACAGCTGGGTCGCCTGGATGAAATTGGGTGTATGATGTTGAAAGACCCGAAAACACCCAATGATTCCAGGAACATCACTGAAGATGTGTCCAGTAGCATCAGTAGATGTATTTGCACAGCCTATACTGTATTGTATATACTCAGTGAGCAAAATGTATTTTGAACAGTTACAGTTGAAGCGGAATGCTTTACAATATACACTAGACTATTAACATACATTAGAAGAATTCAGGTAATTTGCTCCACTTTTTGAGATTTATCTGTCTATTTTACTTTGTTCTCAGAGTTATGTCAGATTTCTGTTTTAACCATCCCTAAATGTTATGTTATTGTTTTAGTTTTGTTTTCATGGACTTTACTGTTTTCTTTGTTCCTGTTTTTTCCCGCTCTTAGTTGGTTACCATGTTTTTTGATTAGTTACTCGCACCTTTTTCCTTTTTGTTCATTACCATGTGTATATTGTGTACAATGTTACGTTGATTTCTTCTGTTGGATATTGCTCTTCTGTTTTGTTTAATAAAGTTATAGCTGCTATTAGATCCACTTTGCCTCACCTCATCCTATTTCCCTCATCTGCTGTGACACACATACTGTAAAATCTGATTGGTCAGAGAGATGGACACTTCCTGAGTGGGTGGTTCTAAGATGCAAATACAGTAGCTTTGGTGTGGACCAGACTTTGAAATGATCAGACTTTCAAAAGTTTGTCTCTGAAAAACGAATCTGTTGGAACAATCTCGGGTCTATAAGAGTAAGTAACGTGTTATATTGTGGTGTAAATGGTCTCAGAGATCATCATCATTATCTCTGGCTCATGGCTAATCATCACTGATAGTCAAGCTGGGGTAACTCACCGATTACGATGGAGATTATGAATGAACAGCATGATTGAAACTGTTTGAAAGTCTGCTGACCCTTCAGAAGAACCGCACACTGTCATAAGGAAATGACACTCCAGCGACTTTATCTATTCCATCACTCATTCATTTAAAACTCTCACTGTGAATTTAAGCATGGGTGTACTATCAATTTATGAGTGTGAATTAAAAATTTTCACACACTACTGGATGCTGACTGACAGGAAGATGAATTTACTAAACTGTAATCCAAAACAGTCACAAAATAGGAATTTTCTTAGACTAACACAAGCAAAACTAAATATAAATAATTAATAATTAATTGTACTAATTATGTTAGTTAATTGTCTATGTCAAATACTTTCACATTTATTTATATAGCGCTTTTTACAATTCAGATTGTTTCAAAGCAGCTTTACAGAGATAACAGGAAAATAATCCAACAAAGTTTGTTTCTAGAAGAAAATAGCATCACAGTCCAGCTTAAGTTCGTTCAGTGATGTTTAATTTTTGTTGTAAAAAAGTTATTAATTTAGTTCATTTATATATATAGCCGCTCTGGAGACAACCGTGATGTCATCGTCCAGCTCAGTTCAGTTCTCATATAATGGTGTCAATGCAGGCAGATCAATATTATTGTTGAGTATTAAATTAAATGTTAAATGTAATGTCCCCAACAAAGCAAGCCAAAAGCCAATGGCAACAAAGGTGAAAAAATGTGACAAAAGCGAAAACGGTCACAGTGGCAAGGAACCAAAACTCCATCAGGTGGCAGTTCTCCTCTGGCCAATGAACCAACAGTGTATGATTATGATTCAGGCAGCATTATAGGTCAGAAGTCTGATTGGATTGGAACTATCAGAATATTATCCAGTTCCATCTAGTTGAAGATCGGCGTCATCACACACCGGTATGGGGACGGGTTTGTTGAGGATCAGTGTCGATGGCGGTCGTGTCGATGAGGCATTCACAGGGGAGAATCTAGTTGACACAACCTCTGCTGACACTTCATGCGTTGTGGTGGTGTCTAGGCGCAGGTCCATCTGATCTGGATACAGCCCGGAATTCAGCTGATTACAGTAAACCTCAGAATAAGCAGAAAGACTAACATTAGCGTAGATTCCATTGTTCTTATGATGTAAGAAGTACATCGGGTTTTATAGGAAGTGTTCCCGGTTCCGGCTGACATAATTTATGCAGCCTAATAATCATTTAACTGATTTGAATAATAGGAATGTATAATTTTCTATGTGTATGCCAGGTTAAAGAGATGTTTTTTTTACTGACAGAGTGTTTTTTTGCTTCCCGGACAATGTTAGGGAGACTGTTCCAGAGTTTAGGTGCCAAATAGGAAAAGGATCTACCGCCAGCAGTCGATTTTGATATTCTAGGTATTATCAACTGGACAGAATTTTGAGATCACAATAGACATGAAGGACTATAATGCGTTAAGAGCTCACTCAAGTACTGGGGAGCTAAACCATTTAGTGCTTTATAAGTAATCAGCAACTATTTTAAAATGTATACGATGTTTAATGGGAGCCAATGCAGTGTTGACAGAACCAGGCTAATATGGTCATACTTCCTGGTTCTAGTAAGAACGCTAGCTGCTGCGTTCTGGACCTGCTGTAGTTTGTTTATTATGTGTGCAGGGCAACCACCCATAAGAGCATTACAATAATCTAGCCTTGAGGTCATGAACGCATGAACCAACTGTTCTGCATTTTTCATTAAACGCATGTAGTAATTTAGATATACTGTTAAGATGGAAGAATGCATTTTTTCAGATGCTAGAAACGTGGCTTTCAAATAAAAGATTGGTATCAAGGAGCACACCCAGGTTCCTAACCGACGACGAAGATCTGACAGAGCAGCCATCAAGTGTTAGACAGTATTCTAGGTTAGTACGTGCAGAGGTTTTTGGTCCAATCATTAGAAACTCTGTTTTTTCAGAATTAAGTAATAGGAAATTACCAGTCATTCAAATTTTTATATCAGCTATGCATTCCGTTAATTTCTTGAATTGGCAAGTTTCGTCGGGGCACGAAGAGATATAGAGAAAAATCACCAAATTATTTGATAAAGTCTGTATGGTGCCCTGGTGGCCTGTATACAGTAGCTAGCACAAATGTCAAGTGTGATTTATCATTTACACCAGATAGTATATATATATATATATATATATATATATATATTTTTTTTTTTTTTTTTTTTTTTTTTTTTTTGTTGTTGAACATCAATTACATTTTTGGGTTTGGGAGTTTTTTAGTATTTCCTAATACGGGGAATAGACACAGTCTCTATATGATGATATCTATATAGGTGAAAGAGTCTGATTTCAAAAACCAAAACCACATTAAATTAATGAATAAACACGCATAATGGCGTGTTCTTTACCCATGCTCTATTAGATTTAAATATAATGAAATATATAAATTAATTTCTAGTGTGACATTTTAGGCATTGATTAAAGGCATTGATTCATTTTAGGCATTGATTCTAAAGTGACATTTTAGGCATTGATTATTAATATAATCTGTTTTTGGAAATACTCATGTTTTTATATATAATTTAATTTTCAATTAAAATGACAATTCTGCATTCTGTTTGCTGCCTTCATTCTATATGCAAGGACATTTTTGTGTAGTAGGATTAAAGTCACTATAGCAATTTTCCATTTATGTAATATCCAGCTCAAAACTGGTAATATTTCAGATTCAAATAATATATAATTGAATCTCACCTAATAAAACACAGCTCAGTATTGAAGGCTATTGAATGCATGTGTAGTTCTTCTGTATACATTTGTTTTATATTTGTCAACCAAATCAAATACACTGTTCCATTTCTGAGGATTCATGGATCTGCTGTGTTCATACAGCAGAGAAAAATCACAATTATTCAGTCACTGCACCAGAGACAGGAGGTTATAATGGGCTTAGATTGGTAAAAAAAAAGCCTAGAAAATTCTAGAGGTCAAAAGAGTCAGGACACGTCCGTCCACTTATTACAAGTTGTGACTTGTTGACTTGTTATTAGATTTCCTATTTACAGTAGATAATTTACTGTGAATCAACTTTAAATCTTAATTTAGTAATGGTCTCAATTCTTTCTTTCTTTCTTTCTTTCTTTCTTTCTTTCTTTCTTTCTTTCTTTCTTTCTCTTCATTTTAGTCCATTTTTAATCTTGCCTGTTTGTAAGACTCCATATGTTTGTGTGTATGTTATATGAACTGTCTGTTGCCATTGGCACAGGGCACTATAGGATTGAAATACTCGCTGACCTATGAAGAAACTCTCCATGCAGTCAGGCACATGTGGAGAGATATGAGTGTGTGTGTAACTGACATGCTAATGTGTCGAGCTCTTACCACAATCCTGTGACCTGGTTTTAAAGAAGTCCTAGTGTGAGAGGTTGTATTTGTTCTCTGTGGTCCTGAGATGGAGTGAGGCGTCAGAGACCCTGAGGCGGGGGAGAGAGGATGTGGATGGTGTTCATGTGGTGTGTAAGATGATTTTATTCACAGTAAGAGAGAGTTTCATTGGGTTCACAAGAACATATAAATCACACTCTGTCCCCATTTCAAGTTCTGCATTATATGGTGAATCTCTTGAACCCTATCGATATGATTTCAGTTTGGTTTCTATTTGAGGCAGTACCTGGAACTGTCATTGCACATGATGTGGACCCACATGTGGACCAACTCTTTCCCACATGCAATGCCTGTAACCGAAGAAGCGCTTTGCACACACACACACACACACACACACACACGCACACACACACACACACACACACACACACACACACACACACACACACACACACACACACACACACACACACAAGTTTTTCTTCTGCCCTCTAAGAGACCAGCAATAACTAATGACAGAAGTGAGGAAACACAGCTGAAACTACAAACAACAGACAAAGAGAGATGGGGAACGCAGAGAACTCCAGCTGTGAGGCCCTGCATAAATGATAATGAACTCATAAAGCTCATCTGTGCTGGATAAGGAGATAAAGTGTTGTAATCTCACTCTAGCTAAACACCAGAGCAGAATTCAAACTGCCACTTTAATAACAGCATGTGTTTATGAGTGGGGAAAAAGAGAGAGTGAAAGAGAGATAATTGTTGAAAAAGAATTGCATATACTGTACCACATATTACCTAGACACACATGCTTACAAGAGAACACATGCAAACACACACATGGCCTTAATGCACATGTTATTAATGAAACATTGAGAATATATTGTAGCTTCGTGATGATGGGTTTGTCAGAGTTATGATAGCAGACTAATATCAGCCTGAAGCAATCAGCAAACTCAATATAACCACCGAGCCATCTGACAGCCATTATACCCTCCATTACAAAACATTGCAGCTTAATAATACATCTGCCCCTCACTGGGGCCTGTGTGTGAGAGATGTGAGTAGGGCAGAGAGTGAATATATGGAGATATGAGCATTTGTGAGTTAGTGAATCAATGAGTGTATGCCTGTGTGCTTGAGTGTTAAATATGTATTGATCAGGAATAGACCAGGGCTTATAATTCTAGCAGAAATGTTTATGCTTCAAATGGAATAATCCTCACCTCACAGCATCAAGCACCAGTATTTTTGAATAAATAAAACTACCTAGACTTTCATGCCGAGTCATGATCATATACCATCTTGTTCATTAATCCCTTGTGGTGTCCCCCAAGGCTCTGTGCTGGGACCAGGAAATTTCCTGATCTATATATATATATATATATATATATATATATATATATATATATATATATATATATTCCGTATATACAGGGCTTAAAACTAGCTTTTTGCCACACCTGCCGGTGACTTCAGAAAATGTAGTAGTAACGCAGTAACGACACCAAAATTGTAGATACCAGTGAAAATTATCAATTCTCTATTCTAATATTGATACCATAGCTAAAACTACTAGCTTAACTAATATATATATAAAAAGACAAGTAATCAGTCAGTATTAAATAATAGCAGTAATAGCACGAATGAATATAGTATACAAAGATACAAATGAAATAAACAGTGTTTTTCAGGCTTTTCAAGTAGGTCTAACAGTAGTTTTCGGGTATAGAAATTGAATAAAGTAATCAAATGTAAAATAACACTGCACAGTATTCACTATATAAATTAAATATAGATGAATCCTTAATACGGTAACAAAAGTTATTCAGTGAGTTTTTTTTCTTTCTGTCTTTTGTTGTTTGATTAACATTAAAAAACAGACAGCAGCAGAAATATTGGGCTGCTGTCACTTTAAGACATAATGCACAGATCCAATATACTTATAGGCCTACTGTCCACATGCGTTGTCTTTTTTTGACTGTTTAAATTCACTTGCGATAACCGACTATGTTTACTGGTATGCTCAACAAGGCAGGCATTTTTTTATATATTTTGTGTGAATTTGCCAGATCAAGCGCAAGAAGAGTTGACACAGTTTCATATACCCGCAACGCCAATTTTTACTCGCATTTGGTGCTTGGTGAGTGTTCATTTTATTTTTGTAAAACATGAGCACCTATGAAGCCACACTAGAGATACCTCTGCCTGTGTGCCGATAAAGGTGCCTGTGTGTTTGAAGTTTGAGGGTGTCTAATCTCTCGCCAGAATGTTTTCTCTTCTACTGTTCACACTTTCCAGCGAATCACAGAGGACATAAGCACTTTCTGGATTCTTAAAAACTTAGTTTCTTTGATCTCTCTCTGTGATTTATTCCACTTTAATTGTTAATTTACAAACATGCAGAAAGAGCAGCATTAAATAAGAATTAACAGGGGAATTGTTTATTTCTCCTCTGATCTTAAAAATTAGAGATTGAAATAGTCACCTGCGGGTTTCTTGGTGGAATACAATGATTAAGGCGTCTGTGTTTTCCATTCTGTTAGGATGGATAACATTGTTATTTCTTTTGTGTGTCTCTAGGTTACAAGGGTGGGGGTTACAAACACAAAAATAGAACACTCCAGAAACACATATACACACATGGCCTCTATGCTTGTCGTTGCCTTATATGTGGTTTTGAAAATTGAAGAGTGTATACAGACTATTCCTGCAGAATAATTAAGCTAAAGAGAAACAATCAGACCACTGGGGCCAGCATAACCTTCAAAGTGATACATAAGAGACATAATTTTAATCTCTTCATGCTTTTGTTTTGTATTTAGGCCAATACATGATGTGATTGTCTTTATGCATCTCTGTCTGTGAGACCCTTAGATCACTTTGGGGAAGTTTCCTATTTTCTCTGATATATTGTCTTCAAACACAACAATTGCTAATTAAATAATCATATCTTAGATCAGATTAGATCTGACAATATTTTTACAAGTCACATGAATGTTTCTGCACTATGTAATTAAAGATGATTATAACGACATTTAGTTCTTGTATTAATCTGCAACCCAGAACAATGAACTCACATTCTAACAAAGAACTAAAATTCCAATTTGTGTATTACATTGTAATAGATGATTATAACGTGTATTATGTGTATTAGCATGTTATTACAAACATTATTGACTACTGCCTTCCAAATCATTTTGATTCCCATCATTTTTCATCGGTTTGGGGTCTCAGGTAAATTTATCTGAGCTGGTTATTTGTGATTTTCAGAGCAGATGAGCTTGTTTGAAACATCTCTACTCTTGTCCTCTGAAAAGGCCTTTTCATAATGTTCTCCAGTGTCTCATCTTTGACCCAATTTGCCACTGATCTTTTGAAGCACAGCCAGTGATTACCAGACAATTTGCATGATGTTTCATTATATGGTCTGTGCTGAGGTGAAAATCCAATCAAGATAGACGATATATCAAGTTGAACAACAAAACATCAAAGATATATCATGAAAGAGAGAAAAAATATTTATGGAAGAAAATAATTTTGTTTATAGTTTGCTTTTATTGTTTGTACTTTTTACTGTGAATATTTTTTTTTTTATTATTAATTCTGTGACACAAAGCATTTGATGCTACCTATGACACTTTCCACTTCCCAAAAGTTTTTCTCACCCTCATGTTGTTCCAAACCTGTATGCAGAACACAAAATAAGATATTTTGAACATGTTGGTAACCAAACAGTTTTGGTGACCATTTCTTTCCATTGTGGGCCAAAAAAACACTTAGACATTTCTCAAAATATCTTCTTTCATGTTCCAAGAAATTCCTACTGTTTTGGAAAACATAAGGGTGAACAATCCCTTTATTGACTACATGTTTCCAGAACACTTCCCCTATTCACCACAGATTAGACAAACAGATTGTCCCACCCAAAACGTATAGAATTGATTGAGCAAAATAAAGTGATTAATTTTATAGCACCACATGGGGGGTTACCCATAGCTTACTTATAGTTGTCTGCATATTAAGCTGGAATTATTGAAAGAGGAAAGTATTTTAACAGTAAAAAATACAGACATCACCTTGAAGTCTTGTAGTGATGGGTAAAATCTGGGGGGAGAGAAGCGTGTGATTTGACCGTGGGTGTTCTTGACCCAGCTGTCAGTCAAAGTGCTGCCAGGCAGAGGATCTCTGCATTGACACAGGGGGGCAACTGCCAGCTGCAGCTGGTGTTTTCAGTGCCATGGGCACTTCAGCACTCCCCACAGCCCTTGGAGTGCATTCCTCATGGTCTCTCTTGTTTTTAGCGCGTAGTGATTTCCATTTCTCGGTACTCCTCTGTCAGAGTGACTCACTACTGCCCACGATAAGCCACGAAACATGCCTCTAATTACACACTGCAAACAGGAATAAGCTGCGTTGTCAGAATCTGAGGCTGTTTAAACGCTAGACAGCTTCACCATCTGTGGAGCATTCCAAAAATGTTTACTGCGGAAGTAAATCATTTACTGTGGGTTTTGTCTGTTCCTTTCTTCTTCTTTGTTTTTGGAGAAAAAAAAGTAAAACCACAAAAAGTCCTGAATGAAACCCTGTCACACTAATATATGACATTTATCCATTTGGCAGATGCAACTTCAAAGCAAAGCAACTTCAAGGTTGCTCACAATTAATCTGTTTTGACTTTAGCATGTAGCTAAGCTAACAACACAATAGACCTACACCAATAAGTTCAATCATTTATTGAACTGTTTTTTATTGAAATTTCCAGTATTGAATGAATTGGGGGCCATGCATCGAAGGTGCATTGGCACCTATTGTTATTGTTAGTGTTCTTCTTATTATTCTTTCTCCGCCCCCTCCTCTTCCGCTCTTAAGCCTATGGAAGCCCATTGAACCGCTTACTGGAAAACTATGAAATTTGTCATTGATGACATAGAGGATATAGAGGATTGATAGAGGGCAGTCTGAACATTAACCACAGCAAATTTGCAGTCTCTAACTCATTCCCTCTACTGCCGCCAACTCAACTGTCTAATAACTTTTAACATTTTGATTTATCTGAAAAAAATACTTTTTTGACCTGGACCTAGATGGTTTACCTGATTTTCATTAAATTTGTCTCAATTCATCTTCAGACTGGGCTGGCAAAAAGTTATTAAAAGATTTTTGATAAACCAAACCATTCTCGGTTAACACAAGAATGGATTTGACAAGGAGAAGAGAAGAAAGGAAGTGATACAGGTTTGGAATGACATGAGGGTGAGTGAATGGTGACTGAATTTTCATTTTGGACCAACTATCAGTATTTTCTATACAGCCATTCATTTATTTTTTTTCTCCATATCTGTCTTTTATGACTTATTACAGTACATAAAAACTGGAAAAAATAGACTGTGGTTGGTCACTTTACATGTTGGAAAGATGGTCTCTTCAGACTAGGAAGGCAGGAAGGAAAAAATCTGACTAGTAGACAGAAAGCAGCTTACTTAGTTTTGGAACAGAGCCTCTTCCTCTGTTCCTCTTCTTGTCTGTGTGTCCAGGGGTGATACCAGCAGTCATTTCCTTTTACTGTTGGACAGTAAAAATATTCTCTTGATAGATGAGTGCTGAGACGTGAAGATGACCATGATCGCGTGACACTGAGGTTCAGTTGGAGCAGGTCACCTTAGCGACAGGAAATGAAAGGACTTATGCTTGAGTAAGTCTGTTTATCTGTCACACACTGTAGATACAAACTAAAGCACAACAGAGAGCACAAGAGTTGTGGAAGCTACTTTGAAGATTACCAACTACTCAACGTTTTAATGTTAAATTAGAGTCAAGCTAGTCTTTTGAAAAAGTCAAGAACACCGGTTATTATTTCAATTATCTCAATATCAATATCTCAAATGTGTCTCCCCTGTAAACAGATTGGTAACACTTTAGATTAGAAGAATGGTCTGTCATTAATAGGTAACTATGCATGACGTAAAGAATTACCAATTCATTGCTAATCACAATATTAACGTGTGTCTGAGACGTGAGCACTTGTCTTTTCAAGTGTTACAGGAACTAACTTTTTTTCTACTCTCGAAAATAATGGTCCAGATCACTAGTAGTTCTTGAAGAGTTATTAATTAGTCATGCATTTTATGATCATGTTCAGAGTAAAGTTGATTTAATTCATGTCACATTTCCATCTCTTTCCCTTTCATGAGAAAATAGGTCTTGATCAAATACTTCCCGTGCACATGCAGTCTTTAATTAAATGTTAACGATTTCAAATGACACTGCACAGCTAACACACAACAATACACATACATCAAATTATATCTCAATCAGCTGTGTTATGGCAGCAGTCAGACAGAGACACTGTCCCATAACAGACCAATAAAATGATAATTACAGATGATGCTTACAGATGATAACAATGATGAATCTGTTCTCTACATCAAAGCACTCTTTTGAGAGAAGCTAGATAAGCACACATGACCTCTAAAAAGTCACACCTTTCTTTGGGTGTTTTGTCTTTCTTCTTAACTGAAAATCTCTCTTTTTAGACTTTCTCTGGTTTTCATAAATCCAGTTTCCCAATCAAACTCAAAGTGTTCAAGGAGTAAAAGTCAATGGAGGTGTTGCTTTAATTAGGCGAAATAGGTTTGAGATAAATGCGGGGTTATTTGTCTTGGGCTGGAGCGGTGGTCGATATCTCAGGCCGTTAATTAGACCTGCTCAGGGGGCTGCCATAGATTGCAGGAAACAGCATTTCCACAAATAGGTGCAATTCGCTGAGCTTTAAATGATTTTTGGTCTGTTTAGTTGCCTCACTTTGTTCTGCTATATTCTGAGCTCTAAACACCAGTGTCCAGAGAAACTCTGGTATATAACACATAT
Organism: Squalius cephalus; assembly: GCF_949319135.1. Taxonomy (NCBI): domain Eukaryota; kingdom Metazoa; phylum Chordata; class Actinopteri; order Cypriniformes; family Leuciscidae; genus Squalius; species Squalius cephalus. The sequence goes on along the minus strand of NC_137127.1, from coordinate 39,536,453 downwards.
ATTGCCCTCAACACCACTTTCTGTAATATTTTTTTATATGTGTTTCATTTTCAATTCAGGAGTCGTCACATTGACTAATTTAACAGGGTCAGCAAGTGACCTGGTGCTTCATTCTTGATGGTGTTACCAGGAAACACACAGCAAAATCACTATTTGAACATGTTTAATGTTAAAGGTGGGGTAAGTCGTTTTTGAAATATGCTGTTTGGAAGTTGGTCAGACCGACACCACAACAAACGTGTAGCCAATCAGCAGTAGTAGTATGACGGTGGAGGAGAGAGAACGAGCAAGAGGGAGATTTGAACTGGAAAAATAGACTGCAGAAATAGAGATGAGACACAATACAAAAGAGAAAAGATCAGAAGAAATCACTGTTTAAAAAAAAAAAAAAAAAGGATTATTACTTGGCAGGAGCTTTAGGACCCGGGTTAATATTAGAAAAGCTGTCCAGCCCTGGAGAGAGCTAAGTGGGAAGGCCTGAAAACAGACGTGGGTCCACACGGGAGTAAAGATCCGAAATTCTCGTCCACAATTTTTGCACGTTAAAAAATAAATACGACCTCACATTGTGTCAATCATGTTTACACACTGCCTCCAAAACTTTCGTCTGTCATAAAGAAATTCGGATCGGGTTCGATTTTCTGTGTTTTTCACATCCGTAGCAAACATTTTGAGAGGTGTTTTGACAATTCAGAACCACCGAATGACGAATTTGAAAAAATGCATACGAAAATTTCAGACTCAGTGTGCAAGACCTTTAACACTGGGTTTGAGTGTCATTGTTTGTCTGGAGCTGCAATGCTGTTGACAACTAACAGCCAACTCTTGTTTGTAATTACTATTCTATAGCCTACTGTACGTTAATTGTTGAGCTTCCTTGTCATTCGTTAATCATCTGCGCTTTATTTTTCGTGAAGCATTATTCTGTTGCGCTTCTGCTATGATAAACAAACATCCTCTCTTGGATTGCATGCGTAACGGAGGCCAGTTAGTGAGAGTCGCCTTGGCGACTGCTAGTAAATGCGGTGGATAGCGGTGCACTCGACTCGCTTGCAGGGAGATCGGGGTTCGAGACCGCCTCGGAGCGGAGCTGTTAGGATTGGAGTGTGAATTTTAGAGGCGGAGCAATGATGAAGGGGTGGGTTTGTCAAGTCAAGTCAAGTCAACTTTATTTATATAGCACTTTTCACAATGCAGATTGTATCAAAGCAGCTTCAGTATTAAATAAAATAGTACATCAGTGTTTGTTTCTAGTGTAAAACGTCCACGTTTGGTAATGCTGATCAATAGTATTGTTGATTGATTGATTAAATTAAGTATCCCCAACTGAGCAAGCCAACGGCAACAGTGGCAAGGAACCGAAAAACTCCATCAGGTGACCTAATGGAGAAAAAAAAACCTTGGGAGAACCCAGGCTCAGTCGGGGGCCAGTTCTCCTCTGGCGTTTATGAACTAGAGACCGGATTTAACTGTAAGATTAAAAATATTATATAAATGCCTGGCTGAAGAGATGCGTCTTTAATCTAGTTTTAAACTGGGAGAGCGAGTCTGAGCAACGAACAGTATCAGGAAGGCTATTCCAGAGTTTTGGAGCTAAATGTGAAAATGATCTCCCTCCTTTGGTGGATCTGGATATCCCTTTGTTTGGGTTGATTTCAAATATCAACATTGGCCAACAGCATATTTCAAAAACGACTTACGCCACCTTTAATTTAATTGGAAATGTTTAATGACATGTGAATGAGATAATCATTTGATTGAATATTGTAGTATGATTAGGGTTGGGTATCGAGAATCGGTTCCGTTTTACAACCGGTAACAAATTTCCAAAATTCGATAAGACACACACATTTCAATTCCGCTTATCGATTCCTGACTTTCTCAGTCATTCTCGCGCAGTGCTGGTGAATACAGCTGTATTGATCTACCAGGACCTGGCTCCCACAATGATCAGATTTCATTACGCACATGCGCTGTTGTACGTCACATTTTAACAGACACCAGTCTGTTACTTAGTTTAAACTGTAATTACACTCCTCATCACTAGGGGTAGTAGGGAACCTATGTGCTTAGATAAAGAAGCAGGTGAGCAGTAGAAGAAATGTGCTTGATCCATGCTGCGTTCCAGTCCACTTTTAGACACGCACTTGCGAACTTCCCTAAGCACTTCCCCTCGGGGGAATCCCTGCCGCCATTTTGAAGTGCGTTCCACTTCGTGAAGTGGACGAGGGAAGTTTATATGGACAGACCCTCGTTCCCTCGATTTTGACCGAGGGAGCGAGTCTGCTTCAAATGTACACTTCAGGCACCTATATGTCCCACAATGCAACACGATTGTGACGTCACCGCATATCTCGTCTAATCACCACCACACAGACAACTCTATGATATATTAATTATAATTTTTTTAAATTTAAAACAACCCAAACACACCTATAAACATTTGGATGCTGCATTAAACAAATTCTTAAAGGGAAAAAAAATGTAAATAATAAATCAACTCCACAGCTGATTCCAAGTGATCAAGGGCTAGGACGTTCCAGTTCAGACCATTGCAGTTTCCGCCAGTAGTGGGCACTCGCAATGACGTACATCCGAGTGAACGAGACGAAGGGAAGTTAGCGAGTGAAGGGCATGACAATTTTGGACTGGAACGCAGCACTAGCCATTTGCTTGATATGGAAGCATGGCTGACCTCCTTGGTCAAACAAAGTCCTTGTTGGGAAACATTCTGTTTCATGCTCAACTGTAAGTAAGATGATTATGTTCAAGTTGATGTTTATTTATTTGTAAAATATATCTTTGTGCTTCTTGAATATATTAGATTTAATGCAGATAAATAACTGGAGCCATTTTGTGTTTTTGCAGAAGGACTTTTCCATATAAGCTGAATCAGTGGGGATTTCTTTAAGACTGCAAGGGAAGTCTTGTCAAAAAATTAATGGTCAAATATGTACTACTGTGTTAACATTTTATTGACTTAAAATGCGTTAGAAAAGTTAATCTCAAAGACGAGTTCGTTCAGAATCAGTTACATATAGCAGGTCGGCTGACTCGATTTCCTTCTCATACATTCCCGTAGCGTCACAGTACATTTCCCTGTTGAAGCCCAGCATCCATTGACTTCAATGGGGCTGCTTTGAACAGTGCTTCGAAACTAGACGGTCATTGGATAAATGCTGCGATTATGTCCCGCCCACGGACGCTCAGAGTCTCTGGGAGTGAATGAGGAGTGGGCTGGCCTGGACTCCGGGCTTCTGCGTGATGATTGGAGGGTCTGTCGAAAGGTTGCATCTCCTTTTGATTGACAGCGATTTCATACAATAAAAAGTAGCTGATGCTGAAGCTATTCGAGCTCAGTCTTGCAAATGTAGTCGAAAGACAAACTGCTGCAACCTATTTCTTGGTATTTGCTTGTCGAAATTGCTTGCCAATTTTCATAATACATTTCACACAATTATACATTTATACCTTTATTATATTATTACTTATTATATTTTTTATATTTTTTATATTATTATTATTATTAGTAATAATAAAAATAAAATTATTAAAATAATAATTAAAAAAAAATTATTAAAATAATAATTAAAAAAATATTATTAGTAGTATTATTATACTTTATTATATTATTATTTATACCTTTATTATATTATTACATCAATTATACATAACTCTGCTGGCCATTGAGAGGACACTGGTCAAGCCACTGGAAAAGATGCCTAGTTGGTACGACAGGGTCACAGAGCATTTTCTTGAAAAGGAAAGTAGAATTTACGTATAAATAAATGGACAATTTTTATGATGTAGGCTGAAAATGAGCTTCCCCTCTTTGAAAGACCAGCAGCTGCCACTGTGCTGAATGCATATTTGTGCCAACTTTGTGGTCCTTGTTTGGATGTTGCCACTGCTACAGGGTTCATGGTTTGATGTAGCTACATAAGATATTGTGATTACTGCTACGGACACCCTTTGATTGGGAATCTATATGTTTGATCACGGTCATCTACTTCATTGTGTATCATTACCATGAAACAACATCATCATCATTGATGACTCCTTAGAGACAGCTAAGCCTTGCATCTGAGTTTCAAAATCACATTAACTTTCTACAACAGTGAAGTTTATAAAGACTGAATCATAAATTGTACCATATATCTTTTTGTGCTGTTTTTATTATTTTTTTTTATTATTGCAATACTGTTTGAATGTTGTTTCTTTTTTTTCTTTTTTGTGTGAAATCTCTTCAAACAAGTCAAACTTTTTTATTAATTAGACTTCTGTCTAATTGTGCTCTCATCGACCGCTGTCACTTATTTAAAACAGCAATTATTAAAAGTGTGTGTGTCGACTTTTTATGACAAAGGTCAGAACTCCTGTTATGATGTAGATTTTTTGATGTGCGCTCTTGTCATAAATTCATCTATTACTGTTCCTACATAATTTGTAACAAAAAACAGTGCTAAAATATCTATTTAGGAGTCTTAGACCCTGTTTACACGAGAACGCTCGCGGGTGAAAACGTAAAAATATTTTATCAGATGTGCCTTTCGTTTAGACGGCGATGGCGTTTTTGGGGCGTAAAAACGCAAAAAAGTGAAACCACACTCCAGAGTAGAAATCTTCAAAATGCTCCACCGTCGCGTTCCCGTCTAAACTGTAAAAACGCAAAAGTCTGCTAGACAGTGAAGGTTGTACGCAGGCGCGCGGACTTGGTGTTGTTGTGTGGCAGTGCTTCACATTGCCACCTAGCCGCCTGGAGTGCATACTACATCGAATTTCACACACTTTTGCAATATTGCAGCTGTGTAATTTTCTCAATATTAAATTTAACAGTAAGTCTTTCAATAGAAAATGTCTCGACACTTAAACTAAAAAAAAAAAAAGGTCCACTAACTTTAGTTTAATTCTCAGACATGCCCAAAGATCCAGTCTTGCATTTTTATTTCTGTATGTAAGGTAGAACAAAATAATTAATTTTGATTTAAATTCAACTTTTTTTTGCAGTCACATGGGCATTGAACATTGATGGGAGTTTTATATCAGATTCGCTGAGTGTTAATAAGTCAGCAGGGTATTGGTGCTTCCAAGAACAAAAATGGAGGAGACCGGTGCTTGCTGTCACACTTTTTACTTCAGTGAATTTCTCAGGGTAGGTTTATTTTTGATAGTCATTTACTATATAGTCACAAACCCTAAAGTCTTGACTCCAAATAAGATACAGAATAGTCCCACCATTATTGTGTTAAAAAATACAGCTCATTGAATGCACATTAACTTTTTGTGACAACATTCCCCAATGAGTACGCTGTATAACTTTCACTGTAAATTTACAGTAAAATACTGGCAGCTGGGTTGCCAGCCACATATTGTATTTTTACAGGACTGCTACTGTAAAAAGCATTTACAGTATTGTACTGTGAAACTCTTTACTGTAAATTTACAGTAAAATATTGGCAGCTGGGTTGCCAGCCACATGCTGTATTTTTACAGCACCAGTACTGTAAACAGCATTTAATTCAGTATATACCACGTACTTTTACAGTATTAAACTGTTGTCTACAGCAATAAATTGTATTTTTACAGGGAATACTGCTTTTATTATTACATAATTAAAAATATTATACTTTAAAGTTTCATAAGAGTAGTCACACTAGGAAAAAGAAATCAACATTCTCTGGGTTTTAAAACATTTAATTCGGTTAAAAGCAAAGATCAGAAAATTGTCCTATGTGAATATATTGGATGATTTTTTTTAAAACGTAAAATGCAATTTTAACACTTAACAACAAACAGGTAACTCTTAGCACTTAATTAAAGGGATAGTTCACCCAAAAATGAAAATTAGCCCATGACTTACTCCCCCTCAAGTCATTCTATGTGTATATAACATTCTTCTTTAAAACGAATACAATCGGGGTTATATGTACTGTATATAAAAAAAAATGTCCTGGCTCTTCATGGCAGTGAATTGCTGTTTCTGTTTTGAAGTCCATAAAAGTGCAAACAAAATCACATTCAAAGTCTGCAAGTTTTCGCAGAAGTGAGGAAACCTGTAGGCTTACAGGGGTGTTCTTTTTTTCTTTTCTTTTGCACAACTTGGCCAGTTTTCGCAGAAGTTACTTGTCCTTTCTTTGTTATTGATCCACGTTCAGGATAGCTATCAAGAAAGCGTCGTTACATCAACTCAATGTGTCTGTTTACATGTGCACTGTCATAATAAATACTACTAACTAAACTTTTGTAAGTGGGGTTGCCAGATTTAAAGTTTTATTGTACAACGTTTTTGTCTACTTATCACCAAGCTCATTAACAATATCATCCCCTCATCAGGTCTCATCAGAGTATCAGTGGAAAGGCAGCCATAGACTCTCAGTTTACGTAGAGCACACATTGCCAGAATCCAGTCCAAACCTTTGTGACAGAAATAATTTAACTCAATTGTAAGCCTTGCAATGTGTTTATTGCATACATGGCATGATAATGCTAAACATGACATTTACCAGACTAAAATGCATGTTTGAGCTGGCTTAAAGGGTTAGTTCACTCAAAAATGAAAATTCTCTCAGTAATTACTCACCCTCATGTCGTTTCAAACCCGTAAGACATCTTCGGAACACAAATGAAGGCTTTCTGGGCCTTGAAAGTTGCAAAGACGTTGCTGTCTACACTCTAAAAACTAATTCAGAGGACCTTTAGTCATTACTTAAATATATATATTGTTGTGAAATAAAAAATCAAGTTCTGAGATACTGTTAGACTTTTTACTTGTAATTGTTATTTTATTGAGCTTGGATGACACACAAATTATGCCTATTGATTAAACATACTATCATGACTTGTCAGAGTTTAACATTTTCAGTTGATCAAAAATTAATTTAATTTTAAGTTCTGTTAATGTAAAAAACAATTTGATGACGTGTAAACGGTCCACAGTTACCGTGTGCATGTTTAAGGCCAGATGAGTGTGGCCACAGACAGCTGAAACTCGCTGAAGCGTAATGTGGTGAATGGTAAGTAATTTTATGCTTACACATATTCGCATTCGCTCAGGATTCTGTTGGTGATAGCCTACTGTAACCGAATACCGAAATCTGGAAGTCCTTACTCTGAAATTTGAGCAGTGTTGATAGTAGGCTATACGTTAGTCTGTGTGCCGAGGTAAAGTTGGCTAGTAGCTACGCTATTTGTTCAGATACTTTGCTCAAAACAAGTCGGAGTTATGTAGGGCCCTATGAATTCCGTTTTAGTTTTCCAAATTTCGTTTTTATTGTTTACAATTGTGACAGGCGCCCGCGCATTTTACTGAGAGAACGAGCAGAGAGAGAGAGAGAGAGAGAGCGAGAGAGACCCTCCTCCGGCCACGCGCGTGCACTCTCTCACAGTCTTTAACCCTTGTGCATTGTTAGAATTTACATCCTTTCGTTATGTTTGTGGCTGAAAACAGCCACTACTTTAAACTGCTGTAAAAATGTATCAGATAAATATTTTTTTCAAATTTTTTTGCATTAATCTATTAATCAACCTCAGTCCTGCTCAAAAATATTAAATGTTTAAAAAAAATTCAGGATTTTAACTCTTTAATTGCCAAATTCGTAAATGATGTCACTGATTTGGGGGGGAAAAAACACAAAATTACTCATTTTCAATATAAAATGTGATTGTGGACTGGATTTTTTTTTACCTTTTATCACAGTCTTGGACATGTCAAAGATTAGAAACAACATTGGTTTTGATGCATTGTTAGTTTTTGTGCAGCATCAGATTTTAACTTTTTCTCCCTCATTTACTGTTCGTGGCTGTTTTTGCCCCATTGACTTCCATTATAACCACATTTTTTGATTGCAAAGCCATGACACCATATAATCATGCATTTTTGATTGTTGGTGGTTTTCCCTGTTGGGAAGAGGTAAAATTTGTAATTTTTACTGTTGATAACCAGGTGGCACCATTAACCCTTTAGATAGGCCTGTGCCAAAAAAAGCTTAGTTTCTGGCTTTTACATGGAGTTATATGGAGTATAACAGCATAATAAAGTGTGTGTGTGTGTGTGTGTGTGTGTGTGTGTGTGTGTGTGTGTGTGTGTGTGTGTGTGTGTGTGTGTGTGTGAACTCACCTTGATGCGTCTGAGAAAATCAAAATATGCACCTCAGCTCTCAGAACTGCATGGAGTAAACAAAAACAAAGTAAGTGTATTTATGCACCTGCTGCCTTTTGATGGTGAGAAATGCAGACTAAACAAAAACAAAGCAAGTGGATTTAAACGCGTGCATGCAAGCCTGCTGGTCATTTGATGGTGAGAAGAGCAGCAAGCAACATGAGAAAGGGCTTGACTTGTAGTGAAGTTTTAGAGATGATTATGCAGCCTGACCCCTCCAGCGAGCTGCAGGATGTATCGTCTTCTCCCTCTGACACCACAGACTCAGGAGAGTCAGATCCTGATTTGGATGTGGCACCCTCATCATCCACTCTAGCTTCCACTGAAGGCGAGGAGGATTCGGAGGATCCTGGATCTGGGTGGATTGGGAGAAACGGCGAAGTGTTGTTTTCCACCAACGCGGAGACAACTCCCTTTCTTCAGCCTGCCAGAGGCGAGACTCCAGGGCCGACGCGCTATGCCATCACAAGGCATAGTCATACATGTTTGTATGACTGTACAAACATGTATGTGTTGACGCAAGTCATGCTGACAATGAGGTCAATCATCTCCTCCGTAAAAAACAGATTGAACACGGAATCCATGTTCTGGACCCTTGCGAAGGCATAGCGCGTCGGCCCTGGAGTCACGCCTCTGGCAGGCTGAAGAAAGGGAGTTGTCTCCGCGTTGGTGGAAAACCACACTTCGCCGTTTCTCCCAATCCACCCAGATCCAGGATCCTCCGAATCCTCCTCGCCTTCAGTGGAAGCTAGAGAGGATGATGAGGGTGCCACATCCAAATCAGGATCTGACTCTCCTGAGTCTGTGGTGTCAGAGGGAGAAGACGAAACATCCTGCAGCTCGCTGGAGGGGTCAGGCTGCATAATCATCTCTAAAACTTCACTACAAGTCAAGCCCTTTCTCATGTTGCTTGCTGCTCTTCTCACCATCAAATGACCAGCAGGCTTGCATGCACGCGTTTAAATCCACTTGCTTTGTTTTTGTTTAGTCTGCATTTCTCACCATCAAAAGGCAGCAGGTGCATAAATACACTTACTTTGTTTTTGTTTACTCCATGCAGTTCTGAGAGCTGAGGTGCATATTTTGATTTTCTCAGACGCATCAAGGTGAGTTCACACACACACACACACACACACACACACACACACACACACACACACACACACACACACACACACACTTTATTATGCTGTTATACTCCATATAACTCCATGTAAAAGCCAGAAACTAAGCTTTTTTTGGCACAGGCCTGTCTAAAGGGTTAATGGTGCCACCTGGTTATCAACAGTAAAAATTACAAATTTTACCTCTTCCCAACAGGGAAAACCACCAACAATCAAAAATGCATGATTATATGGTGTCATGGCTTTGCAATCAAAAAATGTGGTTATAATGGAAGTCAATGGGGCAAAAACAGCCACGAACAGTAAATGAGGGAGAAAAAGTTAAAATCTGATGCTGCACAAAAACTAACAATGCATCAAAACCAATGTTGTTTCTAATCTTTGACATGTCCAAGACTGTGATAAAAGGTAAAAAAAAATCCAGTCCACAATCACATTTTATATTGAAAATGAGTAATTTTGTGTGTGTTTTTTTCCCAAATCAGTGACATCATTTACAAATTTGGCAATTAAAGAGTTAAAATCCTGATTTTTTTTTAAACATTTAGTATTTTTGAGCAGGACTGAGGTTGATTAATAGATTTATGCAAAAAAATTTGAAAAAAATATTTATCTGATAAATTTTTACAGCAGTTTAAAGTAGTGGCTGTTTTCAGCCACAAACATAACGAAAGGGTAGTAAATTTGCCCACAGTGTACTGTTGAGTTTTTGAAAAATTTCAAAGCATTTTCCCAAAATATGTGTCAAAATAAGATTTGTCACCAAAAATCATTCCATTTGCTGAAACACAGAAAAAGTTATGGCCAAATTTAGACTCAAAAATACCCCATAGTGGATGAAAACATCCCCAACAGCACATAAGGGTTAAACTGTCTTGCTCTCCCTCCCTCCCTCGCGCATATTAACGTTAATCAAAACTGATATTACCATCAAAATCAATAGAGAATTGACACGATGGTAATAGGTCGCAGGTCGGAAGACCGAAGTTTCACGTGAAGCATTCAGAGATTTTTTCCCCTTAGCTACCGCTGGGTGTTAATTGTACTAAAATAACGTTGCCTTATCTTCTCTGAAAAGCGTTCCGCACATTCAGCTAACATAAACCACACTTTAAATAAACGAACGAAACCTATCCAGTGATGGAATGTTTTCTGTGTTCCTGTCCAATGACAGTGTAGTGACCATACATTTCAATTGAATGTTTGATTTGAAGTGATAAGTCGGCTATAGGTTGATTTCTAAGAAAATGTATGCTTTACGTTATTAGAAAGGACATGGTAATACAGTTCATTTAAATCTTTTGAAAGGGAAATATATTAAAAGATGAATGTTACATGTATGTTTAAAAGAGTAATCAACTTCAAATAAAAACAAAAGGGCTCAACTTAACTCTTGCAGAGATCAACTTAATTATTAAGTTCATGTTACTTAGAAATGTGTTTTATTGTGGGCAAAAAAACTGCTTCACCTAACTTAAAACATTATGTTGGATCAACTTAATTACTTGCATTCATGTTGAAAATTATTAAGTTCGTGTTACTTAGAAATGCGTTTTATTGTGGCCAAAAAAAAGTAATTAACCGTACTCAAAACATCGCTTTGAATTAATGTAATTCTGCCAGCAGTCTTAACATAAAAATTCTAGTGGAAAACGTTAACATATTTTTTTTTGTTGACCCAATGTTTTATTTTTTAGAGTGTATGGGTGGTTCAGAAACCTCTCAGATTTCATCAAAAATATCTTAATTTGTGTTCTGAAGATGAACAAAGGTCTTACAGGTTTGGAACGACATGAGAATGAGTAATTACTGACAGAATTTTCACTAATCCTTTAACTGAAAACAACTTTGACTGCCACTGTTTTGTCTCAAGATGCACACCAGTAATGTTTTTTTTTTTTTTTTTTTTTTTTTTTTTTTTTTATGAGACATTTTTAGAAAAGCTGCTTAAATGCCCTAATTGTATTAAGGCCTAGACCTGGCTTAAGCTAAGCCCTGTATGGAAACCAGGGCCATTTTGTTCATACCAGTAGTCAGCTGACAAAAACATTTGTGAACAAAAAAATGAAGTCCTTAATAAATACTGTCAAGACAAGGTTAGTGACACAATAAAGTCTAATATATATGAATGGCAAATATGCTAATGACCAACCTCTGAACAAACTCAAGGGTGCATGCTGCCTCTTCCTGGTACTGCAAGCTGAACTCATGGGAGGAGGAAAACAGCACTGCCAGGCCAGTGATGAAGGCTGTGATCCTTCACACACACCTTGACCTTCCAAACATAATATACAGCACAGGTTGCTTAGAGATTGACCTGTAATTAAAAAAAAAATTAAAAAAATAAATAAAATATCTATTATGGGTTCCACTGTGGTTCCATGTACTTGTCTATTCATAGTTCTACTACATAACTGTCAAACGAACTCGGAAACACCTTTCTAAAAGTTCATAAAGTTCTTACATCAAGAAGAATTTACTAGACAAGTAAAAATGACTGTCTTGTTTCCTGAAAAAAATGTGCTTACCGCACTGGCATATTATTTTGCTTGTTTTAAGCATAAACTCACTTAATTTTGACTTATTCTTTCAGAAAACAAGACCATTTTTACTTGTCTATTAAATGCTTAAAAGAAAATGCTTAAAAGACAGTCGAAGTTATCTTTTTAAAGTGAGTTGACTCGAAATAAAAAATAAAATAAAAAAAGAAATGCAAAACTGCAAAGTTGCATTTGTCATACGTCACCGTGACAGCAAGTGGACTTTTGAAGCTGGAATAATGAGTGGATTACGCATGCTCTTTCAATCGGCAAGAGAGGAATAAAATGGATGGAACTTTCTTGGAAGGAGGATTGTATGCATCACAGTCAGGTACAAGGTGGCTACTAACATTAGGTAAGGCAAAGTTTTATTTTCGCAACTTGTTTATTGGCTTGTTAATAGCAATTTGCTGTGGAATATGATCAGGTTTTCGCAGGTCCAGCTTTCAAATAATAGACGGGCTGCGCCGGTTCCGGGTAGTAGATTTATGGCAGTTCTCGGTACTACACAGAATGCTATGTGTAACCCTGACTTAATTTCAGGATTAATAATAAGGATTGTATAGTTTAAATAAATTAAAAAGTATAGTTATGATTAACTGAAATATAATGTAGGAGGAAAATAAATGAGGATTGCTAGAAACTTCCAGGCAGGTGTTTTGGAGCTGGTTGGAGCTGCACTTTACAGGACAGTGGCCCCCAGGAGTGTAGTTTGACACACATATTTGGATTGACCGTCAGCTGCTTTCTTGAAGTGCTCTTCTCCACTTTCGATCTCTTGGGGTTTATCTTGAAAAGGCATCTGTCAAACAAACAACTTAAATAATGAAACAGACTCTACTATTTAACTTTTAATGAATTAACAGTAAAAATATCAGAATAGTGGAAATTGGCACAGAGCATGTTTGTTGAGGGAGTTTGCAAGAGAGACAGTGTGTATGCAAGAGAATGTTAGTGAGTGAGTGAGTGAGTGAGTGGTAGAGAGAGAGTGGTAGTGTGTATGTGACAGGGCCTACGTCTACACTAAGATACTTTTGAAAAGGCATTTTTTTTATGTTTTGGCCTTCCTTCCATTCATATTTATTTATTTTTTGTCCAGAGAAAACATAGCTATTTCAGTTCTCTCGGTATCATCACTATCGGCTTTTATTACATTTTACAGCATGCGCAAGAAGATAGATAAGAGTCTTCCAACATCTCAGTGTGAACAAGAAACTTTTGGAAAATACTGAAACGATAGTGTGGTCTGAGAACATCTTAAAATTAAAACAATGTCAGATGTGTCTGGATTAATGTAGATGTAGCTAGAGAGAGTGTTTCATTACTGTTTTGATGAATGAAATTAACGGCTGGTTTCGTACCTCCGCAAGAACTCTAGCGTTGCTCCATGGCCTGCTGGGTATGAAATGTTCAGGCAGTTGTAGGAGGCAAACTCAACTCAACAGCATCACTGAAAGTCTACAATCTACACTGTTAGACTTTGCCGTAATTTTACAGTTACTTACCGCAAAAAAGCCCAGTAAAATACCATTTATATTATTTACGGTTAACTACTGTAATATGCACTGCATTGTGGGTATTTTTATGAAATTTACAGTAACTTACTGTATATGGGAATTTGCGGTACTTTACCGTTTACGCAAAAGCAGTAGTGCTACTGTAAATAAAGAAGACAGATTTCTTGAAGTGTGTATATGCATATATTTTAGGCATATTAAAATATCATATGATAATGTTTTATAGTTTTTTCCCCCCCATCTTGTTCTGCAGATGAAAATCATGAATCTACATTCTCATTTTTAAGCTATGCACACACTGGATGTTTAAAAGTTGAATAAATAAAAAAATAAAATAAAAAATAAAAAAAAACATTTAAAATTAGCTCTTAGTGAGAGACCAGAGTAATTTTTATATTAGCATTTTCTCCAATAACAACAACTAAATATATATACATATATACAAAAATTCACACAATTTTTATGCCAGGTAAAAACAGTGTGGTGATATAAATGTATTTTTATTTTATTTTAAATAATATACATTATATATGTATATATAAACTTTGCTTACACCTCACAAAATTTAAATTGTTGCTCGCGTGAAAAAGCCCGCGCAACAACCTGGCAGAATAGACCAACGCTACTTTTGCGTCATCGAAGGGCAACGCCCCTTTTTGGGGGAAGACAAACAGATTCCCCTGAGAACAGAACTCGCTCGCTCTAGACCTGCAAAGTTTCTTGATAGCAAAAATGGCACAAACATACACTCTCTTTGCCGGCCGAGGACCGTGAGCGGTACTTAAAGAAGCTACTGGATAGGGAGTTACAGAGGTGTCCCTTTGAAATGGTCGAAAACTGGATTAATGACCCCACGCAGTGGCCAAATATGGACTATTCTGACATCTAACGTTACCACTATCTCGTGGAATCACCAAGTAAGTAACGTTAGCCTATTTTTTTGTCATTAACACACTCACAGTATGACAAACTAGACGACGAGGCCATGTCAAGAGGAGTCGGTGGTTTACTTGGATCATATTTCACTTGATTTAAGCTATTGACAGTTTTGTTGTCGACTAGCTATACTAGTAAGAAACCCTCAAACACTGTAATCAGAACAATCATGTCAGAGGCTAAAAACATAAATAGTCCGTACCTTAAAGGGGGGGTACAATGGTGTTTCATGTATTCAGAGTTGTTTACAGTGTTAAAGAGATAGATTCTCATGCTAAACATGGGCAAAGTTTTAAAAAAATATTTTGGACGAATAACGGAGAATTTCTATGCTGAAAATCTTACTTCCGGGTTGGTACAAGTTTCGGCTGGTTTTTTTTAGATCGTGGATCTAATGACGTAGATCAGAGTGCAACTCCTTATATGAGCATTTCTCTCGGAAAAGCTCGCCCGCGAGCACGTCGACTAGAGGAGAGCGAGACCGCACATCAACGCGCTTCAACAGGAAATCATCGGCAGCGCTGCATAGGATTTGTTCAAGAATGTCTCCAAAAAAGTGTGTATTTGGATGTGAGGGAAAGCTTACCGTGTTCAGTTTTCCAAAGAACCCAGTGTTACAGGAACAGTGGATGCCGTTTGTTTTTCCGGGGCAGCAACGGAGTGTAGGAAGTGCGGTTGTGTGTTCTGGTCGTTTCAGTGACGAATGTTTTATTAACAAGGCCCAGGTCGACGCTGGATTTGCAAATCGTTTGCTATTAAAACGTGGAGCGGTCCCAGTGATAAAAGACCCCATTCATGTAAGTACAACTGGATCAGATTTCTGTCTTTTGCTGGAAATCAAGAACTACCGCTTGACTCTATAGCTCCGCCTCCAGGACCTCGGCTTTTTCCGGAGAGAATCGGAAAGCTGTATTTTTCTTTTCTAAATATAATAAAACTAAACACTTTTTTGAGATATTAAGGATGCACTACTACTCTATAGGTACTCAAGATTAACATGAGATTAGGTGAAACTGTGCATGTTATGTACCCTTTAAGTGGGGTAGAGACAATGAAAAATATGCCCCATACATATTTTGCCGTACACTGTAAACCTTTTTACAACTTTCAAAGTCCTAGCACTTTCTAGACACAAGCAGAAACCAGCCAAGTACACTTTAGTCGTAGCCTGCCACTATTTCAACAGTAAAATCAGTTAACAGCCAAGGTAGCGTGCCTAGTGAGAGCTAACGTTAATCACGTAGCTGCTAGCAGCTTCGTCTTTCTAACTAGTAAGTTATAGCTAGTCGACAACAAAACTATGTCAATAGCTTAAATCAAGTGAAATATGATCCAAGTAAACCACCGACTCCTCTTGACATGGCCTCATCGTCTAGTTTGTCATACTATGAGTGTGTTAATGACAAAAAAAAAAATAGGCTACTTACTTGGTGATTCCACGAGATAGTGGTAGATGTCTGAATAGTCCAAAGAGAGTGTATGTTTGTGCGATTTTTGCTATCAAGAAACTTTGCAGGTCTAGAGCGAGCGAGTTCTGTTCTCAGGGGAATCTGTTTGTTTTCCCCCAAAAAGGGGCGTTACCCTTCGATGACGCAAAAGTAGCGTTGGTCTATGTAAACTGAGGTTTGTGTGACGTCACGTGTCTAGTGCGCGCTCTTAACGGACATCCCTGCTGAGAGAGAGTGGATCGACGCCAGCTGGGTTTTTTTCTGAGGTAAGTACTTTTTACTGAACACATTTATTTTATAAGTTACTCTTACAAAGTAAACCATTACCAATATCAATTAAATATAGCTACATTTACGAAGAAAGTAAATAATAAAATCGAATAGGCTTTTAATAACAGCTACAGTAACAGGATAGTCTAAAGAAACTTTACTTAGTTTTCCTCGAAACTGCGAGTAGGGGGAGGCTGCAGACCTGGAGCCGGTAGATCTACACCCCAGCAGTTTTACACCCCAGCAGTTTTACGCCCCTGCTGTTCCTGATGCGTCCAGTAGGGGGAGACTGTACAGCGACACGAATTGAGGTATATTAAATAATCTAAGTTATTGTTGTTTAGCAATGATGCAACATTTATTATTTATAAACGATTAGCTTGATAGAGCAAAAAGTTCTGGACGGTCAGGTTGATGTTCTGTCTGGCTTAAACTTAGCTAACCACGTGTAAGTTTAGCTGCCCCTAGTCTTCTACTCACTTTCAAAAAATGTTTTTTTTATTTTTGAATTTTCTTTTGTTGCCTGTCTTTATCTTGCGTGAGATGGCCTCTTCTGGTAAGACTATGTTTACTCCTTTCTGGTTTGAGTTGTTTCTTATAAATGAGATGATCTAACTATCTAATTTATATCTAAATATACAATTTTCTTAAAATAGCTTACTGAACTGGACTAAAATGTAGGCTGTGTGCACTTAATGTGGGATTTATCATACTCTGTCTTTACCAAGTTCTCTTTAACTTGCATCCCATAAAGGTGTGTGTTTGCTTTAGCTACTTAAGGAAATAAAAATCTTTCTCTCTCTCTCTCTCTTCTCTTTCTCTCTCTCTCTCTCTCTAAACTTGTATAAACTATAATAAACACCCATCTCTTTTTTTAACTGCATTCCCAACTAATAGCTTCTCTAGTAAATAAATGACTTACAGAGACATACATGGACATGTTTTTAATGTCATTTTCAATTTTCTCTGCACAGTCCATCATCAGTGGCCAAAAGAAATCAAAGTGTCTTGACACTTTTTCCAAAAGTGTTCCACCAACAAGTGCCTGTGCCGTTGTACTTTGAAGATCAGGAGCAAATTGATGCAATCCACACTCACCTGACATAAATTCTGGGCAGCACACCCACACACAGTGACAATATCAAATTCACCATGGATGTCCTTTTTACATTTTTTAATGTTTACATTTTTTTTTTTTTTATGAAATACCCACAGATATGAAACTCAAATTAAAAAGGCAGTTTGTGTTCTCGTAACACTTTCTTTTATGTGGTCTGTGACTCTTAGGGGGTCTACAGTGATTCTGCAGGGTCTCCAATAAGTCTTATAGTTTATCTCTGTTGCTTTGATGCATTTCTCAGATCACAACTGAAATCACATCATCTTGTCACTTGTGCACATCATAAAAGCAATTTCTCATTATTTTATACAAATTGCAAATGCTTCGGTGCATTAATGCAATTGATAATGTAAAACTGTCTGCTGTTTCCTACATTATCAACTCTTTATGTCATGTTGATTAAAATATAGGCCTATTATACTATTTCTCTGTTGAATTGTCATACTTCTCAAAACATAGACATTAGTTCTTTGCATAAGTCATTAAATGCAAAATGGTTGACTATATAAACTGTCAAGCATGTTTTCAATACATTTCTATTAGACTTTATTTTGTAAATGTGTCCTGAATTGATGAATTGCAGAGGTGTATTTAGAATTTCTCTAATGAAGGAAATAATGAATTGATAAATTAGGAAGCAGCAAGGCAATTCATAATCAATTGCATGAATTTACCAAAGCATTGGCAATTTGTTCAAAAGTAGTTACGAGAATTTCAGTAGTGATCTGAGAAATGTACCAAAGCAACTGTGATAAAAAATTAAGTATTCAGGAATTTTATTCAAAATTTAACAGTGAGTCCTGCTGCGTGTGAATTAGACAAGATCAAATTCACCATGGATGTCCTTTTTTTTAATGTTTAATTTTTTTTTTTAATCAGTGAGCAGAAACACTTTGACAGGAGGATAGAAAAACAGTTAAAGAAGAGTGGCAAGCCATTGGGGAGTCATCTACAGGAGTCATCATAATTCATAAATGGTGTTGATAAATAATGTTTTTGTGAACAACAATATTGTCTCTTTCTTATAAATGGCCCTTGGAATTTTAGAAAAGGGATACATTGTGTTTGTCTTCATAAAATGCTATGTAGGACACTGTTTTGTAGCTGTATGATGTATGATAGTGAATAGTACAGTAGATATTTCATCGAGGATCCATATGATTACACGGTGCTGTATGTCTAATGGGCTGAATATGGTTAATATCTAAATGTAACTTTATTTAAATTCACAACAACATTATTTCACTCAGTCTCTTGTATATAAAAATATTCTATATTATAAAAATATATTCTATATTCAATATTCAATGAACTATTCTACAGTAGGTCATATATAACTATTCTACAGTAGGTCATATCAGTACTTGTCATCTGATCCAACTATGTGTATTATTAATTTTTTAATTCACAAAAACAAATAGTCTTCTGTAGGCTGAGTGAAGAGAGTGAAGCCCAACTGAATATCTACAGATATTTTAATCCATAGTGCAGATCTTCACTGTAACATTTATATTTAAATTAACAAAAAACATACAATTGGGCAAAGTCTATGAACGGGAAGGTTCTGCTGGGGCGTAAAACTGCCTGGGGCGTAGATCGTATCGGTTACTAACGTAACCTCTGTTCTCTCTAGAAGAGGGAACGAGTATTGCGTAAGTAGCTTACGCTGCGGGTAAAGTCATCTTTTCTCGAGATATGAAGCCAAAAATTATCCTTAATTTTAAAATCTTATCAACGCAGTGCAGCAGCAAGCAGACCTAGAGCAGGCATGCTAGCGTGCTCATTGGCTGCCCTGCGGCAACTGCAGCAGCCTATCACGGAGCCGTTGGCGTGACGCACGCCCAATGAGCGCGCTCGGCGCGCTTCATGCGTCACGGCCCGTCAGAAGGGGCGTGGCTTAGCGTATAAAAGCTAAGCTACTCCCTTGTCAACGCCGTGCGCGCCCAGCATCCACTGAATGAGTCCCAGGGAAAGCCCGGGGAACACGATGAGTGGGAGCCAGGCGGCCAATAGAATGGCTAGCGCAAGTACATAAGCACACAGTAGGGCGTTCAGAGCGGCGCTGCCGGTCTGATTGACAAACCCCTGTAAGTACAGCTCAACCAGGAGAGCTAAATCAAACAGCAGTAGCCTGGGCACAGAAAGTGGGCCGGCCTACGCAAGACTTAGACTGATAAAAGTTTGGCCTGCAGGGCGGGAACTTCTAGATTGTAAAATCTGACAAATGTAGAGGGGGAGGCCCAGCCCGCCGCTGTACAAATGTCGTGAATGGAAATTCCGCTAGACCAAGCCCACGACGAGGCCATGCCTCTAGTGGAGTGGGCTCTGATGCCCAATGGGCACTGCAGGTTTTTAGACGCATAAGCAGCTGCAATAGCGTCCACTATCCATCTGGACAGACTGTGTTTCGACCCTTGGTGCGCCCACCAAACGAAACGAAAAGCTGCTCCGAGCGCCTGGCGGCGGCGGAGCACGTTATGTAATTTCTCCGCGCTCTGACAGGGCAGAGGAGATTACTGTCAATCTCGCTGCCGGTCGCCGGCAAAGCTGAGAGTGAAATGACCTGCGCTCTGAAGGGTGTGCCCAAAACTTTGGGGACATAACCGTGCCTCGGTTTGAGAATGACTTTAGAGTCATTAGGTCCGAACTCGAGGCATGTGGCGTTAACTGATAACGCATGAAGGTCACCCACACGTTTGACTGACGACAGAGCTATCAGAAAAACGGTTTTGAGCGTGAGGTATTTCATATCCACAGTTTCCATGGGTTCAAAGGGATGCGCTTTCATGGCCTCCAAGACCAGGGAAAGATCCCAGGGAAGGAACCGAAGGGGGTCGCGGGGGGTTCATCCTCCTATCTCCTCTAAGGAAGCGGATGATGAACTCGTTCCTCCCTAATGCGCGGCACAGCGCCGAGTCGGCGAAAGCTGAGATAGCCGCAACATAAACTTTGAGCATGGAGGGGGACCTGCCCATGTCCAGCAGCTCTTGGAGGAAGCAAAGCACACGCGACACCCCACATGCTTGTGGGTCCAGCCCTTTGGCGGTGCACCATTTACTAAACACAGACCATTTAGACGTGTAGAGCCATCTCGTAGAGGGAGCTCTAGACTGTGTGATCGTGTTCACAACCCTTATTGGCAAGTCAACGGGTATCCGTTGAGAATCCGTGCATGCAGAGACCAGCGCTCTGGATGAGGATGCAAGATCGAGCCGCGGGCTTGAGAGAGAAGGTCTCTTCTCGCCGGTATCGGCCAGGGGGCTGTGTCTGCCAGCCGTATTAATTCCGGGAACCACGTCTGATTCTCCCAATACGGGGCTATGAGGAGCACCGTGTGGCGCGCTTCCCTGATTCTCCCGATGACTTGTGGCAACAGGGAGACCGGGGGAAAGGCGTAAAGCGGGCCGCTGGGCCAGGTTTGGGCCAGCGTGTCCTCGCTCTTTGAAAAGAACCTTGGGCAGTGCGCGTTGTCTTTTGACGCAAAGAGGTCGACTTTCGCTCTGCCGAAACGGCGCCACAGTGACTGGACTGTTTGGGGATGCAAAGACCACTCCCCCGGGGGAACATTGTCCCTGGACAGCCTGTCTGGACCTTCGTTCAGGCGACCCGGCACATGCGCGGCTCTCAGCGAGCGCAGTGAGTGCTGAGCCCACACAAGGAAGCGTTCCGCCAGGGTGCAGAGCGTTTTGGATCTGACACCGCCCTGACGGTTCACATAGGCCACCACTGACGAATTGTCCGTGCGGACTAGTACATGGTGGCTCTGTAGGTATGGGAGGAAGTGCTTGAGCGCGTTCTCGACCGCCAGCATCTCTAGACAGTTTATATGAAGGCGACTCTCCTGGTCTGACCAGAGGCCATAGACCGGTCTGCCCTCCAAGAGCGCTCCCCAACCTCGGTTGGACGCGTGTGTCGAGACAACTTTCCGGTGCGAGACATCTCCCATCGTCACTCCTGTGCGATACCATTCGGCTGCCAGCCAGGGCTGCAGGGCTGAAATACAGCTGTGATTCACCCTGACTCGTAAGCAGCCGGCCGTCCAGGCTCGGCGAGGCACTCGCGCTTTCAGCCAGCGTTGAAGCGGGCGCATGCGCAGTAAGCCCAGCTGGAGCACTGCTGCATCTGAAGCCATATGCCCCAGAATTTGCTGGAATGTCCTCAGCGGAGTCTGACTGCCCTTCTGGAAAGATCCGGCGAGATGTCGAATGCGGCGCGCGCGCTGCTCCGACAATCTGGCCGCCATAGCCACCGAGTCCAGTTCTATTCCGAGAAAGGAAATTGACTGACGGGGCAGTAATGAGCTCTTGGTCCAGTTGACCGAGAGACCCAAGCTTTCCAGATGGCTGAGAAGCGCTGTTCTGTGAGACAAAAGCTCTGTCTCTGACTGCGCTAGAATCAGCCAGTCGTCCAGATAGTTCAGTATCCGCATCCCCTGTCTTCTCAGGGGAGCAAGAGCCGCGTCCATGCACTTCGTGAATGTACGGGGCGCCAAAGTACCTAACGGCAGGACGGTGTACTGATATACCCGACCGTCGAAGGCGAATCTCAAGAATGGCCTGTGACGGGGAGTTATCTGGATCTGAAAATATGCGTCCTTCAGATCGAGAGAGATAAACCAGTCTCCCTGGTGAATTTGCGTGAGGATTTGCCTGGTTGTGATCATTTTGAACGGCCGTCTCATGAGAGCTTTGTTCAAATGTCTCAGATCTAAAATAGGTCTTAGCGCTCCATCCTTCTTGGGTACGAGGAAATAACGGCTGTAAAAGCCCGACTCACTCAGAGAAGGATGCACCTGTTCTATAGCCCCCTTGTGCAGCAGCTTTGCTATTTCTGCCTGAAGCAGATGCGCCACTTCTGTGTTCACTCTCGTCTCGGTCCGTGCTAAAAAGCGCGGTGGACGGCGAGCGAATTGAAGCGCTCGTGAGCGGACACAGGGCTTACGCAACACGGCCAGTGTTTGGGAGCTTTAGAGGATCTGCGTCCCGGGATAACTGTGTGACAGAGCGGGCAGTGGGTAGGTGTGGGCACAGAATTGTGGGCACATTCCCTACACTTAGCACTCGAGCGGCGCGTGCCCGCTTCATGAGAGTGCGCTCTGTGAGCGTTACCGGGGAGATCGTGTTTGTTTGTAGTGGTGAGCACAAGGGTGTGGGCACATTTTCTACACTTATGACACCTTCGGCGTGAGCCGGAAAACCCGAAACAGAACTCTTTATGAGATATCTCTGGGTCGCCGTAAAAACGGCGTTTGTGTGCAGGCGAGCGAGTTGTGTTACTGGCTCGTTGGCTGCGATGTAAGCTGCTGCAGTAGCCTTTTCTAAGGGGACTGACAGAGCTGGGCGCTTTGATGGCGGTCCGGCCGCAGCGGGACTCAGCCATCTTTTCCTCCTTGCAGCTGCTAGGAGGACTTCGCGGGCTCAGGTTTCAGCGCTATCTTGAGCCGGGGTCCCCGGGGGGGAGGCGGTTTGTGACGGCTGACTGAGCGCTGTCTAGGGCGGCTGCCCTGGCGTCGCTGCGAAGACGGAGGCTGAGCAGAGCGCTGTGACGAGCTGCGTGCAGGAGGCTGATTCTGAGAGCGGCCTGCAGCAGAGCTCGAGCGGCGGGGCAGGAAGAGGTTCATAGCCTGCAGTTTCGCTCATATCCGCCAGCGTCAACCAAAGGTGCCTTTCGGTGACGGTGAGCGAGGCCACAGATCTTCCGATGGCTTGTGCAGCGGACTTTGTGGCGCGAAGCGAGAGATCCGTCGCACTGCGCAGGTTCGTCAGTACCGCTTGATCCGGGCCTCTCTCGTCCAGATCGCGGAGGAGATCGGCTTGGAGGATCTGGAGCACAGCCATGGAGTGCAGGGCGGAAGCAGCCTGGCCGGCGGCAGCAAAGGCGCGGCCGACGAGGGCTGATGTGGTCCTGCAGGCCTTGGACGGCGGGCAAAGGTGCGTTGCCACAGCTTCTTCAACCGGGGGGATTTGCGTGTATCCCTTCTCGGCGGCCCCGTCCACTTGGGAGAGAGTCGAGGAGACCGGTGAGCGGAGTCTAGCAGAGAATGGGGCGTTCCACGACTTAGCGAGCTCAGTGTGGAGCTCAGGCAGGAAGGGTGCTGACCTAGAGGCAGGCGCAGGGCGGCGGCTAGGCAGAAAACACCCGTCGAGTCTGTTGGGCGCGGGCGCCTTCGGTGGGGACCATTCGATTCCTATTTGGTCGACAGCCTTGGTGAGGAGGCGGAGAAGTTCTGCGTCGACACTGGCGCGGGACCGGCTAGACTCCTGTGCTGAGGAGGCGGAGTGGTGAGAGCCCGACCAACCCTCGCTGTCCGAGGCCATGAGAGAGCAGCTGTCAGAGATAGCAGCGTCGTCCGCTTCATCTCCTGAGGCGACGGCAGTGCGGGCGAAGGCCGGCCGCTGCGCGTCGGGAAGGGGGGGAGAAGGAGATAGCGAGGCTCGTGGGACGGGCTCCGGCGAGCACTCAACTGCTGCTACGGGTTCCGGTGGCCTCTGGGAGCGGCGTTTCTTCTTACGCGGCCCGGTGGAGGCAGACAGAGACAGCGGGAGCGTCGAACAAGGCGAGTCGAGCCCGCAGGGTCGACATTGGTAGTTCTTCGCATAGTTCGCAGCCGCCCGCAGAGAGAGCGAGGGCTGCGTGGTCACGACCCAGGCAGAGAACGCAGATCACATGTCGGTCCCTGTCGCTGAGTGGAGCGGAGCTTTACAGGAAATGCAAGGCATTTTTAGATAAGCAATGAAAGGATATAATCGCCGGATAGCGAAGCAGGCAGGGATGGCTGAAGGCGGCGAAGATGGCCAGCTTCCTCAGGCTATCCTCGGCTTGCAGGTCGCTTGATTCAACGGCGGCTTCCTCAGAGTCCAGCGATGCAAGAGCTTCGCTGAAGAGACAAAAATCAGAGAAAGCAGCCTTCGAGCCTTCTTTTATACGCTAAGCCACGCCCCTTCTGACGAGCCGTGACGCATGAAGCGCGCCGAGCGCGCTCATTGGGCGTGACGTCACGCCAACGGCTCAGCGATAGGCTGCTGCAGTTGCCGCAGGGCAGCCAATGAGCACGCTAGCATGCCTGCTCTAGGTCTGCTTGCTGCTGCACTGCGTTGACAAGATTTTAAAATTAAGGATAATTTTTGGCTTCATATCTCGAGAAAAGATTACTTTACCCGCAGCGTAAGCTACTTACGCAATACGAGAGAACCTCTCGTAAGAGAACTGAAGCATATGCACAGGCTGCAATGATGGCACTTTTCGTCCTCCTCCGCCTCATAATCATGGTGATGTTTGGCGAACTTTGCATATATCGCAGAGCTAGCATCAATCATATTTTGCGTTCGTCCATCTGTGCAAGATAATTTAACCCTTTAAGCATGCGCAATGTTTTAGATAGTATGGCAAGTGTAAACACATGAATCGGATATGGGTCACAATTGAAAGAACGTGTAAACGGACAGTCAAAAAAATCGTATATAGGCAACAAATCAGAAATGGGCATCAAGACCTGCAGTGTAAATGAGGCCCATGAGAGTCGCATTGGCACATATCTGATTTATATCTGATTTATTTCCACATATAAATGAGGCCTGAAACCGATCTCGAAATATCTGAATGCATGTGTTTTTTTTTCCTGTTTACACTGTCATAGAACACATCCGATCTGTGCCACATATGAGCAAAAAATCTGAATTGGGTTACATTTCAC
Source organism: Squalius cephalus (assembly GCF_949319135.1). NCBI lineage: Eukaryota > Metazoa > Chordata > Actinopteri > Cypriniformes > Leuciscidae > Squalius > Squalius cephalus. The sequence goes on along the minus strand of NC_137127.1, from coordinate 39,511,647 downwards.
TTGTAAACGAGGCCTTAGAGCTGTTACACACTACATGAAAGGTCATTTTCAAAAATCCATAATAGGGGCACTTTAATTTTCCTTGCTTTTATTTTGTGATTATTTTAATTCCTTACTGTGTAAAGCACTTTTAATTGCCAAAGTGTATGACGTGCTATATAAATAAAACTGCCTTTCCTAATGTTGCATCACAAATAAATAAAATGGATGTAATTTGACTGTGACAGTGAATAAAGAATATGCTGATGTACATGGACTCAAGTCCATGGACTTTTTTGGAATTTATTAAATTCAATAGCATTCAAATAAAATATAAATAATAAAATAGTGTAAAATGGGCATAATACTGTAAAATGAAATTGCGGTAAGGGCATCTTACTGTAAAATGAAATTGCGATAAGGACATCTTACTGTAAAATTAAATTGCGGCAAGGGCATCTTACTGTAAAACACATTTACAGGTAAGCTACTGTAAAGGGGAACTTACGGTAACTTACTGGCAATAGTGCTGCCAGTAAGTTACCGCAAAAATACGATAAAATGTCTAACAGTGTACAATAATCTAAAGAAATGTTCATTGAGCCCTATCCCTTTAAGTGCCTGTTTCTCTGTGTGTGTTTCAATGAAGACAGAACTATCTGTCTTTCGAACTATCAGTGCATTTAACTGTTTGAACTTCCATCCAATCAGAATTGAGTATTTAAATTCAAAAACATTAAAAATAGTAGGCCTAATGTTTCCAAACTTTTGACCGGTAATGTTACTGTATGTATGTGTATATATTAGGGCTGGGGGAATTAACGCGTTAATCTTTGCGATTAATTTGAAATGTTTAACGCGTTAAAAAAAAAAATGCAATTAACGCAGCACTTTTTTTTTCGCCTCGTTTTAATTATTTCCTGTTGCGGATGCTATTGAAAAGGCCGAAATATACAGTTCCACCTCTCAGTGTTCGGCGATCAGGATTCATCCTCGCGCAGCTTTCATGAGCGGGTCTTTTCCGCTCCGTGTGTGCTGCGCGCTCTCCGTTCCGTGTGTGTGTGTGTGTGTGTCTATGGTGTGTGTGTGTCGGCACGATCTGTCGTTAACGGCCCAGCGGTACGCTCTCTGTTCCGTGTGTGTGTGTGTGTGTGTGTCGGCGGCTCTGTCGTTAACGGCCCAAACGCTTCAATCATGTACCGAGCACTGGAAAAGTAAAGTCCACTCAAATAAGGTGAAATTTCTCTGTAGACTTCTGTTTGCTGAGCTGGTATAGTCATGCTGGGCAACAATGGTAAAATGACCTGCTCTGATCACATGCTCTGGTAATCTGGTAACTTTGTAGGACTATATTTTATTTTGATAATTAGCTAGTTAAAAAAATAAATAATAATAATAATAATAATAATAATCTGTTAAATTGATGTTGATGTTGATTGATTATTGAAAAAGAATAATATATTGTATAATATATAATATTATATAATATATATTGATGTTTAATATTATTTTAATATAGGGCTATTTTCTGTTCCTTATGTGTTGTTTAATTAGGTTATTCTAAGTTTAAATATTGATGATTACAAGCTTGGGGGAAACGCAATTAATTACAGCAAATTGTGCAATTAATTAGTTAATTTTTTTTAATCGATTCCCAGCCCTAGTATATATATAATCATGTATATTCATGTTCATATGTAAAGTCATCCCCCCCCCCCCCAAAAAAATAAAAAAAATAAATCCACGCTACTCGTGGATGTTTGGCAAAGTAAAAAGTGGCAGCAGAACTACTTTGACAAGCGGAACAGCTTTTTTTTTTTTTTTTTTTGATTAAAAAAACTGAAATGATGTTTATTTAAGTTACATGTTTTTCCACGTTATTTTACAGCGGATATGTAAATTTACATTCTATTTCTGTAATTTTTGCCAGATCGGAACCAAACCAGTCTAGGACATTTCTCTGGACTCTCTCGATCAATAGTTATTGAAAAAAAGTAGAATTTTTGCATTTGGTTGGCTATAACAGGGTCATTTGGAAAATGGGCGGGGCAAAATACAGTCGAAAGCCTATACTGTAAATCCTAAAGAAAAAATCAGAACATCACGAAAATCGCTGAGCATATGTGTCATGACATGGTGAAGAAGCGTGCCAAGTTTCATGCAGATCGGACCATAGGTGGCGCTATAAATGGCAAAAAGGTTCCCTTATTATTAGGGGCCAAGCACAGAATGTGCATAGGCACCTATTGTATCTGTTGGCGTACCAAAAATAATTCTTCTTTTTCTTCCGACTGGGCTTCTATGGCAGCCCATAGAACCGCTTGCGGGAAAGTTGTGCAATTTGGCACACTGATAGAGGACAGACTGAACAGTCACCATAGCAAATTTGGAGTCTCCAACTCATTCCCTCTAGTGCCACCAGCTGTCCAAATTTGCACTCATGTTTATGCTAATAACTTTTGAACTGTAAGGCCAATCAACAAAATTCCTTTTTCCTCTGATTCCTGAGCTCGTGACGGTTCGATTGCACCCTATGACGTCATTTTCCGTCATAAAAATATGCCCGACTTCTCACGCTTATAAAAATAAACTTCTCACGCTTATAAAAATAAGCGTGAGAAGTTTCGAAACAGCGCCACCTAGTGGTGATTTTTTTTTCAAATGCTTATAACTCTGGGTGTGGTTGACTTATTTTCACGGGAATCATCTCATTAGACTCCTGAATCCTTGCCGAGTCCAACGATACCAAACATGCTAGGTTTCGCCTTACGGTTTGTGTAGCGTTGTGATTTAGCGCTTAAAAAACATTTGGCTATATCTTCGAAACCGCTAGTCCGATCGAGACGAAACCACCGTCAGAAGTTTGGAAACATAGGTCGATAACAAAATGCCAATGCCCAAATGCGAAAAAATTAATAGTAAGGGGTAGTAAAATCCAATCAAAGTCATGTGTCAGTCATTTTTTATGTGTTTTTCATATAAATGTCTATAACTCCGAAGTGAATTGAGATATTTGCACCAAAATTGACACACATATGTATGGGCTCACTCTGAGGACACGTAAAAAAAATGGTGGGACTGAGCCTCTTGGTGGCGCTATAATAGAACAAAACATGAAATTCCCATTGACTTCAATACAGTTTTGTGAAATAAAATGCTATACTAAACAAATGCATTGGTGTAATATTACGAAACTCAGAATATGCCATCAGCACCATCCCCTGAAAGTACTCAAAATATTTCGAGACAGCGCCACCTAGTGGTCAAAAGTTATAAACAAATTTCCAAAAAGGCTAATAACTTTTGAATAAATCTGCCTATTGAAATGCCACTGGTCTTAATAGATTCCTTGGGTCATGCTGAGAACATAGATACCAAGTTTACCTTATTTGGCCGAACTTCCTGTCCGCCATCTTGATTTTCATTCAAAACCTACTTTTTCGAACTCGTCCTAGACCGTTTGTCCGATTTTCATCAAAATCGAATCGTATCATCTCCAGACTACGCGACTAAAAGTTATGGATTTCGTGTCGATAGACGAAACAGTTTTCGTATAGCGCAGCAGCAAAGTTGAGGCATGATGCCAAAAGCACTATTCAGGCTTTATCTCGGCAATGCCTTGACATATTGACACCAAACTTTGTATGTGTCATTGTCACTTCACTCTGACCACATCACATCAGTTTTGTAACTGCGCCACCTATTGGTCGAAAGTGATAATCGCTTAAATCATATTTTTAATTACAGTTTCTATAATTTTTCAGCCATTTCGCCTAAAATCCTCTTTAAATGACTTTAATTGCTCATTCTTGCAGTTAGTCTGACACTTTCAGACATGCTGGCATGTCTTGTCGTCTTATTCTGCTTGGCCGCGGTAATTGCTGCTTGCAGCTATATTTATTATTATTTTTACAGTGTAGGTCAGGTTTTTTTAATTCATCGGAAAGTTCCACTGATGGCGAGCTACCCAATCGAATACTAGGAGAAGAGGAGAAGAAAGACTGAAATCAAGTTAGTTTTTCATTCTTTGCTATGGGAAAGATGTTTTTCTTTTTCTGAATGGAACTGTGAATTGACAGATGCATCGTTGGATTCGAGATACATGACTGAAACTAAATCTGATATCAGTGACTAATTGAACTAAACTGATTTGCTTTCAAAGTATTTTCTTTGACAGAAGAGGGTTATCTTTTTACACAGTGAATCTGCTGTTAATTCACTGTGACGGTAAAAAGGTGACTGTAAACCAGTGATAACCGAGTATATTTGAAGAGTTTTTTCTTTTCTTTTACATTGGACAAATGTGATTTATTTGTTGTTTTTATTGTCCTTTTGTTGATTTAATTGTTTTTCTTTTAAAATGGCCTACTACTTAATTTGGGGAAATCATTGAAAGTAAAGTACTTGTATTATTGACTCATGTGTTCTTCAGTGAATATCCACTACCTCCAGTAGCCGTTCCTGTGATTTTCTGGTGCGTAATTGGTCCATTTACACACTTATCGCCCAAAGTGTTAATAACTTAAATTATGTTTTGTTATTAGAGTCTGCTATCTAATATAGACACTTACCTTTGAATCATATGATTTATGTCACTCTCTACATGTGGCATAGTATAAATAAACCTTCACTTTGTTGCAGAAGCTACAGTATTGTGATAATGTAATAATGAAATTATTACAATTATTTATATTGAGACTTATATTGCTGGACACTCTGATATTTGTTGTTTCTGTGGTCTTTGTGGACTTTGCTGTTTTTTTGCTAACTGTGGTACAGATGGTGGGGGAACATCCAAATGATTATCAGTTGTAGCACACAGTTCTTCATCACTGTCTTCATTGGATTTCTCTTACTTTTCCATCTCATTTCCTTTACAAAGAGAGGTTATTTCTTTTTCAGGTGTGTACTCAACAGTTAAAGGTCCTTCAGTAAGAAGAAATTCTTCGATTTCCTGATTATGCATGATGTCAACATTGCATTCACTTTTGATGAATCTGGTTAGGACTGAATTGGTGATTGATAATAATAGTTCTATATTCCCTAACATAAATGTTACGTTGCCGTTGCATTTTGTGATGTAACTTGATCCTCTCCGTAAGAATTTATAAGATTGACATCTGTGAAATGGATCTTTTGGAGACGTCATTTTGAGGAGTTTGGCATTTGGGACAAAGTTTCATTACACAAATTGCAGCACCTTCAACTGGTGAGGACAGGTGGTTTAGTGATACAGTATTGGGGATGGTTTTGTTTGGTACAGTAGGCGAAATAGGTGCCTTCAAAGGTGTGATGGTGGTCTGCCGTATTGTAGTTAAAGTGAGGTTTCCATTGTACTTTCTTGTTGAAAGATTGGTGAAAGTGTAAGACTGATTGTCTGGTACCAATTCAGTGTGGCCATGACTTTATTAAAAAGAGCCAATTATTCAATCTGGAAATAAAGCAAAAATAACTTTTGTTATTTTATATTTATAAAAGTTGAATATGAAAAAAATGTTATTTTTTTTGAAAAAGTCCTCAGATGACATGTTCGTAATTTATAGCAAAACATCTAGCATTAATTTGATCTCAAACTGATTCATTAAAAGTAGTAATTACTCAACCACCTGCGTGACATTATTAACAACGTTGTTGAACGACCAATTTGTGACAGTACGGTTTCAGGAAACAGTCGTGACTAGCTAGTTGATTTCTTCAACGATGCATCGTACTAGTTAAGCAGCGGGTTACGTTGTTGTACGGGAAACGCACCCCAGAGCGTTACTGACAGAATGGGAAGACAGGTGCTGCAACAATGAAAAATATAAAAAAAAACATTCGGACACAAACTCATATGTTACTAAGAAACTTGCCGCATTCATGAGGATTCATGAAAGAAGTAGTAAAAAAGTTGTCACTTGCTGCCAGTAAAAGTTTAAGATCTGAGGGGGAATCCCAAAATCATGAAACAGAGGTCCAGGCCAACAGATACATCTAATGCATTTAAAAGCTCCACAAGAGTCCAAATCACCATATTTATTCATTTACTATAATCCATTAAATCCTTTAAAATTCCTTTAAAATTCCCTTGTGAATCCCAGGCCCTGACATGTGACATTTAGATCAGGTTATGCAAATGACACGAGTCCTCTCATCTGAATATGGAGTCCTGCTATGTCCTCTGCGAGAGAGCAAGGACATGCTGATTGGAAGATTGAGTCTGAATATGCAAATTCCCAAATGCACTAGTCAACTTTAAAAGCAGAATATGTAAAAGTGGTCATGTGTTCCCTGACAGTCCGTCAACAATATGTGTACAGATGTATATGTGGAGAGAAGGATTTCTGAAGGGTAAAATGTTAAGTCAGTCTTTCTTTCTTTCTTTCTTGTGCTTTATGATTGAAAGTTCTATTCTAGAATCTATTTTATCAAAGTGATGTGTTTCCTCTTAGGATCCCTTGGGAAAAGCCGGTAGAGTCACAAACCTCAACTAAAAAGCATCTCTGGAGAAAATCCCTCTAGAGAATGACACCTTATAAGACACCTAACACATGCTTTAGCAACGTCCTATATATCCATGGCTATTATTAAGCAGTCGTTCAGAAATAATGATTGCATCTGACCCACATTATAAACACAAATGCAACAGCGTACCTCTATGAGCCACACATTCCCTCATTTAAAATCAAACAACACATTACTCACAAGAATAATTACTCTGATATTTTCAAACTTGAACAGTCTTAATATTACCATACATCAAATGTGTATAATGATTTAGCTGAATAATTAATGGACAGAGAGAGGCAAGCCATGAGTACATTACTCTGAGGACTGCGAGAGGCATTGCAGAGAATGTTATATGTCTGCTTTCATTTGAGAAAATGCTGTGTGGAAAATACAAGCTTACATTACATCCTAATCAAGAAGAATTTTGAACAGTAGTTTGTATTACTTCCTCTCATTCATGATTTTGAGATTAATATTGTGAAATGTTGCAATGAAGATCTAAATTAAAGCAAGCCGTGGGAGGCTGTGCATTAAAGTGAGTTTATCATGGTTGAGCAGCGCAAAGCAGATAAAATATAAATAAAATAGGTTTTGTTTTAATTTGTCTAGTGAACTGTATGTAAATTATCTAAATTCACTGATTTTGTTCAAGTCTTTTAGTTATTTAATACAAATATATATATACACATAAATCATGAATATGTACTTTTAAATTGAAAAATAGACCAATTTGAATAGATACATTTGTAATATGTGATTGTTAATCATCTGACTATATAGTAATACATCCTGATATAGTTGTAAATTGGAATGTAGAGTTTTATTTAAATTAGGGCTGTCAATAGATTAATGTGCTTTATGTAGCAATATTCTAAATGAACTGATTTTGTTCAAGTCAAATGCAGTGTTAATGGGAGTCAATGTTCTCTCTGCCATCTCTGATGTAATAAGCCTGGTTTTCTTTACATTAGCGCTGTTTTGGACTGATTGTTTGAATGTATTCGCTTACTGGATCATTGGACTGAAAACTTTCCTAGAATTTAGCGGCTTAAAATGATCTGATTGCAAACAGAGAAGCAAAAGCGGGTTAAAGGGTTAGAATAGAAATTTCTGCCTACACTGTAAAAAATCCAACTTACGTTTTGTATGACAAATTCAGTTTTTAAAGTTTATTCAACTATTTAACATGAAAAAAGTTGAGAAAAGTTGAAATAACTCAAACACATAAGTTGAGAAAACTCAAAAATGTCCTGCAGCTGGTTGCCTTAAACTTTTAAGTTTTCTCAACTTTTTTTTTTTTTTTTTTTACAGTGTATAGGGTTACAGGTGCTTAAAATATTTAACTATATATGAATGTATAAATATAAATATTCAGGTTTACAAGTACAAATTCAGTCTGTCAATAACTCAATTATACCCACAATTTTAAATTAAATATTTTTTTTAATTATATCCTTTCTGATATATTGACAAAATAATTTAAAACATATATCTTGAACTTAGCAAACATTTCAATGCATATCAAATCAAATCTCAAATCTGACAATCATATGTTTTTTCTTTAGCTCAGACCAGGGTAAAAACTCTATATTTTTCTACTGCTAATGCACGTACATGTTCTAGAACTGAAACCAGATGATGGCTATTAATATGGACGTTGGCTCTTAAAATTGGTACTTCCTTTTCTGATGCGTCTGGTTTTTTCCATTTGTTTTTCAAGTGGTCCATCTTCTCCTCCTTTTGGCGTCTCTGTTTCAGATTTAGGTATTTTTGTCTTATATATATATATATATATATATATTTATTTTTATTTTTTTCTAGGACTTGCCTTCAGAGAAAACAGCAGTCCCTAACCACAGAGGTAGCACCGATCTGAAAACAGAAGTAGGCATATTAGACAGGGACCCCAGCGCTGTTGTACTGACTTCAGTGTTCCGCATTTCAACTCCTCCACCGAATCATTACAAAATCAATGTGAGAGTAAACCGCTCTCCACCATGTGAATTTCTGTCCCTGGAACCCTGCGTTACGAAAAGTGTGTGTGCATTTGAGCAGAGTGGATGGGCTGTGTTTTTTACTACACTACCTTCGACAGACCTGTGGAAGATGTTGTATTGACCTCTGTCAGTTGCGCCCGCTCCACTCCAGCAGAAACGCTTTGTGTCCTCTGGGGTGGAACACTTTTAGTGGAACATCTTAATCATGGAACATGTGTCACTGGGAAGGAATTAACCGCAGAGAGGAAATCTCCCCTCAGGACAAACCACTGCTGGTGTCAGCTTCCTGCTCAGAGTGTTACAAAAACAACCGATATATAAAAACAGACACGCTGTAGGGATAAATAACACACACGTGCACAGCTCAGCTGAGATTTCCATGTATCATTTATGGATGAAGTTTAACCATAAAACTTCTGGTAAGTAGCTCATATATGGGGGAACGGGGCTAACACTTTACCTAACACTTTTTGACTTTGTCGGTTTGTACAAATCCACTGAAATAATGGAAGTGAGTGGAAGTGAAAAGGAGACAGAGTGATGATTTATTATATAAAATAATAAACACATTTTGAAGTTTGACAATGCACACACTGCAAAACAGCTATAGAAACACATTCAGATATTGAAAATAATACATAACAATTACAAAGAAATGGCAAGCAACACATTGAATATAAAGACTAATATAAAGTATTATTTCTGGTTATACAGTACTTTATTTTAAGGTGTCCGTGTTACAGTGTAGTTAAAGAACTGAGAAATAACAATTAACTACATGTCCTTACTATAGAGTTAGGGCTAAGATTAGGGTGTGGTTTAGGGTTAGTTGCATGTAATTATGCATAATTTACAGTAATTACTATAGTAACTATAGTATAGTAACATCATAAAATGTTACTGCATTTTAATGTAAAATGTACTTAATCTGTACTTAATAATCTTTGTTTTATTTACAGAATTCCTTAATAGTGTGCACAATTTTTTGTGTACACAAGTTTGAGCTTTCCTGTAGCTCAAACACTAGAGCATTAGCGCTTGCAACGCCAAGGACATGGGTTCGACTCCTAGGGAAAACAAGAACTGATTAGAATGTAAATGTGTACCTTGAAATGCAATGTAAGTCGCTTTGGATGAAGGCATCTGCCAAATGCATAAATGTACAATAATGAAAAGGAAAATTCTATAACACTTAATTTTAAAGTGTACTTATGCACATGCATAATTACATGCAATTAACCATACACTCTATTCCTAACCCTGTAGTAAGTACATGTTGTTAATTAATATTACTCAGTACTTAAATGTATAATTATACAGTAACAAGGACATGATCAAAAAAAATGTAACTGAGCATTCTTTTTAAAATCTAGTTTAAAACACATGGAAATGTACTCTTTGTATTCATAGTGGGTTCATTATGTTTTTAAAAAAACGTTTAAACATTTACCAGAACAATTCAAATGAATGGTTTTAAAAATGTAATGTTGTGTATCCATCAAGTTAATCAATTAACACATTTTTCTTATACCTATAATGCATATGAGTGTACACACTTAATCATTATTTTCAAAAAGAACACATCGTTCTAACGAACATCCGCCAACAGCATTGCAAAGTTGTGTGGTTGGAACGACAGCTCTCGAGCTGTGGTTAGAAGCATAGTTTGTTTTCATTATTTTCAATTGTAAAAAGCCTTTTCTACATTATTATATCATTCATTATTTATTCAAAAATATCAATTTTTTGGGGAGTCTCACAACATGATATTTTACAACCTGAACTAACCTTTCCTTGTCATAAAAATATCAGATTTTATGATATTTTAAGACTTTTTAACCTTGACACACTTTCATGCAGGCCTGAATCCTCTTTATAAGCTCTTTATACAATACAGATTGTTTCAAAGCAGCTTTATAGAGATAAAGAGGAAAATGATGCTTCAATGATGCAAACAGAGTTTAATTCTGCTGTAAAGCAGCTCCAGAAAACAGAGTCATTGTTCAGCTGAGGTCAGTTCAGTGCTGATTCAGTTCTGTTCAATAGCTGTGTAAAGATCATCAAATATAAAAATGCTATAAAGCAGCTCTGGAGGAAACAGTGATGTCATCGTGCAGCTCAATTCAGTTTTCATCCTACAGTCTCAGTCCAGATGCGACATGACAAAGTTCCGAGAGTAAAATGATGCCCCGTTCTATTTCTGACATACTCCAAGCCCTTATGCTACTTCTGATATGAAGGACAAATGGATTTGCAACAGTCGCTTTGTTGCGTCCAGTGTGGAAAGCTTCTAGCTGTTGTGGCGTGGCGGGATGTGACGTGACACCAATTGTTGTCTCTTGACTGCTGTGACCCATCTTCAGTTTCAGTTTCTTCAGTGAATTGCACCATGATTTGTCACGGTCTAGGTTGATGAAAGGAGCAAGGACTCAAGTGCAGGAACAATGGGTATTTATTAAGTGGTAAAAATACAAACAAAAACTCCCCATGGGGGGAAACAAGGCAGGCATCAAGATTAACAGAACTATGGCAGGAAACACAAGGGAACATAGACGACGAACCAGCACAGGACTGCAAACACAAGGAGACTAAATAAGGGCGCAAAAAAAAGAGGGTAACGAGGGAAGGCAGGTGGGGCAAATTAATCAATAATTAGGTAACAAGATGGGAGGGGCTAGACAATCGACAGGAGAGCACATGGCACAAGGAAACACATGACAAGCCATGTGCTCACAACAAACAGTACTATAACACAAGCACATGACAAACCGGGAGTGTCAGAGCTCTGTCACCAAACCAAGATATAAACTAGACAAGTGACAGAACCCTGACACTCTGTGAAGCTCTGGCTTGGCCGACCTGACGTGAAGAAGCTCAGGCTCGGCAGGCCTGATGCGCACGGTCTAGCTCAGCAGGCCTGACGTGAAGAAGCTCTGGCTCGTTCGACCTGACGTGAAGAAGCTCTGGCTCGTTCGACCTGACGTGAAGAAGCTCAGGCTCAACAGGCCTGACGTGAAGATGCTCTGGCTGGGCAGGCATGACGTGAAGATGCTCTGGCTGGGCAGGCATGACGTGAAGATGCTCTGGCTGGGCAGGCATGATGTGACGTGACTCAGGAATGACAGCGGGCTGCTCTGGGACAGCCTCCTTGGCCATTTCTATGAGAGCAGGCGGCTCTGGAACAACAGCAGGCGGCTCAAGGATGGCATTATACTGCCCTGGAACGGCTGCTCAGGGATGGCATCCAGGGTGTAAACAGGACTAGAGGAAGCCTTTCTTGAGGTGTGTGTTGCCCAGGCACGCAGGACAGCAACTACATAAAATGTGAAAAATCACCCTCTTGGCCAAGGCAGGACTGACGGTAACAGCCTCAGTGGCTGAGACAGGAAAAGTTGGCGGCCCTGGGACCACCAAAGTCGGGTCCTCCTGGACCACCGGGCTTGGGACTGCTGAAGTCTGGTCCTCCTGGGCCACCGGCCGAAGGGAAGCAACAGGAGCCCTCCTCTTCCAATGAGGGCAAGGTGATGTAGGAATAACTGCCTCTGGGGGCGCTGCAGCTTCTTCAGCCACCACTGGATAGGAGGCTGATGGGTCAAACCTTTTCTTCCTCCTCCCTCTCCCCCAAGGAGTCATCAGAGGACCAGGGACTTGGCAGTTTGTGAGGTAAATGGGAGGTGGGCCAAGAGGCGGAAGGCCACCCTCCCATCCGCAATGGTAAACATACCCCACAAACTGCCAGAATAATAGTATCCCCAGCAATCCCAGCTCCCAGGCAGGCACAGGCTCATTAAAGGGATAGTTCACTTTGAAATTAAATTTTGGTATGTTTTAGCTTACCTCAAGGGCATCCAAGATGTAGGTGTCTTTTTTTCTGCCGTAGTTTCAATTTTGATATTTTTAGGTCAACCCGTTCTTGTCTGTCTGTCCTATAATGCAGGTCTGTGGTCACTGTCTCAAAGAGCATGCACAGAGTCCAAATTAAAACAATTCCCCATCGTCCAAATTAAACAATTCCCCATCGTAAGTACACATTGATGGCCTAAGACACGAAACGAGCGGTTTGTGTGAGAAAACGAACAGTATTTATATCGTTTTTTAACTCTTGTACACAACCACGTCCAAGTGATCTGAGGGCGCTCGCGCATCCTGCTGTGTGACGTGTGCGCAGACTGGTGCATAGATATATATACACTAGAATAGATGCCGCCTTGCCTACGGCATTCGTTCCAATGAACGGATGCGCGCGCGCCCTCAGATCACTTGGACGTGGTTGTGTACAAGAGTTAAAAAACGATATAAATACTGTTTGTTTTCTCACACAAACCGCTCGTTTCGTGTCTTAGGCCATCAATGTGTACTTACGATGAGGAATTGTTTAATTTGGACGATGGGGAATTGTTTTAATTTGGACTCTGTGCATGCTCTTTGAGACAGTGACCACAGACCTGCATTATAGGACAGACAGACAAGAACGGGTTGACCTAAAAATATCAAAATTGAAACTACGGCAGAAAAAAAGACACCTACATCTTGGATGCCCTTGAGGTAAGCTAAAACATACCAAAATTTAATTTCAAAGTGAACTATCCCTTTAAGGCTGGTGTTGAATGTGTCCTTTAGCACTGTGTCACTGATGTTGAGTCGCTACAAACAGCAACTGGTAAGTGAGGTCCTACACACTGTTCTCCCCTTGCCAGAGAGAAAGGAGCTTGCTACGTTTTTCCACCATCTGATGAGTGGAGGGGCAGGGAGATGGAAAAAGGAAGATATCCATTGTTTGCTGAGTCCTCAGTTGGCTGGTTCATTCTGTCACGGTCTAGGTTGATGAAAGGAGCGAGGACTCAAGTGCAGGAACAATGGGTATTTATTAAGTGGTAAAAATAAAAACAAAAATACAAACAAAAACTCCCCATGGGGGGGGAAATCAAGATCAACAGAACTATGTCAGGGAACATAGACGACGAACCAGCACAGGACTGCAAACACAAGGAGACTAAATAGGGGAGCAAACAAATGAGGGTAACGAGGGAAGGCAGGTGGGGCAAATGAATCAGTAATCAGGTAACAAGATAGGAGGGGCTAGAAAATCTACAGGAGAGCACATGGCACAAGGAAACACATGACAAGCCATGTGCTCACAACAAACAGGACTATAACACAAGCACATGACAAACCGGGAGTGTCAGAGCTCTGTCACCAAACCAAGATATAAACTAGACAAGTGACAGAACCCTGACATGATTATAAGACCCTGTAGCAAGAAGAAGTTGAACAAGTCTTTAGGCCCCTGCGTTCCAATGCAGCTGGCTATAGGCAGCGAAGGGCAACCAGGCAACCAGGTTTAGAACAGAGCTAGTCAGTGAAGAACTTGTCTCAAGAAGCTGAGCTGTTTGCATCTACCTTCAGTCGATACAAACATAAATGCCTGAAAAATAACCAGAAGAAAAGTCTCTGTCTCCCTTTCAATCTTCCTCAAGTGTTTGCAGTTCTGACGGCCTCACTGAGCTAACAGGTAAACAACAGTTCTCCTTGTTACGCTGATCACCTAAAGCAAGCCATCTACCTCCAACTGCCTCAACATACTTGAATAAAAGATGAGTTTTTCTTGGTATACCTCATGAATGTCAGACACACTGCTTTTTCTCAGTTTCTCTAGTTTGCCTTCAGTTTAATAAGCTCCATCCATGCCCTCTACTGGATGTTGGGCTTGCAATAGAGAACATAGTCACAAATCAAATTAGTGACTATGATGACAAACTAGTGACGGGAAATGGTGCAACTGAGTCCAAACAGGTTGACATCATGACAGTTACGTTCCAGTCTTTGGATATAGAGCAGGATTTTGAGTGCTGAGTTGAGGATATCTCTGAGAGAACACACACAAACATGCAGAGAGACCAACCCAGGACACCCCAAAAATTAAGCATATAATCCTCAGCCTGTATTGAGGTCTGCTGTCCTGCAGGTGACCTGTCCTGACTCTGTGTTTGTTATCTACAACTTGCCAGCATTGCCTGCTGGTCCTGTGTCCGCCCCTTTGGCCTCCTGGGAGATCGTGTCCTGGCAAACATATCCACAACAGGACGACACTCTGACCTTGAGACAGGCATTCACTCCTCTCTGATCTTTGTCTTGCGCTGTTTACCTTTCCTCCCCTTCCCTCTCTCTGGGAATGTTTGCAATGGCATCCTGTATACTGCGCATGCTGTTTTTGCAGAATACAATATATTAAGACAGTATGCACAGATATCATAGATTCTATAGAATACCCAGACTACCAGATGAAAATTGTTCAGTATAGAGAACCATGAGATGAGTGCAATTTGCACAATGCAGTGTGCTTGACGTTTATTTCCAATGTGATGAATTGCGATCAGCTGCAATTTTTATTCGATTGGGCTGTCAAAAATATATTTTTATACAAAACTTAAGAAAAAAACCCCCCAAAAAAACCAACCAACCAAACAAAAAAAAAAAAAAGACCTATAAAAATAAACATGGAAAACATATACATATAAAAACAATCCCTTGATGTTGACAACTGTGATTTCAACAGTTTGAAACAATGTAAAATGTAAAATTGTAAACAATGATGCCCTCAATTGATTTATTTTATTTTTTGTGTGAAACATTTTTACACTTATATATAAATACAGTATATATTATGAAGTAAATTTGAATAGCTACATTTAGTACCATTACAAATAACATTGAGTAGACCCAACGAGTTAAGATAACTCAAATATTAAAGGGAAAAAAACATATTTATGAGTAATGTGAACTCATTTTGGAATCAGTGATAATTGTAGTTCATGTAGTCAGTATAATTTCTCCATTCACAATTATTTTCATTGAAATTTAACACAAATAATAAGTATATATATTTTTTAGTAAAATACTAAATACTAAACTATTTCTTTTCACGTAAAAAAAAATATACATCTTTAATAGAATTACGTTTTTGACTAAATTAACTGTTGGATTTTTGGATTCACATAAATGATATGCAGAGATTATATTAAGGTAGCATAGTTGTATATTATTGTGATATTTACAAAGCCACTAAAGTATTTTTTTAGAGTGTAGAGTTGAAATGTCAACTATTAATATACTTAATGTCAAAACTGAAAAGTATTGGTATAAATTGTTCAACACTTAAAAATGTGCTATTTATTTTTATCTTCATTAGATTATGTCATCAGCATAGAAACATTCAAATGTCAAACTTGACATTTGAATAATTTGTGAGTCATGCTTGCTTAATGCTATTTATGTTGCATGCCTATGTAGGCGGCAAAAAAAAAAAGACACCTAGGTTTTAGAATAGAGCAACAATATGCAGTTCATAATATACACTCTGCAATTGTAGAGTACGTAGTATGCTAGTATTCCATTCCAAACATAGGTATATCTTTCCTCCATTTCCTCCATTTTGTTCTATTTCTGCTGGTGGCCACACCTCTCCTGATGTCTTGGGTCTGTTTATTCTTTTTTTTCCCCCCATCTACTCCATCTCTTCTCCCCCTCCCTCATCTGGAGACTGTGTCCCGCTTGGCTGACGTTAGTGGCGTGTGTGACAGGGTTCATTCAGCATCGGGATTAGCTGTCAGACCGCATGTGTTCACTGCCATGGTAAACAAATGGACAAGTCTGTTCAGACACGGCAGCGAGTCTTACTTTTCAGCGCCTTCGTAATCAGTATATGACAGTTACTAAATACTCAACTGCAAATCATTTACAGAATGTCCCTACATGCTCTTAGTGTTGTGTCATGAAGATAAAGTTGTGTCTGCTTGACTTATTATAACTTTTTAGGTTGACCTTTTTGACCTTTATGCTTGGAATAAAATAGTAGCATACTGCTTACTGTATAATCCTCAATATAGGCCTATATATACACCTTCCGGCCACTTTATTAGGTACACCTTGCTAGTACCGGGTTGGGCCCCTTTTTTCCTTCAGAACTGCCTGAATTCTTTGTGGCACAGATTTAACAAGGTCCTGGAAACATTCTTCAGATAGTTTGGTCTATATTGACATGACAACATCATGCAGTTGCTGCAGATTTGTCGGCTTCACATACATGATGTGAAGCAGAAGATGGGTACATATTGTGGTCATAAAGGGACGGACATGGTCAGCAACAATATTCAGGCTGTGGCGTTTAAACAATGCTCAATTGGTTCTAAACAGCCCAAAGTGTGCCAACAACATATCCCTCACACCATTACACCAGCAACACTAGCAGCCTGAACCGTTGATATAAGGCAGGATGGATCCATGCTTTCATGTTGTTTATGCCAAATTCTGACCCTAATATTTGAAACTCACAGCAGAAATCGAGACTCATGAGACCAAGTTTTTCCAATCTTTTATTGTAACAAGTGGTTATTTGAGTTATTGTTGCCTTTCTATCAGCTCAAACCAGTCTGGCCATTTTACTTTGACCTCTGGCATCAACAAGGCATTTTCGCCCACAGAACTGCCATTCACCGGATATTTTCTCTTTTTCTGACTATTCTCTGTTAACTCTTGAGATGGTTGTGCATGATTCCAGTAGATCAGCATTTTCCGAAATAGCCCGTCTGGCACCAGCAACCATGCCATGTTCAAAGTCACTTAAATCATCTTTCTTGGCTGATTAGTTATTGTTAATGAGCAGTTGAACAGGTGTACCTAAAGTGTCCGGTGAGTGTATATGAAATGTTTAACATTACATACTACACACACACATATATATATATATATATATATATATATATATATATATATATATATATATATATATATATATATATATATATATAATGTACACTGTACCAAGTGTACATACTGAGGAAAAAAAAAAACCTGAATGTATCTTATTGTCAGGATTATGTTTTGTTCAGTGTGTTTTAGTTCTGTTTTCTTGTGTGACCTAGTTTCCAGTTTGTTCCCTTGATTAATCATTCAGTTCACCTGCCATTAAACTAATTAGCTCATTAGTTCCCTCATTTTGTCTGGCATTATTCTCCCCCATTTTGTTCACTTCTTTGTCCTGTCTCGTCAGTATTTTATGTGGTTGTATTCTGTTTCCTGAGTCCTCCTTGTCTGTTGGATTTATTGGGTTAAAGACTGTTTTACTGATCTCATTCATATTTGTGCGATTGTACAGCCACCTGTGACACTTATGTGTTTTGTCTTTAATAATAATAAATAAAAAAATAGATAAACAAACAAACAGAAACAAAGGCTCCTTGGGGCCAATGCAAGTTAAGGTCTGTTTTTGACTTCCACCTCATTATGTAAAATATTATTCATTTTATTAATTTCATCTTGTGGACTGTCATGCATATGGAAATGTTTTTTTCCCCAGTTAAAGCTGCATTAGCTGTGTTCATTGCAGTGGGGAGAGAGATTGCCTCAGCACACAAATGCTTTATGAGAATTCAGCATCAGTATCTGTCTCTGTCAGAACACAAATCGCAAAGAGGAGAACACTTTATTGCTTATATCTATCACTGGGTTCAGGGGGTGGGCTGTGTTAATGTTTTGGTGTGGTGGTCTTCAATAAAACGAAGCGTATTGAATCGAGGCAAACACGG
Source organism: Squalius cephalus (assembly GCF_949319135.1). Lineage (NCBI taxonomy): Eukaryota > Metazoa > Chordata > Actinopteri > Cypriniformes > Leuciscidae > Squalius > Squalius cephalus. The sequence continues at coordinate 39,493,598 of NC_137127.1, read as the reverse complement.
CAAGTGTCCAGCACTGTTCCTCCTTAATGTTGTGCTTAATTTTTGATGAATTCAGTAATAGAGTTTTGCAGGATGTATCGGGTCTTCTGATGTGCACAGAGCTCACATAAAATACATTCATCTGCAGAAACCGAGACAGAAAATGAGATGGATTCGGTTAAAATGGCAAGAGGAAGATGGAGGGTTTTATACAGCACTCTTCTGAGTAATCAAAGAAAGATATTAAAGATATACCTGTGGTTTCATGCTGTAGCCCAGAGCCACACACAAATTGCCCAGGGAAGTATCTTTATAGAGACAGAGAAAGAAAGATTAAAGGAAAGTTTTTCAGGGAAGGTAGTCAGGAATCTGTAGCAGCCAAAATTATATTTGAATTACACTCCCTCTGAAACCAACCACTGATACTCTTTTCCTGAACAGTATAGTAGTCTATAGTATGTCTATTAAATTCAGAATGAAATGAAAATGAATGAAAATTTATTTTACTTAATACATTTATTTTAATATTGTACTTAATAACACTTAATATTGTTGAATAATGTTTTTATTTAATTAACATTACTGGCATTTAAGTACATTTTTATTTATTTATTTATTTATTCTCATGTATTTTGTTTTGTTTTCATTGTTATTCTATTTGATGTGTGCGCATTGATGCTTTGACAATTTGAATGCAACACAAACATGTCAGTAAAGTACTCAAACTTAAATCTGAGGAATAAAAAGAGACAAATCAAACCATTGAAATCGATGAACAGTGAATTTAAAAAAGAGGCTTTCAAAAATGTAGAAATGCTTGATTAATCTTCATAACAACTAATTTGGTTTATGGAGGATCAATGCTTTTGCTCTTGTATAAAAGCCTCCAGCACATGTGTGAACTGTATGCCCTGCTGAAAAATCCAGAATAAACCAGTATGAATACCATGTTGGTCCAAGCTGGTTTATGCTGGTTAGAGCTGGTATAATAGTGATGCTGTTCTCAAGCAAAACTGAGCTGGTGTAGCTGGACCACCAGCACTCTCGCTTCCCATGCTCGGGACCAGCAAACCAGCAAGCAGCATCCCATTCTGGTTCCAGCGTGCAAAACATACCATATGCTGGTGACCAGCAATCCTGGATTTTTCAGCAGAATGTCTGCTCAGATTTTGCAACATTTCTGGCACCCAATGTTCCCACAAGGACAGTAAAACCTGATATCTAAAATTGTGTAGAGCATTAAACAGCACTGAGGAAACAAGCAAAATAACATATTAGGCTAAATAATGACTTTATGAATGTTCGGCATGGAACTGCAGTCAGATTTTCGGATTTTTGCATTTTTGTCTTTTCAGACCAATGCATTAAATAATGGCAGACTGGTGGAATAAAAATACAGGTTCACTCTATAATAGTCAATAAGTGCCACTAATAGTAGGTTTTGCTTCGCAAAACACTGTCTGAGCGCCACCAAGTCGTGTAACAGCATGTGACCAAAAGCGCTAATTGTTTTGCCAGTTTTCTTAGCAGTGCGATGTTAAAGCGATTAGAAACCCTCTACATAAAAAAAAAAAAAAAAAAAAAAAGATAAACATTTGTCGAGTTGACGGCATGCAGATGTTCATGTCAGACAGACGCATTAACAGCCATTCATTCAAATCAAAATGTTTACCACCAAATATATTTCACCAAATATTCGCCTTGATGTGAACAGGCCTTAAGAGGGCATCACGCATACATTCACATATTTACCTTGTCGCCTCTCTTTTTCTCCGCCTCTGTTTGCAATGTCGTTCCTCTGCCGATCATGCTAAACAATAAGGGATGCTAATTTCAGCTCTGCTGCTAACTTCCTTCAGCAGCTAATTACAGCCAATTAAGTGGGAGACTGTCAGAGCCGATGGCTCTGCCTTCTGATTGGTATTGTTCCAGTGATTACTAAGAAAAGAGAATGTCACACTCAGAAAGAGAGAAAGGGAGAGAGAGTACGCAATGCTCGACTGTCTGTGGATGATCTCATTTTCAGTTCATTCCTCACTCCTTAGGACACTGACAGCATCTACTAATGAACACACGACCACCCTTTATGTGACAGAGAGAAAGAAAGAGCAGACGAAAGAGTGGAGGATAATGATCTTTCTGCAGAGCCTCTCAGGATGTGCAAAACATTTGTTTCCTGTGGAGGACAATGATGTTGCCCCCCCCCCCCCCCTCTAGTAATAAATGTGGTGGGTGTAATTCTATTTCCAGTATAATTCCCCTCTGTGTGTCTTTAATTGCGTTCTTGTGTTCGTTTCATGCCACTTGCCAGTGTCTTGCCTTTTTACAGATGAGGTTGGGCTTAATGATGTCTGTCCGAAGATTTAGACCAAGATGGTGGAACAACAGTGAATGTAATTGAATGGAAAAAGATCATTAAAGCAGCTGAAAGCAATTTATTTATTTATTTTGTAATACCATGAATAAAATGTTCCTTCTATCTGAGATAATCACACCCACCTCTGTGACAGCCCTATCCACCTTATTCCTGACGAACTTACTGCGTTTTGAATTATGGATGGCACTTCCGGTTTGGGGAACTTCCATTCAAAAAGGCTGAAACGAATCATTTCAAATCATAAGGTTGCCCTACAAATAAAGCTGATCCATCAATTTTCCTTCATGAATTATTTTCAGGCATCATGAGAATAACGTTATACTTATTGGTATTTTAACGTGACATGTTATAACAATATCTACGGTAAGAGCTCTTTTCAGTCGCTGCTTTCTTTTCCTCATGATTATTTTCCCTTTGCAATCCACTGTAAAAGTATGAAAAAGGTCAACATATACTGCACATTTGTGGTCTGTTCTCCCGAATTTTATATTCCATTAATAATTCACTGGAATGCAAGAAGAATCTCTCGCTATTCTCCCGGAGAAATGCAATTTATAATCTGTCAAAATGACGGAAATCACTTTGAAATAGTATCACGTAATGCTGAAGTTAATGAACATTTTTGATTATGGCAACATAAGTTACATAATACAGATATTACTACAGTGATATTTAACCCCTCCATTATTGCTGTGGAAATCGTGCTTTTGGGGTTATTTGGTCTGTTGAAAGTACCTTGTTGATGCTTTTACACTTTTAAATTTCCTTTCAATGTTCGATGGTTGAAGGTTGAGTAGATTAATGTCATCTCATTGTGACACTTTTTTAACGTATTGCGTTGATAGAGCGAGCCTTTCACTGATTGTTTACAGCTTAACCAAAGTTACACCCATAATTCGCGCAAAGCGTCATGGGGCGTAGGAATAAGGTGGATAGAGTGGTGCAGTTATGACGTCAGAACCATTAAAAATGTACGTTTTTCCTAAGTTTTTCCATAAGACAGCTTGGTGTGTGCAGTGTATGTTATAGAACAAAACGTCAAAGTATTGTCAAATTATGTTTACCACAGGCTTTATTTTACTTGTAAATTGAAAAAAAAACATTATAAATCATGCTCCCGCAAAAGAGATATATAGTGTAACGAAATAACCTAAAACCATTTAAGTTTAAAAACTAATATTTATGAACTTATTCAGCCGACATAAAGAGAATATTTCTCAATATTAATTTAAACAATAAATCCACTTATTGTGTAGCTGAAACTTAATTAAATTGCATAAAATAATTTGTTTTGCATGAGTGTTTGGCATGGTATTGGATATGACAATGTTATTATGTTTGATCTTGGCGGAATAGATCTGCTAGACCTTTTATTTTGCACCGAACTGTATCTGTTGTAAAATCACTGTAATGAATGGTCTTGTGGCATATAGTTTTAATATTCTTATATAAAATGTTTGAAAATAATTGATATATGTTCAGTGCTGATGCATGGTTTTCTGACTGATTGAGTTTCTAAGTGTTTATCGGAGTTAAGCAACCAAATTTGTCATGTCAGGGTCTACAGTGTTTGTTGATCATATATCTGGGAGGTCTAAGAACTTGTGTACGTCTTTGTGTGTTTCCTGTAGTTTATTCTGAAAAAGCTGCTGGCTAGAGAGAAGCGCAAACACTCTCACTCAAAATCCAACAGACCAGCTTATTTATTAAACTCAAATTCATTTTAAGATGAAAAGAAAATAATTTAATCAATGGTTTCTCTCTCTTACAAGCCTGTGGCAAATCAGATTCAGTGCATCCAGGAGGAAGGGTAGTGTGGTGCTGTTGTTTACGGACTGTTTGTTGTTTATTTACAGCAGTGCACAGATGTTTGTTGATGAGGAAAATGCTCCAGAGACTTCTGGAATACACAACACATGCGTTACCACTCCTGCCCCTTCATGGACTTCATGTATAATAAGAGGAAAAACAATATGTTACTTTCAATCTCTCTCTCTCTCTCTCTCTCTCTCTCTCTCTCTCTCTCTCTCTCTCTCTCTCTCTCTCTCTCTCTCTCTCTCTCTCTCACACACACACACGCACACACACAGCTTGTTGGTTACTATCATTCCCTCTAAACTCTGCCTAGGTTTTTGATGTTACAGTGCTCTCCAACAACTCCTGATACGGTTGGTTACTGTGATCCTAAAATAGACACACAGCAGATTATATCAGATTTTTGTTTACACTCCAACACTTCAATCTATTCATGCTGACATAGTTGAAATTTATGGCACAGGTATGAAATAATGTTCAGAAAGTCTCAGGTTGCGTATGCAAATATATCCAATGCAGGCTCATTGGAAAAAAAATTCTGTCAAATTATATTTCATTGCTTGCTGAAGGTTTTGTGGCACTTTCAAATTAAAACACATTCGGTTTTGTCCGAAACAGAGGAACGTGAATCTGGCAACTTTTTATCACGTTACAAACACTAATGTTAACCAAAGCAAATGTGAAATAAAAATGCATTTTCTGAAGGAACCATGCTATTTTAGCTTGCATTTAAGATTTTGAGCTCTTTTAACATGACATGTTATACAGGACTCATAGCCCAACACTCTGAACTGCAAGTGTAATGTTGTACCAGGTGAGCTACCTGGCAAGTTTACTACATCACAAAAGCCATACATGTAGCTGGTCATGCGATGCAAACCAAAAAAAAAAAAATATTAATTTACAAATCATGCACAATGGTAAACATGTTTTGATGTCATAATCTTAAAATTTACAAGTTGAAAAGTCTGAGTTACAATAATTTGTAACAGTACGAATATAAAAACAACGACGTAATAAGGGTGAACTACTGAGTAGATGAGTTTTGTTTGCCTGTTTGGCGTGATTATGTTTTATGCCCCCAACAATTCAATAGAATTCTCATTCCATTATACTCATTAACTTCTGGGTAAAGCCCTTCCCCCTTCCCCCCCCCCCCCCCCAGCAGATAGATAATGCTAGATACAAGGAAAGGCTGGTATCTTGCTAATAAACGCCTAACTGAAAACACAATGGAAATGGGAAGGGGAATTTTAAGGATATTATATTCACGCTAGCATTTAATTTTAGACAGCTTTTGTAATTTAAGAAATCAAAAACTTCAAATGGCTCCATGGACAGTCGCAGTATGACTTCTGCTATAGATGATCATTCAAGGAACAAGCTGAATTCGGAACTGAATACTACTATGTTACTATGTTTAACGTATATTTCAAAGGCAGAAATAGTAAGAGCATTATGCTATGCGGTTCCGAATTTGGCAAAGGTCAGCAGCAACAGTGAAGGGGAGAGAATAGCTGTTAAACACAACCAAGGATCCTGAGGCTGTTGTTAAAGATGGTTTTAGGTGTACAAAAAACAGTAAAAGATTCCATTTTCATGAAAAATTGAATCCACACCGAACTGCAATTAGTGCTGTCAGCACTGGCAATGCTGGTATTAATGTTGCTCTTACTTTAGGTAAGCAAAAGCATATGGCAGGGGCAAAATTGCTTTTGTGGGTGTTATATCCTCTATCCAATATCTTGCATGACAGGGGTTAGCAATTCAAGGACACACAGATGAGGAGTCCAATTTTAAGTTATTTAACTTGGGTACTCAAACTGACCCAAAGTCATGGAGAGCAAGTGACCTTTATGGATATTTTAAATGAGATGACTGAAATGATGACCCATGGTGTATTGTGAAACTAATCCAAAAAAGAAAGTGAAGTAAGTAATTTTTTTTTTTTTTTTTTCATTATGAATGAGTCGCCTGGAAATACCATCTACAGGGGTGTCAAACTCAGTTCCTGGAGGGCCACAGCCCTTCAGAGTTTAGCTTCAACCATAATTAAACACACCTGATCAGCTAATCAAGTCCTTCAGGCTTATTTGAAAACTGCAGGTGTGTGTCCGTTGAAGCAGGGTTGGAACAAAACTCTGTAGGGCTGTGGCCCTCCAGGAACTGAGTTTGACACCTGTGATCTAGAAGCAGGTGTCTAGACGCATGAAGATCAGAGGCTTTACAAGATATCTCATCAAGATATCTGAGATTTTCACTCCTGACAGCACAGCAAACATTTTTGGGAGTCAAAGAGGTCTAAACGTTTAGAGGATCTGTCCATCCACAGTCTTACACAACTTGATAATTTTATGTTATATATTTATGTTATATGTTTCAATGGGAGAAATAGTAGGAGTATTATGCTAGTATGCAGTTTCGAATTTGGCAAAGGTCAGCAGCAACAGTGAAGGGGAGTGAAACAACTGATATTTTTTCCCTCCTTCAGTGTGGAAAAAAGCCAGCATGGCTGCAACCTGGTTAGTTTGGGGATGGTGAAAAGGGCTAGAGAGGGAAACAGCTGAAAACACACCTCAACCCAATATTTGCTATGCTAGTTTTATATGGTAGTCACAGCTAGCAGCAGACAGGTGGTTGCAGATCAATGGCTATTTTCCCCACCAAACAGCAACATGATGATGTCTCTCGAAACTAAAGATTTTCAGACTAGAGCAAGGTATTATTTATAGAAAAAGACTAATTCTGACTTTAATATCACGTTGATGTTAAAGGCTTGTCACAGTGAAAACGTGTGCCCTGTGTAAAGCTTTAATGCTTAAACTAGGAGTGATGTTCCTGCCACACAGGATGTGTTTAAGCTGACGAGACCCCTCGGTTATTATCTGTCTATCCTTCCTCTCTCAAGCGTTCATTTGTCAAACTCTTTTTCACTTTGATTCTTTCCTATTTCCTCTCTCTCTTTCTTTGTTTGTACTGAAGGTGTGGCGATCCTGGCCCCTGATATCGTCCTTTGTGCTTTTCTGCTTGACTAAGACAAATGGTCCTTCTCTATGCACACACACAGACACTTGAAGGTTGACTAAGATTTATCTGCTGTGCTGTTGTGCTGTTGTGCATTCAGCAGGCACAAACATGTCCGACAGTCGGTCAATCAAACAGTGATGAGATTAAATCAGATCAATTAGCTGCCTTTCTCCTCACCCTTTCTAACGAGCAGCTTACCTGTCTGCGTTTGCATTTCTACCGATAAGGATTATTCTTCCCTTTATCCAAACAGCAGCACTTCAGCACATCCTGCTCACTCTCATTGTGTCTGTCTCTCACTGAAGAGTACTGAATTGATCAGAGCAGTGTTGTAGAGGGGATGTGACAGACCTGGACCATCAACACAGATACACATGATCCTCTCTTGCTCATTCTTACACGGCAAGCAAATGATTCAACTAAACTAAAATGCTTCCGTTATAATACACAAAGTGTGAGCATGGAACTCTGAAAGTGTGTGATGTCAACATGGAGGTCACTTTATTTCCAATGGCGAAGCGTAATGGGTGCCCCCATGTTAGTTTGCCCTGCTATTCAGAGAATTAGATCTGTTAGATTTACATCACATAAATTCACGCATATCTCCCGAAATACATGAAAGTAAGTGGTAATGGTGAAATGGGAGAAGAATAGAGTTAACATTCTAGTTTCCTACACAATGTGTATCTGATATGAATAAAACACCTCTTCAACATATATATTTGAAATGATTGTTTTTGTCGCTTCCATAGACATCAGTGTGTATGACAAACTATAAATGTATTGTTTTGCTTGTACTTGCTTGTGTGTATTTAAATGTCTGAAACCTAAAATAAACATTATGTGGTTGAAAACACTGAATAGTTGTGATATATGACAAGTGCTGAGCGCGTCTGTCTCCGGTCTCAGCGCCAGCCAACGCGAAAAAGCATGTGAATTTAGCAGTTGATCATGAGATGCAAATTCTAATCACGCCAATGTGATCTTACGCTCCAGGGACCAACCAAGACTGATCACAGGTGTACAGGTGTAATCGTACGTCAAAGGGTTAATGTAAATTTATATACAGTATATAAAAAATATCTTAAACACTTTCACAGTCTCACTAGTTTGTTTAATTTGTTGACTAAGTGAATTACGGCAGCAGAAATGACTTTTTAAAAGCATATTTAAAAATCAAAAGGTTCACTTCCTTGTCTTGCTAAGTCTAATTTTGCAGTTAGCATTTTATGTATCATATAGCTTGACTTGATTTGAAGCACAATAAAAAATATTGATCACAAGTGATATTTACCTTCTTTTTTTCTTCATTTCTCCATATATCATGTATGTCATATTTCATGTTAAGCATACTCTTCACTGATACTTCTTTCACCTTAGTTAGCAAGCACACTAATTTTATTTAAAAAAAAAATTATTAGGGGCAAAATTGTAGTTTACAATAGTAGTTTTTAAACATTGATGTCGCTTTCACACAATGATTGATTTTTATTTTACATTTTGTTTACATTATCATTGCTTTAAACATGTGCTCATTCAATTATGAATCATTGATTTTCATTGTTTAATAGATTGAATGTCTGGGTCAAGATTAAAACAATAAAATCTTTATATATAAATGGCTATATAATAAATATATATATAAATATATAAGTAAGTAAGTCTTTTTTTTTGTTTTTTGTTTTTTAATAACCATGTGAAGGTCATACAGAGGTAATTATCTGAAATGTTAGTAAGCAACAATGCAAACTACAAAGACAAAAATTGGTTTGGTCAAATCCAGAGATTGAGCTATGTCCAACTATTGACATTCTGTATTCATTGTTGTCAATACAGAGCTCTGTTGCCCTCTGCTTTTATTTGCTGTTGTGTTGACTAATTGCTGAGTTTATTTGCCTCAGTAATCTCTCTTGTCTCTATAGAGTGAATCTAGCCTGTCTGTTCTCTAAAGGGGCCTGTGAACAGTTGTATATTTTCATGCAGCCACCTGGTTTTGCGCTTAGCTACAGAGAGCACTGGCACAAATTTGGGCACTCCGACTTCCTGGACCTCATATGGCAGGCCAACCCTCATACGTACATCTTACAAAACCTCCATTCAGATATTCATTAAAGTGTCCTTGTGTGTTTGACTGTACAGGGCTTTCCAACACACCAGGAGGGCACTGGTCTCTTCTATCTACATTCTGCACACATACGGGCATGCACACTTGGTATGCTTGCAGCAGGCTCAACAGATGGAGTTTAGTGATTGTAAAGCAGAAGAATATGATAATAAAACCCACAGACAGACCGGATAATGCCGCGGCAACACAAGAGGAGAAAAAGCATCTCCAAATATTAGAACAAGCATGTGGCGTGAGAAAGGGAAAGAAGAGCAGAAGAGAGTCTTGTGCTAGAGCCAAATGAAGCTGCCCCTGTATGTACTTTATCTTATATTAAATAAGTTGCAATGCCTAAATACTGTACTGTCCTGACCTTATAAAACAGTTCTGTTGTGTTTCCACAAGCTCTTGATCAGACTATTCTGTCCAAATAATTTGTGGTCAGATTCTGTCTTGCCATGAACTCATAATCAGACTGTTCTGACTAAATTGTTGATCATACTGTTCTTTCATGTCATGTATATATGACCAGACTGTCTGTATTAACTCATAATCAGACATATGATTTGACTGTTTTTTTCTGAATTAACTTTTTTCTAAAACTTTATTTTGAACATCATGTTGACTAAGAGAAGCTTTGCAGCTAACTCTCATAAGAATATTAGTAGGCAGTCTGCTTAATATCTGCTAACTCTTTATTGTGATGGTCCTCCAAGAGACAATCTACTGACTATAAGTAACTTGCAAATACATGTCAACTCATTCTAACCCTAACCCTACCAGTCTACTAATACTCTACTAATGGCGCTTTTCCATTACCAGTACCAACTCGACTCGCCTCGTCTCGTCTCGGCTCGGCTCGCTTTTCACTCCGTTTTCCATTGCAGATAGTACCTCCACAATAGTACCTGGTCGTCATAGCGACGCCGCAGGAAACTGCCGTGACGTAATCTTCTACACACCCGCTACCCACACACACAGGACAATGAAGGAAATCGCGTCTGGCGTGTGCAATGATGACGCAGTGAATAGTGACGATTCTCTCTGACCAATCAGCAGTCTGCCGTGTTTTCACGTCACATTTTAGTATCGCCTCAGCTCGCCTCTGCTCACTCAGAACCTCGTCGGAGGTGATACGAAAAAAAGTACCTGGAAGCAGGTACAGGTACAACTTTTACACAGTGGAAAACCAAACAAAGGCGAGTCGAGTCGAGTCAAGCTGAGCTGGTACTGTGTAGTGGAAAAGCGCCATAACACTCTAATGAGAGTTAGAAGACATGTAGGTGCAGAGTTACTTATAGTCAACAGAATGTGTTAAAGGGACCATCAAAATAAATGGAAACCAACTTTTTTTTCAGAATTACCTCATTATCAGCTATTCTTTCACATCATAAACTCATGATCAGGCTGTTCTGTCAACCACAAAATCGAACCGTTCTGTCTCAGTGGATTCATGATCAGATCTGTGTATAACAAATACTATCAAACTCGTGATCAGACTGTCCTGTGTGAATGAATTTATTATCAGACTGTTTTGACTGAATTAACTCATCATGATCAGGCTGCTTTTTCAAGTCATGAACATGATCAGACTGTTTTGTCTGAATGAACTTATAATCAGACTGTTTTGTGTGAATTAACCAAGGGGCAACATTCTAATCTGAAAAATGAAGCCTACCCGGAAGTGCGAAAAACTGCAATACATTGAAAATCCGCTAGGGGCAGGTCCCAAAAGGGAGCAAATGTCCATAGACCCCATGTTAAAATGTCCGTTTTCACAGCATAAATTCATGTTTTTACAGGTTGGTCCCATGGACTTTTATTGTATTTTTCGATAGGTTCCGAGTGCCTGACAACTGTGAGGGGGGTGAATTTTTTTCTAACTCGTTAGTTTAGATAGTATTTAGATATAAAATGTATGCCAAATAAGGGCGTGGTTAACTTTGATTGACAGCTTGATTGACAGCTGATAACGAGCATAGGCTGCGCCAAGGAGAATGACAACATAAGAAGCGCCATTTTTTAATATACAGTTGAAATATAATACTACTGTTTTTGTATCATGAAATGTAGTTTTAAGAGTTTTTCAGGCGAGAATGTAGTTGTTTAAAGCTCAAATCTGTGGTTTATTAATAAAGATTTATGAAAATTTTATCCAGGTTGTGAGATGCAGGCGATCACCGGGCGCTCGGCGCTCATGTACCCCGCCTGGAACAGCCTTTCCTCGGCTAGTCGTTCTGACGTTTGCCGCTGACTCTGGCGTCTCTGCAGTGGTTAAACATGATATATATAATTCGTCTTGTGTATATCTAACGGGCGATTTTTGGTCTCGTGAATCTATAATTTGTTCCCTGGCCAATCGTTTTGGCTGAGGGCTAAGTTAAGTTTCATAACTTTATAAGCTATTTAACTTTACCGTTGTATGGTTAGACTAGAGCGCTGACTTTGTATGTTTGACTGAATTGTTTGCTTTATTTGTATAGCTTCTTGTACCTTTTACTTATACTTTTATAATGGCTAATATTGATAAAACTGAAATTTAACAAAAAGAGACTGGGTTGAGTTTTGTCATTTTAAATTTTAATACAACGAAGATGATCTGTAATGTTGTTTACTGCAACATCTGTTGTTTAGTACAAATTCACATATTGCCTGGACCATATTAAAATGTTTAATATTTTTATATTATATTTAAACGAAAAGAGGCAGGGTTAGTTCCCTTTCGAAAGGGAACTCTACACTACGTCAGAATGACGCTATGGGGAACGCCTCAGGCGTGACAGGTGTCTGAAATAAATATCAACTCACGTCAATCATGTTGACCGGCGACAGCCCGTGCATCATCAGCTTGAATGATGAGCGCGCGACCTGGATGTATAAAGGGGAGCCTTGCACACATGACAGCATCTTTTCGTCTTCAGGGACTGTTTGTCTGTTTTGTGAATATCGCTGAAGCGCGCGGGAGGCTCTCGAGAGAGCCTCTTGTGCAAACTGTGAGCGTTTTTTATTTAAAAATGCTCCGCTCTCGTCGGACCCTTTTCTCGAGGGAGGAGGGTTCAGCATCTGAGCCCCGTGGTGCACGCGATTTGTGAAACAATACTGTTTGGGTACGAGGCGTTCACAGCAGTTCCTGAGGGTGCTGACAGTGTTCATTAAGAAATATCTCGGCGCGCGTGAGAAAGAAAAAATCCGTGCGCTGTCGGATGTTTCAACCTCGCACCTGTTGACTTTCTTCTCGAGGGATGAAAGCCAAATATATTTTAACGACTCGTTCTCGCGCTTGCCGAGGCAGTGTGTAGATTACGAGAACGTATAATAAATATTAAAACAGTATTGTCTGGTGATTATGGCTGCATTTAATTCTATGAATTAAAATGATGGAATATTATCTGACTTTTAAGAAGTTAGATATTTAGTAATTCAGCCTATCATCCAGATCGCGTTATCCAGTGTTTTTGGCTGCATTTTAATTGAGGAATTAAAATGATGAGCAGCAAACAAAAAGAGCAGGTGTAATTCTGGTCTTTTTGTAAAATGTGAAATTAACATATTTCTGTTTCTTTCAGACCACGTCTCCTGTTTTAGAGTCTGGGGCAAAATGTTTTGGGTAAGAAAATCTTTAGATTTACTTTTTCGATGGTCAGGTAGTAGGTCTTAACAGGCCTCCTTGACCATACAGTCCCCATTTTGCAACCGGACAGCGCTTGGGCCTCCCTGAGGTGAGCTCCCAGGAATTGACTGTCAAGGAGTAATGTGGTTATCAGGTCATAGGCCTCACTAGGCCTTCCTGAAAATGAGCTCCCACATACTGTGGTTGAATATGAGCTCCCACATTTTGTGGTTATCAAGTTATAGGCCTCACCAGGCCTTCTTGAATATGGGCTCCCACATACTGTGGTTATCAGGTCATAGGCCTCACTAGGCCTTCCTGAGTATGAGCTCCCACATACTGTGGTTGAATATGAGCTCCCACATACTGTAGTCGCCAGGTTATAGGCCTCACCAGGCCTTCCTGGTTATGAGCCTCCATATGTCAGGTTACAGGCCTCACCGGCCTTCCTGAATGTGAGCTCCCACATACTGTGGTCATCAGGTTACAGGCCTCATCCGGCCTTCCTGGTTATGAGCTCCCACATACTGTGGTTGGATGAGCTCCCACATACTGTGGTTATCAAGTTATAGGCCTCACCAGGCCTTCTTGAATATGAGCTCCCACATACTGTGGTTATCAGGTCATAGGCCTCACTAGGCCTTCCTGAGTATGAGCTCCCACATACTGTGGTTGAATATGAGCTCCCACATACTGTAGTCGCCAGGTTATAGGCCTCACCAGGCCTTCCTGGTTATGAGCCTCCATATGTCAGGTTACAGGCCTCACCGGCCTTCCTGAATGTGAGCTCCCACATACTGTGGTCATCAGGTTACAGGCCTCATCCGGCCTTCCTGGTTATGAGCTCCCACATACTGTGGTTGGATGAGCTCCCACATACTGTGGTTATCAAGTTATAGGCCTCACCAGGCCTTCTTGAATATGAGCTCCCACATACTGTGGTTATCAGGTCATAGGCCTCACTAGGCCTTCCTGAGTATGAGCTCCCACATACTGTGGTTGAATATGAGCTCCCACATACTGTAGTCGCCAGGTTATAGGCCTCACCAGGCCTTCCTGGTTATGAGCTTCCACATGTCAGGTTACAGGCCTCACCGGCCTTCCTGAATGTGAGCTCCCACATACTGTGGTCATCAGGTTACAGGCCTCATCCGGCCTTCCTGGTTATGAGCTCCCACATACTGTGGTCGCCAGGTTACAGGCCTTACTAGGCCTTCCTGAATATGAGCTCCCACATACTGTGGTCACCAGGTCACAGGCCTTACCGGCCTTCCTGGTGATGGGCTTCTACATGTCAGGTTACAGGCCCATCCGGCCTTCCTGAATGTGAGCTCCCACATACTGTGGTCATCAGGTTACAGGCCTCATCCGGCCTTCCTGGTTATGAGCTCCCACATACTGTGGTTGGATGAGCTCCCACATACTGTGGTTATCAAGTTATAGGCCTCACCAGGCCTTCTTGAATATGAGCTCCCACATACTGTGGTTATCAGGTCATAGGCCTCACTAGGCCTTCCTGAGTATGAGCTCCCACATACTGTGGTTGAATATGAGCTCCCACATACTGTAGTCGCCAGGTTATAGGCCTCACCAGGCCTTCCTGGTTATGAGCTTCCACATGTCAGGTTACAGGCCTCACCGGCCTTCCTGAATGTGAGCTCCCACATACTGTGGTCATCAGGTTACAGGCCTCATCCGGCCTTCCTGGTTATGAGCTCCCACATACTGTGGTCGCAGGTTACAGGCCTTACTAGGCCTTCCTGAATATGAGCTCCCACATACTGTAGTCGCCAGGTTATAGGCCTCACCAGGCCTTCCTGGTTACGAGCCTCCACATGTTAGGTTACAGGCCTCACTGGCCTTCCTGAATGTGAGCTCCCACATACTGTGGTGAATATGAGCTCCCATGTTATGGTTATCAGGTCAGAGGCCTCACTAGGCCTTCCTGAGTATGAGCTCCCACATGCTGTGGTTGTATATGAGCTCCCACATACTATAGTCGCCAGGTTATAGGCCTTACCAGGCCTTCTTGGTTAAGAGCCTCCACATGTCAGGTTACAGGCCTCACCGGCCTTCCTGAATGTGAGCTCCTACATACTGTAGTTATCAGGTTACAGGCCTCACCGGCCTTCCTGGTGATGGGCTTCTACATGTCAGGTTACAGGCCCATCCGGCCTTCCTGAATGTGAGCTCCCACATACTGTGGCCGCCAGGTTACAGGCCTCACCCGGCCTTCCTGAGTATGAGCTCCCACACACCGTGGTCGCAGGTCTTCCTAGTTATGAGCTTCCTCATGTCAGGTTATAGGCCTCATCC
Source organism: Squalius cephalus (assembly GCF_949319135.1). NCBI lineage: Eukaryota > Metazoa > Chordata > Actinopteri > Cypriniformes > Leuciscidae > Squalius > Squalius cephalus. The sequence goes on along the minus strand of NC_137127.1, from coordinate 39,478,370 downwards.
GGCTTTCCTGAATGTGAGTTCCCACATACTGTGGTCACCAGGTTTCAGGCCTCATAGGCCTTCCTGAGTATGAGCTCCCACATGCTGTGGTCGCCAGGTTTCAGGCCTCTCTGCCTTCCTGAGTGTTAAGCTCCCACATTCAGTGGTCACCAGGCTTCAGGCCTCCTAGGCCTTCCTGGTTATGAGTTTTCACATGTCAGGTTACAGGCCTCACCAGGCCTTCCTGGATGTGAGCTCCCACGCACTGTGGTCGCTAGGGTATAGGCCTCACTGGTTGTGAGCGTCCACATGTCAGGATGCAGGCCTCATCAGGCCTTCCTGAATGTGAGCTCCCACGCATTGTGACTATCAGGTTACAGGCCTCGTCTGGCCTCCTGATCATTGGTTCCCACATGCTGTGGTTCCCAGGTTACAGGCCTCACCGGCCTTCCTGGATACAAGCTCCCACATTCTGTGGTCGTCAGGTCACAGGCCTCAGCGGCCTTCCTGAGGATGAGCTCCCACTTACTCTGGTCATCAGGTTATAGGCCTTACTAGGCCTTCCTGAGTATGAGCTCCCACATGCTGTGGTCGCCAGGTTAGAGGCCTCACCAGGCCTTCCTGGATTCAGAATGGATAAGTACATGCACTTTCGTTTCATGCACTTTCTAAAATCCATTTTTATGGTAAGGGTTATGCGCTGTACGCTTCGTTCCCTTTTTTATGTGTGGTTCAGACTCCGGTTCTTCACCTTGGGTCCCACTCTAGATGCGTCTTCTGTCGCAATGTTTTACGACAGGCGCTTCCCTTTCAGGCTATCTCCCACATTCTGTGGTTACAGGCCTCATTAGGCCTTTCTGAAGGTAGCCCCACATTGTGTGGCTGTCAGGTTACAGGCCTCTCAGGCCTTCCTGAATACGAGCTCCCACTTACTGTGGTCACCAGGTCTCAGGCCTCACAGGCCTTCCTGAGTATGAGCTCCCACATACTGTGGTCGCCAGGTTAGAGGCCTTACCAGGCCTTCCTGGATTTGGACTGGCCAAGTACATGCACTTTCGTTTCGTGTACCTTCTAAAATCCATATTTATGGTAAGGGTTATGCGCTGTATGCTTCATTCCCTTTTTTACGTGGCTCAGACTCCGGTTCTTCACCTTGGGTCCCACTCTAGATGCGTCCTCTGTCGCAATGTTTTACGACAGGCACTTCCCTTTCAGGCTATCTCCCACATTCTGTGGTTACAGGCCTCATTAGGCCTTTCTGAAGGTAGCCCCACATTGTGTTGCTGTCAGGTTACAGGCCTCTCCGGCCTTCCTGAATACGAGCTCCCACTTACTGTGGTTGCCAGGTTTCAGGCCTCACAGGCCTTCCTGAGTATGAGCTCCCACATACTGTGGTCGCCAGGTTACAGGCCTCACCGGCCTTCCTGATATGAGCCCTCATGTACTGGAGCTCCCCACATGAGGGGGTCATCAGGTTTTAGGTCTCAGTAGACCTTCCTGGTTTTGAACCCTCTCTTACTTCCCCAGTGTTCGGAGCGAGCACTGGGTAGACCCGTGGATTGAGTGGACGACTTCCGTCGTTTCTTGAGGTTAAGTCACACTCTCTGGGAGATCCCGTCTCTGTGATCCGGAACTGAATGGTTTCTGCCAGCTTTACAGGCCTTCAGTTTCTGGATGCCTTATCCAAGGCAACTTCCAGAGGCTCTGTCTTGGACAGACAGGCAATGGCCAGACTGTGAGTCTTAGTATAGATCACCAGGCCAGCCTGGTGGCATTTCAGGAGGCATGCTCCCCTGAATAGTGACTGGCTGGGAGTCCCTTGGGTCCCCTAGCCACACTCCCTGGAAGGGACCCCTTCTATTGGAAGTTGTGGTCCTAAGCCTTTGAGCTGGCCCAGATATACCCCCAATTAACTATGTTCTGGCGGTTTCTTGGTTCATTAGCTTGGGCTATGACCGGTAGGGAGTGCTGTCACTGACAGCCCGATGTGACCTAAGGGTGAGTGGTTCCAGTGTTTCTGAATTACTGGTTCGGACAGTTGTCACTGCCTTTGGGCATGCACTCCCCTCAGCATGGTGGCGTTGGTATATCGTTCCCCATAGCGTCATTCTGACGTAGTGTAGAGTTCCCTTTCGAAAGGGAACGTCTCAGGTTACGACTGTAACCTATGTTCCCTGAGAACAGGGAACGAGACACTACGTCTTCCTGCCATGCCTCGGGGCCTGCCTGCAACAGTCCCTTCAGACGATAGGATGTTGTCATGTGTGCAAGGCTCCCCTTTATACATCCAGGTCGCGCGCTCATCATTCAAGCTGATGATGCACGGGCTGTCGCCGGTCAACATGATTGACGTGAGTTGATATTTATTTCAGACACCTGTCACGCCTGAGGCGTTCCCCATAGCGTCATTCTGACGTAGTGTCTCGTTCCCTGTTCTCAGGGAACATAGGTTACAGTCGTAACCTGAGACGTTTTATATTTCGTTTTGTTATAAATAGGCTAACGTTATATGCAGTGAATATAACCAATACGCGTTGCCTGAACCACATTTGTGTGGCTATAATTTTTAAGATTTCTTTAAATGAAAACGAAAAGAGGCAGTGTGGTGTTTTATAACTTATTTCATTTTATTGTTGCCTAAAATATACATACAGAGATAACCGGAGTAGCAGAGCGAGCTGAGTGACGCGCGCTGTTCCATTTACAGAGATAACCGGACTCGCGTCCTTTACCCATATATGGATTGGCCAGAAGGTGGGCGGGGTTAGGATTTCCCAAGATTTTCCAAGATGGAGCCGCCCACACCCCCCATAAACGGCTTCAAAACCGTTCTTCAGTCTATGGGAAAGTCTATGGGTGACGTCACAGACGCTTTGTCCATATTTTTTACAGTCTATGGAATTAACTCATTATCCGATTGTACTGTCTGATATAATTCATATTCGGATTTTATTAACTGATGATCAGACTGTTTTACAACATAAATCCATAATCAAACTGTTGTGTCAAGTAACAACTTTAAGATCGGACTGTTCTGTCTGATTCATGATCAGAATTTTCTGTGCATATACAGTTGGACTGGTCTTATGATTAGAATTTATGATTAGACTTCCAACTTGTTCTCTCATGGTAATGTACTCACAATCTGACTGTTCCTTCTGAATGAACTCATGATATCAGCTCAATAGAAAATAATGTTTAAATTCTTGACGCCCATTAGTTGAAATCCACGTTAAACTCTATATAGAAGCAAATTATTCAGATGTTTTTGCACTGCACAAAATACTTATTCTGCAGATTACTGTTTGGAGTCTGTCTTGCCAGGTGCATGCTCTCAAATGTCCAGAGCAAGCAAATTGTGACTCCAACTTAATATTTATGCAGTAAGGACTCAGAGCAGATGTCATATCTCACCCTTTATATTTCTTTTCAAAGTTATTTCTCTGCTGTCTGTAAGAGCAGAAGAATAATGAATGAATGCAGGGAACATTACTGCAGCGTGCAGCTGCGGCTGATTGATTATGGAAGTGCGGAGCTCTGCGTACAATCACTAATGACATTATAATGCTGCTTCCAGGAACAATAGAAGAGATGGAGAAATGTGACAATTATGCTGGATGAATGTGAAATATTTTTAGATATGCCGAACATTTGTAAAGCGGAAATTGCATTAGCATTTTTATCTGTATGGACTTTTTGGTTGTACATTTAGGCTCATTTGTACAGGCCCATCATGTGCTTAATACAGTTCTGATTTTGCTCAAAATGGTTTTGGTCAAAAGAAAAGACAAAAGCAACAAAATGCCTCAAACTATTAGCATGTGGAGAGTTGTATCGATCAAAGCAAGAAGGCAGACAGCAGGGCCAATAGTTGGGCAGGAGGAGAGATGCAGGAGGCAGGCAGACAGATAGACAGTGTGTGTGATTCTGTATGACTGTGGGCAGTCTACTCAGAGGGTTTATGGGAGTCTCTCTATATTGTCCGTCTCTTGCTTGGTTGGTTGTGTGATTCAGCAACTGTGGGAGAGAGAATAAAGCCTCCAGCACATCAAAGATGTCTCTCTGTCTTGCTCTCTCTCTCTCTCTGTCTCTCTCTCTCTCTCAGTCTGATCCGGTTATCTCTCTCTCTGACAGATATGTCAGATTGCCCTTCAGATTGGGTAATGAATCTACTTTATCAAAGCCCTTTATGGCCACTTGCCTCTTGCCAAATCTACTGCTGTAGAGAGAGAAAGATTTGGCTGCCACTACTCCAAACTCCATCCTCCTGTTTACAGCATTTGTTTATTTTTCCATTTCCATGTCCTTTTCAATCATATACTGTACACCAACAAAAGACCATGGTATTGTCTTTGATTTTCGACATTAACAACAGCTAAAGTTTGGGAACAAGTATAAATTATTTATTTATTTACTTTATTTAATTGTAAATACCATGGTGCATGATTATAACAATCGTTCGTCAAATAAAGTTGCAAATAAAGTATTTAGATACTTAAAGTAAATGTGAATTCATGTTTGCAACCCATATTATGTACTAAAAATGTAGGAAGGACGTATCCTTTGTGAATTGATTGAATTGTGAAAAGTGGCAGTTACAGTACATACCAGAATAGATCCAGATTGAATTTGAGTTTGCTAAAACAATGTCCAAATAGTTATTTGTCTTCTTTACTGGCCTTTTGTCCTGCACTGACACAGGATCCACTTTTCGGCACGTCGCTCTCCACTTCTTCAGGTCCAGGGCATCCCTGAGGGCAGTGTTGACTTGTTTCATATCTTCTTTGATCCGCTCCATCCATCTCTTCTACGGTCAACCATGTGGTCGCCGTCCATTGGGGCTGAGGCGCAATGCTTGTTTGGCAACTGATTCTTCTTCGCTATGAACGACATGGCCGTAAAAAAAGGAGATGCACTTCCTTCATCTTCTCTATGATTGGGGCCACTCCCAGGACTTTCCGCACGTTCGCACATCTCCTCGTTCATGACCTGGTCCAATCGGATCAGCCCAAGCGACCAACGGAGCATACACATCTCCATGGTGTGGAGGGCCTGCTGGTGTTTGGTGGATGCAGGGTAACACTCCGATTGGTATTGTGCGACTGGCAGCACAACTGTCTTGTAGATCTTTGCCTTGAGATGAGTGGGCATTCACCGATTACATAGGACTCCTGTGACTTGGCGCCACTTTTCCAGGCAGCGTTGACATGCGCACATGTGCCAGGGAGGCTGTCGCCGTCTGCCGAGAGAGTGGAGCTGAGGTATTTGAAGCAGTACACTTTCTTCAGGTCTTGACCATCTACGATGATGGTGTCTACAGTTTGTGGGCCACATTCCATATACTCAGTCTGTAGTGGAGATAATGGGTAGACGCTCAGTCTGGGTGCTAATTCTGGGTTTATCACCAGGTTCACTCAGGTGTGTCGGCCAGAACACCACTTAAGGCCAAATATTCCAGAGTATGAAATAAAGAGCTGAGAGATACTTCTTATTCTGTTTATTCTGAGTGTAAGTGTGGTTTCTATAAAGAGAGAAACAAAATACAAATGAATAGAGGAAACATATGCATGCACTCATTCCTTCTTAAGCACTAATATACATTACCAAACATAAAGTAAACAATAAGCAGAATATGACTATATATCTCTTAAACTCTAATAATGTAAGAAAAGAGAAAGGATTCAAACACTTATTATATGGGATTCTCAGATTTTCTACCATGCGTTAAGTTACCACTAACGTGGACAGCACTTCCTGTCATCTATGATACGCTTTAAAGCCTCTAACTAATTAAACGGCTGGATGCTTTTATTATGGAAACCCCGGACCGGATGCTATGTTCCGTTCGAGCTAGCAAAGCCTTGATAGAGAAGCCTCGATAGCGGTCCAGATAATAATATTTAACACCACTTACTTCTTATTTTACTCAACCACAAAGTACTGAACAATCCTAACAACAAGTAGTAAAGTATAAACATGTCTAAACACGATATGCCATATTTTGACCCGACGTACTGAGTCAGTTGAGTCGAAGCTCGGAAGTAGTATAACGGTCGTGTAGCGACCCTTAAACTCCTAATTCTCATCTACACCAAATAGCAAAAATAATAGCTGGTTTGACAAAGAAATACAATATCACTAGTAATGCATCAGATATACTTACTCTTCTCATTTGCGCACACTCTGAAGAAAGGTGCCGCTCACAATTACAATCCAACTGAACGACTATCTCTATCATACTGCATACTAACTGTGTGACGTCAGATATAATATACAAACCAGCACACACTTTGGCTACCCTGTTACAAGCACTGAATAAACAGAAGTAAACGTGAAACATAAAGCACAATATGGTCAACTGTACTAAATAATAGTAACACAAACATAACTTTGGAGCCTTTTCTACACAGTCTTTGTGAGATTGAGCCAAAGTCTTTCCAATGTTGCACTTGGTCATTGAGGGTCTGGCACTCTTTGTTGGCAAGTAGAACATTGTCAGCTTACAAAAGCATCCATGGGTGTGGCGACTGGATGTCCGCCATTGCAGTATCCATGCATAGGATGCCAGCAGCCATATCACCCTGTAGCCCAAGACTGGTTGCCCACTGAAGCTAAGCAGGGCTGAGCCTGGTCAGTACCTGGATGGGAGACCTCCTGAGAAAAAACAGGTTGCTGCTAGAAGAGGTGTTAGTGAGGCCAGCAGGGGGTGTTCACCCTGTGGTCTGTGTGGGTCCTAACGCCCCAGTGTAGTGACGGGGACACTATACTATCAAAGTGCACCGTCCTTCGGATGAGACGTTAAACCAAGGTCCTGACTCTCTGTGGTCATTAAAAATCCCAGGATGTCCTTCAAAAAAGAGTAGGGGTGTAACCCCGGCATCCTGGCCAAATTTACCCATTGGCCCCTGTCCATCATGGCCTCCTAATCATCCCCATATACTGATTGGCTTCATCACTGTCTCCTCTCCACCAGTAAGCTGGTGTGTGGTGGGCGTTCTGGCGCAATATGGCTGCCGTCGCATCATCCAGGTGGATGCTGCACATTGGTGGTGGTTGAGGAGATTCCCCCCTTCCATATGTGAAGCGCTTTGAAGACCCAGAAAAGCGCTATATAAATGTAACAAATTATTATTATTATTATTATTATTATTATATAGGATGAATAGAAGGGGCAAAAGGTGAATCCTTGGTGAACTCCAATGCTAATGCTGAAAGCTGACGAAATTCCCACAGGGCAGCGCTGGTAGTATCCTGGTAGAGGAGTTGGGTCCCTCGGACTTAGGCCTCAGGGACCTGGTGTGATCGAAGGGCACTCCAGATCAGTTCATGGGGGACCCGGTCAAATGCCTTTTCCAATCCAGGAATGGCATGTGGACTTTCTTGATTTTCTCTCGATGTTTCTCCACGAGTAGCTGAGCAGCATGGATAGCATCAGATTCTGCATCCCTTGGCAAAGCCGCATTGATTTAGGGAGGTGCTGGCAGTGCCCGTCGAGAATCATTTCAAAGATCTTCATTGAATGGCACAGGAGAAGGAAGGGTATGTAGTTGGTACATTTGCTCACATCACTCTTTCCCTTCCAGATTGGCACAGTGAAACTGGTCGTCCAGGCTTGGGGTGGCTTAATAGTCTATTTGGTTAATATAAAATAGTCTGCTCACCTTAAGTGACAACAACATAAAAGGAAAGTCTTTTCAAAGGAAGAGCAAGTTATACAAAATTAGAGTACAGAATGTGAAAACAAAATATTTCTTTTGAAATATGTATATATATATATATATATTTATTTTTTTATTTTTTTTATTGGAATTTGTGATTCATTCTAGTGAACAAGTTAATTTGGAACAGTCTTTTAAATGCTCTCGAAATGATACAGTTCACAAGAATGAAAAAAAGAAAAAGATTCACCAACTAGAGTTCATATTTTATTTGCATTGGTGTAAATTTATCTATATAAGTTTGAAGTTGTTACCCAATTTTGTTTATTCAAAAAATATCAAGTAGCTTGCGGTACAGCTGTTTCTTTTTCAGTAGGCCCACATTCAAAACTGTATACTGTCTAAGTATGCACTACACTTCACAAGGAACTTTCTTCATATCCAGTCAAATAATGTTATATATAGTATGCATGTGTGTAGTATGAATGCTGGCAATATGTATTACATCGGCCATGTTGGCATTGTCATGCTTCACTGCCATTCACAACTCCTCTCCCGTGGACTCATGGGATAATCAATTGGATCCGCACTTCAGAATCTTGCTGGAAGTAGTAAGTCATTCTTACTTTTCATCTACTGTTTTATGAATGTGAATTTGGACATACTACTCATTTCACATTCTGTTTTATGCCTACTATATAGTATTTTGTATCATTTGTTTTGTTTTTATCATTTTAAACCTAACAAAAGTTTTGTTAGAAAACTAAATTTTCTTATATAGGCAAATTACATTATAAGATGACTTACTATTTTACTCTCTCTCTCTCTCTCTCTCTCTCTCTCTCTATATATATATATATATATATATATATATATATTCCCCCTCCTATTTTGCTGTCTTAATGTGAGGAATATTTCACATATGTTTTGCCATTTGGAGTTCTGGAGGGAATCATAAATAAATATATTATCCATCATTAGAATGGATGACATTCTCTGATCGTTTCTTTTAGACATATGTCTTTGAATTGAAATGTTCATGCCAGCAAGGTACCTTACAGTTTTCACAATCCAAATGACAGAAAAAAAAAAAAAAAAAAAAAAAATCCTCACAAAAGGCAATGTTTTTCTTACATTTGGCACTAGGTGAATGTTATTTTTGGTTACTTTTTACCTCAGGGTTTAGAACACATACATTTTTAAATACATTGACATAAATAAATATTGCTTATTATCCACAACATCGTTCAGTTTCTTTCAGCTGTTTAAACACGGGTAGCTCAATACTGAACTATTAATTGTGACCAATGGGGAGTACTCAACCTCATGACTGATACCTGGGGGGAGGCGGGCCATATGGCCTCTGGGCACACGGTTGTGGCATACACTGGCAGAGCCATACAGAGCACAGCACTGGCATTGGCTGATCATGCCACAGACGGGTTCTGAGGAGAGGTCTTCACACACATACACAGGCATATTTTTTCTGCTAATTAACCTGCTGTATTCTCTCATTAAAGTGTGCGCTCTAACGGAGGGTGGGTTGAGAGTTTTTGTGACAACTGCTGTCCCTGCGAGAACAGATTTTTGAAACACTTCCTCATTCTGCACCCTCCCTCGATCCTCCTGTCACATTTCCCCCTACGCTCCTCCATTTCTATCTCTCTCACACCCTGAAGTTGTCAAGTAATTAATTTTCTCCATATACCATATTAGCGAAGACCTGCAAATAAGCTTTAATTAAGGTTAAAAGGAAGTGACAGGAAATGATAGATTGTAAAGTGGCTTAACCATATTGAGGCTTGCAAATAGTTTTCATTTCACGATTCCCAATATAGATACCACAGGAAAATTAATAGTTTAATATTAATATAAATAAAGAAATTTTTTTTTAAATGGCTGGGATGTTGCCGTCAATTATTGCTTTCAACATTCAAGTAAACAGTCAGTAATAAAGAACATAGTCTCTGGTTTTCATTTTACCTTGTTAATATTGTTGCTTCATTAGTATTAAGGACATAGCGGTATGTCTGTTAGGCTGCATTTATAACTATTAGCCTATTAGCCAGACAAAACTACTGATTTGAGTCAGAACTGAAGAACTGGTACTTTTGACACCTCTTCTAAAAGTAGTGCATGAACGCTTGCTGACCTCACAGAGAATCATTTTTGCAGAGGTCTGTTTGATTGCTGAAATAATTCTATCTTCATGGCCTCAGGGGTTCTAGAATGATGGACAACCAGACCAAAAGGGAAAGGAATTCCCACTAAAACACACTGCTATCCTGATGTCTCTCATTGTCCATCTGACTAATACTGCCCCACAGAATCTCTGTTTTACTGCACATATAGTCAGCATACCTGTATGGTAGCATAACTCAAATGAAACCTCAAGTGCCTAATTTGAAATGCTCTACATGTGCAGCCTTTCATACAAAATATAGCACTACTCACAAAACAATACAATATGTTGATATTAGCATATTGCTACGCTAAAAATACAATATAAGCATAAAATGTGCATAGTCGACAGAAATGTTTAGTAAAATCTAATCAACAATTCTATCTAGAAATATGTCGTGTATATGAGTGTATTTATATTCTACATTTCTCTTGACTTTTTCCATAATCTTGGATAGATTTTTTTGGCACATAACAATGCTTTAGGCTTTTCCTACTCTGCGAAGCATGCTTGATATTCTGACTTGGACTTAGGCCACAAATTAGGCACCTTAGATAATTAGATGGACAATAATTATGCTAATTACCTACCTTTTGGAACAGTCTTCACATTTGTTGTGTGCCTGTGATGCCTTCAAATGCTGTCTAGTTAGGCAGCTAACTAGGTTTTGGAAGATAGATTAACTTACAATTTAGAGACTTCAGAACCTTTCTAAATAATAGGTGTGCTAGCAAGTGCCAACATATTAGATCCACTTCATCTACTGTAGACAATCTATGCCAAAATATGACACTCGCCAAACATAAATGGAAACCCAATTGGGTAAATTATCCTGTGAAACAAAGAACAATGGTAACACTATTTTGTTTGTCCACTTTAGACATTCTATTAAGTAACTTTGCAACTACATGTCAACTAACTCTCATTTAGAATAGTAGTAGATTTTCTGCTTAATATTTGCTACCACATTATTTTTACAGACATTCAGCTGACTATAAGGTACTCTGTAAGTAACTTATTCTACTAACCCGAAAACCTTACACCTAAAAATCTACTACAGTCTACTAATACTCTAATGAGTGTAAGTAGACATAAATAAGTAAATAAATCAAATGTAACCAGAATAATCAGTGTTTCTTTGTAACATGTACTGTACACCCCAACTTTTAGCAATTTATCCTAATTGGTTATTCTCAATGAATTGTTTGAACTGGTTCACAAACCAGTCTAAATAGTTCATAAGCAAATTAAAGATTAACGCTGAACCTTACTATGGCTAGCACCTATACCTGACATTCAGCAAACATAAATTAGAACTACTGGGAATTACTGGACATTACATCATCTAATTAATATTCATAAGCTCCCCCCATATCCACCTTTCAGACTTTTCCAACACACCTGATAATTATTATTATTTTTTTTTTTTTTACTATTTTGGGTACCATTATTTTTAGCAGCACAGAGCCGTGTGGCGTTTTCAGAAGAATAAGGTGAAACACCCATTGAGGTTTGTTTTCACAACTATTCAGAATTTTCCGTCGAACCACACACCCCCATAAATCTAATTCTTCACCAGGGGAGCCGGAGCAGTACGGTATTGTTTTTATTCATTTTTTTAGAAGCACTGGTGGGAATGGCTCAATGTGGCGGTTGCTCATTTTGTTGTTCACCACACTGGGAGTTATGGATGAGGAAGCGCTCTCACAGCATATGCTAACGCCACTTTTCTTTCCATCGCATGTCAGATGCCTCAGAGACACACCAGCTTCGCTTTGCTTGGAGACGGTGCCGCTCTACCAGCTTTCTCTTTGTCTCAATGTTTCATCAAACAGACACGGTTCTGTCAGCCGAGGTTTCCATATTTCTCACCCTCTCAGATGTTTCCTTGGCTTTGGCAGAGGAGCAGACAGATTGCAGGGTATGATTTGTGTTGAAAATGGATACGGTGACGAGGAAGAGGAGGAGGGGAGCAGATGGTGACGATGAGGAAGAGTGATTCATGATAACATGGGCCTGCAGTGGGGTCTTCTCCTGCCACTACCGGTGCCTGCAGCTCCTGCTGTCTCTGGGAACACTGGCAGGCTGGCTGGGGGCATCATCTATCATATATTTTCATCTTCCTTTCATTTTTTACAGTACTTCACACATCCCCCATTCTCAAAGACTCCAACCCTTGCCGTGATCCATGCCCCTTCATTCATCAGCATCTTCTCTGGCTGCTCCTCTGGGCTCTGACAGATCTCCATTAGTATAGTGAGACCTGGCAAAGAGCCGAACGGGCCCTACAGGCTCTTTCTCTGTTCATGGAGTCCACTATCCCTCTGCACAGGGAGGGGAGGAAGTTTTCTTCCCCTTTTCTTCTGATTTCTTTCAGCCTTGTGTGTTTTCGTGTGTGTGTCTTGATGAAGTTTCTTTCCACCCTGTGGTAACAGTGAGGTTAGCGTTACATCACTCTGATCCCTCCTCGCAACGGGCTCTTTACAAATGCTTAAAGGAATAGTTCACCCAAAAATGAAAGTTCTGTCATGATTTAGTCACTTTTATGTTGTTCCAAACAGTGTGTGAATTATTCAATGACTTTCAGGGAGGTCGACTTTTAAACCAGTTTTTGTCAGTAATTTTCAGGGCACAATCTGTTGAGGTTTGTCTTATGCGACCTTATTGTCTTTTAGCACCTCTAGTACAGTTATCCAAATGCCTTTTTAAACAAGAAACCTTTTTTAGTTTGTACATAGGATATACTACCATTCAACAGTTTTGGGGGCAGTAAAATAAAGGTTTTGTAAGCAGTCTCCTATACTCACCAGGGCTGCATTTATTTGATCAAAAATGTATTAAAAAAAACCCCAGTATTATTGTGAAATATTATTACAATTAAAAACAACTGTTTTCTATTTGACTATATTTTAAAATATATTTTATTCGCCAGCAGCCATCACTCCAGTTTTCAGTGTCACAAGATCCTTTCTGAAGGATTGTGTGACACCGAAGCCTGGAGTAATTATGAAAGTTATTTTAAATTCTAATATTACAGTTTTACTATATTTTTGGTCAAATAAATCAAGCTTTGGTGAGCACAAGATACTTCTTTCAAAACCATTAAAAAATCTTAATTATTCCAAACTTGAACAGTAGTGTACCACTTTGAAAAACTTTTTTAATCATGTCTAAGCAAGCATCTAACAGTCACCTGCAACAGCTTGATGCAGGTTTTTCCACTGAGGTTGCAGGCTGTTTTATTAATCTGAGTGTTGAATGGTGTCAAGACCCTCCACATCTCTGAGTGGCAGTTAATCAAGCTAGCAGGGTTAGTGTTAGTGCTTCTATTCCGACCCCCCCACCTCATACACCTGTGCTGCCTACAGCGAGGCAGCATCAGCCCAGCGAGCTGAGAAGCAGAGATAGAGAGAGTGATCTTATCTTATAGCAGAGATTTGTGCATCCTTAAAAAGTATTAAAATGTGTTACATTTTTCAAAAACGAAGGATGCAAGTCTTATATTTCTTGCAAATTGTTGGCACCAGTCTTGAATTTAACGGAAAAACAAGAGATTCCCGGAATCTAAGATAGAAACTAAGACAGTATCAACAAAAGTATGCCAAGGGGGTTGAGGCAAAGATTCTGTGCCGCATATATCCAAACGAAATGGCACCAGAGCTAACCGTTTGCTAGTGTCATACATCAGGTATCTTGTTAATTCTTGATGTGATGTTTTCCTATTTAATGACTTAAAGACCCCACGAAATTGCTTGATGAGCACAGTTGTCCAATAATTATGCATTGTTCATCACTTCAGTCACTTGTGTCACGTGCAGTTCTACATGGAATCTTTGACTGCAGAAAAGTGTATAGATTTCCTGAGAATTGGAAAGTTCTGCACATCTCCCACCCCTTATGCATATGCTTGGTAAAGTCAGTAAATTGTATTGCTTAATCTGACATACTGTATTTTACAAGTGAAACAAGATATCCACTGAGAAAAACTATTTTATTTTGAAAAGTGGGCATTATACACCAGGTTGGAACCAGAAAGTAAGCAAGTTTGCTAAAATAATGTCTAAACTATTGTTTAACATAGCCTGTGTGGGTGATGCCAGAGAATATAGAAAATAATTTCAGAGGAAGAGTTTTATATGCTGATTTTGAGAATCAAGCTACACTACTACACTTTTAATTCACACACACACACACACACACACACACACACACACACACACACACACACACACACACACACACAGCTCATGAGAGTATTTTGTTAATGATTCGGACTACACTGGCTTTACATATGTTTTTGATTCACTAAAAAAAAGAACCAGCTCATAAGAGTCATTTGTTCATGCATAAAGCTAGACTGGGCAGGCAGTATGTTTCCGATTCACTGAAAGAAGAGTCAGTTGTTTCTGATTTTGAATTATTGTATAATTATATGTTTAGTTTTGCATACAGCCTGTGAAAACAATTCAATATAACACTGTATCTTGCCTTTATTTACACATTTACAAATTTAATTTCTTCTGTTGCACTGAGGATTCAGCATTGGTGGCATAGATTCAGCAGTGGGGACACTACTTTTGAAAAGCAGTTAAAGAAACACTAATACTTGAATATATATTTCTTGAACTGCTACCAACAGGAGTTAGTTTAGAGAAATAAAAATAAAAAATAAAAAAAAAGGACTGGAATGAAGTAAATTATTGATCTTGTGTGTTTCACAATCAATAAAAAGGGATACCAAATTGGGTCAATGTTGATTTCATGTTGACTAAAGATATTTTAGTCAATTTTAACCAATTACAGCATAATTTCAGCTCCACTTAACACATTTTACCATGTTTATTTCAATTCAGCAGAATTCCACAGATTATCCTCCAAACAGCAGTTCATTATGCATTACATAAAACTGTAGTAGTGAGTGAACTCTAACCTCACTCTGATAAACAACCCGGCAGTCAGCAAGCAGACAAACCCATTAGCCCACTCACTTCCATGGCCAGGACACAGGACGCTAATGGCTTATTACTGAAATAAATGTGGTTATTCCCTTTTCTATTAGTGCAGTACAAGCGTACCCTCTCTGACACACTAGATTAATGTGTGTTAAAGCAGCACAATTAGATAAAGGCTCCGTCCTCCAGCCTCCGCTACAGAGGCAGTCAGCTAATATCTGTGCTGTGTAGAGGCATGTTTTTCCCGTTTCCTGTAAAAAAGACATATCTGGTTCCTAAATAGATTTTACCCTGCCAAATGACTCTACCAGAAAGCAATTACTGCAGGTTTGCGTCGGCTGATTATCCATGAGTCACTTTGAGCATTTTAGCGTACTATATTTAACCTGTCTTTTCCACTGGTCTTTACAAGCCCACAGTACATTCTGTGGGCAAGAGGGGGCAGGCAGTATGAATGGGCACCCAATTACCTATTACTTACCTGGTCTTAAAGTGACATGAAAATTGCAGAGCCTGTCCAATGCTCTATTGTAGAATGAGAGGCCTAATCCAGATGTAGTCGCTCAGTCACCCTCAGGAGCTTTCAACCACACGTCAAGTCTGCCTTTCCCTAAACATTTCCTCTTGTGTCGTTTTAACTCTTTCCCTGCCATTGACAGATTTTACAACGCTTCTCCGACATTAGCTATGTTTCCATCCAACGTTGCGAATTTAACTAATGCGCAAAATTGGAATATCGCACAAAACATTTGTTTATAAAGCATTTTTCCATCCAGTGAGTCAAAGACAACAAAATTGTAATTTCCTGATAAACTGGCGATAAAAATCACTAGGAAATATGGAAGTTGATGTAGTAGGAGAAGCCAATGTAAATAAAATCGTGTATATTGCTCCTCAGAGCGTGCAGATTAAACACAATAAACATGGTCATGTTAAAGGTGCTGTAGGACATCTGGGAAAATGCTAAATTTAGCCTGATAGCAGTAAAAGCGTACGTCCCACCCTCCCTGCAAATCACCGTCCAAAGCCACGCCTCCTGAAAGCATGAATGCGCACGCCACACTCGCACAGCCAAGAAGACTGGAGACAACGTCACTGCAATACCAATACCAATATCATGTCATTCATTCACCGGTGAGAAAACTTTACAGTACAGTGAGTAACAGTACCAAACATAAACAAATTCTTAAAAACAGAATTAGATGCAACAAGTTTTCGGTTTGTTTAGCTAGCAAAATTTGTCAGTGTGTAATAATATTTATTGCATGACAGGGTTTCCACGATGAGAGTCTGCTTGGCTCCGATGGAGATATATAGATCCTTTGCCAGTGCCAATTGTTGTCGGTTCAGAAGGAAAGTTAGGTTGTTGCTGCTTGCCTGCCACTATCGCTCTGTGTGCAAATCGTACGTGAGCCCGCTGATGACTTATGTTTGCGTGAACAGCCTGCGCTGTGGTATGCAAACACACATTCACTGACAGGGAACACATGCAATAAGACCGTTCGGACCGAATGTAACGATTGAACGAACATTTTATGGTCCTACGTCTTCCACAGACAACATACAGTATATTAATAAAAATACATTTAGACCGCTTAACAGAGTGATTGCTATCAGGATATGAGGAGACATTCAACCGGCATAACAAAAAATGTTTCTGCAGAGAATCACCTATGGCACCTTTAACTTGCTTTCTGAGGCAGATGCTGCTGTTTGGGAACACATGTAAGACAGTTCTGGGAGGTAATTATAGCAAACCACTTTAACGACAGACTTTCAGGCATTTTAGAATGATCAAAAAAGCATTTTAGATGCATTTAGATGTCTTTTTTGAAGCACATTGAGGAATTTATTTGGTAAATGTGTTTCCATCATAGTTTATGTGCATGTTTTCTTGGCGGTCTCAGTTTTTATCAGACTTAAATGTATCTGACTCAGTTGAGCGTATATGTTTTTTATGCAAATTTTTTTAATTTTTGCGCATCTTGCCGTTTTCATCCAGCATTATTTTTTTATGCAATATCCCAAAATGCTCATAAAAATAGGTGGATGGAAACAGCCATTGACGGAATTTTCCGGCTTTCCGCGTTTTTACTGTTATAGGGGGTGCTATTACACATCTTCTGAAAGAGTGGAGAATCTCTGGATCAAAACACAGGCAAAAAAGGAGCATACACAAGCGATATACAGGTGCTGGTCATAAAATTAGAATATCATCAAAAAGTTTATTTATTTCAGTAATTTCGTTAAAAAAGTTAAACTTGTATATTATATAGACTCATTACATGCAAAGTGAGATATCTCAAGCCTTTATTTGTTATAATTTTGATGATTATGGCTTACAGCTTGTGAAAACCACAAAATCAAAATCTCAGAAAATTAGAATATTACATGAAATCACACAGTAATTACACAGTAATCCCATGGTCATTGAACCAGGTTTTGGTTCTTTTGGCAGTGTGGGCCGGTGCAAATCCTGCTGGAAAATGAAGTCAGCATCTCCATAAAGCTTGTCTGCTGAAGGAAGCATGAAGTGCTCTGGAAATGTCCTGGTAGACGGCTGCGTTGAGTGGACAGCACAGTGGACCAACACCAGCCGATGATATGGCTCCCCAAACCAACACAGACTGTGGAAACTTCACACTGAACTTCAAGCATCTTGGATTGTGTGCCTCTCCATTCTTCCTCCAGACTCTGGGACCTTGGTTTCCAAATGAGATGCAAAATTTGCTCTCATCAGAAAAGAGGACTTTGGTCCATTGTGCTTTATTAAATCCAGAGTCAACGCAGCCGTCTACCAGGACATTTTCAGAGCACTTCATGCTTCCTTCATTTTCCAGCAGGATTTGCACCTGCCCACACTG
Organism: Squalius cephalus; assembly: GCF_949319135.1. NCBI lineage: Eukaryota > Metazoa > Chordata > Actinopteri > Cypriniformes > Leuciscidae > Squalius > Squalius cephalus. The sequence goes on along the minus strand of NC_137127.1, from coordinate 39,460,735 downwards.
CCAAAAGAACCAAAACCTGGTTCAATGACCATGGTGTTACTGTGTAATTACTGTGTGATTTCATGCAATATTCTAATTTTCTGAGATTTTGATTTTGTGGTTTTCATAAGCTGTAAGCCATAATCATCAAAATTATAACAAATAAAGGCTTGAGATATCTCACTTTGCATGTAATGAGTCTATATAATATACAAGTTTCACTTTTTTAATGGAATTACTGAAATAAATCAACTTTTTGATGATATTCTAATTTTATGACCAGCACCTGTATAAGCATTGCTTATGCATTTGGATTTTTGGGGTGTTAGAAAAAAAAAAAAAAAAACCTTTGTCAGCATTTTTTTTTCAAAATGTCGAAACTTACCCACAAATGTCGAAACTTATTTGATAAAAAAAAGTTTTTTTTTGTTTGTTTGTTTGTTTGTTTAAAAGCAGAGGCTCTGTTCTTTCTTTTGATAGCCTATATTGCATGTTCAGATATTCATGCAACAAAATATTATGGGGGCCATTAAATTGTAGAAATTAGATAGTAAGAGATAAGTTAATTAGATAATAATAAGAGTTGTTGTTGAAACTACATCCCAAAACCCGATTCATCATTAAGGCATCAACTTCTTTAACAAGTAAATTTCATTAATATTGCAATCATTATTACTTTCGGACATGTCATCGAAGCTGCGATTCGGGTTTATTTATTCTATATGAGATCTGATAAACAGATAAATGGATAAGAAAAAGACTGATTTTAAAAGTTATTTTATAGCTACATATTAAAGACAATTAATATAGTAACGTAAATAGTGTGAAAAGGATTCATCTGTTTGTGTGTCAAATGGCAGGGTTAGTTTAAATTTTTATTTTGCTTGGTGTGAAAAAAAAACACACTTCTCCTTTAAAAATTAGACCTTGAAAATAAATGTAATTAAAAAATGTGCTAAAGTAAGTATGAATTAATATTAATTACTCTCAGCCTATTCTTATTTCCTAAATTATGTGGTTGCTGTTCAACGAAATCAGTCATAGACCTTGGTAAATGGTCAACAAGCCACATGTTTTTTTTTTTTTGTATTAAAGTGAGTCACAGTGTACTTGTCATGGGCTGATTGCAGCAGAGATGAAACTGGATCTAAATGCAGCAGTCTTTATTGATAACAAACTCTAACAGAAATACCCAGGTTTCTCAGGAATTCAAAAACAAGAACAGAACAACCAGTAAATAGTGACAACAACAGACAACTGAACAGGATTAAACACAGGGCTTAAAAATGTAATATTCTGAATGTTCTGATCCAATCTGACTTCTGACCTGTAATGCTGCCTGAATCATAATCATACACTGTTCGTTCGTTGGCCAGAGGAGAACTGGCCCCCGACTGAGCCTGGGTTCTCCCAAGGTTTTTTTCTCCATTCTGTCTCCTGATGGAGTTTTGGTTCCTTGCCACTTTTGCCTTGGCTTTTGGCTTGCTTAGTTGGGGACATTTAATATTTAACAATATTATTGATCTACCTTACTTAAGGTGGATGATGACGCAATTTTCTTCTAGAAACAAACTTTGTTGTATTATTTTCACGTTATCACTGTGAAGCTGCTTTGATACAATCTGTATAGTAAAAAGCGTTATATACAGTAAATAAAGGTGACTTGACTTGACTTGACTTAAATACTCTGAAAACTACGGGAGAAACCAACTAGACAAGCCTGAACTAAGGACTCTAATCAAATCTGTAACCAAGGAGACAAACAGGCAGGGGACAGACTAAACTAATTAACAAACTGACAACAAATCACAATGAAAACTGAATGAAAAACAGAACATACATGTAACATTACCTCTCCCCTCCTGAAATGTCCCGATGTGATGTCAGAAACACCAGCGATTTCAAACCGGCGGTTTTTTATATAAATATAAGCAAGTTACATGTAAGCTATTTTAAGACATGAAGACATTTTTTTAAGGAAAAAATGGTTAAAGATGTTTTTGGTAAAATGTTTAAAGATGTTTGGGATAAAATGATTGAATACAGGGGGACTTTAATGCAGCATCCAGAAATGCACATGTAACATGCAGTATTCACTTCTCAGAAGTTAGTATGAATTTGTTCATACTTTTGCAAGGAAGAAAATTTCTGTTGAAGTTGTATACAGTGAACATATGTTACAAAATGTTCCACAGTCTTCCTGTGAAGTGTGGGCGTTTTTATTGAGGAAGAATAAAAACTTAGTTCTCCACATATAGGCTATTCACACCTGTTTTGAAAAAAAAAAAGAAAAAAAAAAAAACAGTACCTTACAACATACCAATTAGTTCTCTCAACCTTTGTCTGATTCAGCTGTTTTCTAGAAACGAGGGCATGTTTAATTAGCTAGAAAGCAGACAGGTTTATGTGGGTGTAATATTGTTAGAACATTCTAATTATTCATATTTCTAATTTTATTTCACTTTTTTTATTTTTTTTATTTATGGGTATATTTAACTGGTCCTTTAATTATAACTGCAGCCCAGGTTTTTACAATGCAGGGGTTGTGATGGATTAATTAAATTCAAATTCAATGAAATTCAATGAAACTTAAGGAGCATGGTTCAGTTAGCCCCAGCAGGTAGATGCTGTACCACCATTGTTCTCCATTGACATCCATTTAAAAGTTGCTGATTATTTTGGGGATTTTTTTTCCCCCCAGCAACATACAGTATAAATTGCAAATATGTGAAGTAGATACAGCTAAGGTGAATGACTCCAAAAAAAAAAAAAAGAGAGAGAACTGAGTGCCCATGAGTAAAGATTGTAGCTGAGCAAATGACAATGAGATGAATAGGAATAGACAAACATACCATAAGATCCTGTTGGGAATGCAATCAAGCTGTTTCATTGGGTATTTGCAGTTAAGAGGCTGAATCCACAAATACCTTAAGTGGTTGAAGTACAATACAGAACGCTCAATGCTATCAATCCTGCGTGACACATTTGCATATTCAGGCAGACGACATAATGCCTTGTTTGCATGTGCTAGTGGTAAGAGCGACAGTGCCACAAACGCTAATCCAGGTCTGTTAGCACTGCCACCCTTAAGGATTTCTCTATCAATTTCCCCCTCTGTGACCTTGTGGATTAGGTTTCAAGGTCACAGCAATATTGATCTGGGCTCAGGTCAGCTCAATGGGCAGGTAGAGCTTAGGTTAGCAGAGAGGTCTCTGATGGGGCGGATTTGTCCCTCAAGCAGATCGATAGGACGTGGTTGACGGTGGACAATCACAGGACAATCATTGTGTTTAGCATTAGCATCAGCACAGCACTAGAGACATGTTTACCTTTCTGTACAGGGGTCATGAAATGAGAAAACTAATTTTCCTTGATATTTTACATATTTGACTCATTGTACTATGAAAACATCCTGCAAGTTCCATAGCTTAAACGTCCTATTCAGAGGATTTCTTTAACCATGCTGCAAAAATGGCTCATTTGTATATTGTGGAATTTGTAACGTTACACAAGTAAATACATTTGCATATGACCACCTCTAGAGTGAGACATCAATTAATACTTTCGTCAAGTTTGCCAAAAAGAAAGTCATTGTAAAAGAGGAGCAATACATTTCCACTGTAATGATATGATTATGATATGTAAATTAAATGATCAATAAGTCATGACAACATATGTTTTTCCATTACTTTAACTCATCAATATAATGGAACCAATTTCAACTTCATTTTTAAATTAAGATTCAACTAGGCAGGATTTAAAAACAAAATGAGTTGAAATGACTTGTACAGCCAATTTGGTTATACTTAAAAATGTAAGGCAGCAACTGAACTTGTTTTCAAATTGAATTAGGGGAAATATATTTACAGTGTTGATGAAGAATTATTTCCACAATAAAACCAGAAATGTATAGTCAGTTTTGAGTTCATGCTGACTTTGTTGACATCTTGACTATACAGTTTGATTTGCTTATCTTAAAATCATTTGTAAATATTGATCATGTTAAATGTGGCATTGTCAGAAAACTATGTTCTCATACCTGGAGAGTCTCTGCGTGTGTTAGCCATGCGATGGACTGGTCATCCATCCAGAGTGTTTCCCTGCCTTGCAGACAAGTGATTTGGAAAATGGGTGGATGATTTTTTTACCGAATTTGATGCCAAATGGCCTCCGTACCAAATGTTCTTGTGTGAAAGTGTCCTAAGTAAAGAACTTTCATGTCAAATGTCTCTTCAGATTTCATTCAGTCAGTTTGAAAGCAGACTAAAGCTCTGCTCTTGAGCCTTTGTGCAGGTCAGCCAAAGCTCAGGCCTTTGTAGAGAGTGAGCAAACTTGCTGCATCAACTGAGGTGGGAAATATGTATAGCTAGAGGGCTTAAGGCAGTGTCTTCTGTTTTCTTATGTGGATCATCTCTGTGTTTTATCCTGGTCCTGGGTTTGGCCAGAACTCCTGTACATGTGAATTCAATTAAAATATTTTTATTGCAGTCATTTTTCTAACAACCAACAACACCATGCAACAAACAAACACATCTCAATCAGAAATAAACACACAAAAATATTAACACTACCTTCTCCGCTTGCCAAAGGGGTAAAAAGCAAAATTAGGCTAAACTTCATCTCCACGCCATGAGGAAAAACACAAGTTGCTCGTCCCTCCGCTGCAACATGACTAGTGACTGCCATACGCGACTTCCTTTTAAAGTAGGTACACAATGTTGTGTTAAAAAATTTAAAGTGACCCACATACAGTATATTTAGGTGGTCATTTACAGACATTGATCACGTTTCGAATAAGAAAAAAACTACAATGCAAGGCCAAATTATGAGAAACAGATATGATTAATTCATTGCTTAGCTGGGTCTTCAGGCTATTCAGTTTGTTACTTTGCCCCACCTCCAGATCTGAGTTGTTTGTTCATTTGTCACATCACACCCCCATAAGCTGAGCAATGCAGTCTGTACTGAAACATTGATTAGTTCAACTCTCGAGTCTTCAGGTTTGAGTCTTTTGTTCATCCCATGACAGCCCCATAGGCTATATGCAGTCTGTACCCGTTCCACATTCAATGTTATGGAAAAGAACCATCATGACAGAAATAAAAATAAATTGCAATTTACGTAACTGTAAGATTTAAAGATCTGACTATGTGCTTATTTGTAAGGAAGTTTGGGATTTATTAACTAATTTCTGTATACAATATGGCTACGCCCCAGACCCGAAGAATCGGGAGGTGAACTAATAATTTCTTTTACCGGTACAGACTGCATAGCCTAGCCTATGGGCCTGTCACGGGATGAACAAATGATATGAACGATACGATTATAGTGTCCCTTAAATTACTTTACAAAAAACATCTCTGCAACTCTGTCATATGATGTTTTAGAGAGACACAGAAAATAATAGCAGAGATAGATCATTAAAATAGGGTGAATTTGATGTCCCTGAGGTGTTGGAACATTTTTGACATTCAACTAAGGAAGATAAACCAACATAAGAGAAATATCAGACATCAACTGTCCACCCTGCAGATGTGTGAATTAATGCAAAAACCCCAGAGAGTTAGTTTTAGTTTGATCCCTGTACCATTTTTACTCTAGCAAGTCTCAAGTCTAAGAAAGAATGTAGGTAAAGCTGCAGAATCCGTCTGCAAATGTTATCTGTTTTATGTTTGTTTTTTTGAACTGGATAAATATGTCAGATGATGATCTGTTTGACATCAAGGCATGCCCAAATACAATATTTGCCATTAACTGATCAGTTTTTAAAGGGAACATAGATGGGAAGATAGTAACCTTTGTTCCCTTTGATATCCCACAAATCTGTGGAAGTTTGTGGAAAGAAAAAATTAGTTTAGAAGTCACTTTTTTCAAATCTCTTTTAATTTCTAGCATTGTAGTTGTGGCAAGCAGTGCGGGGCCGAGAGCCGTGGGAACGGAGTGAGGCCGATGGTAAGAGTGCAAATGAGCATCACCTGCACGCCACACCGGTCTTGAGTCCCACGGAGAAGCTCCGGAAGGATAAAAGAAGGAGTGACTACAGTGAAGGAGGAGAGAGAAACAGGCCTGGGACATTTACAACATAGGCTCATTGAAAAAAATTACCTATGGCAACATTTTTGCAAAATGCAAAATACATACCAATACGTACATATCACTGCAGTTTCCAACAGAAATGAACACTAGAGGCAGTAAAACAGCAAGCACTTTTAATTGTTTTCACACAAAATTGTGATTACAGTGGCAGATTATGAATTAGCCTAAGAAAGACCAGTTTTCACACGGCTCCTTGCACGATTATGTTATGACCTCAAAACACTTTTTACCATAGTGCATGATTTGTAAACAAATACATTTTGAAGTTTGCATCACTTAACCAGCTCCATATGTTTGGTTTTACTAACGTGCTAAGCTTACTTGGTAGCTCAGCTGGTACAGAATTGTACTTGTGATGCAGAGAGCTTGGGTACGAATCCTGTGAAAGACGAGTCACGATAAAAGAGCTCAAAGACAAGAGCTCAAAACAAGCTAAAATGCTGTGGTTACAATTGGGTTTTTATGTCACATTTTTAGGTTTAGGGTTTAGTGTAGGTGTACGTTATTTTAAAATGGAGCATTAAGCTTTTAGCGCCACTCACCGGACATTTCAACTCAGAACTGCAGTGATACGTACAAACTCCAATGTAATAAAACGTTGCCATATTCATGTTCATCTGTTCCGGAAAAAAACTAAACACGCTTTTAGCGCCACTCACAACTAGGGAGCTGATTGAGAGGCACCCTCTTGTCTGTGAAGTCATTGACTGGGTAACGAGGCACCAAGACAGTTACCTTAGTTTTCAGGTGCGGCCTTTGTCTTTGAAAAGATTATTGTGATCAGACTAATTGCTTACAGCTGTACTGAAGTCTGTATGCTCAAATAGAGTCTTAGCGCACAGAGTTCATGTAGCAGCAGAATACAGTTTAGTCTTGTTTCCGAAGAGCATTTTCACGTTTGATTTAACTAAAGTAATGATTTGTCTTTTTAGAATGTCATGTAAACACTTTAGTCTGTTTTTTTTTAAAGTCATACCAAAAGATGGTCACACTTTAGTTTAGGGTCCCATTCTCACATTTAACTAACTAACTATGACTTTTGCCTCATTAAACTCCTAATTACTGCTTATTAATAGCTAGTAAGGTAGTTGTTAAATTTAGGTACTGGGTAGGATTAAAGAATGTAGAATATGGTAATGCAGAATAAGGCATTAATATGTGCTTTATAACTAGTAATAAATAGTCAATATCCTATGTGTACTAATAAGGAACTAGTCAATAGTGAGAATTGGACCCTAAACTAAAGTGTTACCATGAATATACTGTATATATACTGTATATACAGTCGTGCTCAGAATTAATCATACCCCTGGTAAATATGATCAAAAATGGCTGTAAAGAATAAATCTGCATCATTTATCCTTTTGATCTTTCTGTGACAATGACAGGAGCAGGATGCAATTGCAAATAGCGCTTTATTTAGAAGGTGATAAACAGCTGCCAGTCAGGCAAACAACACAGATAGTCCACAACACAGATGGTGGGTCAGACGATCACAAACTCAGATGGTGGGTGACGCAGGGACCTTGGTGGACAACCAGTGATGGTGCTCGGTGATCCAGTGCTGTATCCCTTGTGACGGTGCTCGTAATTCCAGTGCAGAGTGCAGGAATCGGGACCGGCAGATTAATGCGTGCATGAAACACAGGTTTTATTTTAGACACATGGAAGGCGGGATGAATTCTCCTGTACGCAGGAGGAAGTTTGAGTCGGACTGCCACCGGACTAATGATTTTGGTGACAGCGAACGGGCCAATAAATTTAGGAGCCAGTTTGTTAGATACGGATCGGAGAGGAATGTTCTTAGTAGAAAGCCACACTTTTTGACCAACGACGTATACGGGAGGCTTCGACCTGTGGCGATCGGCCTTAGCCTTGGTGCGCACCCCCACCTGGAGAAGAGTCTCACGGGCTCTGCTCCAGGTGTGACAGCACCTCTGGACGAAGGCGTGAGCGGAGGGGACCGCGACTTCGGATTCCATACTGGGAAAAACTGGTGGCTGGTAACCTAAACTACATTCAAACGGAGAGAGGCCCGTGGATGACACTGGTAACGAATTGTGGGCATACTCCACCATCGAGAGTTGTTGACTCCAGGAGGAAGGATTCTTGGAAACCAAACATCGCAACACTCTCTCCAAATCTTGGTTGGCTCTCTCGGTTTGTCCATTGCTTTGGGGATGAAACCCCGAAGATAAATTGACACTCGCCCCCAGTAGTTTACAAAACTCTTGCCAAAATTTGGACACAAATTGGGGACCCCTGTCAGAAACCACGTCCATCGGGAGGCCATGTAAACGAAAGACATGATCTATAACAGTTACCGCTGTCTCCTTGGCGGAGGGTAATTTAGGCAAGGGAATAAAATGAGCCGCCTTCGAGAACCGGTCCACGGCGGTCAAAACGACCGTCTTGCCCTGGGAGGGCGGGAGGGTGGTAATAAAATCTAGTGCGATGTGGGACCAGGGTCTCGAAGGGACTGACAGCGGTTGAAGTAACCCATCTGGGGGCCAATCTATCACAGCCTTAACCTTGTCAGGATCCATACGCACTCCCTCAGACGAGACGATGTACCCTAGGAAAGGAACAGACTGTGCATGAAAAACGCATTTGTCCGCCTTGACAAAAAGCCCATTCTCTAGCAACCTCTGAAGCACTCGTCTGACGTGCTGAACGTGATCCTGGAGAGAAGATGAAAAAATCAATATGTCATCCAGGTAAACATATATGAACTGGTCAACCATATCTCTCAGCACGTCATTGACGAGTGCTTGGAAGACCGCTGGGGAGTTGGACAGCCCAAACGGCATGACCAAGTATTCAAAGTGCCCCCTGGGGGTATTAAACGCGGTCTTCCATTCATCACCCTTCCTTATGCGAACCAAATGATAAGCGTTACATAAATCCAATATTGTGAAAATGGATGCTCCCAGTAATCGCTCGAAGGCTGAAGACATCAACGGTATAGGATAAGTATTCTTTACCGTGATGTTGTTCAACCCCCGGTAATCCATACATGGTCGCAGAGATCCATCCTTCTTCCCCACAAAAAAGAACCCCGCCCCCGCTGGAGATGAGGAAGGACGAATGAACTTGGATGCTAGAGAGTCAGAAATATATTTCTCCATAGCCTCCCTCTCTGGAACAGAAAGTGACTATAACTTGCCTTTAGGTGGAAACTCACCTGGTACTAAGTCTATGGCACAGTCATAAGGACGATGCGGAGGAAGAGAAGCAGCATAGGACTTACTGAACACTTCCCTCAGGTCCTGGTACTCCTCGGGCACGTTAGACAAATTCACTGCCTTCTCCTTGAACACAGAAACAGGCACAGACAAACACGCAGACACTAGACATGACTCATGACAGGTATCACTCCACGCAGACACAGAATTGTGGCCCCAATCGATTCTAGGATTGTGCTGAGTGAGCCAGGGATGACCAAGTACTACTGGTGCCAGTGGTGAGTCCATGAGGAGGAATAGGGTCTCGGGTAAAATACACTCGGGAGTGGACGGGCGTTCGGATTGATCAAAAATTCGAGATAAAGAGTCGGGTTTGATGTTCTTGGAACCCGAGCGGTACGAGAGAGAAAAGTCAAAACGTCCGAAAAAAAGTGCCCACCGAGCCTACCTAGAGTTGAGTCTTTTGGCGGTTCTGATATATTCTAGGTTCTTGTGATCGGTCCATACTATAAAAGGTACCCCTGACCCTTCTAACCAGTGTCGCCATTCCTCCAGCACTAACTTGACTGCCAACAACTCTCTGTTACCAATGTCATAGTTACGTTCGGCAGGTGATAAACGATGAGACAAAAACGCGCAAGGATGCATCTTGTCGTCTGTGGAAGAACGTTGGGAAAGAACTGCTCCTACCCCCACCTCTAATGCGTCGACCTCCACCACGAACTGACATGATGGATCAGAGGCAATGAGGATGGGAGCCGAAATGAAGCGACTCTTAAGTTTAGTGAATACAGCCTCGGCTGTATCGGACCACCTGAACGTCGTTCTGGGGGAGGTCAAGGCAGTCAGAGGTGCGGTTGGCTGAAGTTGCGAATGAAACGCTGATAGAAATTGGCAAACCTCAGGCAAACCAGGAATGTTATAATCTCAGAGTGGTTGCCAGATGTGGTGAGGGTGATGGATTCAGTAGCGTGTGAAATGTTGGGGAGTTGCTGGCCATTGAGAGCATTAACAGATATCTTGTGCGTGAGGGGGAAGATAGGAATTTGAAGTTGTTGAGCCAGTCTAAAATCCATAAAATTACCTTCCGCCCCAGAGTCCAGTAAAGCCTTGGTGTCGTGCGTGTGGGTTGCCCACCTTAGTCTTACCGGGAGGAGTGTAGATGATGAGGTCTTCTCGGCGGACATCCCACCCGATAGTAGCCTCATTGTTACTACCGGGCATGATCTTTTACCAGGCAGGAGTGGTTGAAGTGGCCCGCCTTACCACACTATAGGCAAAGCCCTTGGGATCTCCGCCTTTCTCTCTCCTCCCGGGAAAGCCGAGCTCTACCCACCTGCATGGGCTCGGGATCGGAGATGGGGCTGACCGTGTCCCCTCTACCGGTGCGTAAGTCCTCCGCGCCGCAAAACTGATGACTCTGCTGAAACCGGCCCATTCTGCTCAACCGAGCATCGACTCTTAGCGCCAGTCCGATGAGTCCATTCAACCCAGGAGGGAGGTCCAGCATATAAATCTCCCTCTGGACATGGTCAGCCAACCCATGCAGGAATCGGTCCCACTGCGCCTCCTCATTCCAATGGCACTCTGCGGCCAGGGTGCGGAACTGGATGGAATATTCCGACACCGAGCGCTCTCCCTGGCGGAGATCGGCGAGTAGTCTGGCCGATGCTCTGCAATACTCGGGCTCACCTGAGTACCCTTCAGGTGTGGGTAAGCGTGGCTCATGCTGATGGGGCGGCTCTGGTTGGACGGGCTGAACAGGCGGTGTGGGTGGCGCAGCAGGACTCCTCAGATGTTGAAGTTGTTGGGTGAGCTCGGACACCTGCGCCACAAGAGCTTGGACCGCCCGACCTGTGTTGGTGATACTCTCTTCTTGTTGATCCATCCTCGCTATGCTGCGAGAAGCAAAATTGTCCCAACTTGTTGCGCCTGCTGCATCCATAATTAAGTCAGATCGTTCTGTGACAATGACAGGAGCAGGATGCAATTGCAAATAGCGCTTTATTTAGAAGGTGATAAACAGCTGCCAGTCAGGCAAGCAACACAGATAGTCCACAACACAGATGGTGGGTCAGACGATCACAAACTCAGATGGTGGGTGACGCAGGGACCTTGGTGGACAACCAGTGATGGTGCTCGGTGATCCAGTGCTGTATCCCTTGTGACGGTGCTCGTAATTCCAGTGCAGAGTGCAGGAATCCAAACGAAAGACACGACGAAGAACAGGGGAAAATCCACGATCCAAAACGAACAGCACGGGAACAGAACGGGAACACACCGGGGAACCACAACGATCTGACAACATGAGACACCAGTTACTGCACATATAAAGGCACAAACAATTGGTACCAGCTGGCGCTGCTGATCAGCAGTGATCAGTGACCATGCCCACAGACACACACACACAATACGCAAGACGAGAGAGAGACAGTGGATTCATGAATCGTGACACTTTCATTCAAAAAAATCAAAAATCTAACCTTTCATTGAAGTAAAAGAATTGAAAGTGCGGGGGGGAATCACATTATGAAATAAATGTTTTTCTCCAAAACACGTTGGCCACAATTATTGATACCCCTAGAATTTTTTATGAATAAAATATCTCTGAAGTATATTCCCATTAATATTTACCTTTTTTTTAGCACACCAGGGTGACTAGGGACATGAAATTGTCCAGCTATGACTTTTTGTTTCACAGGAGTTTAAATATGAGGAAACACAAAGGCCAAATTCCCTTAATCATCCTTCACAATGAGTAAAACCAAAGAATATAGTTCTAATGTGCAGCAAAAGATTGAACTTTACTAAATAGAAAGTGGCTGTAAGAAAATAGCTAAAGAATTTAAAATCCCCATTTTGACCATCAGGGCAATAATTAAGAAGTTATAATCAACTAAAGATGTTACGAATCTGCCAGGAAGAGGACGTGTGTCTATATTGTCTTAATGGACGGTGAGGATGAAAGTTTGAGTGGCCAAAGACTCTTCAATAATCCCAAGCCGCATTTCCATTACCCTTCAAATTGCGCAAATTGAAATTGCGAATTGAAAATACGCACAATGGAAACACGTCAATTTCGCAAAAACTCCCGTTTATCGCAAAAAAGTTTTTACGCTCTCATGAAGTGGTTTTTCAGGCAATTCGAAAAAGGAATATTTCGCAAAACTGCAATGGAAACAGTTTTTGCGCATTTACAGTCACCTGACTTAGAAGACGCGGTGTGTTTGAGGTCCATGTATCTACGCAAATAATAATAATTTTATATTATTTTATTATAACATTTAATAGGCTATATTTAGAAGATGCTTTTATGCAAAAAAGGAACCAAGCTGAGTGTGGAGCGCGCACTGCATGACACGGAGGCGCGAGCGCGAACACTTGCATTTTCCTATCAACAGTGGAAACAACTTAAAATACTCTATCATTTCTGGTCATACAGAAAATAATAATACATTATTCTCAACTACTTTTATTTGTGTAAACTCACAATAACAAGAAAACGTTGTGCTTTTGTAAAATAAAAGAAAACAATCAGACGCACTTTCATGATCTCCGTAAACTGGAGCGCGAGAACTGAAACAAAATATAGCCTGTGTAGGCTAAAGCTTGAAATGTCCACTTTAAAACAAACAAATTCGAATCAAAGGGTAATACCTTCTGATTGTGTAATCCGTCTGCTTAGCAGCGGAGATGGAGATGTGATTTTAGCCAAAACAATAGTTTATTAATATTATTAATGGCTCTTCTCACTGCGGGAAAAACATTTTTCACTGCGGGAAAAACATCAATTCCAAGTTCTAATTTGGCCTTAGAAAACCAGTAAAATCGACATGTTTTCCATATTAATTTGTGAATATTTTAAATGTTTAATAAAGGGGCAAAAAGTCATAAACAAAAATCTGAAAATTCTTCGATATTTACTTTTTTTGCGCAGCAGTTGGTGTAGCCAGTTCAAATTAAAATTTTGGTGTTCAACTTTGCATTTTAAAAAGACAACAACCGTTTATTTTTCGTTTTTCAATTACGGGTTAAAAAAGGAAAAAACGAATGGATACAAAAGTAGCCTACATGGATCGTTTGGACAGAATACGAGACAGAGTTCTTTATTAAATTAATAAAAAAACAATAATTAGCCTAGGAATACTGGATTCTAAATCTCAAAGAAATGCCACAATCAAAACCTCGGAGCAGAAATGAGGGCAAAACACCGAGAAACTCCTTAGGCTTTATGTGTCTTTCGCAGTAAATGGGTCTTTCCCTGCCATTAATGCTTGGATAACACTCCACATTTCCTTCCATTAATAATAATAATAATGTCTAATGCGGTGGCTGTGATATTATATAAACCAACGTCCGTTGCCTTGATTTTTGGAATGACTTATCGCGAGAGAAAAAAGGACGTTTAGTCGCATAACATCGGTTAATGGAAACGCCGTCATTTCGCAATAGTTTTTTATCGATATTTAGATAATAGCGCAAAACATTTGCGCAAATCTGTAATGGAAACGCGGCTACAGATGGAGAATTGCAGAGATTAGTTGAGTCTTAGGGTCAGAAAGCCTATTAAAAAAAAAAAAATTCATCAACCGCTACATCCCCACATGTTGTTTGGGAGGTTTTCAAGAAAAATGCTCCTCGCTCATCCAAAAACAAACTCCAGCATATTCAGTTGTCAGACACGACTGGAACTTCAAACGGCACAGGGATCTGTGGTCAGATGAAACTAAAAAAAGAGCGTTTTGGCAGCAAACACGCTAGATGGGTTTGGTGCACACAAGGATAAAAAGTACCCAATGTGTACAAATTAATATACCATTGGATCTTTAATGCTGTGGGCATCATTTTCTGCTGGAGGTCCTGGACTTCTTATTCAGATACATGGCATCGTGGATTCTATCAAATATCAACAGATAAAAAATCAAAACCTGACGCCTTCTGCTAGAAATCTTATAATGGGCCGTGGTTGGATCTTCCATCAGGACAACGATCCAAAACAAACATCAAAATCAACACAAAAATGTGTTAGGGAGCACAAAATGAAGCTTCTGCCATGACCGTCCCAGTTCCCTGACCTGATGAGTGGAGTGAACTGAAGAGAAGAAGCACCAACATGGATCTGGGAATCTGAAGGATCTGGAGAGATTCTGTATGGAGGAATGGTCTCTGATCTCTTGGCAGGTGTTCTCCAAACTCATCAGGCATTATAGAAGAAGACTCACAGCAGTTATCTTGGCAAAAGGAGATTGCAAAAAGGTATTTAAAGGAGTCATAACCTAGTATTACCTTGGATACCTACTGCTGTATTATAGTCTTTCAGGCCCTTCTAAAAAAGAAAAGTGGAAAAAAAATAAACACAGAGCTCCTCAGACCCTTATTTCTGAAGGCATTATTGTCTCGCGAGATCTGATGCGATATTTTGGCTGTCGTGGACGGTCATTTTAATAATGCAAATGAGGGGCGCGTTGATTGGTGGCAGGAAGGAGGGGGGTTGACAACGCAGGTAACGCTTTAGCATATCATTCCAAAATGACATCATGGCACAAGTTATGAATGAACCCGACCAGGGGTGCGTTTCCCGAAAGCATCGTTGGCCAACTATGGTCGCAAGTTCCGTCGTTACCAATAGAGTTCAATGGACATTGCGATGAACTTGCGACCATAGTTGGCCAACGATGCTTTCGGGAAACGCACCCCTGGCCGCTATACAATAGCCAAATTCATGATGATCTCAGTCATTTGTTGTTTGCAAAGTAACGTTAGCAGCCATTTTGTTTGTTACACACAGTAGAGCAATAAAAACTCAGTCTTACCGTTTCAATTTCAGGCAAGTCTCTGATGGTTGGAATTGCACCTTTTTCCAAACAGAGCTTCGAGGCCAACTTCGCCTGATATTGCCCCAAATTTGTGTATGATTCCTGTGTGAAATGTTTAGCGCAGACTCCTAACGATAAGCCAGTTGAAAGGGTTGTTGGGACAGCGTCATTAAAAATGAATTTCATCCACTGGTCCCTGATAGTTTGGTCCGTTTTTGGTAGAGAAAACACATTTACATGTTGTTTGTGGCAGTCAACCACAGAGCAACTCAGGTGTGTACTCGTTTCTCCATCTTTCTCGACTGAACCATAGACAGTAAAAGAAATGGACACAGCGACCCCATTGGAACTCAATTGAGACAAGTGAAGCCCATTTTTAGCGATTTCTTAGCACTTCCTTTCCTGAAGCGCAGACTCAAACCGAGCAAAGCGTTACACGGACCACGTGAGCAACCCGTCTGTCTTCTAGTAGCTGTGCCAAGAGAAATCTGAATCATTCCCTTCCGAATCTTGCAGAGACGGAGAGTGTGAGTAGGAATTGTCCATGAGCTTGGAGCAGGATCAACTTTTGCTAGGTATTCTGATTAATTATATTGTCATTTTGCCTCTACGTCCCCCCGAATGCCAGCGAGCTTCTCCTCCTGTCCATACGGTAATCTCTCTAATGTGCGACAAAGAGGCGCTTGGTTATGACGCAATCGTTAGCCTACTTTTACAAAAACTGCTTCTACGGGGCCATAACATAAGCTACAAGGTAATGGAGCATTTTATACATTGTCGTGTTTCTTTAGAAATAAAAAATGGACAAATGGAGTCTTCAAACGCCTCAGATGTAAAGTTATTCGCTGTCAAAGTGACGCCAAAATGAATGGAAGTCAATGGGATTGCTAACGCAAGTGAAGTTCCGCTCAAGATGGCGGCACCCGGCCGACTTCAACTTCCGGTCGACTTCCTTCCCGCTTGGACTGAACTGAATATGAGGGGGAGAGGGGCGGGCTTCCCGCGGCATAGGTTTGCGGTGTCCATATATGGTATATCCTGCCCCGTCATGACGTCAAGACGGGGCTGAAATCAAAATCTCGTATTTGAGTGCGCGTGCACTCAAATATGGTTAATTTATTCTGATGTAAACTAAAGCTTCGCTTTTAAATATCGGCTTCCCGGCCAGTGTATAATCGTTAGGCAATCATAACATACATTGATTCTCGTGGAAAAGTGAAAATTGCAGGTTATGACCTTTAATAAAAGGGTATCAATAATTGTGGCCAACGTGTTTTTGAGATAAACATTAATTTCATAATGTGATTTCCCCCCCACTTTCAGTTCTTTTACTTAAATGAAAGGTTAGGATTTTGCCAATTTTTTGAAAGAAAGATCAAAAGGATAAACGATGCAGATTTATTTTTTACAGCCATTTTTGATCATATTTACCAGGGGTATGATTAATTCTGAGCACGACTGTGTGTATATATATATATATATATATATATATATATATATATATATATATATATATATAGATAGATAGATAGATAGATAGATAGATAGATAGATATAGATATATAGATATATCACTTTCTGATTATTATTCTGATTATTTTTCTGATTATTATCTAAATCACTTTCTGATTATTTGATGTTGTTGTTGTTGTTTTTTTGTTGTTTTTTGTATTGTTGTTCTTCTACTTTGTTTTCTTTTATGTTAATTGTACAATCTTTGTATGTATACCACTTCTTCTTGCAATAAAAAAAGATCATATTTACTTGTAGACAGATAAAGACTGTCACTAAAGTATGCAAAACCTGTCGACTATAACTGCACATTTAAACTTACTGTAAAAATACTTACCAATTTTTGAAGTTTGAAAGCTCTAGTCTGCTTTTAATGTTATTGCATGGAAAAGAACAACCACTATAGTCTTCAGAATCTCTCCTTATGTCTTCCAAAGAAGGAGAAGACATACAGGTTTGGAATGACATGAGGGTGAGTAAATTACTTTTTCTCTTTAGCATTTAGTCAAAACGGAAGCAGAGGTTTTCTGGGCACCTATCTGAGAGGATGAAAGCAGCAGGAGGGTCCTGAAATGACTGAGCAGAGCTGACAGAGCAGAGAATCCCAGCAGAGAGACACATCTCTACTCATTTGGCCAGTGATGTGCTCACACACAACACAAAACTAATGCTCTTCAACATCAGTGGAGGAGATGAAAGACAACGAACTTTAGACACACAGAGAGATATCAGACTGTGAATGAAAAGAGAGTTTCAGTGTTTTCTCTCTCTCTCTCTCTCTCTCTCTCTCTCTCTCTCTCTTTTACAGGAAAAAAGGTAACATTGTAAAAAAAAATTGTAGCACGTCAACTTACTGTATCAGTAGGAAAGCAATAGTTACATAGCTTACTGCATTTGATGTCTGTCTGCTAACGTTACATATTATAAAGCAGTTAAGTGTTTCAAAATCAGTGTAACTAGCTACAGTATTAACGTACATATTTTGGAGATTTAAATCGAATTTGACAAAAAAAAGTCTATGTTTTACAGACAGTTTAAATTAGCGTTAACGTTAAATCTGCGTGCAGCATTGATGTAATGGTAATTATAATACTCTTACAAAAACGCTGAAAGTAAGGAGGTGGTTGTTTGTCTCCCGTCGTCACCGATTCGGGATCTGAGTCCGGCTCGAACATATAAGGCCGGATAATATTTCCCTCAGCAATGACCATCATTACAGGTGTTTTATTTACCTTACTAGTGAGCATCACCAAGCCACAGCAGGCTACAGCATACAGTACATGACCCTATTACCTGTGGTTGGCCTGGCCGTGCGTCACTCAGAAAACAACAGGCCAATCAGAAGAGAGGCTCATGAATATTAATTAGACAGGCCAAAATCGACCTGTTCTTTTCAGAGATCCAGAAAGGAGCTATAAAAATATATGGGATAGTTTTTATACTTATACCCCACATATATATTCTTAAGGACATCACAACCTAAAATAAAACTTCAGAAAGGTGTATAATATGGGACCTTTAAGGTTAGGGCTTGGTTTAGGGTTAGTTGCTTAATTATGCATAATTTACTTATAATACGATAATGAGTACATGTAAGATGTGTAACAGCAACACTGTAAAATAGTGTTACCAGTACTTGAATGCTTTTTGAATGTTTTTTTTTTTTTAACAGAGTTAAGTACTTCAAGTATACTTTGTAAAAAATATCAAATTGTTTTACTTTAAAGTACTTTTTAAATAATTGTTTTAATAATCTTTTGTTTTAACTAACATACACTCACATGTAAAGAGGTTGATTATAGTTTTAACTGTAGTATTTTATGTGATACTAAAGTTAAAATATTTTAAATGCACTAAATTGCTTCATAATTACAAATGTGTAATTACAAATATTTGAATACATGGCATACAAGTTTCAATAGAAATTACATTTACAAGTATATTAGTTTATCATAAATGCTTATCATTTACATTCAGCTGTACACTTTAACCATATTTCAAAGACAACAGAAGTAGCCAATTATGAAATTACATATAACGATGTTCTTGAAACCTGCTTAAAGGGTTAGTTCACCCAAAAATAAAAATTATATCATTAATCACTCACCGTCATGTTGTTCCAAACCCATAAGACATCAAAATTCATCTTCGCAACACAAATGAAGATCTTTTTGATGAAATCTGAGAGCTTTCTGTCCCTCCATTGACAGCCTACACAACCACTTTCAAGCCCCAGGAAGATTGCAAAAGACATCATAAAAGTAATCCATGTGACTCCAATGGTTTAACCTCAATTTTATGAAGCGACACAAGTGCTTTGTATGCGCAAAAACAAACAATTTGTTACTTTATTTCCAAAATATTAATCTCCAACACGAGAGCCCCACGACGCATGCGTGTTGTGTTGACCTGAGGACAGATGTTGTTGTGTGAACGTGCATTGGAGATTAATATTTGGTAAATAAAGCTATTTTAAATAAATTATTATTATTTGTATTTTTTATTTTATTTTTTTGCAAACAAAGATGAATGAATGTGTCTTACAGTTTTGGAACAATATGAGGGTGAGTAATAAATTACTCTTTATAAATTACTTTTTTGGAAAAGAAAATGTTTTCCCCGACATTATTTCCATAATAAGACTTTTTTTTTTTTTTTGTTAATGTGTGCTTCTTTTTCTCACTAGGGTGTTTATTAAAATATGCTACACATTCTGACATCAGAACACGTGACCATTCACATGGACATTGATGCCAATTTGGTATTCAGAACATGGCCCATTCACAGGAAGTAGGAGAGGAGGATTTAATTCCAAAGAGTACAAATTCTAAAGTAAAATGTCAGCCATGCTGCTTGTTATGGAAGTCTGTTTCTATCTCAAAAAAAAAAAAAAAAAAAAAGGTAATTGGGATTTTAAATCTACCAAAATTGACTATATATCTCTCAATATCAAAATCTGACTTTTTTCCTCATAATTGCTCCTCTCAGTTGCAACTTTATTTCTCACAGTGTGACATTTTAAACTTCAAACTTTAATCTCACATTTACCTTTTTTGAGGCGGAAATGGGTTTTCATAGTTTTTAGCTGTGTATAGCTTTTGAAAACCTTAACAACTTGAGTGGCACACTTCACCACAAATTGTTTTTGAATCTATCTTTTGTAATTTAGGCTTTGCAAAGATGCTGTTATGAAAGGATGAGGCCATTATATACTATATTGGACTTGACAGTAAAGCAGCTGCTTGTTTGTAAGTGCAGCAAAGCACTGTGTCTCATTCAGATGTGAAGAGGCACATAAAAGGCACAGAAGCAAGAAAAAAAAAAAAACCTTGCCAATAATATACAGTAAATTGAACTTGATTTGGTCCCTTTAAATATCTTTAATGTGTCATTAGTCTCTCAATTTCTGGGTAGACACTGTATTTAAACTCTCCCCTCTTTGTATGAGCTGTGAATTACAGATTTTTATGATGGTCATTATGTTTGTTTCAGCTACATTAACAGTGTGTTACATTGCTAACCCAGCATGCTATATGAGCAGTCATTACCAGCTGAACATATGGCTGCTAATATGATTAATCTTTGCTTCAAGAGAAAGGGGATTTCTACATGTTTCTAAGATTAAAGCATAGAGAAACATATGCATTTATTTAAAAGTGGTGCCATATGGACATTTCTATTTTAAAGGGGTCATAGACTAGAATTCTAGTGTTCCTTGATCCTTTGACAGTTAAGAGTTCGTAATACTATAAAAATACCCTGTAAGTTTCAAAACTCAAAACGTTCTTGTTATTCCAAAAACTGCTTTTATTGAAACCAAGGCCAACAAACGACAGGATCTAAAAAGTGGAGACTTGTGATATCACAGGGCAGTTTTGGCCCCGCCCACTGGAGCATTAGTGAACAGTGACATGAGAACGAGAAAAGATCGATACAAGATCAATAATACCATTACATTCCAAACGATCCTAATGCTAGGATAGTGGGTTATTTTTCCCAACAATGTGAATGTCTCAGCAGTGCGCTATTTGTTTGTATTCGGTGTATTTGGGGATATTTTGGGAATATTAATTTATTTTTATCAATCAATAAATTCCACTAGAAACAAACCTTGTTGTATTATTTTAATTTAATACTGTGAAGCTGCTTTGATACAATTTGTATTGTGAAAAGCGCTATACAAATATACTTGATTTGACTTGACTTGACTTGACTTGACTTGACTATTTTACTATGGATTATTTGGTCAATTTCAGTGCAGGCTTTGCAAACAGAATTTTATGATACGGATCTGCCACCAACACCACAAATATGTAAGTAGTCATGTTTATTCTAATGCCTGATCTGTGATCAGTGATTTCTGATGTAATTATTCAAGTTCAGACAGATTATCTCTCAAAATATCGTTCAATACTGTTTATGCATCAGTAAATCAAGCCAGTGACTAAACAATTAACTTCATGTTGTTTCTCTTAGTAGGATGAAAATAATCATATTTAAACTGTGATTAAATTATATAAAGAAAGCGATCAAAGAACGCTCCCTTTCCAATTGCCCGAGCTGTCAAAACTCGTCGAAATCAATCATCACAAAATCATAAAGCTGTTACAATGTACAGTACAACGAAGCTCTTACTGTATTGACATCGTGTTTGCATTGTTATTTGATGAAAGCCAGAGGTGTAAAGTCCAGGTTCAGAAAGTAAAAGTCCTCCTCAGTAGCTATTGTTCCTATCACCTGGATTTACTAATTAGCGCCGTTTTTCAGCCGGGAGATAAAACTAATTAGTGAAATCAGCTGGCTGAGTTCATGGGTGGAATATGGCAGGACTTTTACTTTCTGACCCCTGGACTTTACACCTCTGGTGAAAGAATTCGTGAGAGTGCCGAAATTGCGTTGCAATGATAAGATATTTTCATTCGCGATCAACAGACTGTCTGTCATCTGCTCAATGCTTATCACTGCAACCTTTCATGTGATGGGAATAGATCATTATGATCAATACTTTTCACGATTCCTTAATCTCGATAGCTGTAATTGTAAAAACGTAGTAAAAGATTTAGACAGAGTTCCACATGTAATACTAGCTATTTCATATGCAAACATGTCAGCCAATCACAGCAGGGGGTGTTTACACTGAAGTCTCACAGCAGACACGCCCCTTAAAACAGAGCGTTCAAATCAGAGGCTAAAATCAGGCTTGGAAAAAATGCCTTTTATTTATAAATTATGACAATTATGACTTTTATGTTAAAATCATACTAACATTATAAGGGCACCCCAGAAAACATTATACAATAATAAAATAATCCAGTCTATGACCCCTTTAAGCCATTTCAGAGTAGATGTATATCAGGGGGTTAAAGGGATAGTTCATCCAAAAATCAAACATCACTCATCCTCATGTTGTTCCAACCCCGTAAGACTTTCGTTCTTCGGGAAAAAGTATTCTCGTCGCTTGATAAACTTTTGGTTGAGCCACTGTAGTCACTTGGACTATTTTATCGATGTCTTTAATAACCTTTCTGGGCCGGCAAGTTTCGATCCCATAGAAACCTATGGAGGAGTGAGCCAGCTCTCAGATTTCGTCAAAAATATCTTAATTTGTTTTCCGAAGATGAACGAAAGCCTTAGGGGCCGATCACACCTGACGCGTTTTTTGCAGTGAGAGGCGACTATTTTCAATTGGTTTCCTATGGCAGCGAGCGTTCTGCACGCTGTTTATGCGCCTGCTGTGCCTCGCGTTTTACCGCCTGCTACGCCTCGCGTTTTTGAAGTTGAAATAAAAGCAACTCCGAGCGGAAAAAGCGCCCAACGTCATCGCGTTTTTTTCCACTGTCCAATCGAGTGAATGGAGAATGCCTTCCATTTTAGTGATGAAAGCTACAGTTGCTTGAACGCCCGGAGAGTGCGATGATGGAGGATAAACTTGTGGTGCTCTCGCGGGTTACCAGGAGCTTAACGACTTCACGAACCATAACTACCACAATGTTAACAGAAAGTAAATAAAGTTAATAAAAGGCTGATTTGACGTTTACTTGACTGACAGGACAGCTGTTTCAGTGGTTGCCTAGCAACATAAAAAACGCAGCGCACTGCTCATTCTGTGTGATGGTAAGTGCTGTGCACCTCGTGCACAGCACCTACGCGTTAGGTCACACCTACGCGTTAGGTGTGATCGGCCCCTTAGGGGGTTGGAACAACATGAGGGTGAGTGATTACTGACAGAATTTTCATTTTTTGGGTGAACTATCCTTTTAAGGTTGAGAACATAGGCTATCATCAAAAGGCTGAGCATATCAATATAGTTGTTTTAACTATATAACCAAACTTTAATACTATATGTTTACTATTTACGTTTGAAATAACCAACCAAGATGGCGGCGCATTCTGACACAACGGGGCTCAGCAAATAAACGCACTTAATTAATTTTTGGTATATTGTGCTTTTACTCGCAAGTAATGCAGCGAATTGGTATTATTAGGCATTGTAAGGAGCTGCAGTGTCCTGTACACAAACAATTCTAGTGACTTTAACAGTATAACTGCAGAGCTAGCCGTTCTCGTTTGTTACCATGGTTTCTAGTTTCACACCTGTTCCCTCTACTGTTGATTACTATCCTCAGTGTAGTCTTAGTTCTAGTTCTGTGTCTTGTGTTAAAGTTTATGGTTACTGTGTAATAGTTATAGAACTCTGTGCTCATTAAAGCCTCTTGTTATTAGTTTATTCTAAATCACGCATCTCGTTCTTGTTGGATTATCTAGACGCTTACCGTGATTGTTTCTTTACCAAAATTTGGCACAAAACATCCATCCATCCATCCCTCTTGTCCTATATAGGGTTGCAAGGTTGCTGGAGCCTATCCCAGCATTTCAGGCCATGGGGTAGGGAAACATTCTAGGGTGTACAATGCGGCTTAACTACCGTAGTAAGATGCATCGTTGAAGAAATCAACTAGCCAGTCATGACTGTTTCCTGAAACCGCACTGTCGCAAATTGGTCGTTCAACCATGTTGGTTAATGATGTCACACAGGTAGTGGAGTAATGATGTCTTTTAATTAATCTGTTTGAGATCTAATTAATGCTAGATGTTTTTCTATAAATTAGGACATGGCATCTGAGGACTATTTCTTATTTTTCTCAGTTATTTTGATTTATTTCCAGAATCAATCATAGGCTCGTTCTAACTTATTAGAGCATGTATGCACATGCGCACTCTTCAAAAACGGTGCTTTAAATCTCTTGACAAACTAAAAGACGTAAATTACATTTGTATGTATTCTAAATAAAAGATACAGATTGTACTGAACATCAGCTTGCTTATTTGGCTCAAGATAAGGATTTATTGAGTCTACATGCAAACATATCGAGAGCTGTCGTTTCAACTACACAACTTTGCAAATTGCTTTTTGCAAATGTTTGTTAGAACTACGGTTTCAGGAAACACTGACTCGTTGAACTATGCTGATAACAACGGAACTTGCGACCATAGTTGGCTAACGATGCTTAAAATAATTAATTAAAAGTCTGAAATTCATGCACCAAACTCCTGACCATCTTAACAAAAATACAAGCTAATTTTCTGCATTTCAGTTTGCATTAAAAAATCATACTTGCAAATCACAAAAGCATGCAGGGTTCTCATTTACATACAGTATTTGACCACATCCATAGCTTGAGCTTGAAGGAGGGTGGTCAGAGACTTCAGCCCAGTCTGAAAATCAAAATATTTAGATATGGTACTGTAATACTAGTATTAGGGTGGTGACAACAAAACAGACCATAGCTAGTTTACACTAATGCCAACCGTGGAAACACTGCGACAACACTTATTTGCATTGGGTTTTGAATTGCATTCTGAGGGTGTGAATAACAGCAAATTTATTGAATTTGCGATTCAATGGTTTTTCGATTAGATTCAAAACCAATTTAAATTATTTTGAAAGAACACCTTAAGAATAAAAGAGCAATGCTATGAATATGTGCAAGTATGCTACACTGATCAGTATGTATCAACTGTAATTCCCACTATAGTGCTACATTTCCTCTCGGTCTGCTGCAGATACAGTATTGTTCTTTTCTGTTTCAGAGAGTCTTGAGCAAGAGACTGCAGCAGTGCACAATAAATTCATTTTTACAGAATATTTCAGATTTACTGTTTAAAAAACCGGAGGTCATTATTGGTCTCTGTGCTATTGTGAATGTCCCTGGGTTGTTTTCATTAAGAACAATGTGGCACTCCTATGGGGCTGCAACTTATTAATGGACCACATGCAATTTATATGTTATATGTGGTGACAGATCTCTTTTATTTGTATTCCATTCATTCTCGTTTTATTTATGTGGCCTATTGTACTGTGGTAGATGTGCAACTGCAGTGTTGCGAAGAAGAAAATAAGATGTTTTGTTCAGGCATTACAGTACATTTGCAAGCTCGTTTATTTTTGAATATCATCAGTGTAACAATGTTTCAGATCAACTCATGACTTAGAAGGAATTGTAATAATTTAAGCAAAACGTCTGCACTGTAAAAGGCCTTTTCTAAAAGATCTGAGGCAGGATTTTCGTGTCACATTTTACAATAGATTTACTATTTCCATTCTGAATAGATGATCTTTTGTTTTTTGTCCTATTTTTGATCTTTTATTTGTTAATGTTACGATGTGTGTGTGTGTGTGTGTGTGTGTGATGTGTGTGACCATTATGAACAGTCAGCTATCTGTACGATTCTTTTGTGCTATCAGACTTTGCACCTCTGTGGAATCGATTCTGAGTCGCGTAGGTCAGAAGCCATGAATGGGACGTGTAGAAGATGCTATCGGTGTAAAGTGGATCTCTGACAGGGTCTTTAATCACGACCCAGGAAAAAAAGCAGCCAAGCACGATTCTCTCATATACAAACCCCTGACCCTTGCATTACATTGCTGTCCTGCTGTACATGCCAAGCACAACTCTATTTTATTGGCTAAATTGGATTCTCTGAGGGTAATGAAGACAAAAGTGGCTGTCATCGGCTTGAACTGCTGACTAATTAATATATGTGTGCTTGGGGTGGTGGTAAATTAAATTTGTTTTGTTGTTGTTGTTGTTGTTGCTTTTATACATTGAAGTATTTCATGATTAATTTCATAAATCCGAATGAATGTGGGCATGGACACTATTAAACAGCAGGAGTTAATGGAAGAAAAAAATGATGCTTGTGTCAGAGAAACATCTCAAATATAAACAGGAGGGCTGGTCGAGTAGGATTGGTGGTGCAGTGTCCTATCTAACACGTCCATGCTGGCAGAGTCTGAGACCCATCTGTTTTAATGAAAAGCACACACATGTGAACACACAGATACACACACTTTGTAAACGCCAAAGGTCAGATGAGTTTCCAGTGTGAAATATTTGCTCTCCGTTGTGAGAAAATAGAGCTAATATTTGCCTGTCAGTTTTCACCTGTCAACTCTGAGTGTGAACACAATCAAAGCCCAAAAAGAAATATTTGCTGTTAATTGAAAACATGACCATATATGTAAAAATCTTTTCACCAGCTGATTAGTAGTCTTAAGTGTTTGCAGAAGTTTGTTTCCGATCCCACTTCTAACAAAAGATGTGAAACGTAAGGAATTTGATTATTCAAATTCTTTAACAATAGATCACCCAAAAATTAAAATTTATTTACTCACCACATGTTGTTTCAAAACATTTGATCAGTGGTTCCCAAACATTTTCTGTCGGGCCCCCCTTTTGTAGAGATGCACCCACATAAAGACACTCTCAGACATGACCTTATTGCAAAACTCTATAGGATTTATTTGAAATATAGTAATTAATACAGTACTACAACTTCTCACCTTTTACAGGCTTCTCTTTGTTTATGATGTGAAGTCTCTAAGTGGTGTCAGAAATAGAATGAGGCATCAATTTACTGTTGAAATTTGTCATTCTGCATCCAGTGTAGACAGCATAACTGAATGGGTTATATTTGCTTTTGTCGTGCCACTCTTCTCTGGTGTAGACACATTGTTTTGATAGTTGAGGTTTTGAAGTAGATACATCGTTTGCTTTATGTTTCCTTTCACAAACTTGTCCATGCTTATAGTGAAGAACCATGCATCATTCATTAATGTTTTTACACTTCTTCTGCCATACTCAATTCTGATTATTCAATTGTGCCATCTAGTAATCTGTTATTCCATGGCAACAACCACTACAACTAATAAGGTATGTAAAATTAATATTTTGTGTTCAATTATTTACTGATATGGCAAATAGTAACACAATAAGCAGGATTATTTTGCAGTGGGGTTTTTGCTTCCCTGAAGAGGATTATTTTGCAAAACAGTCTACCGGTTGTACACTTTCCCTTAGACTTGCCGTGCCCGCATTTTTATAACCTCCCAGTTTAGGAACCACTGATCTATATAGTTATGTCTAAAATGTAGGCTTACTACCTTAACTGACTGAATAGTTGCAAGAAAAGTTCAAGGAAAAAGTAAAAGGATTAATGCATGGGCAAAAAAATCATTCCAAAAATACTGTTAAATGGCGACTTGCAGGTAGTATAGAATTACTTTCAAGAGTACCACAGGTACAAATGGAAGCAAATTCTGAACTGGAAAGGTCATTATCAGTGCATGAATTGTACTCAGTACAGTACAAGGCATGGCTAATGGTCTTGCCCCAGGAATTGATGGGATCCCTATGGACTTTTATAAATCATTTTGAAGTGCAATAGGGGCTAACCTGCTGGCAGTACCCAATGAAAGCCTTGCTGAAGGGCAGCTACCAATGAACTGCAGGACGGCTGTTTTTACATTATTGGCAAAAACGGGATCTAAGATAATCATGGAGACCCGTTGCTATGCTTTGAGCTGATTCCAAAAAGCCTTATAAAAAGCTAAAAAGATGGTGAAGAAGATAACATCTTCAAATGGATATGTTATGCACATCTCTGGTTGTCTTGGCACCAAGAATAGGATGCATGTGGTCCACATACAAAAGAAAGGCATGCCAGTTTAGAACAACCTTTTTTTTTTTTTTTTTTTACTATTTAATGTGGCTTAAAATTATAGATGAGCTTCATCCTGACCACATCAGCATGCATTTTGGGTTAAAGTTAAAGAAGATGAAGATGGTCACAGTAATTGAAGTAATGGAGCATTTTCATCAGTGAGAGTAAATTTGGGGAAAAAGAGAAAGCTTTGGGTTACTGACAGATGAATTGAACATTAGAGTTGTTTAAATTGGGAAAGCAGTGTTGGTACATTTAGGTAATGATTTTAGTGGAAAAACTAACTGAGAAGGAATATTAGAGATGGATGTCTACCTCGTTTGTCTTCTAAAAACACTCATTATAAACAGATTGGTTGGTTCAGCCCTATGGTGCAAATGGCAGTACTAGAACCTCCTGTGGATAATTCAGGGAAAGTACAAAAAGCGATTGTTGATTTTTTGGGGGATAAAGACATTGGTTACCACTGTAGGGATTAGTTAGGAGAACTTTTGAACTTATGTTTTAGACTTATGTAGGGATAGGGGTGCAATAATGCAACCCAGGTTAAAAAAAAAAAGATAAAAAAGCATTAACACATGAATGAGCATGATTTTTTTCCCTTTTCTTTTTATTAATTATTTTCGTGTGTTTTAGAAAAGCCAATTATTTTTTTTGTTTTGTTTGGAAGGACCGACCAATGAGAGTTAAGGATGTTGTGTAGCCATTTTTTGTTTTCCGGATTTCGCACGCGGTTGGAGCTCACGGTCTCTTTAAACGGCAGAGCAGACGAGAACAGACGTGATTCAGATCTCTCCAAAGAAATTTGAGTATTTATATTATCTAATTGGAAAAACAAAAAATTAGAATTAAACATATATGTGTCCAGAGACAATGCAGCATAAGAGGAGAAGTGAAGTTGATGTGAAAGAGACTAAAAAAGAGACTGTTAAGTTGATTTATAATGTGTGACGCATTTGCAGAGCATTATCGTTGCCAATTTGGATGGTAGGAAATTGAAATGAAAGCTTTAGCGCAAGTTCTGCCGGGAAGACATTACACATGTCTGAGTTCGCAGATGCTGACGTTTTATACACCTCCATCCTCCCATCACCACCAGGCAGGTTCCTTCCCCTCCATCCTCCCCACCACCACCAGAATGGTCCCTTCCCATACCTCCCAGGGGATCAGCTGTGCCCGTGCCTTTGTCTTCAGGTAGGAAATGCAGATTCCGTACCCTCGGATTACGAGCTACGGACGGGGCCTAAGCCAAAGAACGTTATATCATAATATTTGCTTGCTGGGCTGTTAATAAATGTATACTTGTTACGGTATTTTGCCTCCCGAGTGTTTCCACCAGCGGCTGATGTTGTAAAGCACATTGGTCCTCAAGCATCTGCAGTGGTATATTTAGAACCGTTAGAGTCTGTCTATGGATCAGTTGAAGATGGCGACGAGTTATTGGCAAAATTTATGACACTCTTGCAAAACCAAGGGGAGAAACCCTCTAGCTACCTGCATCAGCTGAAAGTCATGCTGAGTGCGGCAGTGCGGCGGGAAGGCATTCCAGAAGCAGAGCTTGACCGCAGCTTATTAAAGCAGCTTTGTAGAGGGTGTTGGGATGCTTGCAAATTTGCGTCTTGAAGAAAGACAAACCCCCCTTCATTTGCTGAGTTAGTAGTGTCTGTTAGGGCTGAGGAGGACAAGCAAGCTTCCAAAGAGGAGCACATGCGAAGCCATTTGGGGATGAACAGACTCAGCTCACACCCTTTTAAGTCAAAAGCTACCGTACATCAGTTGTCCCCTAATGTTACTGAGTTAGGAGGTGAAGCGATTGCTCAAATGGATCAGGTAAAAAGAACAATGTCGGGAATTCAAACGCAGTTAACTCCTCAGAACATTTCAGGTTCTAAGAAGGGGGCAGGCTGATTGCCAGGAAGCTGTAGAGTTATCGAAATTAAGAGCAGAAGTAAAAGAGTTGAGAGCGCAAGTGGAGTCAGCTGTGCTTAAAAAAACATTGTACACTGACTCAAGTACTTCAGAACTTGCAGAGCTAAGGAAGCAAGTAGCTGCGTTAAAAGCTCAAATGGTTACAATGGTAGCACAGAAAAGGGTCCCATGGAAATTTTGAAAAGGCGTGGCCTAGACAGGTTGAGTCAAATGAGAGTGGGACAGGCTTGACCCGACCTCGTCAAGGGTACTGTTTTCGCTGTGGTGAAGATGGGCAAATTGTTGCCCACTGTGAAAATGACCCAGACCCTTCCAAAGTAGCCAGGAAACAGTGTTTGTTGGGAGAGAAACAAGCCCAACGGGACTTGCAGAGCCAAGTGAAATCGCAGCAGGTAAACTCCAGGCCATTTCTGCAGTAGGGCATGCCAGAAGAAGAAACCTATTCTACAAAAAATTTAAAATGTGTCAGATAAGGAATTTAACTTTAATTGATTATAATCTAAATTAAAGTTAAGTCATAAGGTGAATTCAGTGTTACCGGTGGTGACAAATTAGAATTTTAATATATTATTTGATTTTTTTTCAAAGGAACTCAATGACTTACGAGTGAAACCTAGAAGGGAACAAACAAGAGGTTAATGTATTAATTTACACAAACAGTGCTTAAAAGACAAGTAATTATACTTACCGTTTGAGTCCTTTAGAGTATTTGAAGTCCTTGAAACCTATAAGAAAAAAATTAGTTTGAGAAGTACACATTGTATTTATTTATGTTTTCTTTCCTGTATTTTCTTTTATTTATTTTTCTCTTATACATTCCAGTGAATTCAAGTTTTGAATTCAACACAAACAAAACAATACATTCAGTTAAACCTTATACCTGTTGTGAGTGGGTCATTATAGTTGTGACATCCTTATTCTCTGCAGGTGAATTTAGTCTTCTGATTCAACTGGTCCATACTCAGACTTTGTGTCTGTACCAAATTGAGTGAAGGGTTACAATAAGGATTCAGAAAGAGCTAATTGTTTTAGAGCTCTAGAGTGTATGAAATAGGAACTATATGATCCGCGTTGGGGGCGTTGTTAAACTCATCGTGGCGTTCCGCACAGAAACCGCTCTCATGCGCACTCCGCATGTTGTTTGAATTCTCCACTGTAATGCGATCTCATGCGCAATACAATGCAGTGATTGGGTTAAAAGAGTTCATTCTCATGAATAATGCAGAGAAGCGCTCCAAAAGCACACTTCTACCTCACATTCCGTGATGTTACTTCGACTTTGCTCTTCAACTCGAAAGAACTTTAATAGGTCATTATCTACATAGCTGTTGCATCAGCGGCCAATGAGCTTGCTGATCAAACACATTCAAATACTTGGCTTGTTTACAAACAAGTACTTGTTTGCTGTTAACAGACTTCCCTTCCCTCCTTCCCCAGCTCCACCTGTGTAGATCTGCTACTGGGGTTAATTAATGTATGTTACATGTGCAGCAGCAGCAGCATGTCTTACATGCTCACAGTAATGTCTGAGAATATATTGACAGTAGCAAGTCTCTGTACTTGCTCTGCAGCAACAGCAGCAGCGTAGCAGATCTATCCCACCAAGACCAAATACATTAACATGAATCTGTGATCTCTGACCCAGTATGTTTGGTTGCTTTCATGGCTATGAATATATCACACAGACCAAAACAAAAACAGACATTCCAACACGGAATGCACATTTCAAAGTAAAATAACGGTATGTAGCATTGTTTTTCAGAGAAACGAGTATGTAAACTCAGCATGTTTCTTAAATACCTGCAAACATATTATGGTATTTTTATGCTTGAGTACGGTCAGAAACTTACATGCAGCACCTTTAAGTAAAGTAGCATTATACACATGAATTGGAGTGAAGATATAGATATAAAAGCAATAATTACAATAAAGATTTATTAAGATTATCAGGAGCCAAGTGATACCCTACCTCTTCAATGCAGTCACAATGCAAAGGGAAGAGGAGGAGACAGAACAGGAAATTATGTTGACTCATGATGACATCACAACAATTAAAGTGTAAGGCATTCACTTCAATCAGGCAGCCACATCAGGCAAATGAAAATGAACAATTTTGTGTTCATTCTACTTCACAATAAATACATTTAACATTATACTTTCTGTACCTGTTACATAAACACTCATTTCATCTAAAAAGACTAATAATGATGTGACTAAGTTCAGCATCCTCAGCAGTAAGTCATGAGGACACAAATGACACATTGTCCTGAGAAGAACCCAGCTATATCTTTCTCTTTGGGATTTTAAGTATTTGGATTGTCATATTGACAACACATTATATAAATATGTAAAATATTCTGTAGTGATATAAACTGCAGTATTAGGAGTTCAGTTAAGGTTGTGTGCAGCCGCACACACACACACACACACACACACACACACACACACACACACACACACACACACACACACACACACACACACACACACACACACAATCCTCTCAGTGAGTGAGGTTTAATGCAAATGAATAATGGCCTTACTGTTGGGTTACAGAAAATGTGCAGATGTGAAACTGCATCAATAAATCCTGTATAGCTGGTATCCGCTTTATTTCATGTTTTTTTCTGTTTCTCTAATTCCAAATACTGAAAGGTTATTGTGTAGCCCATACATGTTTAATGCTTTCCACTCATTGTTTTTCTCTTTCTGTCTTTCCGTTGATCAGTCATGTAAGTGGCTGCCATGTGCTCCAGAGATGTTGTCGCCATGACGACATAATCAAACTATCTGCTGATTGAATCTGACTTTTTCCCTGATGATTAAATCTGCTCTGAAGGGATCAGTGTGTCAGCAGAACAACTGACTGCAGGCTTCATAAAGACTGCCATCTCTGGGTCTGAGACAACACCACATCCTTCAGAAAAGTATCCCTTTTTCTTAATAAATATATTTAAAAATATATTTAAATTTAAAAAATTAACATTTCACTATTTAAATACATTTACAGTTATTTAAAGTCGGCATGAAACAGAAGTTGTAATATAATTTTCTTCAATATTGTGACGTATATCTGAGTGAAACGGATATACATCACAGAATACTTTTTTGGGTGGGACTTGATTTTGTTCAATGGGAATTGTTGGATCAATGTGGTTTGCTACTGCTGTGATCTCATGTGAGTGACAAAAAAATGTATGTGCACTGATAATAATTTATAATAAATACTTAAATATTTCACACACACACAAAAAAAATAAAAAAAATAAAAAAATAATAATTGGTCCATTTTGATTTTATTGTGACTTTAATTCAGGGTTTCCATAATTGGGGTTCATGGGGGAACTGCAGGGGGTCCGTGAATTGATTTTTTAAAAAAAGTAATTAAATCAAATGTCGTGACATCTTATGGGGGGGTCAAATCTTTTCTGGTTCATTTCTCCTGTTCAGTCCATTGAGGTTAGACGTCCGTGAGTGAAAATATGAACACACTGGAGAGCAGCTTTATAGTAGAAAATAAAGTTGTACTTCTGATGAAACGAGACACTGCACTGTTTTTTTCATGTTTAATACAGTAAAGTTTTCATGTTTAATACAGTAATAAAAAAAAAAAAAAAAAAAAAAAAAAATATATAGGCAAAAAAGTAATTTTTGTAGTGGTGTGTTTGTTGTTTTGAATTAGGTGACTGTTGTTTTTGTTTTGTCTTGTGTATATTGTTTTGTTTTGTGTTTTGTTATGTTATTTAACTTTAGTGTATTAGGAGGACCCCCTTGAAAACGAGATGATGCATCTCAAGGGGCTTATTACGGTGGCCGAGAGGTGCAAAACAAATCACAATTACAAAAACAAAATAACAATTCAGAAAACACAACGACAATTTAGAAAACAAAATAACAATTCAGAAAACACAACGACATTTCAGAAAACACAACGACAATTCAGAAAACACAACGACATTTCAGAAAACACAACGACATTTCAGAAAACACAACAACATTTCAGAAAACACAACGACAATTCAGAAAACACAACGACAATTCAGAAAAAACGGAAAAGGTAGGTATATTTTGAGAATGACGTACTTATCACTGATTGGACGAGATACCTGTCAATCAAGAAATTTGTGATCAACTTTGTTTTGCTATGCGAAAATAGAACACATTAAACTTTTACTTTGAAGAAGGACATTCATGTGCCGTGATTGTGGACATGCTGGCGACATACCACATAATATTTACTATATTAATAGTGTGTCATGAGTTTAGTATGCCTGAGCACATGGTTAGCATGAGTGTTTCGCGATTAGCGCGATAGCCCGCTATTCATTATAACTGGTCATTATGTCGATGTTATTTGAGTGTATGAGAGTACATGATGTTGTTTCAGTCATATTTAGTTTGTAAAAAGCATGAGATTAGAGTGTTACTACCAGCTGTCACACGTCATTTTGGGGCTAGCTAGAGCATGAGAACTGTTTAATAGCTTGTTGATCATATTTTTCCTTCTAGTGTAATGGAATGTGTACAACGGTCATTACTGTAAAAAAGTGATATACATGTTGAGATTGTATGTTTTGAGCTTTTGTAATGCATATTCTCTTATGCTTCATTCTGAGTAAATACACCAACAAAGAAGCCTTCACTGCAATGCTCTCTTTTATTTCATTTTTCGACATACCACTACATTAAAAGCTGCGTCGACCAGGACAGTTGTTCGGCTACCGGACAACGTGGTTAGTAGCCTACTTCTCTGCAGAAGTTGCGTGTTAAACGTGATGATATGCGGCTGCTGCAAGAACTCGACCCACCAGGGACAGAACAAGGACACGTCGTAGATTCGTTAGGCGCACCTATCACTCCATGGGACCGAACTATCTTTGGCACGTTGATGGGTACGATTTGTTTCTACCGGTACTTCCAGACAGTATCGCTTGATTCCGGTTCTGGCTTGATTGACAGGTATCTCGTCCATTCAGCGATAAGTACGTCATTCTCAAAATATACCTACCTTTTCCGTTTTTTCTGAATTGTCGTCGTGTTTTCTGAAATGTCGTTGTGTTTTCTGAAATGTCGTTGTGTTTTCTGAATTGTTATTGTGTTTTCTGAATTGTTATTTTGTTTTCTAAATTGTCGTTGTGTTTTCTGAAATGTCGTTGTGTTTCTGAAATGTCGTTGTGTTTTCTGAATTGTTATTGTGTTTTCTGAATTGTTATTGTGTTTTCTGAATTGTTATTTTGTTTTCGAAATTGTCGTTGTGTTTTCTGAATTGTTATTTTGTTTTCTAAATTGTCGTTGTGTTTTCTGAATTGTTATTTTGTTTTCTGAATTGTTATTTTGTTTTTGTAATTGTGATTTGTTTTGCACCTCTCGGCCACCGTAGCTTATCCTAAAGAATAAAATTTGTTTGATTAAGCAATCAATCATATAAAGTGCTGTATAAATAAACGGGACTTGACTTTACTAGAGTGCCGAATTGCAGAGATCCTGCAAACATATACACACTGTTATGATGTCATATGCTTTTCTCATGCTTTATTAAAAAATGCTGTTTTCTCAATTTTGTTATTGATAGAGGAAATTGTGCAGCACATATTTACATATTCATCTAAACACCGGTCTCAGAAGTGTGGGCGGCATTAAATGTTCGATAACAGTATATCACTGGTCACGTATTTTTGAACTTCATTACACCCCTAATGCCTGGCTCACACTACAGGACTTTTAAAATCCTACCCGATTGTGAAATCTGGTTGCAGCACACACTTAAGGAGAATCTTGCAGATTTTCTTCCCTCAAATATTAAACATGCACACACTACAAGATTTGAAAATCGTGACGCATCACACAGTAGAAAATGTTATTAAGATTATCATGCCAGAGGAAGCACCTCACATGATCAGCAGACCGGAAGAGGAAAAGCGGATGTAAACAGACTCATTCATAGTGGCAGATACTTGTTGCCACCTACTGGCATGTTGATGTAAACTGCAGAAAGACTAACTGAAAATCGAAGAACATTTTAAACTGGATTTGCCTTTTAATCATCTTGAATATTTGTATTTGTGATTGATTTTGTAACCTATTTGCCATACTGAAATATCACGTGGCATATAAACACACTTTAAATAAAGAAATGTCCAAAGGAGAAATATGGTAAAAAAATAAGTGATGCTTTTAAATATTAAATTAAAACTGCCAGTAGGTGGCGGCAAGTCACTAAGTCTTTATGAGTGAGTCATCTAGTCATTCATTCATTCAGTAACGAAGCAAGTGTCTGTGTTTATGAATGAATCATTGAATCATTGGCTCTCACGATTTGTTCAAAGCCGCAGATTCGTTCACAAACACTGCTGTGTGCTGCAGTTCTGCTGTGGCTTTACTTGGAGCTATTCTTTTGTTGCAAAAAATACTGAAAATACTGTGTTTAGAATGAACATCACTTAATATTACTACCTTTCGTTTGTTTAAAATCAACGTCACATTTGCAATTGTGTGGATATTCGTATAATGTGATCAACATTAAACACAGGAACTCACACAGGGTATGTTTTTGTATCGAAGAGAGTTTGAATCTTAAATCAATTTCTATGCACAGTCTGTGTCTATATTTGTTCTTCGTGCTAGTAAGTGCTAAATCCCCTCTTTTACAAAGGTACATTGTCGAGAACGGCAGTATAGCGCGAAACCTGTGACCTTATACTCAGAGCGGCAACACTATTAACACCGAAATGAAGCTGCAGCACTCAGGTGGAACAGGTCAGTACTCTTTAAGATGTTTATGTTCATTATTATTGTAATGTTAAGTGCTTTGAGACATTAGGTAGTTTAACGCTGTCTCTCGTGAAGCTTGTGTTTGCTCCTTGTTGAACGCGTTCATGTGTTTTGGAGAAGGCGTGGCTTTGTAGAGTGCTGGAAGGGAGGGATCTTATGGTTTCAAAGCTAGCTTGCTATTGCTAGCCCGCCTGTCCAAAAATGACCTACCCTACCTTTAATTCAAATGTTTTGTGTGGGGTTTTGGTTTAAGGTGTTGAGGACAAAAAACATCACTCATTCTGTAGGCTATGTCACTAGCTGCATTTACATGGACCCTTATAATCGGATTGACGGCTCAGTCGGACTGAAAAACCTTCATGTAAACACCTTAAAGGGGTGATTAACTGAGAAATCAAAATTTCCTTGAGCTTTTGACATGTAAGAGATCATCATACTATAATAATATCCTGTAAGTTTCAGAACTGAAAACTACCCTGTTAGCCCAATAAAAGCTTTTATAGACATCAGGCTCAGCAAACGACTCGTTTTTCAAAGTGGGGAACTATGACGTCAAAGAGGATAAAACACCGCCTCCCCAAAAGAAGATCAACGCCTACTTCAACACGGCCTGTTTAGCCCCGCCCACCGATTCGCCCTAATTGCTAAACCGGATTGAGCTACTACAAGCAATAAACATGCTGTTTACTAAATATTGTGCAGCGCCTGTTTGTGGAAGAAGACAGTCTGCATAAGCTTCCTTCGGATTCCAGCATGGTTAAACTTTATTAAATCAGTCAATCACAATTTCCCGACACGGATCTGCCAGCAACATGTAAGTAACCATACTCTAATGCCTGATCTGCGATCAGTGATTTCTGTGTAATTATTCAAGTTCAAATATTTCTCTTAAAATCATTCAATAGTGTTTATGCTTCAGTGACTAAACGATCAACTTCACATAATTTCTCGTAGTATTATGAAAATAATCTTTTTTAAACTGTTATTCAATTATATACAGAAAGCGATCAAAGAACGATCCCTTTCCAATCGCCCAAGCTGTCAATCAAACAGCACAGCGCGAGCTGCGAGAGCTTATCTGGACACTTACCAAACTCGTGATGAAATAATGACACTGTTACACTACACAACGAAGCTCTTACTGTGCATTCACATCGTGTTTGCATTGTGATTTGGTGTAAGCATTTGTGAGAGTGCAAAAATTGCGTTGCAATGATAAGATCTTTATTCACGCGATCAACAGACTGTCTGTCATCTGCTCAGTCAAAGCTCATCATGCTGCAACCTTTCATGTGGTGGAATAGATTTAAATATAATGCTTTAAACGATACTTTTCACGATTTGTTAATCTCGATAGCTGTACTAGTAAAAACGTAGTAAAAGTTTTCAAGAGAGTTCATATAATACTAGCTATTTCATATGCAAGCATGTCAGCCAATCACAGCAGTGGGCGTTTGCACTGCAGTCTCACAGCAGACACGCCCCTTAAAACAGAGCGTTCAAATCTCAGGCTGAAATCAGGCTTGGAAAAATGGCTTTTATTTATAAATTATGACAATTTTTGATGTAAAAATCATACTAACATTATAAGGGCACCCCATGCAACATTATAAAATAATAAAACAATCCAGTTCATGACCCCTTTAATCGATCCGATTGGAATTTCGATCGGACTAAAAGGGGTGGTTTATCCCTTTTGTAGTCCGATCGAGAGAACATGTAAACACTTTATCAGACTGAAAACCAAACTTAGAAATGGCGTAATGACATATGACGCGCAGTAGTTGTTGAAGGGAAGATGGCGTGCTGTAAGCATTTGGTCTGTAGCAGAAACCACATTGTTGCTGAATATTTTGAAGGAAGAAAAAGTAGTTGAAAGACTAAGGTCGCAAGTCACGCAATGATGACATGTTCAAGCAGGTTTTTGAGTGCGCATCTTGGAACGGCGGGAATCGTAAAGATCAAATCCGATTCAAAGCTTGTTACATGTAAACTCGCACATCAACCTGATTACTTTATTTATCGTTCATGTAAACACCGTGTTCGGATTCATCAATCGGATTGATTTCATTCCGATTTAACCAAAATGTGTCCATGTAAACGTAGTAGCTATCGGTAAATCCCTACAGCAACTGGAGGAAGACATTTGGTATAAATGTGTGTGTGTGAATTTCTTTATGAAGTTGTATGTAAGTGTGTGAGGGTGTATGTAAGCACATGTAAATGTGTGAGTGAATATAATAGTGAGTATTGGTGCAGCAGATGGGGCAGCAGCAGGTGGTGTGGTGTGCTGGGACCTCTGCAGTCTTCATGAGCACTCTGCTGTGATGCTGCCTGACAGCGCCGGGAATTCATGTGTCTGACAAAGACTTTCAATCCATTAGCAAACTCCCTCACAACACACACACAATTACCCTTCATTAAAACAGAGGCTCAAGACCTGCACAACTACAGCAAGACAAACACTCCCTCACACTGACCGCTCTTCCAGATTAGATTCCTTCTTTTTGGATTATTGTCGTTCAGATGTTTGGTGTCTGTCTGGGTAAGCACATTATCCAGGGGGTATTAGATTGATGAATAGAAATTCCTCATTCAAATTAGTGCAGACAAACAGGCGTGAGGTGTGTGTCTGTGCTGATAATTTGAGCAGGATTTGGGCCAAAGATGAGAAGCCTCACTTGAGCTCACAGACAGGAAACCTGACTAATCTTTCTATAAGCTCATCTCAACGCTGTTGCCAAAGGTTCATTTAGTCCAGTATGGTCTGTCCGGAGCTGACTGACTGCAAAAACATGGGCCGTCCTGACTTGAAAAAATGTAGGGCGGGACTTTTGTCCATTACAATTGATTGGATGGTTGTGGTTTGCTATTGCTGTGATGTCATGTGATTGACAGCTTGAACAGAAGAGATGTCGCTGCAAGAGGTAGAGGAAGTTCTTTTGATAAAAGATTACGAGGGCACATGAATTAAAAATAAGAATAATAATAATGTGCACGGATAAATCATTTAAAAAAAAATATTTCATAAAAAATAAGAATTGTCTATTTTGATTTCAAAGTGACTTTAAGATACTTGGTGGGGACAAGGGCACACATCATTCCTTAAAAAAAATATTTTCTGGTTCTGGTGACCAACAGTGTTAATCTTGTCTATGAAATTACTGACAAAACAAATGGGGTTTTGAATTGTTTTAAAAAAATGTATTATTCAGCATAACAAAGACTGATTCTCTGTTGTAAAAATGGTCATGACAATAATTAGCCTACTGTTGACGAAAATAGATATTAACAATGCAATTTTTAGAAGAAGGAAATTGTTTACGAGGACAGTTTCATGTTGTATTGTTTGAATGCTTGATGCTTGAAAAAGTTTGAAGCATCTTTTAAGTTAAGTTTGCATAACTGGTGTAAGACACATTCACTTGCTTTTGATAAATTTCCTTTAAATTGAATCAGCATTTTGTCAAATGACAGAAATTGTGTATGTTTTTCAAGGTTTTTACTAATAATAATAAACAAAAATGTTTTAGTTCACATATGCAAAATGTGTATCAAACTGTAACAAACCAAATGTTAATCAAAGATTAAATGGAAAGGGAAAGGTCACAAAATGTAAAGAATAACTCAATCAAAAAAAAAAAAAAATAAAAAAAAAAAAAAAATACACACCAGCTTTTTAAACATTTATTGGAGTATACAATATATATATATATATATGGAGAAGCAAAATAAGACTTGTTTTTAGAGAATATATGTTATTAAAATTTATTTTATTCCATTGGCATTTTGTTTAGTTTTAAGCATTTTAGACATTTAATTTAGTTTAGTTTATTTTTGCTTACAAACTTTTGGGGATAAAAAAAATTCTCTGAAAACAAGTCTTATGTAATATCTTATTCAATATTGCTCCTAAAGAAAATTTAAGTTGTTAAGATGTGCTTAGATGCTTTTACTGGGAATGAACAAGGCTATCAGCAGGCAAAATTCATTCTTAATGAATTCCCCCTTCTCGGGTGAATTTCTCAGAGACAGTGTATCACATCAGCTCAGCTCTTTATGAATTATAGAGAAATCAGAAGTCAGTTTGGCTGCATGACTGACCACTGTGTGACATGGTCCAGCTCTCTTATTTAACACCCTGCTTTATTTAATAAACTGGATTGCTGGACTGTGTCCATCATTAATAAGCTCATATAATCCACAGACACACACACACACAATATCCACAGGATGTGATATCTCATGACCGCATATGGAGATGTTTACAATAGACAGTACTGAGTTAAATGACAAACCCATTAAACTGAGCAGGTTTTGGGAAAGAACTCATGGAGTGAGGTGAAGCTTGAGATTGCTGTGATTTGTGGGACTGTATCGAATATATACAATTATTAAACAAAAATAAGCCTACATATCAGTGAAAGGATTTAAAAGATTTGGGATGAGAAGAATATATTTTCTTATTTTTTTGCAGATTTTCTTTAAATTATATTAATAATAACAAATTGTTCTAATTTTATTCGAATTCTGTCACGGGTACAAGGTAGCCTACCTAAACATTTGTAAATAAAAACAGATGCTCATTAATGGTCACAAACTGGTGTAGCCTACAGAAATACAGTCATAAAGTCTAAAGTTTATTGGGATGATCGGGCATTTACAAACTGAACTTGAAGTATAACGTATAGAATGTTAATTAGGTAAAGAGATACATGAAACGAATAGGGAAATAAAGCAAATACACAACAATGAATAACAATAATAATAATGATAATAATAATAATAGTTTACAAATATTAAATAAAAAAGAAACAATCAGTGAATGGGTTTAAAAGACTCTGGGATGAGATATTTTATATTCTTACATATTCTTTTAACATTTATTGATAATAAATTTCATTCAGAATTTGTCTAGGCAACAGCACCTGCAGTGTAATAATAAAATAGTAGTACTAATATAGTTTAATATAATCATTTATTAATTCCACACTTTTTTGTCATTCTTAATTCAAAATAAGTAATTTATTAATAATATTAATTTTGATAATCCCAGGTTGCTAATGTCACACAGGTTTTTATGCATTAAACTCGTGTTTCGAATATTAATCTGAATTCATTGGGAATTGTCCTGTGAATGTTATTATCCTGTGAATGGGGCTATTACAGTAACTCTTTTGGATAATAACACCCTATCTGAAGTGTGATAATAAAAATAAATAAATAAATAAAAACGGTGGCGCTTTTGTTGACTCATTCGTGAATTCTGATATCAGTCTGACTCTCTTAGTAGTAGCTGTTCCCACTAGCAGTTTAAAGAGCAAAAACATAGCACAACATACTGTATCAAACATGTCACTGCAGACTGTGATTTACTAACAAGTAATTAGTCATTAATGTTAGTTTGACCAAAAGTACCATCGTATGGGTTAAACTGTTAGCATCCATTTCTGGTTTATAGCTACAGGAGTTACATAGGCCAACACAGTCTCACGATAATATGATTTGTTGCAAATCCATATGTATTTGTACAACATCTGATTTCGCCCCACTGAGAGGTATGTTTAGGGTGGGGTTAGGGATGGAGCTTCATACTTACTTTTTTCATACAAATAGTAAATTTTCTAGCCTAGGCTCATTGGAAAAATGAGAACAAAAAACACCAATACATTCAAATCACTGCAGTTTCCAGGTGAAATGAACACTAGAGGAAGTAAAATAGCAAGCACTTTTAATCCTTTTCATACAAAGCTATGATTAAAAGGGCAGATTATTTATTAATAAAGACTTATTTTTGGACGTGTCTTTGCATAATACTATTTTATGACCTCAAAAAATGTTTACATAGTGCATGATTTGTAAACAAATAGATTTTGACGTTTGCATCTCATAACCAGCTCCATATGTTTGGCTTTTCTTGTGTACTAAGCTTGCTTGGGAGCTCATCTGGTGCAGCATTGCATTCGCGATTTGGAGCGCATGGGTACAAGTCACGATATAAGAACTCAAAGACTTGTAGAAGCGAGCTAAGGGTATGTTTACACGACAACAATGTACTAAAAACAGAAAAAGCTTTTTCTTTTGCTTTTTTCGCGTACAGACGACAGCGTTGTCAAAAAGATCCAGATTCATAAAGATCTGTGAAAATGACTAAAATGCTGTGTTATGCATGCCAGGCCAGTAGTTGGCGATGTCACTTTGTAAAGAAACACTATGCACCTATAGACCGAACGCTTGACATCACTGTTTTCACAAATTTGCGTAATATGCATGTGCTTGACGTCACTGTTTTCACAAATTTGCATTTTTGTAGTTTACACGGAGACAATAACGCTATCATTTTCAAAAACTTGCAATTTGAAACACGATTTCAAAAGCTTGCATTTTCAGGCCCCCATATGCCATTGTCATGTAAATAAACAGCCAAAATGCAGAAAGTTATTAGTTTTTAGTTGAAAATGGTATAATAGGCATGCAACGTAATATCATTTTGCAGAAAATGTCATCACAGGTCAATTTTTCCAATGAGCCTGAGGTTTGTTATTTTGATTTGTTGCAAATTTAAATTAATTCAGACAACATAATTTTTACGTTTTCATCTAATTTTGCCCTACTGAAGGGTATGTAGGGATGGAGCTCCATACTTTTTGTTTATACAAAAAGGTTTTGTAATACACTAAATGACAAATGTCTTCTATTACTATTTGTAAATCAAACCAATAAATAAATAAAATTATCAAATAAAATGTCAAGGATGGTAACATTTAAATGTACTTGTGTGAGATTTCAATTAAATTGCCAGAAGTTCTTGTTGAGTTATTCAGAGAGAGCAATGAGAGTGACATGATCTCTAGCCATGTACATTATTTTTACTTTATCTTGAAAGATAACACAAAATGAAGCTAATTAGAGAACTGATGAGGGCAGAGAAAAAGGCCTTGCCCCAGGAGAGGGAATTCTCTATCTCTCTCTCACTAATTCACAGATAGATGCCACGTTCCACCCCTTTCAAATTAAAAACCTTCAAAAACTTAATAGCTATGCCTTGAGCAGTCATCCAGTCAGAGAGATAGCCGAGTGCATTAGGGCAGGCTAATTATTTTGCTGTCACACTGGCCTTGTAATGAGAGAGGGGGATGGGGGCTCACAATTCAGCTCTGTGTGTAACAGTTAATGTGACCCATGCATGATGTTAAGTATGGATCAGGGAATGAACATTTTTAATGTGATGCGTGTGCATATGTGTGTAGCAGCACAGTATGAATGACAGTGAGTCATCTACCCTATTACAAAACTTATGCTAATTATTACAATTTTGCTGATTGGTGTACTAAATTAACTGAAATAAAAATTAATAAAAACTAAAACAAAAAAATAATTAAAAAACATTTTCAATACTTGAAATAAAATAAATGTTAACTGAAATTAAATAAAAAAATATATAAAACGTAAGCTCATTTTATTTCAGCTAGTTACTAACAATTTTCATTTAAATATAATAAAACTAAAACTAAAAGTGATATATACATATATATATATATATATTTTAACCTATATAGACATAAAAAAAAGCAAAAACTAAAAAAAAAAACCTGTTTATTTATCTTATTTATGGGACTTGATGGGATGTAAACTAATTTTTGTTTATTTATTTGTAATTTTATATTGATGGGACATGATGGGATGTGTGGAAAAAAATAATAAAATACATGTATTTTGATCAAAACAATATGCTCTGAGAAATTGTTCGGTTCAGACTTACTACATCTGCGCATGCTCACATCCTTGTTTGCCATACAGCCCCCCTCTGACATATCATCCTCCAAGTCGTCCTTTATATGCATCTTGGTGTTCAGCAAAACAATAAGAACTTTAATGAGTTTCATATTTAGAAATAGAGCAGAGAAAGAGAGGGAGAAATGGACTAAATTACACTTATGTTGTTTTGTGAGAGTGAAGAATTAGGGGACCAGAACGCCCACTTCTGCAGGCTCTCACACACACAGACTGTGTGAACAGTGCTGTGTTGTGCTTGATTGATTCTGTCACCTTGCATTGTTGTTCTCTAGGACACTTGCATTACAAAACCCTACAGATTGAATGTGGAATTATGGGATAGACAGATGTGCAGATGGCATAGAGAGAGGGAATAAGGAAAGTGTGT
Source organism: Squalius cephalus (assembly GCF_949319135.1). NCBI lineage: Eukaryota > Metazoa > Chordata > Actinopteri > Cypriniformes > Leuciscidae > Squalius > Squalius cephalus. The sequence goes on along the minus strand of NC_137127.1, from coordinate 39,416,279 downwards.
AAATGGTTGGAAATATGGAGCAGAAAATGATGAAGGATAAATGACTAGTGTACATCTGCCATGTGCTCTCCCTCTCTCTGTTTATTATATTCTGTGTTCTCTGAGCCTGTGCAGTATATTGGATCTGATGAATGTTGATAAAACAATACATATATTGTTAATACTTGAATTAAATACTGAAATATACTTAGAAAGAAAAATGTATGCCTTAAGGTTGTCAAATATTAATATATGTTTATATTCAGTTTGAAGGATGAGCATGAGCTGATGTGACCTAGAGTAATAGTTATTGCCTTGAAGGTGAGAGGTAAGGGCATAGTTTTGGTTTCAACAATATTTGTTTGTTTGTTTCCTTATTATTGCAAAATGGTCTTTTCCAAGGAAGTGCCGGAAGCTGAGGGAGCCAGGGAGGTGCCAGACTCTGGAACGGATTCTGGAATGGACTCTAGAGCTGGTGCGGACCGTGCTGTCACCAGGTCCATGCTGTTTGAAACAGCTTTCCTTGCCCGAGGAAGAACTGGAGCATTTGCCGAGATGGTATTAAAGGCCACTGCTGCAGATTCAAGGGGAGTAGGGCTGGCATTGGTCTCATCCGCAACAACAGTAAGGGATGAACCACTCAGCCACAGCACATAATCAATATAGCTCTTCAGGGAACAAGTGGTAGCTGATGACTCTATACAATTTTAGAGTTGTAAATTCTCAATTAATTCAAAATGGGTCACATATTTTATCATTGGCATCACGATAGGAAGAGTTTGCATAATACTATGAACGAATCCAGCCAGCTAATGACCGGCAAATCTTGTGGCTAGGATTTGGAAAATAGGCTACCCTGTGTGCCTACCTGCCTGCTCTATGGTGGTAGAGCAACAAGGCTGTAAAACTGGACACTTGGCGCAGCGATTTTCCCTCTCAATTGCCCCTTTCAACACCAGAATGGTATCTAGGGAGACAGACCTGTTAACAATCATAGAGGGAAAGAGCAAAACCAAAGGCAACATCCTTGGCCTCTGTGAAACACGGTGCTGTAAAGAACTATACCGAGAGTGGAAGGAAGGATCAACAGCTGTATTCGGAATTGGGGAAGGATTAAGGAGTGCAGGAGGAACTGGATTAATTATGTTGAGAGAATGGGCAAAGCACATCGACCACTTAGATGTGTCCAAGCCCACATATTAGCATCCTGACCCTCACCTTGCCCCAACAGAGAACCCTCTGCATCATACAAGTTTATGTCCCTAAATCAGCAGTATTTTTATAGTTGAGTTTGGCACTGCTCCTCTTGGAATGGATTTTAATGAATGGGCTACATTTCCGCTTTGAAGGTTCTTCTGTTCTGTCAGAATCTGCTCCAAAATCAGCATCTGCATTGCACCTTTCTGCTTTTCTGCATGTTGCTATGCTGGGATGTGCAAAAGGTTTCCTGCTTAAGGTAAATATCTATTTACTGTTACACCTGTATGTCAGAAACTTAAACGCGTACCTTTGTCTTCTCAAAAAGTTGTCAAAAAAGCCATCTTCTTGTGTTGGGTGTCATTTAGAAAGTAGATGCATCGCCTTGGGTTTCACCAATTGTAGTGGTGCAGAAAGAAATCAGGTGGCATTTGCATGTGTGTAGATCTATGACAACCAAACAAAGCTGATATTACAGACAGTTATCCTCTGTCACACATTGATGAATTGTTGTCTAAGCTATGTGGAGCAACCATCTTCTCAAAAATTGACTTGGAGAGTGCTAACTTTCAGCTTCCATTACATGAAGAAAGCCATGACATGACTGGATTTATCACTCATGAAGGCCTATTTAGGTTTTGTTGAGTATCTTTTGGCATAATTTAGCACCTTCTGTATTCCAGACCAAATGTAGCCAACCACCTGGATGATATTATTGCCTGGGGTCGTACACAGAGTGAACATGACTGCATGCTCAACAAAGTTGTTCAACATATACAGAGTGAAGGTCTTCAACTGAATACTTTGAAATGCCAAATCTACGCTTCCTGGGTCATACAGTGTCTGCACAAGGTGTTTGTCCAAATGAGAATCATCTTAATGCAATGGTTCATGCACCAATTCCTACCGATGCACATCAGCTTCATACCTTTCTTGAATTTATATTATGGTACAGCAAGTTTATTGCTAATTTTACTACTGTGCTATAGTCATTGCGTGTTTGTATCAGGAAAGGTGTTGATTTCAGCTGGTCGGAAGAGGCTCCAAAATGTTTCAACACTGTTGAAAGAGTTGCTGCTTAAAAGTTCTGCCTTGGCATTATTTGCCTATTGCGGTTTTAACTGATGCCTCAAACTATAGGGATAGGCGCTGTACTGGGTGAAATTCATGAAAATAAAACTGAATGCATCGTTGCATTTTCTTCAAGGACTGTGTCATCTGCTGAACATTGTGTTCAAAATGGTGTCATTCAACTGTGTCATTCAGCGATTGAAAGGGAAGCCTTAGCATGTGTCTGGGCTGTTGAAAATTTGAGAACTAATTGATTAATTCTGATTAATCAGTGTAAATCACTGATTAACAGTGAATTTTCTTTTCTTTTCTTTTTTTTTTTTTTTTTTCTTTATTTTACAGTGATTTACAGTTCTGGTCCTCAAAACCAAACTGCTGATGGTTTGTCTCAATTACCTTTGCCAGCTTTTCCAAGAGTATCTTTCTGATGCAGAACCTGAATTTGTTGCATTCTAGACTTCTGAGATGTCTTCAGTATCTCCAATTGAGTTTGCTTCTGCCTCTGCATCATGTTCAGAATTGACTTCAGTATGTGCACAAATTAATCGTGGATGGCCTTCCTAATCAACTGCTTTGGAAAAAGATTTACATCTGTATTTTAAAGTAAGGAATGAACTGAGTGTACAAAAGGACTACGTATTTAGAGGATCGCATCTTCTTGTTCCTGTTTCACTGAGGCACATCTTAGTGGATCTGGCCCACAAAGGCCACCAAAGAATTGTGGGTACAAAGCAGCGCCTTCATGAACTCTACTGATGGCCAGGTATTGATTATTTGGTCATGGAACAGATCAAAAACTGTAAGGTTTTTGTCTCTTCTGATAAGACAGCTATTGTTTCTGCCACACCTCTGCAACCTGTACCTTTTCCTTCTGGGCCATGGGATAAAGTAGCTGTTAACAGACAGGCCCGTTTGAAACTACTACCTGGGACTGTCATTATACAATGATATTAATTGACTACCCTTGTAAAATGGCATTTACTTCTTTGATCACAACTTTGATCATCAACAACAACAACTCTTACATCATCATTGCATCTTGAAACTGAAAAGGGCTGCCTGACGCACACCTACAATTCGAATGCACTGTTTTTTTCATTAGTTTGTGGATTTTTATTATAAATTCAATGAATATTTTAAATTCGAATTTTAATTTGACAGCCCTAGTGACCACCGAATTATTTGGGTGAAAATGATGCAAAGGACAACAAATGAGCGCTAGCACTCTTCAAAAAGGGACAGCAGAAGACCACTTTTAACAAAGAAATTGTTCTATAAAAATCTAATTTTACGTAGCGCTTGCGAAAACAGACTTAAGGCTGCAACGCTTTATCGTATTCAGACAAAACTTAGTACATGTCATCACAAGAATGACCTGAGGCGACATGCTGTGTTTCGGTGCAACGCCACCTACTGGTCTGGAGATACGAAAAATGGGTATTTTTGCTTATAACTATTGAACAATTTGTCCAAAAATCATAAACGTGGTCTCGTTAGACTCAGGGCGTCATGCCAAGTCGACTAATATCTAATTTTCCCATATCAGCCATTTTGGACGTCTGTGATTTTGAATTTTGTTCTAAAATGCTGTATTTTCTGAACGCATGAACGTATTGTTTGTGTAGCGTTGTGATTTAGCGCTCAAAAAACATTTGCCAATATCTTCGAAACCGTTAGACCGATCGAGATGAAACCACCATAGGAAGTTTGGAAACATAGGTCGTTGGTTAAAGATTAATGCCCAAATGGCAAAATTTTGATAGTAAGTGGCAAAAAAATCCAATCAAAGTCACCCATGGGTAATTTTTTATGCTCTCATACATATAAATGTCTATAACTCTAAAACAAAGTGAGTTATTTTCACCAAATTTGACACACACATTGTATGGGCTCACTCTGAGAACACATAAAAAAAGTGGTAGAACTGCACCACTTGGTGGCGCTATAATAGAACAAAACAAGGACATTGCTATTAATTACAATATAATATCATGATATTAAATGCTACACTTTATGAATACATTGTGGCTCTTCAGCTATCAGGTTAACCATAAGCTACATTAGCATTAAGATAGCTGAGCATGCTAATTTGATGTGCTAATTCTTACACTGAAGCCGAGTTGACTTATCACTTACCATGAAGTTTGGTAAGTCAGCGTCAACAAAGTGGCGCAAGCTGCTAAACCACGTGCCCTGAACCATTCAGGTAGTGGGTTCAAATTCTGTGTGGCACATGCCCAGACCGCAATAGGTACTGTAGAAGTGACAGAAGTGGTGCAAAGATGCTTCAGTTACAGACATGGTGTCTATCTGAGAAGGAACTCGATAAATAAGACATGTGGCGCATATACAAATAGTTCAGGGGCTTGGCCCCGTATCGCTGCTTGCAGCTATATTTATTATTATTATCTATTGTGGTTAAGTTACAGTAATAAATTAGCAGACAAATGTTCACATGGTTTTATAATAGGTTTAGAGGGAGCTAGGGCAGACAACAACACATCCCTTACGAAAATTAACGATGGTTTTACTACACATAAACCAAAAATCATGGTTAATACATAGTTTATGGAATTTGTTGTAAAATTAGGGTTTTGTTGAATCTGGAAAATTAACACACACATGAGTGAGAGACAGAAAGATATCAGGGATAATGAAGAGACTGGACAGGATAATGGAAGTGAAGGTGCAGTTCAAGAGAGAACTTTTAATTATTTTGCATGGCCCCAGCCTAAGGATTTAAACTTTTTTTATGTGATGGCAATACAAAAAAATAGTGTTGTCCATGGTTTCAGAATTTGTCGTGGGTGTGGGATGGCCTCGACGAGTCTGAGATTTCCCGGCCTGAAATTTTGTCCCAGTCCAGCCCTGTTCTACAAGGTGGTTGTTCAACCTGGATACATTCATTAGCTAACAAAATTGGAAATGTAAGTTATTTTGTATTAATGTATTAATATGATGTGTGGTCCAGTTAACAGTGTGACACTAAAACAGGTAGTAGTAATGGCTATTTTTTACTTAAGAACATGTCAGAGCCTATACTTCTTTACTTTAACTTGAGTAAAAGTGTAGTCCGTACTTCAACGTTTACCAGAGTCTCTTTAAACATGAGTATATCTACTTCTACTTGAGAGAAGGATGTGTGTATATCTGTTTTTGCCATATATGTCTTTGTTATCGCAGTCACCAGAGACCTGGTGTTAGCTGCATTTGGGGTGTAAGTTGCAGTTCCTGAGAATGGTTCACAGAACTTTGTTAGCAGAGTGATTTTGCTGGATCATTATATAAATATAATGAATAATTGTGTGATGAGAGGAGGAGGATTGCTTTTAACTAACATTTATTAACTTTTATTCACTAAAAAACAAAAAACAAACAATGAAACAGCCTGACCCTATGTAAATACAACACAAAATGAAGGCATATATATACACAGTTATATACCAATAACGAACTGAACAAGAAACACGTGCACAATGCAACCAGTTACCAAGACAGCAACTGAGGAAATGCCTCATTCTGTGATAAGAAGCCACTTCAGATCCCAAATGGAGGTTATTTCAAACACTCGACTGACGTTATGAAGTGAGTTTGGAGTAAAAACATGTACTGTTTGGTGCGGTTTGCTTTTCAAATGCACATCCATAAGTGACTCAATCTCACAGTGCTTGCAGAGATAGAGCAGCATTTACTGAACCGATCGAGCCGCTCTGATTACACTGTAATCTCTCGTTTAACTCTCTCTTTTCCAGCACTTTAGACACAGTTGCTCCGTTGCGCTTAAAGAAGATTAAAGAAAAAAGTCCAACGCCGTGGTACAACGAGCACACTCGGGCCCTTAAGAGAGCAGCCAGAAAAATGGAGCGCAACTGGAAGAAAACAAAACTAGAGGTATTTCGCATTTCATGGAAAGAGAGCTCAATTACTTACAGAGAGGCTTTAAAAGCTGCTAGATCTGCTTATTTTTCAACCCTATTAGAAGAAAATAAACATAATCCTAGGTATTTATTTGAAACGGTGGCTAAACTAACGAAAAATAAAGCTTCAAGCACCGAAGTTTCCAAGCAACACAGCAGTAATGACTTTATGAACTTCTTCACTTATAAGATTGATAATATCAGGGACAAAATTATAACTATGCAACCGTCTACTACAGTATCACATCAGGCAGTGCATTGTAGTCTCCCTGAGGAAAAATTTGATTCATTCGTTGCTATAGGAGAGGAAGAATTTACTAAACTCATTAAATCATCTAAATCTACAACATGTATGTTAGACCCTATACCGACTAAGCTACTGAAAGAAATACTTCCAGAGGTCATAGATCCTCTTCTTAATATCATTAATTCGTCTTTGTCTCTAGGATACGTACCAAAAAACTTTAAGCTGGCTATGATTAATCCGCTTGTTAAAAAAACGCAACTTGATCCTTCAGAATTAGTCAATTACAGGCCGATCTCGAATCTACCTTTTCTGTCAAAGATATTAGAAAAGGCGGTATCCTCACAACTGTGTTCCTTTCTTGAAAGAAATGATATCTGCGAGGATTTCCAGTCAGGATTTAGACCGTACCATAGTACCGAAACAGCTCTCGTTAGAGTCACAAATGATTTGCTCTTATCATCCGATCGTGGTTGTATCTCGCTATTAGTGTTACTCGATCTTAGTGCTGCATTTGACACCATCGACCACAACGTTCTTTTAAATAGATTAGAACATTATGTTGGCATTACGGGAAATGCACTAGCATGGTTTAAATCATACTTATCTGACCGTTATCAGTTTGTAGCAGCAAATGATGAGATGTCTCATCGATCACAAGTTCAGTATGGCGTACCACAAGGCTCAGTACTAGGACCGTTGCTGTTCACTCTGTACATGCTACCCTTAGGAGATATCATTAGGAAACATGGCATTAGCTTTCACTGTTATGCCGATGATACTCAGCTCTATATTTCTTCAAAACCTAACGAAACTTACCAATTCACAAAATTAACGGAATGCATAGCGGATATAAAAAATTGGATGACTTGTAATTTCCTACTACTTAATTCTGAAAAAACAGAGTTTCTAATTATTGGACAAAAAACTTCCTCACGTAATAATCTAGAATACTGTCTAACACTCGATGGCTGCTCTGTTAAGTCTTCGTCGTCGGTTAGGAACCTGGGTGTGCTCTTTGATACCAATCTTTCATTTGAAAGTCACGTGTCTAGTATCTGTAAAACTGCATTTTTCCATCTTAAAAATATATCTAAATTACGCCATATGCTCTCATTGACAAATGCGGAACAGTTAGTTCATGCGTTCATGACCTCAAGGCTAGATTATTGTAATGCTCTACTGGGTGGTTGCCCTGCACGCTTAATAAACAAACTACAGCTAGTTCAAAACGCAGCAGCTCGAGTTCTTACCAGAACCAGGAAGTATGACCATATTAGCCCAGTTCTGTCAAAACTGCATTGGCTCCCTATTAAACATCGCATCAATTTTAAAATATTGCTGATTACTTACAAAGCACTGAATGGTTTAGCTCCGCAGTACTTGAGCGAGCTCTTAACGCATTATAGTCCGTCATGTCTATTACGATCTCAAAATTCCGGCCAGTTGATAATACCTAGAATATCAAAATCGACTGCTGGCGGTAGATCCTTTTCCTATTTAGCACCAAAACTCTGGAACAGTCTTCCTACCATTGTCCGGGAAGCAGACACACTCTGTCAGTTCAAAGCCAGATTAAAGACACATCTCTTTGACCTAGCTTTCACATAATACATTATAGACTTCTATAATTTAATGTTAGGCTGCATATAGTAGGTCAGCCGGAACCGGGAACACTTCCCAAAAATCCTGATGTACTCGTTACATCATGAGAAGAATGGCATCTACGCTAATTTTAGTGTCTGTGTTTATCCCGAGGTTTTCCTGCAGCCTGCCGGATCCAGGCCGTATCCAGATCTGACGAAGGACCTTCGCCTGGACAGATGACAACGCAGTGCTGAAGTGCCAACTAGTCTCTCCCTATGGAGGATCCCACTACCACTCTACAGATAAGGCGTTGTCGGGAAAATTCGTCTCGCGTTCCTACCCCAAAGCAACAAATAAAATAAAATTCCTTATCAAAATTTATAAGGAAAGACAAGTATTCTGTTTAGGCTTGGCTTGTAGGGAATTCCAAACCTGCGTATATTCAAACGCACATAACTATAGAACCCATTCTAAATGCGCATGTGAACGCCATCAGTGTTTCTCACAGGTTCGCATTTAAAGTCTGTGTAGAGAGAATGGTGTCGTCTTAGCGGCCCCTAATTTAATAACAAATGATCATTGCGACGGAAGCAAATCAATTAAAACTAACTTTAGATGGAAATAACTTAACTCTGCTGTACAGCCGAAACAATCTCTGTTGCCTTAAATTATACGCTTATCTCTGTAAAGCTGCTTTGAGACAATCTACATTGTTAAAAGCGCTATATAAATGAAGATGACTTGACTTGACACTGCCGCTCCTCACAATGAAACATTATTGTTTAGCATATTATAAACATCTATGTTTGAGCAGATATTCAAGAACATGGTATTGCACCGTAAAAACTGGTCTAAACATTCTAATATTCATCATGTTACAGTGTAAACAATGATGTTACTTTTATATCGTACTACTTTTTATATAATAGAGCATAAAAACATACTAGTGTCGTATAACATTTCGATTTGCATTGAAAGGTTGCCTACCTTCCTATACGTTTCATTTTTCAACATGTTTCCATCGACTCACACATTTTAGTCTGGCAATAGTAAATTAGTAAAATGTGCAAAAGTTTATGTAACAATAACACGTTAGCTAATGTAAGTGAGAATATGACTTACTGGCAGAAATGACATCTTCCACTGGATCAATCGCATAGGTAAATTGAAGGATTATTCCTCACAGCGCGTATTTTTCCAAGCTTGATAAAACACAGAGGAATCTGCTGAAGCATGAGGCTTTGTTTATCGAGGTGATGGGGGCATGTACAGGTTCTCATGCCTCACATGGATGATTACTGTATGAATATCCTGTGCTGCCTGTGGGTGTGTGTGGTCAAATTACAGGTAATGAGCTCAGATGGTAAAGACCTCCCCTTGGTTTCATATGAATTACATAATCTGAGAATATTTGTTTTTGATATGACTTACTTCATTTAAAAGTAGACACTTCAAGCTTTTTAAAGACATATCTCTCATTGTCACTTTGGTTTGGGTTTTGGTTTATGTTTTCATGTCTTTTACTTTGCTTCCTGTTTGTCATGTGCTTCCCTTGCTTCGCATGGTATCCTGCCATGTACTCCCCTTGTGAATGTGTTATGTTCTGATTGGTTGTTTCAGGTCATGTGTTTTTCAGTTCTGTTTTGTAATTGGTTCATTGTCTTGATCATGTTCAGGTGTTTCTTGTTACTCATTAGTCTTTGTGTATTAATAGTCATTGTTCCTTTAGCTCTTTCTTTGTCCGTGTATCTGCTGTATGGGAAGTATGTTTCTCGAGCCATATTAGCTAAGCCAAGTCTTTGTTTAGCTCATGTTTGGGAAATAAAGCAGCATTTGGGGTCTATCAACTTGCCTGTAGTGGACTCATTACTAGTGGTGGCGAGATGAAGCATTACTAGTGGTGGCAAGATGATCATGAAGCATTGAAGCTTTTCAGCCAAGTGGTTCACAAAAGGGTTAATTTCTCGAGGCTTCATTTGCTCACAATACCACCTGGTGGTCAAAGAGTGTAAAACAAGCAGATACATTACAGATGACCAGATGATTAAATTTCCACATAGACTAATCTATATATATATCAATATCCCTTTAAGGTACGCACCATGAAAAAAGCAAAGGAAAAATTATTTCTTTGCATTTTTTATTCAATTATGATAACAATAACAACAATCAATATTTTTTTTTAAATTAGATCCTACAGTATTTTAGATACAGTGCTCTACCAAACGGTTGAGATGTCTGTTCATAGTAAAAGAACAACATTCAGAACAAGTCATATTAAGTGCAATTTCTTGACCAATAAAAAATCTGATGGTTGCTATTGATGGCTCCAAACACATCAAGAGTGTGTGTGTGTGTGTGTGTGTGTGTGTGTGTGTGTGTGTGTGTGTGTGTGTGTGTGTGTGTGTGCGTGTGTGCTGGTGCAAAAGTTCAACCAAGATTTGATTAGTACGGAGCCCCCCCAAGTCCCACTTTGTCAAAAAAAAATTATTATAACTATCTTGTGGCCTCAGGATAGTAACTCGTGGCCTCAAGATTTTGTTACTATCTTGAGACCACAAGTTACTATCTTGAGGCCACGAGTTGCTATCTTGTGGCCACAAGATAGTATCTTGAGGCCACAAGTTACTATCTTGAGGCCATGAGTTACTATCTTGAGGCCACGCCCACGAAATACTATCTTGAGGGCCACGAGTTACTATCTTGAGGCCACGAGTTACTATCTTGACGCCACGAGTTACAATCTTGAGGCCACGAATTGCTATCTTGAGGCCACGAGATAGTATCTTGAGGCCACGAGTTAGTATCTTGAGGCCACGAGTTAGTATCTTGAGGCCACGAGTTAGTATCTTGAGGCCACGAGTTAGTATCTTGAAGCCACGAGTTAGTATCTTGAGGCCACGAGTTAGTATCTTGAGGCCACGAGTTGCTATCTTGAGGCCACGAGATAGTATCTTGTGGCCACGAGTTAGTATCTTGAGGCCACGAGTTAGTATCTTGAGGCCACATCTTGAAGCCACGAGTTAGTATCTTGAGGCCACGAGTTAGTATCTTGAGGCCACGAGTTAGTATCTTGAGGCCACGAGTTAGTATCTTGAGGCCACGAGTTAGTATCTTGAGGCCACCAGTTACTATCTTGAGGCCACGAGTTACTATCTTGAGGCCACGAGTTACTATCTTGAGGCCACGAGTTACTACCTTGAGCCCACGAGTTACTATCTTGAGGCCACGAGTTACTATCTTGAGTCCACGAGTTACTATCTTGAGCCCACGAGATACTGTCTTGAGGCCACGAGTTACTACCTTGAGCCCACAATTTACTATCTTGAGGCCACGAGTTACTTTCTTGAGCCCACGAGATAGTATCTTGAGCCCACGAGATAGTATCTTGAGCCCATGAGATACTATCTTGAGATACTATATTGATCAAATATTTCTCATCAAATATGTAATTTAATAATATTAAATGTATCATTTTACCAAAACTAACCCTTTTGTTCATTGTAAATAGCTAATTTTACCAACATTAGCTAATTTTACTAACATTAGCTAATTTTACCAACATTAGCTAGCTTCTCTACCCTAAAAGGACTACTCAACCGTTTGGTAGAGCATTTTTTGAAAAAATTATTTGACCCTTATAAGACTTATTTTTGATTAATTAAGTTACAGAATTCTGTTTAACATCTCCTCTGAAACGATAATATGTCAACAAAATAGTTTTACCTTTAAAAGTCCCGCCGATATGCGTCATCAAAGGATGAGTAAATTTTTGCTGTGTCACATGCTGTTTGAAGGAACAATAAAAAGGCATGCTGCTCACAGACACAGCGCCATCTAGTGGATTTTTTTAGCATTGCACAACTACACCAAACAATAGAGATGACTCATTCAGGTTGAGTTAAGCTTGATGCATTTTTCAATTAAATATAGTGACTTAAAGTGGGGTCTACCAAACGGTTGAGTAGTACCTTAAAGGGATATAATGTGTACTTGCTGGTGGTATATAATGATTGTATAACAACTTCGTAATAAACGTATTGGCTTAAAATGAATGGGGCTATTAAATGTGTGTAAATCAATTCTTTGGTCATGATAGGCAGGAGGGGTAATATTATTATTCTAAAACTGGAAAGAGGCTGGATTTTAAACCATAGGTTTATATATCTGTCAAAATGTCACGCCAAGATTTGAACCGCTTCCTGAACCAGTCAGGTAGAAGCGAGGCTTCGGATGTCATCAATGACGTCATTGGTCTAAAGCGATACAAGCCTCGATACGCGCTTCACTGAAAGCTTCCTAGATTTCTCGACACATGCTCCGAAGCCTCGGCACAGAACGTCACTACTCATTACACTTATGTCTGTGCGACAAGTATTCGCTGAGTTTCAATTGATGATTTTTGACGTATTTCAGAAAGAAGTTCACAGAGAATGAGATGGCAGAAAGTGCACTCTGTTTGTTTTTATTTTACAAAAGCACAAAGTTTTTTTCTTATAGCTAGTTGCTGTATGACAAGTTATTTTCGCCGTTATCAGGAGCCAGGTCACAGTGCCACAAAGCCTGTCCTAGGAACTAAAGTTTAGGGTTTTTTTTATCCTGCATGTTCTGATATTAGCAACACACCGGTGTAAGATGACTGTCAATCCTTTGCTGTGTCCCAATTCAGAGGCTGCATCCTTCAAAGGGCGCATTCGAAGGCTGATTGCGTCACCGTTGCGCGACGAATGCTGTCCCAATTCGAAAGCCCCTTCAAATGCGGTCTCCACATGCATCCTTCATTTCCCATGAAATGAAGGAAACAACAGATGGAACCTCCACGGCCTTGTCTACCCCAGAATTCATTGACGACAGGATTTTTTTTTTTTTGAGAGAAATTGCCGGATTACACTTTTAATCTTAAGTACTGGGTTTCAATTTACTCCAATACCTAATGATACAAATGCAAAAATAATAATAATAATAATAATAATAATTAAAAAAAAAAAGTGTGAGATGTGATTATATATAGTTCATATACTTTATCATATATATAGAAATGGACCATGGTGAACATATTTAGACAGTTTGTGAACCCTGTTTTGTTTTCAGAAAGTTTAATATAACTTTCAAAAAAGTCCAGTACGTATGTTACTGTCATTCATCAACGGCAGCGGTCACAGTTGCTAGGCAACAAGAACAATCCTCGGCAGGCTAGATCGTCTCTGTAGACAGCCCAGGCTCCACAAACGTGTAATTTGCCGAACTAATCTGCTGAGTCATCACCAGTCACATTAGCGTTTTGTTCCGATACAGCAGGAGTGTTTGTTTATACAATTGCTTACAGCAACATACTATCCAGTGTACTACTGTGTTTTCGGTACCGTCATGGTGATTGTTAATACTGTCAAATATATTTCTTGTATTATGTTAGTATTATGTTATGTCATATTCATCTGCCTCAACCAGCTCAAATCTTGATTGTAGTGGGACTTCGCTAGACAGGGTAAATCCAGCCTGATCTGTTAGCGATTTGATTTCGCCCTGCAGCTCAGGGTTGAAACCTGTACATTTATCTCTGCTGCTTCCTTTACAAATTTGCGGGAACCAATCACAAACTGACTTATCCACTTGGCACGCTTTTGGCGGGTTTAATCCAATCTAATTCCAGAGCCGTTACGGCTCTGTCCAATTCCTTTTAACCTTTCGACGATGCTCAATGGCTTCTTTTTAGCAAACAAATTGCTCGAGTGGGTGTAAATACCACTAACTTTCTTTTTTTTTTTTTTGCATAACCTGCAAAAATCACTCGATTCCAATGCTGCTTCTGCAAACCGCTGATCAACACGTTTGGTTACACATTTCCTGCCTGGAGTTTTCGCGTTGCTCTGCAAAGTACGTCACCTGGATCCAACTGCGTACAGAGTCATTTGAACTATGCCCGTTGATCACGTCTCTTGTGCAGTAGAACATACATAGCAGACTCTCCAGACCAATGTTCAGTCTTAAAAGATTGAGCTTGGTCTGGTGATAGCCAGACTAGGACTTCACTACACACAGTGTTTCTCCAGCTAAAACTTGGGTTCAGCCCCTGCTGTTGGCAGTCTAGTCAGACTCCTCGAATCAGCTTTGTGAATCCAAATACATGTTCAGCATTGAGTATGTGTGATGATGCTTTATTATGTCCTGTTGTTTTCTCTGGTGACCACCAACATGGGGACTTTTCTTGTTTTGTTTTTTTTTTTCTGTCAAGTGCCTCATTGAAATGTATAACATGAGTTAGATTTTCTTATTTGCATTCACCAAACATATTCCTTTTTCTTGCAACCGTGACATGTGTGACAGAGTTCATTATATATTTTACTATGTGTGAACGTTTAGATTCATTGTTCTCAAGAGGCTGTAAAAAAAAAAAAAAACCTGTCTCTACTAATATATTACACTGACCTTTTCCAGTACAGAACATTCACCATTAACTTATGAGATATTTCATACAGGTCAGAATGTAACTGTTTTTAAAAGTCATCTAAATATTTAAAAATCAAGCTCATGGGGGGTCAGTATGAAATGCATGTATGCGTGTAAATGTGTGTACGCATGGCATTTTCTACCCCACACAGCAGTTGAGGCCAATGATTCTTGTAAATTAGGACAACAAAAAGAGAATGCCAAACCTCTTAGGGAACATTTGCACACACAAACAAACCAATTTCATAGATTTTCATATACTCTAGAGACATAAATTTCAGACTGTCATCAAACACAATTAGATAATTGCATTAGTAACTCACCAAATCAAATCAATCATGCTCAGAGACCGAGACAAAGAAAGTCAGACAAAGACAAGTGCTCTCTTCCCAAACTCTAGTGAGCTGCCTCATTGTCTTCGGTCCACATAGGCAGCTACCTTCTTAGGCGCCATGCTTACGAAAATGGAACCTCATTAGTGACTGATTTGAAACACTAGCCAGTAACTCCATTAGGACTCACTTACCAACACCATGCTCCTCACAGAGACTCGACAAACAATCACAGTTGATTCCAAAACACTGTTACTTATGTTGCTAGACTAACCACACAATAATCTAATTAAGTAAACGCTTGGAGCACACAAATACTTAGTTCTGTTCCAAAATATATTTCTAAAATATCCTGTTCTGGTTCAATTCTAAGGCAACAGCTTATCTATCCATTACAGAAAAGGTAGTCCCACACTGCAACTAACTGAAAATATTCAACATGGTTGACGGAGGAATATTTGATTCAATCCTAAAAGTATTGTTAAAAAGGATATAAATGAAATCAAACATTTTAGCATGTGTGTGTGTGTGTTTTGTAGTATTGTGACAATAGCATTATGCTAACATCAAACTCTAACTGAATAAATTGTGAGATGAGTCTTCAGTGCAATTTATGCATGGAATTATATATGTATGATGCTTACAGTTGCTTCCTATTATATAGTTAAAGAACCTGACTTTGTCGGTCTCCCTCATGTCGGCCAGACACAGCCAGAGATGGCGTTCCTGGACCACCATAGTGGACATCGCACGACCCACCGACCGTGCGGTCACTTTCGTTGCACGAAGCGCGAGATCCGTTGCGGCACAAAGTTCTTGGAGAACTTGGGGATCATGACCACCCTCTTGCTGGTCCTTCAGTGCTTTGGCCTGATGGACCTGCAACAACACCATGGCGTGTATGGCAGAGGTGGCTTCCCCACAGGCCTTGTAAGCCTTGCCGGTTAAGTCCGATGAGTGCTTACAGGCCCGGGAAGGGAGACATATCCACATCAGTTGGAGTTAGGGCACAGTTGCATAGCAACAGCCTGCTCCACTGGAGGGATGCGCACGTAACCCTTAGTCGGCCCGCCATCAAGGGTGGTAAGGGAGGAGGAGCCACTGGGATGGTTTCTGGCACTGAAAGGTGCCATCCATGACCCTCATGCACCTCTGGGAAGAAAGGAACTGGGGTGGGTTGCTGCGAACCAGCACGGGCCACCCCGAGAAACCAATCATCCAGCCTAGGGAAGGGACGGTATGAAAATTTTATATCACGATTATAGTGACCAAAATGATGTGATTATCAATATTATCACGGTTTTGTTAAAACGAGATGAAAGTGTTCAAAAAGAGTTGATGCTCACACTGAAGACATTTCATCAAGTTTTATATTTGAAAATCAACTAACAACAAATAAAACAAGCAGCTCTATGCACTTTTTAAAGCAAGATTCTATTCTATGGCATTTCCTTCCTTATAATGACAGTCGTCAATAGCAACGCATTATAACACCGCGCACATCCATGTATCACAACGGATGCGCTCTCTCGTTTCATTCAAATACAACTTGCCATCTTGCGTCTCCATTTTTAATTGTATTGAAAATGAAATCAGAGTTGATTTATTGTTTACAGAGTTTGATAATATTGTTGTGATCATCTTGTCTGGACGATGGTTTTGAACGCTGTACATCAGGGTTCATGAATCTCGGTCCTGGAGGGCCGCTGTCCTGCAGAGTTTAGCTCCAACCAGCTCCAACACACCTGTTTGAAAGTTTCTAGTATTCCCAGTGAGACCTTGATTAGCTGGTTCAGGTGTGATTAATTGGGGTTGGAGCTAAACTCTGCAGGACTGCAGCCCTCAGGACCGAGATTGGTGAACCCTGCTGTACATAATGGATTTATAAACAGGTAAGATTTAAAACATTAATCTAAATTCAATGTCCCCGTAATTATGTGGTAAAAAATAAAAATAAAATCGGTGTAATAAGTGTATAATGAATATACATTATTATCCATTAAATGTCACTCTTAATAGTCTTGGTTCAAAGCCACTTGCTGCGAACTTTTCTTTGCGGAAGCTTCACGTTTATTTCAAGTAAGTGATATAAAATAGTTCAATTTAAAACAACATTTTATGCCCAATTATTTCCCAGACGTAGTTTTGGTATTGAGTTAACTTGCCTTGCATTCGCTATACAACAGTGGGTGATGGTTACACAAGACGACTCGGCAGATTTGAAGTGTTTCTATTGCAGCGACTTTTTCTTGTGCATGTTCTGCAGACAGAGTGACCATCCTCGATTAAGTTTCCCTCAGGACTTTTGTTAAAGCCAAAATATGACCACACCTCAGAATTGGTTCTCTTAAAAGGCTGAAAAATCTCCCGAGCACGGTCACTGCCTTCCGCCATTCCTTCTTGAATAAAAAAAAACAAAACATTGCGCGCTGCACGCCTGCATCAGACATTTTTGCTGGCTGAACAGGATTAATAGTGAGTTATTAAAATCGCGATAATCAAACACGGTTTTAATGATAATTAAATTTTAAACGATATTACTAACCGTCAGTACATTTTATCGTGGTTTATAGTGAAACCGGTAATCGTCCCATCCCTAATCCAGCCTCGAGGGCTCAGGCAACGGTGGAGGGTTCCACATGAGCCCGATCCTGTTGGCGGCCCGGGAAAGCATGGCCATCATCTCCGGGTCCGATTCTGGGAACTCTGGCACTCCCAAAGGGGGCAGCGCAGCCAAATCGTCATCCCTAGAGAAGTCTGACCCACCCTCCGATGCAGCGTTCGACATCTGGTCATCGTGGGGAGCACCGAAGGATACGGCTGATACACACCTCGTGGATGGTCCAGCAGGTTCCGTCGGCGGCTCTACTGGCTGCGGAGCGTGGGAGAGATGAGGGTTCCTAGGGGGTTGCTTCCCTGAAGGAAGCGCTCACTGTAATCCTCAGGTCACCTGCACTACTTTCTAAAGTAAACCTCTGTGGAGGATTAGATCACGCCAGAGGCGCAGTGACTCCGCCCCTTTGCAGGAACGAGAGTCTCGACCGTAGCTCCGAGATGGTCATCCTCCCACAATGGGTACATGACTCATCCACGAATGCTGCCTCAGCGTGTTCAATGCCCAGACACTCTCTAGCGAGATTCCTATTCCTTGGTCACGACGCACGCAGAGAGTGACTGATAGGGAACTTAAGGTGTGTCACATTTATTATTGCTTGGCAAAAATTCACATGTGAAAAAAAGCGAGAACGGATGTAACAAAATATCAAGAAATGTGGGAATAATGACGACGGAAGTCTAGACTGCCTGAATGAGTACCTCATCTGTTGTGGATACTTTTGTTTTGTTTTTCTGGATCTTTGTTTTTATTCATTACAATTACATTAATTTCAAGTTACAAATATCTGCCCACTTAGAGTTCACCAAGAAGCTTCCTATTGGTTGGTGCTGCGAATTTGTGTCAATGTTTACCCAACTTGTAAGGGAAAAATTCCATCAGGCCAAATTCTTCAGTGCATTGATTCCCTTTGAAACGAATGGATTCCATCCGTGAACCGAACTTTAAGATATTAACTTTTTTATAAGGCCACATATTTTTGTTGCATACTTTTTGGAAAAGTAGATTAATGTGTTCAATGTCCTAAACCTGCCTGTTGTGGCTAAAACGCAGCCCAGACGGGCAGCTCATGGGTTTGGTAGAGAGCAAAGGTGTGTGAGGCTGGAAATGTCAGCCCCAGTGAGTCATAGACGGAAACAGGAAATATGGATAATTTGAACAGAGGAGGAATGGAGAGACAAGCAGAGAGCTAATGAGTATGTCAGAGATGAGGTCGAGCTGGAATCGATACAGAACATTTCATATTCTCACCATTTCGAGTGCGCAGTGTGTGTGCAGGTGGACGTCCCCTCTTGACCTTAAAGTAATGCTATTCCGTCCCACTAAATGTCATCTTACTGATGGGGGTCAGTTGGGTATTATGAGCAAAGGACAAAGTGTGTGTGTCTGTCTCTTTGCGGAGTGAATGTTCCATTATGGTTGATTATTCAGAATGTATCTCCTGGCAAACAGGAAGTTGGAGTCCGCCCATAACCCAGCGGCAAAACACTCTTTCACACAGCTCAATCAAATACAGTCCCCAGGGAACATAGATAATCAGTGTGTGTGTGTGTGTGTGTGTGTGTGTGTGTGTGTGTGTGTGTGTGTGTGTGTGTTGAGTTCCAGCATTCACATTGTATTATTTTCTGTTTGACGCCAACAGTGAAGGTAAACTGGGATCTCTGTAATTTGTGGACATTTTATTGACCGCTTATGACTTACAGGAATAACAACCAACATGTCCATTCATCAGAACATCATTAACTGCATTATATAGATTAGGTCTAAAATCTAGAATGACACAAGTAAAACACAGGGCCAATTATTGGAAATCAATTGCTTTTCTTTCTCTCTGGAGAAGAGCATGATGGGTAATGCATTAATGGACTATGATCATCAGATAGAGGCTATGACGTCACCCACGCTGATGTCATTCATTGAAGTAGGCAAGTTGGATTTCTCCAAACACAGACATCTGAGATAGTTGAATGGTTTTTCTAAACTTGGGTCTCTTGCACTCAGTGATTTGAAATGCCAGAACTGACACTAATTATTGATTAAAGTGTAAAATGTATACAACAACCAGATTAATGATTGCTTACAGTCATTTTTCCTGTTATGTATTAATTAAGAAAGAGCAGTGATTTTGTGAGCTGGCCATATATCGCTATGAATTAGAGCGAGATGGAGAAGCAGGAAACAATTTGTGGCCATGTGCACAAAGGTAGGCCTATATCTGATCGAATTTAAAGGGACAATGTGTAGTTTTTTAGGTATTTTATTATCTAAAATCAATATTTTTATTCATAAATATTAGGGCTGAACGATTAATTGCATTTGCGATAATATCGCGATATGATGAAATGCGATTTTTTAAACCGCAAAGCTGCGATTATAGTCTGGTCATGTGACACGCGAGAGTAAACCAGTCTGTATTGCAGATGAAGCATCAACTTGGCACGCGACACATATAGACCTGGCTACAGGAAATAACAGTTTATGTTTAATTTATGTGATATTGTGTTAGATTCTCTCCAACGATTCTGTATTGTATATGTCTGAGCTTAGTTTTAAACACAGACATGTACGACGCGCGTGCTTTATAAACAACCGTATTCTGCTTGCTTCTAATTCCTCTCTCTCTCTCTCTCTCTCTCTCTCTCTCTCTCTCTCTCTCTCTCACACACACACACGACACCACTCGAACCTTACGAGAAATAATCTTTAATAAAGTTCGGAAAAGTTGAAGCGAGTTACAAGGACATTCGCGGGCTTCATTGCGCAAGATATGAGATACGCGCGGTCTGCGTGATGTTACTTCAGTAGTGCGCGGTCTCGCCCGCCGGTATTTTACTTACAAATGTTCTATGAAGGCATCATGTCTTGTAATGCAGTTGGCTTATATATAAAAAATATGAAAATCACCGACAGAAGCTGCTTTCAATTTCAAATACTCACGTGCGTTTTGCGAAGAGCATTTGAGCATGCGGCTGTGAGCGAGTCTACGTGGTTAAATGTACGTTTGCATCTCAAAATGCTTTTATGACGCGAATTTACCGGTAATGTGACACAGTCAGTTATTAAACAAACAGGACAAACCACATCTTATAATTTCAAAAGAGATGAACACGTTCAGACAGCCTACTCTTAAATACCGAAAGCACTCTGTTTATTGCTTGTAATATTTTTTTCCCTCTTTGTTATTTGTTTTGAAGCTATATTTGTTAATATTATTAACATGTAATTGTATTAATTTAGTTTTTTAATGTGTAATTATTATAAGTAGGCCTACTTATAATAATTGTATTAATTTAGTTTTTTAATGTGTAATTATTATAAGTAGGCCTACTTATGTAATTAAATATTTTAAGTTTTATTAATAAGATCAATTAAAGAAAAAAAAAATGTATCGGCTCATGAGGTGCCTAAAGATTCCCTTCCCTATTTTACAATGATTTATTGCTTGTTTTTGTTGAATAATAGAAAAGATAAAGAGCTTAAAAAATAATCGCATATTAAATCGCAATTGCAATATTGGTAAAAAAAATCGCAATTAGATTATTTTCCACATTCGTCCAGCCCTAATAAATATGTCCTCAATGGTGTACAAATACCTATGCCAATGATCTGAACCAGCAGAAACGGAGGAGCAGAGCAGAGCAGAGCAGAGCAGAGCAGAGCAGTGAGAGGCGCTTGTCATTGAATAGCAGCTATTGAGTAAAGTAGAGAAGGCCCTAAAAACAAGGTTGTAAGTTTTGTTTGTTCAAAACTGTAACATTCGTTTGTTCGTTGTGTTAAGTTGCAATTTGTTTGAAATAACAAACCAGTTCACCTGAAGGAAAACTCGAAGACATTAGAAGACATCCTGTCACAGCTTTTTGGTACATAACTGCTACCGTAGATGCAACACGCATTTTAAAAAGTGAGGCGCTGTAGAGCACTATTCGTTTGAATGCAAAATACAATTTCACCACTAGATGGGAGAAAATCCTACACAATGTCCCTTTAAAGCTGATAAGATATGTAATTCACACATATTTGCATTATGAATTTGTTGTGGCTTGTAAAAAATGTCTGTTTGTAAAAATACTGAAAATATTATATATATATATATATATATAGTGTTTGATTGCTTTATTAATAATAAAATATTATATTGGGGAAAAAAAGTATTATTCAAAATGTGTTTATCATAGTAGAGGCACTTTTGTGAATTGAATAAGTATGAAAAAATTGGAACCAAAAAAAATGAGCCATATTGTTTTGCAAGTGTCATAAATGTTGCTGACAGTCCTGGGTCTTTTTTCTCTACATGTGAAGTGCTTAGTGAACAATAGGGAGGAGCAGTTTGTGTGATTAGTGAGTGTGTAGTGTGTGAAGTGTTATGAGTTTTTATTTGTGGTGCAAGCTTAGTTGTGCATAACACACATTCAATAAATAAAACTACTCCATGAACTGTCAAAATCCTAAATTTATCTGCCATCATGCAAACTAGAGACTGAACAGAGGTGTGTTTCCCAAAAGCCAATTATGGTCGCAAGTTTTGTTGTTGCTATATATTGTTCAACAATTAGCCATTTCTCAAAACCATAGTTCCAATGAAAAAATTGTGTGGTTGGAACTACATTTAGTGATGTTTGTGATCACAATCAGTAAATGAGCTATTGCTCTGCTACAGTATAACCTGTTGTTTATGCGTCTTGGGGTGTGGCATGGTTGAAAGCCCGCCCCTTCCTTTCGTCGCTACAGACTAAGGAGAACGTAGTGAGGTCTGTGACAGGTGTAAAACGTCACAGTCATTGAATGAGTGGCCAATGGGCTATCGCTCCGCTACAGTATATAAACCTGTTGTTTATGCCTTTTGGGGTGCGTCATGGTTGTGTGTGGAGTGCTGTTGGTCTTGGTGTGGTGTGCCTTCAGGGCCCCCATCTGTGTGGTACCACAGTGTAACACAGCCAGGTCGGAGCACCAGCTGTTGCCGTTATAGTCACTAAAGAAGCTACTCTACGATCTCTGTATGTGCCGTCATGAGTAATACGTTATTGAATCACGGTCCTCTGTGCATGCGTTAGGGCAGGCTGAATGAGAGCAGTCACCTTAATGTAGATCTCCTCCTATCCCTCGCTCTCAGCCATGCTACTGCTTTTGGGGTCCAGTCACCTCCTCATTGAATGCCCATGGACTTGAAAGTTCCTTTTTTGGTTTTGTTTGGATTATTTATTTGTGTTTGTGGATTTGTTTTATAGTACTGTCACCGACCTGTTTAATTATTCCGACTGTTTTGCAAGAGTCTCCATCCATTGTATTGATTACCATCATGTGGTTTTAAATGTTTCAGTCATTTTTGCTAACCTACAGTATGACCTGTAGTTAGCTCTGAGTCTGGTGTAATCTTTATACTTGTGTGACACTATAAGTCATTGTTTGTCTTTAATGTGTATGGTTCTGTAATATTTATCCTTTCTATTGTTTAGTTTGAGTATATTGTGTTTTTGTACTTTTCTTGATTTTCTGTTTCTTTTTGTTCCTTTATTTGTAGGAGTGCTGAATGCTTCCTGAAGCGGGCTGGTTTGCTGCACAGGCTTTACTTCACCAAGGGTTGTCATTATTGCTGTGTCATTTGCAGTGAATCGGGGTGGGTGTGATTCTGATTGGCATGGTGTCTCTTCTGTGTACCTGGTGCTGTCATACCAGCCCGTTCTTCAAATAGGAAGCCTCAGGCCCCCTGCAATTATTATTGTTAATTTGTTTTGTTGTTTCTTTCGATCATTGGCAATGGTGCCGATTACTGGTCTTAAAGGGGTCATAGAATGAGAATTCAAATGTTCCTTGATCCTTTGACAGTTAAGAGTTCATTATACTATAAAAAATACCCTGTAAGTTTCAAAACTCAAAACTTTCTTGTTATTCCAAAAACTGCTTTTATTGAAACCAAGGCCAGCAAATGACAGGATCTAAAAAGTGGAGACTTGTGACGTCACACTTCAGCTTTGGCCCCGCCCACTGGAGCGTTAGCGAACAGTGACATTAGAACGAGAAAAGATCGATACAGGATCAATAATACCATTACCTTCCAAATGATCCTAATGCTAGGATAGTGGGTTTTTTTCCCCAACAATGTGAATGTCTCAACAGTGCATTATTTGTTTGTATTTGATGTATTTCACTGGATTATTTGGTACATTTTCGGCGAAGGCTTTGCAAACAGACTTTTATGAAATGGATCTGCCAGCAACGCCACAAACATGTAAGTAGTCATGTCAGGCCCGGAGTGGGTAATCGGGAGAATCGGGAGTATTCCCGGTGGGCCGCTTCACTTTTGGGCCGGTCGAGGATTTTTTTTGGTTTTTTTTACATTTCAGTGTCACATTAGTTACATTAGGATACACACATTCCGCATTCTGCCACCACAGCGCGCAACTCAGCATGGGTTGTACCATGTGAGGGAGTTCTCCCCTCCCCTCCTATAGAAATGGTTGGGTCCATAGCCCGTCTTTTCAAAACGTTTTCTCAGGGAGGCTACCGCGGCTCCGCCGGCGCCTACTGATAGCTGGGCCGGCCGTAACGGTACGCGTCAGGGAGGATGGATGGGAGGAAGAGGCCAGGAGGTAGGCTATGGAAGCTTTGTTTCCGCCACAGAATAAAACATTTTAAAAGATAATTGCGACTTTTTATCTCGAGTTTACATCTCGCAATTCTGACTTTTTTTCTCAGAATTGCGAGATATAAAGTCAGAATTGCCTGAAATAAAGTCGCAATTGCGTGTTAAAAAGTCAGAATTGTGAGATATAAAGTCAGAATTGCCTGAAATAAAGTTGCAATTGCGTGTTATAAAGAATTGTGAGATATAGAGTCAGAATTGCGTGATATAAAGTCGCAATTGCTTCTTATAAAGTCAGAATTGCAAGATATAAAATCAGAACTGCCTGAAATAAAGTCGCAATTGCTTATAAAGTCAGAACTGCAAGATATAGAGTCAGAATTGTGTGATATAAAGTCATAAAACGTGTTATAAAGTCACAATTGCGAAATATAAAGTCAGAATTGTGTGATATAAAGTCGCAATTGCTTATAAAGTCAGAACTGCCAGATATAGAGTCCGAATTGTGTGATATAAAATCATAAAACGTGTTATAAAGTCAGAATTGCAAATTATAAAGTCAGAATTGTGTGAAATAAAGTCGCAATTGCTTATAAAGTCAGAACTGCAAGATATAAAGTCAGAATTGTGTGATATAAAGTAGCAATTGCGTGTTATAAAGTCAGAATTGCGAAATATAAAGTCAGAATTGCGAAATATAACGTCAGAATTGTGTGAAAAAGTTGCAATTGCTTCTTATGCTTCTTATAAAGTCTAAGTGAATTATTATTTATCCTTTACATTATTTGTTAACCCATGGTATTAATACTAACTACACAATAGTACGAGCTGAACTGTTGCTTCATTTATCCAATTTTAAAAAAGTGCTAATTTGGAATTCCACCATGGAAAAAGTGGGCCGGTCTTGGGCCTGAAACTCCCGGGCTGAAAAGTGGCCCCACTCCGGCCCTGAGTCATGTTTATTCTAATGCCTGATCTGTGATCAGTGATTTCTGATGTAATTATTCAAGTTCAGACAGATTATCTCTAAAAATATCGTTCAATACTGTTTATGCATCAGTAAATCAAGCCAGTGACTAAACAATCAACTTCACATCGTTTCTCTTAGTAGGATGAAAATAATCTTATTTAAACTGTGATTAAATTATACAGTATAAAGAAAGCGATCAAAGAATGCTCCCTTTCCAATTGCCTAACCTGTCAATCAAACAGCACGACTTTATCTGGACACTTGCCAAAACTCGTTGAAATCAATCATTACAAAACCATGACACTGTTATAATGTACAGTACAACGAAACATTTACTGTATTTACATCGTATTTGCATTGTTATTTGGTGAAAGCCAGAGGTGTAATTTCATATGCAATCAACAAACTGTCTGTCATCTGCTCAATGCTCATCACTGCAACCTTTCATGTGATGGGAATAGATCATTATGATCAATACGTTTCACGATTCCTTAATCTCGATAGCTGTTATAGTAAAAACTTAGTAAAAGTTTTAGAGAGAGTTCCACATGTAATACTAGCTATTTCATATGCAAACATGTCAGCCAATCACAGCAGTGGGCGTTTACACTGAAATCTCGCAGCAGGCACGCCCCTTAAAACAGAGCGTTCAAATCAGAGGCTAAAATCAGGCTTGGAAAAATGCCTTTTATTTATAAATTATGACAGTTGCTGATGTTAAAATCATGCTAACATTATAAGAGCACCCCAGGAAACATTATAAAATAATAAAATAATCCAGTCTATGACCTCTTTAAATGACTTTTGGCCAACCATTTTAACTTTAATAAAAGCAACTATTTTTATACGGAAACTCACGCCTCTTGCCGTTTCTAAGTGGAACGTACTTGTGTTTCCCTTTTTATTTGGGTTGCTTTTCCCCGTTAATCTGGGGTGCCGTAGTCACTACGAAAGCGCGCCACGTTTTGCTACATACAGTACAACTCTCAACCTGTGGTTAGAAGCATAGTTTCTTGTCAGTATGATGTGGACTTTAATATATCATACTTATGAGCACAATAAGCAAGTTAACATGCAACACATTCTATTGTTCATTCC
The DNA here is from genome assembly GCF_949319135.1 of Squalius cephalus. Classification (NCBI taxonomy): domain Eukaryota; kingdom Metazoa; phylum Chordata; class Actinopteri; order Cypriniformes; family Leuciscidae; genus Squalius; species Squalius cephalus. Next base: position 39,390,243 of record NC_137127.1, on the reverse strand, counting down.
ATTTAATTTATATATTTTAGCGTGCCAACAATTAGCAGTGTAACCTGGAGTATGACATAAGAAGGAACCCGAGATGATTCAAACATCAAATAAAGCAAAACCATAAGAAACAAAAAAGTGAAGTGGTCCTCAGATGTCATGTGAATGAACTGCATGTAATCGTAAGTAAAGTGTATGCCAGTTACATACTGGGTCACGCTTTATATTAGGTGGCCTTAACTATGTAGGGCTGAGTGAAAATGGTGTAACAACTGAGACCAAATCAGACACATTTATTTGGCATATGTACCATAAAAATCTTTACACTCCACTCTGGAATCCCATCTTCCCCCAAACAGGGCAAGGCGGTCCTAGTTGTCATGACCACGATCAGATAAGGTTTTATGAGTGTTAAAGAATGTATCCCATGCTTAAAAGAGAGACAATGGAAAGACAGAATCAATCCTTAATACAGACTCTCCTGCATTCATTTATCGATGAACTGATTAACCTGAAATTAACATGCATTCCAGAACATTTTGTGAGTTTATTGTTTTGTGTGGTGTCTTTTAATACTATTATCTGTTAATACTATTATCTCTTTGATACTATATATCTTATTATATAACCCACATGTTTGGTCTCTATAAATTGGTACTTCAAAGATCCAAATGATTATGTACATGATATGCTGATAGCTGTGCAACATATTAGTATTACAAGAATCTTTCTTAGTTTCATCTTCAAGAACCAACCCAGCGTGCCATTGCAAATGAGCATGCTTAGAACATAGCATCATAAATCTTCCCCACAGAGGAAACTCCCGCCAGAAATTCCACCCTTCTCATTGGTTGTGCCAGCCTTCAAGGTGTTATCTTTACCAGGCTTTAAAAGACCTCTCCGCTAGCCCTTCCTTCTTCTCAGCGCTTCTCATCCGACAACAACGTAGTTTCTGCTGTTACTGGGGGAGGGGGGACCCCTTCCCCCACACTGAGGCCCAGCTCCCTCGGCCCAACAGGCCTGAGCAATGCCTGCCATGCTTTCATACTCCCAAAAGGAAGTCAGACTTTTCTTCAATCCAGAAAACAACTGCAAATTTACCATTACTGACGCAACGATCCACTCCTGGTCTTCTCGGCACTTGGGGACGCCGCGCTGTCCAGCGTGCCCTCAGCAGGCCAGGGCAGCAGGCTTCGACTCACAACAGCCATGTGCTCGAAGCTACCATGCTCTTCTTCAATGCCACAGACCCATCAACGAATTCAATCTTCAACCACTTCAAAAATTGTCCACGATTGCAACTGCCATGCAAGTATACTTTAATGAGGTGCTCTGAAGATAAGCTTATGGTTCTTTTCAATGTTAAATAGATATTTTCCATATTTCTATGTCCTGCTTCCGGTTCCACATCACTCACCCCTTTACCTATGTATGTATGGATGAATGTATGTATGTTTGTGTGTTTGTTTAGTTTAGTCATGTTTGTGATTTAGTTAATAAAATGTGTGCACAATTATAGTAGTAGTAGTAGCCTTTATTGTCACTTAGTCACAAGTACCAGCGAAATTAGCCATCAACCTGTCCATACAAACATACATACAATATGACAAGGGGGTAGACAGAACAGGAAGACAGAGCATTGAGGAAAAAATACAGCATAACATGAGGAGAGGTGAGGAGAAAAAAAAGGCAACCCCCAGACTATGCTCCTGTAAGGAGTACAGTTTGGGAACAGTAAAAAACACCTCAGCAACATTAGCACATAATCAGTACACAACGTGAACACACAAGACTTGCAACAGGGGAGGGGAGTGGGGGGTGGAGGTAACCCAGCACAGGCAAGCAGCCATCCGGTCCTGCAACCATTTTCGGCGCTGGTCACAGACCCGCCTGTCAGACTGGTGGTACAAAGCGTCGAAGGCGTGGGATGGGGGATGGGGGGTGGGGGGTGGGGGGGTGGGGGGGTGATTGCATATCTGTATCTATGTAAGAGTTTGTGTATGTGTAGGCCTGGAGAGTCGCTACGCCTGGCATCCCAATCTAGGTGCCTCAGTCCACAGGATGTCATAGCGATACACAGCAGTTGCCATGGAGGTCAACCTTGATCAGGTCCCAGACATCAGAGTCAACAATCAGCAGGTGTCAGTGGGGAATGGGGGAAGGAACGCAAGAGCGTCTCGCTGCAGTGCTCTCTCCAGTGGGAGTTGTTGTTGCAGCAGCAGCCTCGGCCAAGACCAGTGCTGGTAGAGGGGGGCCGAAAGCAGATAAGATTGGGGTTGTTTGGTCTTGGGACGAGTAGCCGCATTCCAATTTACACAGCTCCTGGTCCATCTTGGTCTCCGAAACGATCCATTTGCCTTTGCAAAGCTGTGAGCTTCTCCATGATGTTATCCATATTGTGGTTCATAGACACAGTCTGAGTGCTGACAGCTCTGCCCACTGCTTCAATCATAACGGGCAGCCTTGTGGGGTTTTGGACAGCTGTCACCGTCTTCTTAATTCCTCGATAAACCAGGGCAATGCCTAATCCAAACAGCAGAAAACCTGTTATCATGGTTCCGAATAGGTAGATATCTTCAATGTCCTCCACGGAAAGAGCCGCCAGACACATGACCCGTCACCTCTCCCACGCGTCCATCGTGTAGCCAGCTGCGAACGTTCCGGCAGGGCAGTCAGGTTCCCCCGAACCCAAGCTTCTCGTCGAGAAGATGGTGTCAATTGCGTTGAGAGACCAGTTGATCAAATCCATAATTTCTTAGTTTGGAGAGCAGTGCAGAGAGAGTCTCTCAAAGTACAAGACAGTAGACGAGACGAGACGAGGGGAGGGGAGCAAAGCAGGGGAGATAAGGGAGAGGAGGGTAAGAAAATGTGACCGCCTTCGTTGAGAGCCAAAGAGAAGTTCATTATGCATTTATTATGCATTTGGTTTCTGATTCTCTGTTTGCATACAAAGTCCCTTTTACGATCTTGATCTTGTTACATGCTCTAAGCGCTGTACAGGCTAAGGAATAATTTATTTTTCAGTGACCATGAAAGATGCATTGTTCTTAGAATAATTAATAATCAATCAGTTCGTTGGAACTGATTAATTGATTGTAATATTAATTTGGCTTACCTCAAAGTTAATCTAATTAACTGACCCAAATATTAATAATTAATCATAATTGGTAATTATGGATTATTATTAATATTTCCCCTTTGAGCCAATATCATTACAATGGGAAGAACTCTTTACTGCCCTATACTTCAGAAATCCAATAATATGAATTAAACGTGGCACAATGGCCTTCATCACAGTATGCTAATGCTTATTTAGTCCAAGGGATTTATCAATATGCTGACTGAGGACTGTTGGGACACTCCTGGCATAGGAAGGTTCTGTCTGGGAGACAGAGTTGTTTACACCTCAATGACACATCTGTATCATTTGCTTCACAGGACATATGCATTTAACTACATACTGTTTATCTGCATGTGTGCTCTAACATGTAACTATGTCATGTTTGGTATCATCTGAGAGCTTATAAACTGAATTGAATGGTGGTGAACTTAAAAGAGATATTTAAGTATCCTATGTACAATCTAGGTACTGTTGCTTAAACATGCATAGAGGAGAATATGTTAATGTTCTTCTCCTCCTCTTGATCACCACCCATTTGCCATATAGCTTTTGATTTCCTGTGAGCTGGTTTTGGTGTTGTATCCCACTCATATTTAACAATGCTTTGCTCAAGGTATAAGAAGGAAATGTAATAGTTGATCTAGGAGAAAGGCTTTAACCCTGCCACTCCTGCACACCGGTGCGTAACCTCGTACTACAAGAAAGGCTTTTACAGCCTCTTCTGCAGAGCAGTGCATTATTTGTTACAGCTAAGTTTTTCTATACAGTATGTTGTTCCATTCTACTGTCTGTATATTTAAACATGTAACTAAATACATAACTTTGCCTGCTTTAAAGGCTTTGAGAATCTTTCCTTTTACACTAGTAATGTTGATAGCTAAAGTGATCGTTACTTTCGTCATAAGCATTAAACTTAAATCCCATATGTTTTCCTATCAGTTCCAAGAAAGATGTTTACCTTTAAAGAATAAGAGGTTAAATAATAACAAAACATTTAATGGAGTCAGATTAATTATGTTGGATTCAGATAAATAACTGAATTATGCACGTCATCCTTCACCTTATTTTTTTTTCGATTATTGGTTCAAAATAACAGTGTATGCTCCTAGCCTTACAGCTACTGTGTACTAAACAATTTGAATACAATATACTTATTATGTATATACTGATGGATTGTAATTACATTTAAAATTGGCTACTTGTGTTTACTTAACATCTGTATTTATATTGTTAACTTTACCCCTAACCGTAACCCCTAAGTCTAAACCCTATAATCCTAACCCTTTCTTTACTCCTAAACTAACCATACCTCAATCTCTTTAGCAGGAAATGTGGAAAATTTCCAGAACCGCATGCACTCTAAAAACTGCTGGGTTAAAAAATAACCCAACCTTAACCACACCGCTGGGTCACTATTGGACAGAACACGCGCTGGGTTGGTTTGACCCAAGTGCTGGGTTTTACCATTTAACCCATATTTCTGGGTCATTCATTTGACTCAACCAGTGGGTGAAATTAACCCTCTTGCTGGGTTAAGTCTTACTCATGTGCTGGGTTATTTCTTGTCTCATTGCCTTAATAAAATTAGTAACAAATATTTGTTATATTACGAATGTAAAATAATTATTATCTCTGTAATACAATAAACCAGAGAGGCCACAGTATATGTGATTTCAATCTCATTTAATTTTTTTAAAATTTTATACATTTCTTTAATACTTTTCGTTATTGAATACAAATGTTAATCAATGTCAAAGGTCTGACATGTCCCCCTCATTTCATCTCTGAGGCACAGAATGTGCAGCAATTCACCAGTCATCTCATTTTGTAAATATTCAACCATGTTGGTCCTCACCTGTTGATTACACAAGTCAAGTAGAGTCATCTTTAATTATATAGCACTTTTTACAATACAGATTGTATCAAAGCAGCTTCACAGTAATACTGTAACATGAAAATAATACAACAAAGTTTGTTTCTAGATGAAAAATTGCGTCATTGTCCACCTTAAGGCAAATCAATAATATTGTTGAATATTAAATGTCCCCAACTAAGCAAGCCAAAAGCCAAGGCAACAGTGGCAAGGAACCAAAACTCCATCAGGAGACAGAATGGAGAAAAAAACCTTGGGAGAAACCAGGCTCAGTCGTTCAGTTCTCCTCTGGCCATCGAGCGAACAGTGTATGATTATGATTCAGGTAGCATTACAGGTCAGAGGTCAGATTGAATAAGAAAATTCAGAATATTTATCCAGTTCCATCTGGTTGGAAGTCGGAGTCATCACACCGGTATGGAGACGAGTTTGTTGAGGATTAGTCGTGTCGATGAGGCCTTCACAGGGCTGATGAGGCAGGCCCTTCAGGGATGCGTCATGGATGGGTCCAGGCGCAGGTCCACCTTCTGATCTGGATATGGCCTGGATCCGGCTGACTTCAGTAAACTTTAGAATGAACAGAAAGACAAAAATTAGCATAGATGCCATTCTTCTTATTAAATAATGAGTAGGCTACATCAGGTGTTATAGGAAAGTGTCCCTGGTTCCGGCTGACCTATGCAGCCTAATAATCATTTAACTGATTTGAATAATAGAAATGTATAATGTTCTATATGAATGCCAGGTAAAAGATATGCGTTTTAGTTTAGATTTAAACTGACAGAGTGTGTCTGCTTCCCAGACAATCACTTAGAGTGTTGCAATAAAACTGACATGCAAGTTAAGTTTTTTTTTGTGGAAGTATCAATTTATTATTGAATATGCAATTAAAATATTGCAAACATTAAATGACCAAATGTGAAAAACAAACAAAATGTGTATTCAGTATTTGCAAACTGAATTATAGTAATAGTAATAAAAGAGTAATTTGGACAAATATTATCAACATTAAGGCATTCAAATAAAACATTACTTTATTAAAAGTAAAATATTACTGTAATGTTGATAGTGTCTTTAACGTTAAAACTCACAAACCCACAAAGCTGCTCGGTAATCTCCTGACTGGCGCTGATGATCGCCTCGTTTAGATGTTACACACAATAAAATACTTCGGGTAGGCTATCATGTAAGTTTGCATTTTTTAAGTTTTAAATATTGACGATCATTCGTTCAACTAAACGGGTATAATTTTCTTCTCAAAACTAACGCCTGTCCATTTATTTCTCCTTTCCTCAGTCGCTGTATATAAAGATTGCAAGTCATATCCTACATAAAAACTAGGCTATATCAAGCTCTTGAAAGCCTTTTTTTGGCAGAAACGATGGTTCGAGACATTACAGAAAACACACGCAGACTGTGCTGGAACTTACCTCAGTCACTTCTTCTGACGAGTATTTCTAAAACTACGCCAGCAGACTTTTCACTCACAACTCACTAGCTAGCCTAACGTACATTAGAGACTCATTTCCCGCTGATTTTACGTGCGAGCCCTGTGAGGAAAGTGCGCGTATGGATTTCATACAAAACGCTTATCTCACTTTTAAATACGCAACGTCCACAATGAATAGGCGATAATTACATGATGAATTTAGAATTTAGACTGCATATTTCAAAAAGGCTGCTGATATAGCTGGTTTAATTTCAACTAAGGATTTAACGTGGCATTTTGTCAAAAAATTCTAACCGGCTAGCTGTGGCTATTTATTTAATGTTTCACAGAAATAAATAGTTATACCCCTCACACTTCCATATCAAAGACTGTATGTTGAACAGTGAAATTAGCTTGCTGCTACCACCACAACTTATTAAAAATATAGGTAAACATTCATATTAACTTACCATAAAACACTGCCTGCTCCGAGTGGCGTGCTCCTCGAGTCAGAAGTGAAGAATCCAGAAAGTTCCGCAAAGAATGAAAAAAGTAACCAGTTGCTGGGTCAAAATAACCCAACCAGCGGTTTATTTGTGAATGACCCCCTTACAACTCATTTGACCCAGCATGATCAACCCAATAATGTGTTTACAGTACCCCAAACAGCCCAACTTTTTGACCCAGCACAATCAACCCAACAATTTGTTTACAGAAACAACCCAGCATTTTTTTGAGTGTGGAGTTACACAGTAAATCCATAGTCTTGTAAAGATGACCTATTATCCAAAATGAATTTCTACATGGTGTTTCAACATAAATGTGTGTTGGTTGTGTACACAACCACACTATAATGGTAAAAATCTACCCCCTCCCTTTGTTTTAATACCCATAAATCATAAGCAGTGTCTCAGAATAAGCCATTTGCAGTTTCTATGCAATATGACGTCACATTGCACAGGCCCCGTCCACAACTGCTGACAGTCTCCGCCCTGAGTGAGCTGTAAACAGTCCATCACGTTTATCTCCTCACCAGAGCATTTAACATCAGCATTCAAGAAATGTGTTCTTATTAAAGCTACTAAAGTTATTGAACTTCTATTTAATCACTATATACAGTGATTGTCTGTTTTTCTTTTGTTGTTTGATTCATATTAACAGCATATATAGCCTAGCAGTAGGTACTGTATATTACACTGCTGTCACTTTAATATACAGATCTAATATACACATGTGATTTCTATACTTGTTGTTTACTTGCATGCAGATAATGAACTTGCATGATGATGAACTGCAATATCACATGAGCGTGACTGTGATAGAGATGATAATCAAAACCAGTTTTTAGGCAGAGTATCCTATATGGAAAAGGTTTGCTAAAAACACCTGCAATTCTTATATGTTCCAACAGAATATTATAAGGGACATATATGCTGCAAAAAACACATATATAAATTGCATAATATTAATGTCTTTTTAATCATATTATGTCATATACACTCACCTAAAGGATTATTAGGAACACCATACTAATACTGTGTTTGACCCTCTTTCGCCTTCAGAACTGCCTTAATTCTACATGGCATTGATTCAACAAGGTGCTGAAAGCATTCTTTAGAAATGTTGGCCCATATTGATAGGATAGCATCTTGCAGTTGATGGAGATTTGTGGGATGCACATCCAGGGCACGAAGCTCCCGTTCCACCACATCCCAAAGATGCTCTATTGGGTTGAGATCTGGTGACTGTGGGGGCCATTTTAGTACAGTGAACTTGTTCATTGTCATGTTCAAGAAACCAATTTGAAATGATTCGAGCTTTGTGACATGTTGCATTATCCTGCTGGAAGTAGCCATCAGAGGATGGGTACATGGTGGTCATAAAGGGATGGACATGGTCAGAAACAATGCTCAGGTAGGCCGTGGCATTTAAACGATACCCAATTGGCACTAAGGGGCCTAAAGTGTGCCAAGAAAACATCCCCCACACCATTACACCACCACCACCGGCCTGCACAGTGGTAACAAGGCATGATGGATCCATGTTCTCATTCTGTTTACGCCAAATTCTGACTCTACCATCTGAATGTCTCAACAGAAATCAAGACTCATCAGACCAGGCAACATTTTTCCAGTCTTCAACTGTCCAATTTTGGTGAGCTCGTGCAAATTGTAGCCTCTTTTTCCTATTTGTAGTGGAGATGAGTGGTACCCGGTGGGGTCTTCTGCTGTTGTAGCCCATCCACCTCAAGGTTGTGCGTGTTGTGGCTTCACAAATGCTTTGCTGCATACTTCGGTTGTAACGAGTGGTTATTTCAGTCAAAGTTGCTCTTCTATCAGCTTGAATCAGTCGGCCCATTCTCCTCTGACCTCTAGCATCAACAAGGCATTTTCGCCCACAGGACTGCCGCATACTGTATGTTTTTCCCTTTTCACACCATTCTTTGTAAACCCTAGAAATGGTTGTGCGTGAAAATCCCAGTAACTGAGCAGATTGTGAAATACTCAGACCGGCCCGTCTGGCACCAACAACCATGCCACGCTCAAAATTGCTTAAATCACCTTTCTTTCCCATTCTGACATTCAGTTTGGAGTTCAGGAGATTGTCTTGACCAGGACCACACCCCTAAATGCATTGAAGCAACTGCCATGTGATTGGTTGATTAGATAATTGCATTAATGAGAAATTGAACAGGTGTTCCTAATAATCCTTTAGGTGAGTGTATGTCCTACATACAATTAAAGCCATTTAGATTTTCATGATGTAAAAACATAGGAAAATAATGCTAATTTAATATGAATGTCCAGCATGGACGTGTATAAAACACAGTGCAGTTTATCAATCAGTACAAGGCTGTACTTCACTCATGGTAGTTCTTATCTTGTCCTAAGTCGAGCCCTATGCCTGTAGTCAATCATGGTTATATACTGTTAATCAGCCTTAGATGAAACACAACATTTAAACTACACACACAAGCACACATTTTAATTACACAATTATTTATTAGAGTGTATTCTACAAGATACAGTTGCATATTTCACATATCAATAGTTTTCATTTTAAATCCTGCATCACCAGATTTCATTTTCATTTGTGACAATTTCTCTAAACTTTATCACAGTACTACTATGATATACAACAGTTCTATTCTTAACCTACAAACATAAAACTTTCCTAAATGTCGAAGTGATTCTTATGCTTATCACTCTAAAAAATAATTCAATGTCTTAGTAAATATCACAGTAATAATTAACTTTATTAACTTAATAAAATCTCTGAATATCATTTACTTGATAGTTTGAGTTGAGCATACCGGAATAATTGACTAAAACTCTCAAATTTACAGTTATATCTAAGTTTGAAGTTTTTCACTAAAATAATTTAGTATTTGACTAACCAATTATTTATTTAAAATACACTTAGCTAATATATTTGTGAAATTTCACAATATTTGAGAATGGATAATTAAACTAATCTGTTTCTGTCACGGATGGATCCCTGAGACCTTGTATCGACTACCGAGGGCTGAACAGCATCACGGTAAAGAATACCTATCCTTTGCCGTTGATGTCTTCAGCTTTCGAGAGGTTGCAGGGAGCATCGGTCTTCACAAAGTTGGACTTACGTAATGCTTATCATTTGGATTGTATTAGGAAGGGGGATGAATGGAAGACTGCTTTTAACACCCCCATGGGGGCACTTTGAATATTTGGTCATGCCTTTCGGCCTGTCCAATTCCCCAGCGGTCTTCCAGGCACTCGTCAACGATGTGCTGCGAGATATGGTAGATCAGTTCATATATGTCTACCTGGATGACATATTGATTTTTTCGTCTTCTCTCCAGGAACATGTGCAGCACGTCCGGCGAGTGCTTCAGAGGTTGCTAGAGAATGGGCTTTTTGTCAAGGCGGAGAAATGCGCTTTTCATGCACAGTCTGTTCCTTTCCTAGGGTACATAATTTCGTCTGAGGGAATGCGTATGGATCCTGAGAAGGTTAAGGCTGTGGTAGAGTGGCCAAGTCCAGATTCCCGTAAGGCCCTACAGAGGTTTCTGGGGTTTGCCAACTTCTACCGGTGTTTTATTCTCAACTTCAGCCAACTAGCCGCACCTCTGACTGCCTTGATCTCCCCCAGAACTACGTTCAGGTGGTTAGATAGCCCCCCATCCAAATAGCCCCTGATCCTTCACGTCAGTTTGTGGTGGAGGTCGACGCGTCAGAGGTGGGGGTAGGCGCAGTGCTATCCCAATGTTCTTCCACAGACGACAAGATGCATCCCTGCGCGTTTTAGTCTCATCGTTTATCCCCGGCCGAACGTATCTCAGACGTATATCAGAACCGCCAAAAGATTGAACTCCAGGCAGGCTCGGTGCGCACTTTTTTTCAGTCGTTTTGATTTTTCTCTCTCGTACCGCCCGGGTTCCAAAAACATCAAACCCGACTCTTTGTAGCGCATTTTTGACCGTTCCGAACGCCCGTCTACTCCCGAGTGCATTTTACCCGAGACCCTATTTGTCTCCACACTCACATGGGAGGTCGAATCAAAGGTCAAGACGGCCTTAGAAGGGGTAACGCCTCCGCCCGGTTGCCCACCGAATCGTTTATTTGTGCCGGAGGGATTACGGTCTGACATTCAGTGGGGGCATTGTTCCAACGTGGCTTGTCATCCAGGAGTCAATCGCACTAGTTTTTTGGTCAAGCAACGATTCTGGTGGCCACTTATGGCTCGCGATATTCACAGTTTTGTTTTGGCTTGCTCGGTTTGTGCCACTGGTAAGACTTCCAATTGACCCCCAGATGGGTTACTTCAACCACTGCCTGTCCCTTCGAGACCCTGGTCCCATATTGCGCTAGATTTTATTACCGCCCTCCCGCCCTCCCAGGGCAACATGGTCGTTTTGCCTGTGGTGGACCGGTTCTCGAAGGCGGCCCATTTCATTCCCTTGCCCAAATTACCCTCAGCCAAGGAGACAGCGTTGACAGTTGTAGACCACGTCTTTCGCTTACATGGCCTCCCGGTGGACGTGGTCTCCGACAGGGGACCCCAGTTTGAGTCCAAATTTTGGCAAGAATTTTGTAAGTTGTTGGGAGCGACTATCAGTCTGTCCTCAGGGTTTCATCCCCAGAGCAATGGCCTAACCAAGAGAGCCAACCAAGATTTGGAAAGGGTGTTGCGATGTTTGGTCTCCAAGAATCCTTCCTCATGGAGCCAACAACTGTCAATGGTGGAGTACGCCCACAACGCGTTACCAGTGTCATCCACGGGCCTATCTCCATTTGAGTGTAGTTTAGGTTACCAGCCACCAATTTTTCCCAGTCTGGAATCCGAGGTCGTGGTCCCCTCCGCTCATGCCTTCGTCCAGAGGTGTCACCGCACTTGGACTAGAGCCCGTGAGACTCTACTCCAAGTGGGGGTGCGCACCAAGGCTAAAGCTGATCGCCACCGGTCTAAGCCTCCCGTATACGTCGCTGGTCAAAAAGTGTGGCTTTCAACCAAGAACATTCCTCTCCGCTCCGTTTCTAATAAACTTGCTCCCAAATTCATTGGCCCATTCACTGTCACCAAGATCATTAGACCGGTGGCAGTCCGCCTCAACCTTCTTCCGGCGTACAGGAGGATTCATCCCGTCTTTCATGTGTCTAAAGTAAAACCCGTGTTTCGTTCTCTTATTATTCTGCCAGCCCCGGTTCCCCCCCGCCATGACTCGTAGACGGGGAACCCACATATTCGGTTAATCGTATTTTGGACTCAAGACGGAGGGGACGCGGAGTCCAGTATTTGGTGGATTGGGAGGGTTACGGTCTGGAGGAGAAAAGTTGGGTACCTGCTAGGGACATCCTGGATCACTCTCTTATCGATGATTACAATCGACAGGCGGCGTTCCTAGAGAAGGGGGTACTGTCACGGTTTATGAATTCCCTGCCTTCTTCATGTCTTGTGATAGTGTGTGTGTGAGCATGTATGTCAGTGTGGGTGTGTCCTCTGATTACCGCTAATCATCAGCGCCAGTTGTCTTCACTTTCAACTTGTATATATTCTCAGTGACTGGTATCTTGTGTTGTCAGATCATTGTGATATGTCCTGTGTTGGTTCCTGTCCTGTTCCGTGGCGTTCTTCGTGGTCTTCGTTTCCCTGGAAGGTTCTCCGTGTCTCACTGCCGATTCAACTCGTCACTCTCCCGGACACTGGATTAATCATCACTGGATTTCATCACCCGCCTGGTTGCCTATCGAAGTCCCTGCGCCACTCGCCCACTTCTGTGTTCTTTGTTGTTTTGTGTTTCCAACCGTGTTCTGTTTATTTGACAATAAACATCTTACCTGCATATTGCTTCCACTCATTTCCTGACAGTTTCAAGAACCACAAATATTACTTGAATAAAATAAATATTATTTATATTTAACACGCATAAGAAATTAAGTTTACTCTGTTTATGTAATCTGTATGAAAAGATAGAGATGTCAGTCGTTCTCATATGGCAACTCATCTGCGCCTACAGAGAGCGCGCGCTATTGAAACGGGTCTCAGGTGCACGCCCCCCGCTCAGTCCCGCTGTCTGTTCGTCCCCTCTATCTCCGCTGGGTTCTGCCCAATTTTACAGCATTTTTCAAATATAGCCAGTGGGTGGAGTCAGGCTCTGACCAGGGGTTGAGTTACCCTTTAAGTTTACTCAATTAAAACAATGCACCCCTCCCCCACCCTCGTGACGTGCGCTGTTTGAACTCTCTCCAGTCCAGAACAGTTCTCCTCTTCTCTTCTCAGCATCGCAGAATTGGTGCGTCTGTGAAATTCAGGTGTGTGTATGTTTTATTTTTATCTGTATAATCATTAATGTGCTTTAAATCATTTTATTTAATGCGAAAGAACATACAGAGACGCAATGTTACTCACCTTAATTGAGTTAAACGAGTGTCGACTCGCGCCTGTCTTTTCGCATGATTGTAACGCCTTGCATAAAAAACACACAACGTCCATATTCCTAAAGATAATGAATATAACTAATTTGGATGATAAAATGTCCTCAGAACTGTGCACTGTTTGTTTATTGGCAGGTTATGGAGTTAGTCGCGTCGCAGCATCTTTCGGCTGTGAGTGACGCAGGACAGCGGTGTAAAGTTAGAGGTTCACCCACAGAGGCGAGTCCCTCTCCGGCACGGGAACCAACGCTGATCTGGTGGATATTGGATAACAGACCGGTTGATTACACTTGAATTACTTGAATGTTTAGGCCTAAATGTTTTTACTTCGAAAATGTTTGTTAACTTACATGAGTTTAAATGTAGGCAATATTGTATATGTGTTAAAATAGTATAAAATATGCTGTATTGCTGTAGGCTAACTTACTCATCGACAATAAAGGCCAATGTCATGTAGTTATACCAGTAGTTGTATGGAATATTTTTACAAAGGTTTAGAGGAAATAAAAAAGTTAATATTACTCGCATATAAACACAGTTAATATTACTCATAAATATTTGTTTTTAAATGTTTCCCCCCCAATTATTTCTACTCAAGTTTATTTGTTAATGTACCAAATGCAGTTACTCAGATCTATTTAATTTGTTTTACTTACATTTACTCAGTTAATACAGTGTATGTAATTGTAAATTGTATGTAAATTACACTGCTTAAAAATGTAATCAATATTCTAAGTGTAAAAATGTTTCACCAAAAAAATGTAGTAAATCATATTAAAAGTTTTTAGAGTGCGTCACCACCAGAGTTCATGTCACATATACAAAAACATATTCCAGCCAATTTTCAACATTTTAATCACTGTTCTAGAAACATATTTGACTCAACTTTGTTCATTTGCAATAATATGTTATGATTTGTTCACAAACAACAGGCCCAGACAGTTCACAATTAATGTAAATACACAGTCTTACAATGTCATTGCTTTTCAACTGCTCTTTCAAATCGTGTAGGAAAATGAACAGTCTTCATAAAGGTCAGTGATATTCTGACAGCAATCCTCGAACCGGCTTATGCACTGTACAATTTAAAAATTTGCCAACTGCATATAAGTGAATCAGATGTTGGTCATCAAAACATGAAATCTGTATGAAACACAAACAAATGACACAAAATGTGTATAAATTCTATATGACTTTAATTTGACTAGCATATGATTCAATATAAGAACTTTAAATGATTTATATATGAATATCAGTTATTTTCTACTAATACCATACACATTTGCATACTTTTGTCATGTAAAACTCATATAAGACTTTTTACAGTATTTATATATAAAGCAAAAATCCCCTACAAGTTGTATGTGTGCTATTTAGTATGAAATGGGACATAATCGGTCTGATTTTGTATAGGACATGTATTAGCCTTACATGCAACACAGAAGGTAATTCTGGCCGATTTAAGTAAGGAAGATATATGGTTGCTGTATATGAAGCATGCAGGTTTTTTTCATGTGGGATCCGAGGCACAAGCTGTAAAGGCTCTGCCCTCTTTTGAAAAGTGGGGGTGGGGAGCAGCAGCTCATTTGCATTTCATGCACAAAAATAGCATGTATTTCCTTCCACTCCAAATGGTACAATTTACAATTATCTTGTAAAAAGGGGCATACTAGGTCCCCTTTAATAGTACATAGTAGTTAAGGCCATCTAATATAGGCCTGGTTTTACAGACAAGGCTTAGATTAAGCCAGGATTAGGTCTTAGTTCAATTAGGACATTTAAGTAACTTAAACATGCCTTAGAAAAAATAAAATAAAATAAAAAACACATTACTGGTGTGCATCTTGAGACAAAACAATGGCACTGACATATTTTATGATATGTCAGTGCAAGTTGTTTTCAGTTAAAACAGCTCAAACATGCATTTTAGTCTAAGACTAGGCTTACGCCTTGTCTGTGAAACCCGGGGGATAAAGTGTAACAACATACTGCATGTTAATGTGATTTAAAAAAAGCTTTATGTTGTTTGTGTAAATAAGAATCTGATGCTGATTACAATCTTAAATCGATTAATTAGCAGACGTTATCACGCTACCATCTGTAATTGACGTCATTAAGTGCTATAGTGTTAAATGAAAAAGGTGCAACTATGTTACTATGGTTTTGGGAAACAGTAATGACTAGCTAATTAATTATTTCAGTGACGCATGATATTACGATGGATAAGTGTGTTACATTGTTGTACAGGAAATGCACCCCATATCAGGACTAGGTTTTACACATTTTACACTAGTGACTATTTGCAGAGAAGCTTTTTTTTTTTTTTAAGTCAGTTTCTGACACAGGGGCGGTACCTGAGTCCGTGGGTACTATTGCTACATGAGTCCCTGTTTCCTTGTTCTTAAACTACTTATGATTCACAGAGAAAACCACAGAGAATTCACAGATTCTAAAATATTCTACTGGAGATCATTCACAGATCTCTCTGATTTCTGTTTTAGTTTTGTGATGTTTTCTTCTTTTTTTTGGGGGGGGGGGGGGGGGGGGGCATGGAGGGGGTTCTGGTAGTTGTTGCTTGAGTGTCTTCAATTTATTCAAAGACTACAGCTTAATTTCCCATGGACATCGATTTCAAAACCCTGCCATGGAAAGACCTATCGATTCACTGTGTTGCTTCACCACTCTCCCCTGAGCCAATCTCTCAACTTCAGTGTGTGGGAAAACCGCTGTGTGATTGTGTGAGAGACCTCACACCAGTTTATAGTTACAAAATGCTAATTTCTCCTTCTGTAGAGAGGGAGGAATCAATATTTTCAGAAATGGCGGAAAATTCATGTTAGGCAGGAGAGCTCACATGATCAGAGTAACCAGTACAATAACCCTAAAGCAAATACAGTTCTTGGAATTTTCAATGTATCTCATTTTATTTTTTGGAAAACTTTTGGAGAGGAACTTTAAGTTAAAAAATGGACTCACTCACGTTGTGCCAAACCTGTATGATGTTCTTTCTGCACTGGAACACCAAAGGAGATCTGGGGCAGAATATTTAGAATGCCTTTTTTTTTTTTTGTACATTAAAAAAAGATAGAGTGACTACAGACTGTCAAGCTCAAAAAAAATAAAAAGAGATAACAAAAATTTTATAAATATAGCCTATATGATTCATGGGCTATAGTTGCGAAATACATGAGAACCAGGTCAGAGATATGGACAGGGATATTGGGGCAAGTGCATCAGGGGTCTTATACTGTCAGGGACCTCCAAAGCTTTCTAACCAAAACCGACCACTTGGAGCTATCAACACAAGCTAACCACAAGGGCACCTGGGCCCCTATGCGCATTCAGTACAAGCTAACCACTAGGACTTCCGATCTCCACAGCACAAATAAAGCAAGTTCACCACTAAGCCCCCCAGGACCTTCAGTGCAAACAGTTCAAGCTGACCACTTGGAGCCCCATGGCCCTCTGTGCATATAGTTCAATTTGACCACTAGGGCCTCTGCATGGGCCCTTCTGCGCATTAAATATGAGCTGGCCACTAGAACTCCCAGATGCTGAAAAGTTAATTCATGCTTTCATGACCTCAAGGCTAGATATCATAGACTGTAAAAAAAAGATGGACGACGCCCCTTCAGTCTCTTCCATTGGTGAAAAGTTAAGCTGCCAAAATCCTAATATAGCGCTGACATCTTGCGCTGATTTGGGACCTGATTCTGCACAGTAATGAACCACGAGTGAGTAATGAACCACCTGAGTCTGCGCAGTAGTGTGCGTGAAGTGGAGCCGCGATATCAAGGTCTCACTCCCGCAGAAACGGTTAGAACAAAGTTCACTGCAGAGCAACTCATTGTGTCAGTGTGAAATAAACAGTTATGGACATGTAGAAATTAAAGTTGAAGCTCCAATCTCCTCCCGAAAATCCCCCAAAAAGTCTGTTGGTGCCTCAGTGACAACTTCGTTTAGAGAAGCTGTCAATCACAGCTGTCAATCATGACGTCATATTCCCATTTTTATAGCATCAAATAACTAAGACCAAACTTATTTAAAAAAACAAACACTTAAACTTACATCAGCATGATAAAAACTACCTAAAATGACAGAAAACTTCATTGAATATTTTGTGTAATTTGATTGTTTACTTTCCATCGCGTCTCATTAGACTTCATGGGGAGGGTTTATGACCTATACTGGAACCAACCACCTGGGGGTGATCGAGATGCTTTGGCTTCACTTTTCAGGACTTGTGGGGCATGCTTGCTAGATATAGTAATGCTTTACTGGGTGGTTGCCCTGCATGCTTAATAGACAAACAGCTATCAATCCAGCTGGTCCAAAATCCAGCAGCTAAAGTATGACCATTTTAGCCCTGTTCAGTCAGCACTGCATTGGCTCCCTGTTAAACATTGCTTACATTTATCCTGCTGATTGCTTACACAATTCTAAATGGTTTAGTTCCTCAGTAGTGAGTTAGCTGCTATAGCATTATAACCCTACCGACTGCGGGTAGGGTGACCACCGTCAAACAAACCAAATGTGGGACGATTATAAGTTTGAGTGGGACATGTTACCAACACTAAAACATAACCTGAAACTGTTATATAATGTCTATCTAACTTAACCCTCTAAGCGCCAAAGTCGCAAAATTGCGACAAGATGTCATACTTAAAAAAACAGGCTGTAGATCCTAATATGGTGTAAAATCTAATTTGTATTCCCTACCACTAGATGGCAGACATGTAATACTTTGATTCAAGACCAAAATGACGTCATGTTCCTATTCAAAGTGTTGGAGGAAACAGCAGACCAAGTGAGCGATCGTGTCATTGATGCGGAAGCAGCTCAGTTCAGAGCGTCTGAGTAAATTGTGAGATATGTGAGAGAAAATCGTCAAATGGCTAATAAAAACTTGTACCGTGAGGATGTGTTGCAAATGTTATTGGAATATTTGCCTTTTGGAAATGACGATCGGCCGTCTAATGATCACGCTTCTCCCGGTACATCTGTGCCGCGCAATGGTGTCGCCCGCGTTTCTCCCGGTACATCTGTGCCGCGCAATGGTGCCGCCCGCGCCTCTCCTGGTACATCTGTGCCGCGCAATGGTGCCGCCGCGCAAGGCGCGAGTGTTCAAGAAGCACAAACAGATCATTTTGACCATGTGCCCAACGGGGATGGGAGTGGCAGGGGTGGACGTGGTCTTAGTGTACATAGGAGAGCTGTTGCTAGAGGTAAAGGCAGCAAATTCCAACATCAATTCAATATCTACTATTTCCTGAATATTACTGATGAACTGATCAAAAAGTAGGCTATTGTTCACATGCGTTTTACTACTATATAATATAGTAATAATTTAGTACTTTCTCCTGTTATTGTTGGTTTCCTCTTTTCTCATCATTTGGAATGAGGATAATAAAAATAAAACATGCAAATAAGTTCAAACATCAGTTCAATATCTACTATTTCCTGAATATTATGAAATTCAAGAGGGCCGCCCCCTGATGACGTCATAATATGCAAATTAGATGAGTATATTTACACCCCACATAAACTTTCAGTCATCCCCAACATTTTTCTAATTTACAGTAGATCTCTATCTTTAAGCCGTTTCAAGCCACAAGCTTTTGAAATTTTGATGTCAAAATCCAGCATTTTTTCAAAAAAACCTTGGCGCCTAAAGGGTTAATAAGAACATTTGTATTCTGCCTTTCAGCTGATAAAAGTTCTTTGTTCTTTAGTCCTTTCCAGAAAACACCATTACATCACAATGTAACATAACATGTCTTTATTTTACATGTCATTTAAATTCAACATCACTGAGCCCAAAGGCAGCAGGCATCATGCAAATAACTATTTTTGAAACAGTTCTGACCAAGTCCAACTAAAATCCAACAAAATAAACAATGAACAAATAAAATATAAAACAACATGAAATTAAATCATTGACAGTCTTATATATTAAAGGTTGTATCAGCGATTTCAGGCCCAAACATAAATGATCACATTCATTTAATCTTTCCTAACGATCCGCTAGCTGCCCACCCCATAAGCATGCCGTCAAAAAAATGCGTCTCTGTAGGCAGCCTAGGCTCTGAGATCTGCACACAAAAACAGTTGGTTTCACCACCACTCGAAACCAAAATAAATAGTGTTCCAACCAATCACCGATAGGGGTGGGTGTTGTGAGAATTTGCGCTCGTGCACGGCTGCCTATGACGGCTGCACGCGAAAACTTCACCTCGTGGGGCATCAATGATCATGAGGAAGGTGAGGGATCAGCCCAGAACTACACGGCAGGACCTGGTCAATGACCTGAAGAGAGCTGGGACCACAGTCTCAAAGAAAACCATTAGTAACACACTACGCCGTCGTGGATTAAAATCCTGCAGCGCACGCAAGGTCCCCCTGCTCAAGCCAGCTCATGTCCAGGCCCATCTGAAGTTTGCCAATGACCATCTGGATGATTCAGAGGAGGAATGGGAGAAGGTCATGTGGTCTGATGAGACAAAAATAGAGCTTTTTGGTCTAAACTCCACTCGCCGTGTTTGGAGGAAGAAGAAGGACGGCAGTGGCAGTGGCTCAGTGGTTCATGTAGGTTGTCTACAAACCGGAAGGTTCAATCCCCGGTTCCACCTGACCAAGTGTCAGGTGAAACCATGAGCAAGACACCTAACCCCAGCTGCTCCCGATGAGCTGGATGGCGCCTTGCATGGCTGACACCGCCGTCGGTGTATGAATGAGTGAGTGAATGGGTGAATGTGAGGCTATGTAAAGCGCTTTGGTGGCCATAGGTCTGTGAAAGCGCTATATAAATGCAGTCCATTTACCATTTACCAAGGATGAGTACAACCCCAAGAACACCATCCCAACCGTGAAGCATGGAGGTGGAAACATCATTCTTTGGGGATGCTTTTCTGCAAAGGGGACAGAACGACTGCACCGTATTGAGGGGAGGATGGATGGGGCCAACAACGATGGATGTATCGCGAGATCTTGGCCAACAACCTCCTTCCCTCAGTAAGAGCATTGAAGATGGGTCGTGGCTGGGTCTTCCAGCATGACAACGACCCGAAACACACAGCCAGGGCAACTAAGGAGTGGCTCCGTAAGAAGCATCTCAAGGTCCTGGAGTGGCCTAGCCAGTCTCCAGACCTGAACCCAATAGAAAATCTTTGGAGGGAGCTGAAAGTCCGTATTGCCCAGCGACAGCCCCGAAAACTGAAGGATCTGGAGAAGGTCTGTATGGAGGAGTGGGCCAAAATCCCTGCTGCAGTGTGTGCAAACCTGGTCAAGAACTACAGGAAACACATGATCTCTGTAATTGCAAACAAAGGTTTCTGTACCAAATATTAAGTTCTGCTTTTCTGATGTATCAAATACTTATGTCATGCAATAAAATGCTAATTAATTACTTAAAAATCATACAATGTGATTTTCTGGATTTTTGTTTTACATTCTGTCACTCACAGTTGAAGAGTACCTATGATGAAAATTATAGACTTCTACATGCTTTGTAAGTAGGAAAACCTGCAAAATCGGCAGTGTATCAAATACTTGTTTTCCCCACTGTATTCCCAATCTTCAAGCAAAAGGAACTGGATGAAATATTCTGAATGATACCAATCAACAATCTGACTTGGGATACAGCCTGAACCACACCGTAATTGTTTGTTTGGTCAGAGGAGAACTGGTCCCCAGCTGAGCCTGGTTTCTCCCAAGGATTTTTTTCTCTATTTCTCCCACAGATGAAGTTTGGGTTCTTTGCCATTTTTACCTCTGGATTGCTGGCTTGCTTAGTTGGGGACACGTGGTATTTAGCGATATTGTTGATTTGGCTGTACTGACTCTATTGGATGACAACTGAACTGTGCAGGACGATGACATCACCTTTTTCTACAGAACTGATTTATATCTGAATTGAACTAATTTCATATTTGATGAATTGACCTCAAGCTGAACAAGGACACTGTTTTCTTTTTAGAGCTGCTTTACAGCAGCATTGAAACCTGTTTGCATCATTGAATCGTTATTTTCCTGTTTATCTCTGTAAAGCTGCTCTGTGCATATACAGGTAGTTCAAGCTGACCATTAGGACTCCTAATCTCCACAGCACAAATAGAGCATACAGTGCAGGCTAAACACTTGGGGAGCCATGACCCTCTTTGCATATATTTCAGGGTAACCACTATGGACCATCCTTCTGTGCATTCAGCACAACCTGACCACTAGGGCTCATGGTCTCCACACAAGCAAGTTCACCACTAGGACCCCAGGCCTGTGCACACAGTTCAAGCTGACCACTAGGATCCGGGGCCCTTTGATACACACCAGTGATGCGCGGGTTGATCCGAAATGAGCGGGTGCCTGCGGTCACCCGCGGTTACCCGCGGTTACGAGTCATCCAAAAATATTTTGCGATAACTTATGCGATAATACTGCGATAACTTAACTAAAGGTATACTACCAGTAAAGGTATATCATTGCTAGGCGTCTTCAGGGCTATCATCCACTCGTGAGGCAGAGGCGCTGAGAGGCAGAGGCGCTGACGCCCTCCTAGCAACGGCGCTGTTTTTGGTAAAACATGATTTTGACGACTTCATTAAGTTTTGTTTTATAGAAAACTCTTTTTAAAAGATTTTCGTTTTGTATAAATTGTATCTTAATGTTAGGGTTAGGGTTATGTTATATCAATGTTTTATCAATCAATTGCCCGTATTTATTAAATAAGAAGCAAATATATAGCAGACAAAATAAGGCGCCGGTACGCGATCACTGCATGTGAACTGGAGGGCGCCGAAACTCAGCTTGTGCCTCACAGATTTGATAAATATAGGCTATATATTACAGAAAGCTTGAAATGTCTACTTTTAAACGAAAATATTCAAACCAAAATAAATAGGCTATACTCTCTGATTATGTAGGCTAATCCATATGAAATGTGCATTTCTCTCTGGCGTTCATGGCGAGTCCGCAATCTCCGCATTGTCAACTTCATCTTTGCAGCGACACAGAAAACACCAGTTTATTACTAAACAATTAAATGTCTCCTTGCTAATTTAGACACATTCATAATCATTACTTTAACCGGTTCTTTGTGGCAAGCTTTATGCGTGCGGTCATTACGCTTATTCCTGTAGGCTAGCCTATTTAAGTAATTAATTTAATATAAAGGGGCGATTTGTCCACGAATGGCTTAAATGAACAACTAGTCGACTAGAAAAAAAATTAGTCGGAGGCAGCCCTTATTCCACATATTTTCGAACCAGCAGGCCATCTGGGTTGGGCGAGCGACCGTGAGCGGAGCGGAATATTCAGAAATGCGCTCTCCGCTCACAAGCTCTGATCGGAACAAACCCGAACCTCACTGTCTGCTGAACTTGCGCAGAAACATCAAAATAGACATAGCCAGCTTTTTAAAATTGTTTTTAAAACTAAACATTTAGACTATTTTAGTACAAATTATGAGCTTATATTGACGATTTTTTATAATTCTTGACAAAATTAGAATATTAAGTTATATTAAGACGCTACGATGAGCATTATAGCTACTTTAAAAAAAATGCGGGTCAGGAAGCGGGTCGGGTACAATATTTTCTTTTTCGTTTTTTGCGGTCCGAGTTGCGGGCGGGTTAGTTGAAAACGTCGGTCGGGTGCGGTTTGTTTATACATTGACCCGCGCATCACTGATACACACAGCAGGAGCAGACCACTAGGGTACCTCGTCACAAATATCACAAGCTTATAACTAGGGCCCACAGCTACTTTTTTTAGTTGTTAACCCTCTGGGGTTGGCAAACGCGCCCGCGCGTTTTGCTGGATTTTCTTCACATTGTAGCACAATAAACTTAAATTACTCCGTCATTTATGGTCATACAGAAAAAAGAAATATAAAAAAAAGAATCTGTGATATTTCTACTTTTGTATGTGTCCACTTACAATCAAATCAAAACATTGTGCTTTTGTAAAATAAAGAAAATAAACAGGGTGTGCTTTCTGCCTCTTGTCGCGGTGAACTTTTTTTTCTTGAGCACGTCTTTAAACTGAAACAAAACTCAGCGAATACTTGTCACACATTTATGAGCCATTTATCTTTATAAACATTTAAGTGTGTACTTTTAAATGATCGGATTCAAACTGAAAACAAATATTCTCTGTTTAAGTAATTTGTATAAAACCAACAAGATGTCCAGCATCTCAAACGCTTGCTCATTATTTTTAATTAGACCACGCCCACACGCGCAAAAGAGATTCACATGCAAATCTCCACATGGAACGCGAACGCGCTCGTTACCTCAAAAACAAAGCACGAAAAAACTTCACAAGTCTCTGCTTTTCATCGAGTTTGAAAGACGCGCTGTGAGCTTACATTGGATTTACCTCAGAAGAAGAAGAATGCGATTTGAAGACAAGAAAGATGTAAGGTAAGAAATTCTTACATATTAGTTTGTTATTGTTGCATAAATTTCACATTGCAGTTGAACTGTTGCTAGATATATGGTGAATATTATAAAATTTAGACCCGTGTTTACTGTTACTGTGTTTGTGGATATCTGCTCAAACGTAGATATGTATATGGTATCCATAATGTTTCATATTTTGGAGCATGCTGTGCGTTTGAATGTCTCATATTTTGCAGCATGCTGTGCATTTGAATGTTTCATATTTTGGAGCGCGATCGCGTTTGAAAAGCAAAACGCACCAAACGGCTTCATGTTTTTACTGTTATCTCATTTCATATCATCATAACGAATGGAAACATTTGAAGTAATATGATAATCAATATATTTTTCTCTAGCTTAGTTGTTACTGAAATCTTTTGGAAGATTTATAGGCTGCTATAGGTTATTGTTATTATTATTTTATGCAGCACTGCACATAGCCTATGCCTACAAGGCACAACAAACCTGGTGTTCATTATATTATATATTGTTGGAAACATTTGTGTGTGTGTGTGTGTGTGTGTGTGTGTATTCTGTGAATTTTAAAAAGCAATTTTAACCAGAAAAATCTCAAATTTATTCCCAAAATCGTGCAGGCCTTTCTCTTGATATCAGTATGTTCACTTTTTTTTTTTCTTTCAGGGCCCAGATGCCACTGAGTCCTGCTGTCTTCAACATTCACATGAGTCTCTGTACATGAACATGGTAAAGTGAAAATCAAACACCTTGGAAATGAAAGGTATGTACAATATTTTTAGGAATGGCACAAAGGGATCATTGTTTTCAATAAGTGCTTTTTTTGTCATTTGTTTTGTATCTTTGGATTATGTTGTGTTGTAAATAAATCCAAACAATCAAAAAGCCATTCTTTTTTAAATCTCCTCATTCTTTGTGCAAGGTTGCTCAGAATGATAGGGCCTGGTAGCTCCTAATAGGGCCGTTAGGGGAGGGTCTTTGTCTTTCTCAGGTGTGAAAAGCTTACATTAGAGGTCTTCACAGTGAACCCGAGACCCGTCGACCCGGGACCCGTACGGGTTCAGGTCTATATTTTAAATGATCAGCCGGGTCCGGGTCCGGTCCGAATCTATTACTTCGGGTCCCGGGTCTGTTTAACATTGTGTGTAATACCCGTGCGATCGGAGTCATCAGATCAGACTCGGAGAAAACGCGGTCGTGATTAGACACTGCTTGTGTTTTTTTGTAACTTGCAAATTGTAAAATTAGGACACTCAAAATAAATTGCGTTAAAAATAATATTTTAGGTTGATCCAGCTAGCGCGCATGTGCAGTCTCAAGCACGTGTCATGTTTCTATGGCAACCAGTTACCAGAGCTTCAGTGAGGGGCCGC
Source organism: Squalius cephalus (assembly GCF_949319135.1). Taxonomy (NCBI): domain Eukaryota; kingdom Metazoa; phylum Chordata; class Actinopteri; order Cypriniformes; family Leuciscidae; genus Squalius; species Squalius cephalus. The sequence continues at coordinate 39,365,142 of NC_137127.1, read as the reverse complement.
CAAACCGCGCTTTAGATTTTACAATATAAATTAACAACCGTCTTGTTTAATCTTAAAGTTTTAGTGGTCAGATTCAGACTCGATGCAGAGCAGAGAGCACGGAGATGATAGCAAATAAATAACGTCAGCGGCCATGGCACTGAACGAGCAATCGTTATTATAGTTCAAAAGGGCAAACAGTCAAAGTTATTATGCGAGTTAACTCGAGTCAGAATGTAAGTTACATGTGCAAAGTTGCATTTGTCATCAAGTGGACTTTTGAAGCTGAAATAATGAGTGGATTAAGCTTGGACTTGGAATAACGAGAGGAATAACATGAATAACTTTCTTGTCGGAGGATTGTAATGCATGATCACAGCCAGTCAGGTAACGTTACAAGGAAGGGAGAGGAGACTACTACGCTACCACGGCTCCTTAAATTAAGACAAAAAGTTGTATTTTTCGCAACAGGTTTATTGATTTGTAATAGCAGTTTAAGGTGGAATATGTGACAATCGGGTCCAGTCGGGTCTGTGTCTTCCCGGCGGTTTCGGGTCCAGCTTTAAAATAATAGACGGGTCCGGGTCGGGTCCGGTTAGGCATTTCTCGGATCTGCACGGGTCCGGGTCCAGCTTTTGAAATAATAGACGGGTCCGGGTCGGTTCGTTGTAGCACATTAGGGGGCTCTTTCGGGTTCGGGCACGAATTTTTGGACCCGTGAAGACCTCTAGCTTACATATTAATGATGTGATCACACCTCCCGCATAAAGCTTTCTCACACAAAACATGTTGTACAAATTTTAAATCAATATATTGTCTTATCTGAATGAGCAGTCAGGGCGATTTTCACATAGTTTTGGAGCAAATATTCTAGGCTGCGTGATACAATTTTCAAAAGTCTTGTGAAGAAATAATCAGTATGGGTTTCATGGCCTTATTTCAGTCAGAATTTTTTTTTGTATTTTCACAAACCACGCATAAATGTCATTATCTCAAAACTACAAACTTTTACATACATGCTGCTGATATATTATTGTAGCAGAGTTTGTGCTGAATACAGTGTAATCAGACTTTAGCCATTAAAATGTCACAAGTAACAGAAAAAAGCACAAATGTCAGAGCATGTCAGAACACCTCCAGGGCCCAGAAAACAGCTCAGACCCCAGAGGGTTAAAGGAGAACTCCGGTCAATTTTAACATTGAGCTCATTTTTTTGTACATTTGGAGTGCTGTCAGTACAGAGAACAACGACAAAAATCGGTGTTGCCTACACCGTGTTATCCTCTTTTTAAAATTTGCACCCTGTTGACTTAAATGGGGCAAGTTTTAAACCTGCTTTTAGCCTCTTAACATCCTTGATGTTTCATTACAAGTGCCCAGCCATGTGAGTGATTCCTGCAGAGTGAACACGGTGAATCTGACTGCAGTAGATGTGAAAGATATGAATAAAAGTGATGTTAATTCAGCCATGTGAGTGATTCCTGCAGAGTGAACACGGTGAATCTGACTGCAGTAGATGTGAAAGATATGAATAAAAGTGATGTTAATTCAGCCAGAGCACATACCTGTATTTACTTCCTGTTTTCGGTCGAAGTCCACAGTAGTCGATTGTTGAGTTCACGCGCGTGATCATAGGTAACTAAACCTATGCGCGTGAACTCGACAATCGACTACTGTGGACTTCGACCGAAAACATGATGTTAAGAGGCTAAAAGCAGGTTTAAAACTTGACCCATTTAAGTCAACAGGGTGCAAATTTTAAAAAGAGGATAACACGGTGTAGGCAACACCTATTTTTGTCGTTGTTCTCTGTACTGACAGCACTCCAAATTTACAAAAAAATGAGCTCAATGTTAAAATTGACCGGAGTTCTCCTTTAATTGTTAACCAACACATTTGTGACATTAACGTCAAACCTAGACCCAAAGCATCTTGAAACAAAAAAAGATTATTTTAGGGTTAACTAATGCTTTAAGAGGTGGTACATTTGCATGCTCTCAGTATAAGAGAGCTTCGCTGTCTATGTCTGAGTGTGTAATCATTATCTAATTACCCAGCACCAACACTGACAATCTCTCTAGTGAATTGTCTGTCTGGTGAAAGTACTCGGGTGCAGATAGACGGCTCAGGTCTGTTAGGGTACATGCCCCCCTGGGTCAGATATGTGTCATGTAGAAGGTCAGTAATGCCATTATGTCAGTTTAAATTCAGAGACAAAGACACATCAGCTGTATAAGACAAGCACTCGCTTTATCAAACGTGTGATGTTCAGACATCTGATCTGCTTCTAAAAGATCCATATTAAACCCTCCTGTGATAACAAGCTCTTAGCTTTCTTTCTGTCTCCCTCTCACTGGTGTGTTACAGACTCTGACCTTCTTCTGCTGCTAATTACCCTCTCCAAACATAAAGCCCCCTGTGACAAGCAGAAGCAAACCAAAGCTACAATTCCCCAACAAGTACTCTCCACCTTCTCTATACACCTTGACAGTATTTTCTTTCTTTCTTTCTTTCTTTCTTAGCAAAGATGCACACTGCAAACCATTAACCAGTAAACTTAACCATTATTTGTGTTTGATTTCCTACATAAAAAATATATGTATTGTGAAAAGCGCTATACAAATAAATTTGAATTGGAATTTGAATTGAATTGAATTGAATTAAATATGGAAGGTCCTTAAAGGAGAACTCCGGTCAATTTTAACATTGAGCTCATTTTTTTGTAAATTTGGAGTGCTGTCAGTACAGAGAACAACGACAAAAATCGGTGTTGCCTACACCTTGTTATCCTCTTTTTAAAATTTGCACCCTGTTGACTTCAATGGGGCAAGTTTTAAACCTGCTTTTAGCCTCTTAACATCCTTGATGTGTCATTACAAGTGCCCAGCCATTGTGAGTGATTCCTTCAGAGTGAACACGGGTGAATCTGACTGCAGTAGATGTGAAAGATATGAATAAAAGTGATGTTAATTCAGCCAGCGCACATACCTGTATTTACATCCTGTTTTCGGTCGAAGTCCACAGTAATCGATTGTCGAGTTCACGCACATAGGTTTAGTACCTATGATCACGCGCGTGAACTCGACAATCGACTCGTTCTAAATAAAGTAGAACAGTAAAGATTACATGAATGCATTAGTTAGAGATTGAATACGTGTGAATGAATTCTACCCTGCAGTGTCTCTCTACTAATAGTAAAGCTGTGGGTTTTAGTTACTTAGAAATATGTGCTAGAAGTTTCTAAGCTATTTTAGTGCTAAATCACAGAACAGTGTTGACAATACATTTCTGCGCTACTGAATGTTACTGTGTGTGCGTGATTTGCAGGTGATGTGCAAGCTACTGTCTGTATATGTGTGCGTTACAATGCAGCAGCGCATTAGTTTAGAATGACGATTAACTTGCATGTACAATAAGCCGTTTAAAAAGTGCATTTATTTGTCACTTTAACTGTTGGAACCTAAGCGTAAAAGCAGACCTCAAAGATTTATTATCCTGTTGCACCTATAGGCAATGATCAGCGACTAGTCAACGTCAAGCTTAAAGCGTCATGGTAGAGCGTCTGTGCAACCCCTAATATGAATTCAAATGTTTAAGTTTGACAACAAGACATTATGCTGGAGACCAACATTTCATGTGAGTCTTTATGACTGTTGTTTTGTTTCTATGATGATTTGTCATGCAACTCTCTTTGTACAGCCATGTTAACACCCATCCTTGCTCAGATTGCTCTCACCGTGGATACTTTTTCTCTTGTAAAAACAGGTCACCAAGATCAGGTTGTCACGGAGTCACCAGATCAGCACGCTCCGCCCACTCATTCACTCTCCCTGGAATTCTGATTCACCGCACCTGCACATCATCATCCACACACACTATAAAGAGGCACTTCTCCTTCACTTCCTTGTCTGGTCTCGTCCTTACATGCACTTACAGACTCTACTCGTATACTTACTGATTCCTACCTACCTCAAAGATTCCTCATCTGGACTTCGTCTCCGATCATCCACCATCCGTCATCCGTCTTCTGTCATCTGTCTCCTGCCTTCCGCCTGCCGAATCCTCTTCCATCACCTGCAATCAAGATATCAAGATTAATTCAGCAGTCCTCTCTCAGCAGCAGGGTGATCCTCCTAGACTCCATCCATGTGCCTTCTACTCGAAGAAGCTTTCCCCGGCAGAGCAGAACTACGACATTGGTAATCGAGAGTTGCTCGCCATCAAATTAACTCTCGAAGTGTGGAGACACTGGCTGGAGGGAACACATCACAAATTCGAGGTCATCACAGATCATCGTAACCTTGAGTAACTGTGAGAAGCTAAGAGATTGAACCCACGTCAAGCCCGGTGGGTTTTATTCTTCACCAGGTTTAATTTCACTGTCTCATATCAACCTGGGGATGAGAACTGTAAGGCAGATGCCTTATCACGTCTTCATCAATCTGTTCCTGATGATTCTTCTCCTGAACCTATCCTCCCTCCAACCATGATCGTCAGTCCTATAAGATGGGCCATCGATGAACAAATTAACCAAGCCACAGAAGGCCTCCTCTACGTTCCACCCACCTTTCGTCTGCCCCTTCTGGACTCAGCTCATACATCTCTGGGCTCTGGACACCCAGGTAGCCGACGTACCCTCTCGATCCTACATCAACGCTACTGGTGGCCCACCATGACTCAGGATATCTCCTGGTACATAAAGGGATGCTCAATCTGTGCCGTTACCAACACTCCCCGGAAACTCCCTGAAGGAATGCTGGTTCCCCTGCCAATTCCACATCGTCCATGGTCACATCTGGGCATCGACTTTATGACGGACTTGCATCTTCAAACAACCACACCTGTGTATTTGTCATCGTAGATCGCTTCTCAAAGGCCTGTAAGTGAATTCCCATCAAGGGATTGCCAACTGCCTTCAAAGCGGCCAAAGCATTATTCCAGAACGTTTTCTGTCATTTCGGCATCCCCGAAGACATTATATCGGACCGGGGTCCCCAATTCATCTCTTGAGTCTGGCAGAACACCCAGATTGACCGGCTCCCAGGGGTCGAGGTAGGCCCCGTCATCGTCATCCTATCCAGCCGTCAGGAGCCGCCTGTGGAGGACGGGGTACTGTCACGGAGTCACCAGATCAGCACGCTCCGCCCACTCGTTTACTCTCCCCGGAATTCTGATTCACCGCACCTGCACATCATCATCCACACACACTATAAAGAGGCACTTCTCCTTCATTTCCTTGTCTGGTCTCGTCCTTACGTGCACTTACAGACTCTACTCGTATACTTACCGATTCCTACCTACCTCAAAGATTCCTCATCTGGACTTAGTCTCCGATCATCCACCATCCGTCATTCGTCTTCTGTCATCTGTCTCCTGCCTTCAACCTGCTGAATCCTCTTCCATCATCTGCAATCAAAATATCAAGATTAACGTTCAGTTAAGTTCATCATCCAGTTCTGATTTTCTAAAACATACTCACCAGTCTCCTCTGCTGTTCCACTCCATGCCTCTGTTCAATAAAACTATATTTGAACCAGTGTTGTAGTCGAGTCACCAACTGTCGAGTCCGAGTCGAGTCTCGAGTCCCCATGTTCGAGTCCGAGTCCAAGTCCGAGTCACCAAAGAAGAGACCGAGTCGAGTCCGAGTCGAGTCACCATTACCTGAGTTCGAGTCCGAGTCGAGTCTCGAGTCCCCAGTGTTCGAGTCCGAGTCGAGTCATCAAGGTTGAGTCTGTGTTATATTTCAAGACTGCCTACATTTCTCTACTCTGGCACCTTTAAAGAGCTGATATAATTATAAAAGAGGGTCTACATTAAAGAAAAATGACACCACTGTGTTAACAAATATAAATAATAAATACAATATAAATAAATATAAATAAAAACTTTTGATTTCAATAATGTAGGCTATTAGTAGGCTAAATGTTAAAATTAACATTAACAATGCTGTAGAAGTGCAGTTTATTAATAGTAGCCTAAATGTTAACTAATGTAGTTAACTAGAGTTTAATAAATGGAACATTACTGTAAAGTGTTACCGATTTGTTATACACCGATTCAGACGTCTCGTGAGTTCGTTGTTGGACAGATGGACAGTTGTTTTAACCATTCATTAAAGTGAATCGTTCAAAGGAGTCATTAGTGAATCGCGAATCGGACGTGTCATTAATGGACGTGTAGTGTCACGCCTTGTGTGATTATCTCGGCAGTTTAGGACAGGACAAGATTTGTGACAACACAGAAAACATTTCATCACTAGATAGGTCTTTTCGTTTATTGAAATTGTGGCTAATGTCAGCTGAACGTGCGGAACGCTTTTCCGACTTTTTACTATCGTGTCAATTGATTTTGATTAATATGCGCGAGGAGGGAGCACTCCGCTCGTGTTGTTTGAAAATGGTGAGAGCGCGCGCGCGGCTGGGGCTTTCTCTCTGCTCGTTCTTATATGCAGGAAAAAAATAGATCCCGTCCGGTCTTGGAGCCCAAAACAGGAAAAGTGTAACATCTTATATCAAATTTTAAAACCTATTTAGTCAGAAACTTCATCCAACGTCATTCATTTGATGAATGCTCAAGTCCGATTATATATCCTCGAGTCCGAGTCCAAGTACGAGTCATCAGTCCGCGAGTCCAAGTCAAGTCACGAGTCCTGAGAATAGAGTCTCGAGTCGGACTCGAGTCCAGAGAATAGGGACTCGAGTCGGACTCGAGTCCGAGTCCAGGACTCGAGTACTCCATCACTGATTTGAACTGATTACCTCTCTGCTTCTATCTGTATTGTGACACAGGTAGCTTGTCATGACAGAATGTTGAACAATATATTTTTCTTTTTATGTTTTATTGATCAAAGGGTTTTCACTTTCTATATCTATAATAGTTATAATACTCTCTCCTTTAGTCTTTCATTCTGTCCTGCTGGGGACAGATTTTACAGGTTACTGAATACATTATAGTGCGTGAGCATATTGTTCTGGTGACCCTGGGTGACTGTCATGGAGAGAAATGTCAAAGTACTGTAACACGGTCCTCCTTTCACCGTGTATACACAGCCAATATCACAGAGTGCTGATAGAGGTATATCACGCTCAATATACATTCATTCAAGCAATGTATGTCAGTGTCAGCTGAAAAGATCAGTGTAGACATAGAGGCATGATGAATTGAGCCATGATCTATCTATCTATCTATCTATCTATCTATCTATCTACGGCAATCTGTTCACATTTATACTAATAAATAATAAATGTCCTGACAGAATTGTTTTATTATTTCTTGTTCAGATGCTTGGTAATTATGTGATAATTAGTGACGTTAGTGTGGGCTGAAGGATAATACTTCTTTTATGATGCTAATACATAAGTGATTCAGTGCAGCGACATTTACCACAGTAAAAGTTATCAATTAAAACATGCATTAAACATATGCCCCATTAGCATATTTTAGGGCAATTTCGAATGTGAAATGATAGATGAATAAACAGAAAGCACAAACATTCACGTCCAGATGCGTTTTTAACCGTCTTAAGTTGGATAAGCAGTCTGCCCATATTCATTACCACTCTTGGGAGTTTAGTTGTTTCCTCGTGCTTGATTAGTTTGAAGGATGAGTTGCAACCTAATTATCATACTGTCCATCCTAGGATTAATGTGTCCTAAATCGCAGTACATTAAAAATAGTATGTTGAGAGTCTACTAGAGTTGGGGTACTCGAACTGGGACTCGAGTCCAATTTTGAATGAACTCGGACTTGTCACGCACTCGGATGAATTTGTACTCGGACTTGACACGGACTCGGACATTTTAGACTCGGAAAATTTGCCGAGTACAGTCGAGTCCAGGCACTGGAGGACACAATATTATTCAAAAACGAAACGAAACGAAACTGCTTACATTGTGTTGTGTCAGTGTTGATCATTGTAGCCAATCACAGATAATCACCCCCAATTTTGGCAAGTGCTGCATACATGACATACCCAAAATAAAAAGGTTGCTGCTCATAAGTCATTCTGAATAGACACATAACACACATATATTTAGAAAGCCAACCCTTGAGAGTTTATAGTTCAAGACTCAAAATTAACCAGACTGTTATTAATATTGAGATATATAAGCTCAAACATACAAACAAAAGCAACAAATATTAAGAATATATTTATTAAATGTATAAAATATTATTTGAATTTAGGATAGCAACTTATAACCACAACTAAAGTGTAGCCACAACTGTGGTCATGCTTCATTTCAAATCGGAGTATGTTATCTCTAAAATTATGCATTTTATGAAGCCTATTGTGAGACCATGTCAGGGGAGGATTTCAGAGAATTTTTTTTAGAAGGCTACAAGTTTCTCATCAAATAGTTTATTGCCCTCTAAACGCCAATTTACAGTCTCTGACTCATGTCTGGCAGGAGAACTGACCCAAGTGTTCTTTTCATTTAAATCGACCAAACTCACACCTTTGCCGGCATGAAACTTAATCTTCATTATTCTTTTATCCTTATTCTTTTGTTTGAATTCAGCCATTACAGCCTTTCTTCTGGCATAATGCTTGGCCATCGATAGCTATGTAAATCGTGAATACATGATTAATCATTAAGTCTTGTTTAGAAAACAAACAATACAAAACAATTATTGGAACTTTTAAATGCGAATTATTTTTATAAAATGTTTGTATGGAACTGAAAGCTCCTGCAGCAGGTGCATTAGCACAACAGGTAGCCTCAAGCTACATGACACAATTTAATTTATTAATATTACACTTTTCTTTAATGCTCACTTTTAAACACCATCGAGTATTTGTATCATATTCCGGTCGCGGTTTAAAATTGTTTCAAGTCATAAAATTATTTTGAAATATGTTATATTTAGCATTTTAGATGAAGCTATGGGCTATCATTACCTAGCATATGCATTCTGTAAACATTCTTTATTCATATGAAAACCCCAAATCGCATGAAAATCACCCACAAAACACAAATACTTCGTATCGTGAATTTATTAGTTACTTGTTTCAGGTGAAGAGATGTCACTTTCGCTTTGTTATCATAGATGTGCAGAATCAGGAAGTGTAAACATACGCGTCATGCAGAAGAGGTCACGTTGAATCACGTGAAGATGATTGACAGCTGGTACAGCGAATAATAAAGATTTGAGGTCAAGTATGACGCAAATCAGGAAGAGGAGAAACACATCTCGCTCTGTGCGCTGTTTGAGCTCTAAAGATCGCATAATTCAGTGGAAAATGAACAGAATTTTTATTCTGTATGATCAAAATATTGTACAAACATGTGATAATTAATCATTTTTCTCCAAATATGCGCACTATTGGACTAATAACCCTGGCGGATGCTGTTTATTATATGTATTTGACCACAAATAAACCGGAGAAGACGAGAATGAATGTTTTGTGAGTGATAATTTCTATTCAAAATAACGATCGTTACAGATGAATTATTTTGCACACCTGGCATAAATTAAGAAATTAATGTCACTGCAAACCACTTAAATCATAAACAGTGGTCAAATATCGAAGCTGGAGTCTTAAACCTTCCTTATGATGCTGAGTTTGTCCAGATCAAGTAAGAGTGTGATGTTTTAAAGAGTAATGAATTTTGAACAACGTTAAGTTGGGATCACCAGTGGCCCTATGACGGGCAAGGGCATGAACACAGTGGCCAATCAGAGGCGTTTTGAGTCACCATGCGGAGAAGTCGCTCAAAACTTATGTTCAGAATCAGCGCGAGTTTTTTCGCAAATCTCCTCATAAACAACAAAGTCTTGACGCGATATAAATAAGAGATTCACTGTGCAGTGCGGACAACTTCAGTGTTTATGACGAGATCAGTGAGAGTGCAGAACGCGTAAGTAAGTGATGGCTTAAAGTGAGCGCTATTGACAATCTAAATAATATATTTTTTCATGCTTGTAGAGGACCAGTGGTTACGTTCACACTGTAAATTAAAAAGAGTGATAACTGCATTTAAATGTGGGAGAGAATCCGCAGAATTTTAGTCCTGTGAGTCATGAAATTGCGATGATTGACACCATAGCAACATGAGAACGTGATAACCAAAGCAACATTTTGGCGTCTAATAATGTTATGATTTTTGTTACATTGATTTAGCCTACACTTTAGTCATAAGTTTACATACACCTTGCAGAATCTCCAAAATGTAATATTTATTTATTTTTTAATGAGGATGATCATTAAAACATTGTTTCTATTTATTACTGCCCTGAACAATCTTTTTCACATAATGGATGTTTAATAGCCTAGTCCACAAGAAAAAATACAAACACAAAATACAAGACAAATTACATAGGCTTGATTTTAATATTGTGTTTCATCACCTGAATGATCCACAAGTTTTTTTTTTTTTTTTTTTTTTTTTTTTTAATGCTTGTTCATGAGGAAACATCCTCCAGCTCCTGCACATTCTTTGCTTTTCCAGCATCTTCTGCATATTTGACTCCTTACTAGCAGTGACTATGATTGTGAGATCCATCTTGTCACTCTGAAGACAACTGATGGACTCATACACAACTATTACAAACCCTGCAAACATTTAGTGATGCTCAAGAAGGAAGCAACCATTAGGAGCCAGGGGGTGTACATTTTTTAACTGGATCATTGGTGTAAATTGCTCTTATTTTATTTAAAAATTCATTAATTAATTTAGTCCTGCCATTTAGAGGCTAAATAAGATATTAGCATGTAATACAAAATAAGATAATCAAAATAAATAAAAGAAAATAACTTGCACAGTGTGATATATTTCCTCAAGTTGTGTACTTACAATATCTCAAAAGTCTCCACAGATTTTTTATTTCAGAGAAATTCCGATTTTAAATATCTGGCCGTCCCGGAAAAGAAATGTCGCGCCTCAGTGACGCAATGTCCGCTCTATCTTTTTTTCCTTTTTTTTTTTTTTTACAACAACTTTATTGAGTTTTTTTTTTCTTATCACAATAAACAATAAAGACGTCTGACAAAGAATAAAAAAAGAATAAAATAAAAAATATGACCCACCACACCGGAATATCACATGGTCAAATGCGGAAGTGGTGGTTATAGCGTTATAGCCATAGACTGTATGGTTATAGCTGTTATGGATCACGATTACTCTTTGGCGAGTATTGAAGTGCCAACAAAACGAAAGCGTCCATATTCGGATACACGCGGAGTCACGGACTGTGTGACAAACGGAGGAATAAAACCCGGATAAATATCGGCCAGGCGTTTTCGAGATGGAGAGAGCTGCGCGACTATCTTGGACTTGACAGAGACTCTGCTCTCGCGAGTGTATTGATAGACAGGTAAGACATGCAACTGTCAATAATAGCACTTACAAACAAAGTTATATTGCTCTTTGTACTTCGGTAAGGCTTTTTATCACGTGTGGTGACCGAGATTATGGCAGTACAATTAAATACAATCAGATATGTTGTTAAAAAATATATATATATAGTCATTACTTGCAAATGTTCGTTCAAATTTACTTTTAGATATTGGTTTGAACACGTTAAACAACACGGCATTAACCATAAAAACGTAAAACTGCACAACATAAACCAAACAAATCATTTGACAAATAGCTGTATGTTGTAACGGGATAATATAGCATAACATTTCACGTTCCTTGCAGTTCATTAATTATGATGACATAAAATAATACGATCAGACATACAGGTAATACAAAAACGAATAAATTACCTCATCCGTGATCATGATTCATTAATTCCATTTAGATACATCGCTAGATGGTGAAAACGCATTAAAAACGACATCTCCCATCGTCACCTCCTTCATAGCGTCATCAAGCTTCGCCTTTGTTATTGTTGGAAACTGCGCCCTCTTGTGGTCACATACAAAAGTTACATACTGGAGCTTTAATGCATCGTGTTATATTCTTGAGCATTACCTTGCAGAATCTGAAAGATGTACGATAGGTAAACGTATGACTGTAGCTATACACTGGAATCATTTTGTAAGGTTTAACATATTAATTTAAGAGCTCAGTGTTGAGACCTTTCACTGGAATTTGATTGACATGCGATCTGACCAATCATAATGCAGATACCTGCCATTTTTGTCTGACAAACAAACCAAACCAGATAGTAGATTAAAGTCATTGGACTTGAACTTGAAAAATGCTGTGTATTGAATTCTTTTTGCAGTTCTGATGTTCATTCATGTTTAATTCGTGCTATAACTAGAAGATATTATCAGTTCATGTGCTGCTTGAGTTGAGGCCTATATTAAAGCACCACAAAACGGTGTGTAATGTTTTAATTTCATAAAAATTACAAAATTTGAAAGCTGAGACTTTATTTCATACCAGAAGTAACCTTGTCTTGTCTGTTGGCGCATTGTCAGTGTCCTCTTTGCTCCGCAATATATATTTCACTGTGTGAGAACATGTGGAGTGAGAGCGGAATGGCTTGTCGGACGTAGCGACAGTAACCCTCTTACTGCGGGTCTTTGTGAAAGGTCAATTTAAAACTATTTAAATCTTTGTGGACTCGACTCGGACTCGGACTCAAGTGCGACTCGGCCCTCTTTGGACTCAGACTCGATTGTTAAGGACTTGGACTCGACAATGATGGACTCGGACCCAACACTGGTGGAGTTTTCATTTATGTATCTGTACATTTTGTACTTTTTAGTGCTAATATTCCACTTTGCACTTTTGGATTTAGAAAAAAAAAGCGACAAATACAAGCCTAACAAATACTCATTATTTATTTCCTAATTAAAAACAGTGAGCATAATGGAACAGTTACACTGCAACTATCATGATTATATGTAAATATGAAAGACACATTTAATAAAACCTTACATGCATTTTTGTATTATACATCACAGATGTGGTAGTTCACAGAATTAAGACTATGAAGACCAATGGTAAATTTATTTAATAAACATGAAGATAATACATAGATGAAGGCACAGAGAATGATCACAAACTACTCACACTACAGATGAAAACCGACAATGAACTGAATGAGACAGGGAGTATAAATATACAGGGAAACTTAATGAAAGATAACATAATCAGTAAACGAGGAGACTAACTAGGGGGTAATTAAGAATAAACTGAACTGAAGCATATGAAACAAACACACCCAGGTGAAAAAAAAGTGCACTAAAATACATTTTATTTAAGTGCACTTAGTACACTTCCATAATACACTTTCATAATGTACTTAAAGTGCTCTATTTTCGACACACTTATTTTGCACTTAATATACTAAAAGCTCATCTTTAGTACTGCTTAATATAAACTTAAAATCATCTTAGTGTACTCAATTGTGCTTTTTTGAGACACACTGAAGATGAATTTAAGTGTATTTTTAATATACTATTTCATATTTTAAAAAAATTTATTTTGTTACCACTTTAAGTATAATTGAAATCATCTTTAAATACAATAATAAACTATTTAAATTATAATAATAATAATATTAAATTATATACAAATTATACTTAGAATGTATTCCTAGATTAAAAAAGTGCACTAAAATACATTTTATTACACTTCCATAATACACTTCCATAATGTACTTAAAGTGCTCTATTTTCGACACACTTATTTTGCACTTAATATACTAAAAGCTTACCTTTAGTACTGCTTAATATAAACTTAAGATCATCTTAGTGTACTCAATTGTGCTTTTTTGAGACACACTGAAGATAAACTGAAGTGTATTTTTAATATACTATTTCATATTTTCAACAAATGTATTTCGTTACCAGTTTTAGTATAATTGAAACCATCTTTAAATACAATAATAAACTATTTAAATTATAATAGTAATATTAAATTATTTACAAATTATACTTCGAATGTATTCCGAGATTAAAAAAAGTGCACTAAAATACATTACACTTCCATAATGTACTTAAAGTGCTCTATTTTCGACATACTTATTTTGCACTTAATATACTAAAAGCTTACCTTTAGTACTGCTTAATATAAACTTAAGATCATCTTAGTGTACTCAACTGTGCTATTTTGAGACACACTGAAGATGAACTAAAATACGCTTTTAACATACTATTTCAGCTTTAATTTATTTTATTTTGTTACCCCTTTTAGTACAATTGAACCCATCTTTATTGCATTTTAAATACACTTAAATTATTTAAAATTTAAGAATATATAATATATACAAATCATATTTATGTATTGCTCACATTTTTTTTATATAGTAAATCATTTCAAATATGTTTTAATACTGTGAACAGTACCTTTATAAAACAATTAAATATGTTAATGGTGTATTAAAACACACAGTAAAAAAATATTTGTATAAAACACACACACTTTGAAAGCTAGTAAACTTTAATGTATTACCCAGTGTACATCAGTACAGCAGCATATGTAAACTGTAAAAAAAAAAATTAACATAAAATACAGTGATCTGCAGAGGTATTATAAACAACAACAAAAAAACTAACTTCAATAAACCTAACTAGTCAATAAAGTGCAGTCATTAATAGCTGCAAACAGTTACAGTACTGTTACTGATTGGTCTTTGAGTTTGCCCTGTTGCATTTCCTTCGAATCAGTGCTCGCACCTCAGACGTGTTGGAAATTGTTTGATCACAGTGTCTATGAAAGAGGAAAAAGATGAGTTTATTTTTATATTAAAGCAAAATTAACCTCTGTTAAAAGTAACTGTTCCCTATCAAAAGGGAAATTGCACTGCTTCGATGATGCTATTGGGGAACGATGTTCTCTAGGCGCCTCTTTAATACTTCTGAGTCGCACTAGTAGTGTCATAGGCTGTCGCCAGTCAAATTCTATTGCCGTGATTGTACAGCTTTTCAAACAGTGGTTCACATGGAGGGTGTTCCCCATATCGTCATCAATGCAGTGTCTCATTCCCTGTTCTCAGGGAACAGAGGTCGTAACCTAGATATTTTTTATTACAACACAGTATGATGTTTTGACATTTCTCTCTGTTGTACATACAAGGTGAAAAAGACATACTGTTAAATGTATTATTAATGCATTCAAGTATATTTGTTTTGCACTAAAAAACATACTTAAGTACATATTTATTACATTTAAAAGTAAGTCTTTTTCACCTGGTAAAAATGGAATTCTTTAACATGGCATGTAATGCTTAGTTCATATATTTTAACAGTAGACATTTAATATAAAATGTTAATGTAATTCAGAAAAGGAGTTAATAAAATAGCTTTTAAACAACTGTGAAGTCTACATGGTATGTCACTGTATCACAGCAGAAAAGGGCAATTTAGGCTAACTGTTTAACTGAAAAAGTATACCCAGCCAACAAGAATAATAATTATAATGTACAACAAATGCTAATCTTGTTTTAGTCAGCCCCCTTTGACTTTGAGAGCAAAAAAAAAAAAAAAAAAAAAAAGTTATGTACAGAAACACATAACGTTACACTCTTCAAAGATTTAAGGAAATTAAAAGTAGTGCAAATTATTTTAAGCCAGGACAAGTGACTTGCAGCTGTCCCAAAAAACAAAACAATTAAATAAACAGATTTTTACATGAATGAACACAAATTAGGCTAGACTAGGAAACTAGGAATAAATGTTGGAAAAAACTAGGACAAAAACTAAACAGTGAGCTATTTATTTATGCAAACAGCAACTAAAACTTACCAGTAACTTCTGATAGCAGTATCTTCATCTCTTCAAGATTCCACTTGAAAAGCTTGGCTCTGATTGGTCAAATTGAATGTAGCTGAACTGAAAAAGACGTGCTGTTACCAAGCGGCAACATTCTGATCTGAAAAATGAAGCCTACCCGGAAGTGCGAAAAACTGCAATACATCGAAAATCCGCTAGGGGAAGGTCCCAAAAGGGAGCAAATGTCCATAGCCCCCATGTTAAAATGTCCGTTTTCACAGCATAAATTCATGTCTTTACAGGTTGGTCCCATGGACTTTTATTGTATTTTTCGATAGCTTTCGAGTGCCTGACAACGGCGAGGGTAGTGAATTTTTTTCTAACTCGTTAGTTTAGATCGTATTTAGATATAAAATGTATGACAATAAGGGCGTGGTTAACTTTGATTGACAGCTTGATTGACAGCTGACAAGGCAGCGCCACGGAGAATGACAACATAAGAAGCGCCATTTTTTAATACAGTTGACATATAATACTACTGTTTCTGTATCATGAAATGTAGTTTTAAGAGTTTTTCAGGCGAGAATGTAGTTGTTTAAAGCTCAAATCTGTGGTTTATTTAAAGATTTATGAAAATTTTATCCAGTTGATCCAGCGATGACCGGGTGCTCGGCGCGATGTACCCCGCCTGGAACGGTCTTACATCGGCTTGACGTTCTGAGGTTTGCCGCCAATGCCGCGGACTCTGGCGTCTCTGTAGTGGTTAAACATGAGATATAATTCATCTTGTGTATATCTAATGGGCGATTTTTGGTCTCGTGAATCTATATTTTTTTCCCTGGGCAATCGTTTTGGCTGAGGGGAAGTTTCATAACTTTATAAGCTATTTAACTTTATGTATGGTTAAACTCGCGCTGACTTTGTATGTTTGATTGAATTGTTTGCTTTATTTGTATAGCTTCTTATACCTTTTACTTATACTTTTATAATGGCTAATATTGATAAAACTGAAATTTAACAAAAAGAGACTGGGTTGAGTTTTGTCATTTTAATACAACGAAGATGATATGTAATGTTGTTTACTGCAAAATCTGTTGCTTAGTACAAATGCACATATTGCCTGGACCATAAAATGTTTAATATTTTTATATTATATTTAAAATGAAAAGAGGCAGATTTGTGTTATATTTTGTTTTGTTTTTCATAAATAGGCAAACGTTATGTGCAGTTGAATATAATCAATATGCGTTGCCTGAACCACATTTGTGTGGCTATAATGTTTAAGATTTCTTTAAATGAAAACGAAAAGAGTTAGTATGGTGTTTTATAACATATTTCGTTGCCATAGACTGTAAAAAAATAGTTCGTTGCCTGAAATATATCCGGAGTAGCAGAGCGAGCTGAGTGACGCGCGCTGCGTTAGAAGGTGGGCGGGGTTAGGATTTCCCAAGATTTTCCAAGATGGCGTTTACCCCCCATAAACTTTTCCCATACCCCCCATAAACGGCTTCAAACCCGTTCTTCAGAAAGTCTATGGGTGACGTCACAGACGCTTTGTCCATATTTTTTACAGTCTATGGCTGTTACACAGAGTTGAAAATACGACTGGCAAAGTAAACGTAAATGTATTACAAATCTTACCTAGAAACACAACATAATGAGGTTCCAAATGTCACACGTCATGCAAACTTGAAGATGGGGGAAAAAAATAAAAACAACACTAACAGTTACGTTTTCTATTAACGTTAGAAAAATAATAATAATCTAAATACTGTCATGATCACTCATTAAGTAGTTGCAAAACATTTAAGAATTCCGTTCATCTTAGAAAGAAAAACTGAGATATCGTAGGCTAATGAAACCTGAGAGATTTAACTTATCCCTCTGATGGACGATTCACCAAAACTGTTCACGTTTGAAAAAGTTAATCGCAAAAAACATCACCTAATCCATATGAATCGCGTGGTTTCCTCCAAGTCCTCTAAAGAAACACGATCGCTCCAGTTTAAATTTAGACTTCTTCTAATCTAAATATAATCACATTCAATGAACGCACAGCAAGCTCTGAGTGAGGTGTGAGCTCATAATTATCACAAGAACCAATCACAGACGTTCAACGGCTCTGGAACCAATCAGGATTAGTCACGTGTGTTATTCGTGTTTTTCAAATTTAAACAAGTACAACATATTTTTGGACAACATTTAAACGTCTTTGGAAAATGTATCTATGATGCATTTAAAATAATATGATGTTGATATCCTTGTGGGAATTTCAGTAGTAAAAACATATGTAATGGACAACAGCCCTTTACAAGTAGCCTACAAACAAGTAAAAGTAAACAACATTCATTTTAAGTGCTTATTGCAATGCTTAATAATAGTTGACAGTGTTTATATCAATACATTAGAAGTTGGTACATTATACAAAAAATCTAAAATATTAAAATGGTAAAATGATAAATATTACAAATATATTGCAGTAGGCCTAAGTGTTTAAAGTACTTTAAACACACTAAAAGCTAATCATTTAGCTATGTTCTTACACAAGTTACACATATGTACTTTAATTAAGAGCAACATAAGTATGCTTTCTTTAAATACACTAAAACTTCACACAAATGGTATGATTGTGTTAGCATATTTCTTAAAAAATTAACTAAGCATATTTATTACCAATCTACTTGTGCACTTTTTAGAAATATATTAAAAGTATGCTTGTGTTTAGCATATTTCTTAAAAGTATAATTAAGCATATATTTATTACCAATGTACCTTTAATTCAATTCAATTCAATTCAAATTTATTTGTATAGCGCTTTTCACAATACATATTGTTTCAAAGCAGCTTTACAGAAAGTGCATTTCAGAAATGTACATTGAGAAATACAGTTAGTTAATCATGTATTGATTTAGGGCATAAACATCGCCAGCGTCGAGTCGTCTCTTCACAGGCGCCGAGTCGTCTCTGCACGGGTGTTGGAGAATCTGTAGTTTCCATGAGAGGCTGGATACAAACTGGAGCTGACGATCTGTATTTACCTCGGGACTAGCGTCCCGAGATAACAACAGAAAAGCATATGGGAAATAATTAGCGTAGCTGCTGTTCGCAATATTAATGCATTCAATCTGATTCAACTGTAGTATAAAATGTAAGTATTATGTGAATGCCTGGCTGAAGAGATGCGTCTTTAATCTAGTTTTAAACTGGGACAGCGAGTCTGAGCCTCGAACAATATCAGGAAGGCCATTCCAGAGTTTTGGAGCTAAATGTGAAAACGCTCTCCCTCCTTTAGTGGACTTAGATATCCTAGGAATGACCAGAAGCCTAGAATTTAGTGATCTTAAAGAGCGCGATGGATTATAGGGCGATAGAAGATCCGTTAAATACACGGGAGCTAAACCATTTAGGGCTTTATAGGTCAGTAGCAATACTTTGTAATTGATACGGAACTTTATAGGTAACCAATGTAGAGATGACAGAATTGGTGTTATATGATCGTATTTTCTTGATCTAGTAAGAACTCTAGCGGCGGCATTTTGGACTAACTGTAGCTTGTTTATTGAGGATGCAGGACAACCAGCTAATAAAGCATTACAGTAATCTAGTCTCGAGGTCATGAATGCATGAACTAACTTTTCTGCATCAGAAACAGATAGCATGTTACGTAGCTTAGCAATGTTTCTAAGGTGGAAAAAGGCTGTTCTTGTAACATATGAAATATGATTTTCAAAAGACAAGTTGCGGTCTAATATAACACCCAGGTCTTTTACTGTAGAGGATAAAGTAACAGGACACCCTTCTAAATTAAAGTTGTATTGTAAGAGGTTTTGTGGGCAGTTTTTTGGACTAATAAGTAATACCTCCGTTTTATCTGAATTTAATAGCAGAAAATTACATGTCATCCAGTATTTTATATCTTTAACACACTCTGTTAATTTAGATAATTTAGCGTTTTCATCCGGTCGTGATGAAATATATAATTGAGTGTCATCAGCATAACAGTGGAAATTAATTCCATGTTTTCTTATAATATTTCCAAGTGGCAGCATATATATTGAGAATAGCAGAGGGCCTAACACAGATCCTTGCGGTACACCATAGTTTACTGACGTTATCTTCGATTTTTCCCCATTTACGCAGACAAAATGGTAACGGTCTGATAAGTATGATCTGAACCAGCTTAATGCCTGTCCCTGAACACCAGTGTAGTTTTGTAGTCGGTCTAAGAGTATTGTGTGATCTATAGTATCGAACGCAGCACTAAGATCAAGTAAAACTAGTATTGAGATACAGCCTTGGTCAGAAGCTAAAAGTAAATCATTTGTGATTTTAACGAGCGCAGTTTCTGTGCTATGATGCGGTCTGAATCCAGACTGAAACTTTTCATAGATGTCATTTTCTTGCAAGAAAGAGCCCAGTTGAGCGGACACAACTTTTTCTAGTATTTTAGACATAAATGGAAGATTTGAAATGGGTCTGTAATTTGCTAGGTTATTATGATCTAATTGTGGTTTCTTAATAAGAGGTTTTATAACTGCCAACTTGAATATTCTTGGAACATGACCTAAGGATAAAGACGAGTTAATAATATTGAGAAGAGGCTCTTCCACTACAGGTAACACTTGTTTCAGTAGTTTAGTTGGTATTGGATCTAATAAACACGTTGTTGGTTTAGATGCAATGATAAGTTTATTTAACTCTTTTTGTTCTATAGTTGCAAAGCGCTGTAATTGTTCTTGCGGGGTGATAATTGAGGCTGAATCATAAGACACCATTAAAGATTGTACATTTACAATTGTGTTTCTGATGCTTTCTATTTTCTCAGTGAAGAAATTCATAAAATCATTACTACTACACTGTAACGGAATATTTTGCTCCGGTAACGTCTGTTTATTTGTTAGTCTAGCGACGGTGTTAAATAAAAACCTAGGATTGTTTTGGTTGTTTTCTATTAGTTTGCGGAGATGCTCAGCCCTGGCTGCTTTTAGGGCCTTTTTATAACGTGACATACTGTCTTTCCATGCGATTCTAAAGACCTCTAAGTTAGTTTGTTTCCATTTACGCTCTAAATTACGAGTTTCTCTCTTTAGAACATGCGTAACACTGTTGTACCATGGTGCTTTAGTTTTCTCTCTAACCTTTTTTAATCTAATTGGTGCAACGATGTCTAATGTACTAGAGAAAATGGTGCTCATAGTGCTAGTCATTTCCTCTAGTTCATCTGTTTGTTTGGGTTCACTGAGCAGCTGAGATAGATCAGGTAAGCTATTTGAGAAATGATCTATGGTGGATGGAAGGATTGTTCTGCCTGATCGATAACGCGGCACAACATGACAAATTTCAGCGGTACGTAATATGCAAGTGACCATGTAATGGTCAGTGACTTCATCACTTTGCGGTATAATATCTATATCGGTTGGATCGGCTCCATGTGATATAATTAAATCTAGCGTATGATTAAGACGATGAGTGGGACCAGTTACGTTTTGCTTGACCCCAAAGGAGTTTAATAAATCTGTAAACGCAGCCCCTAAAGCATCATTTGAATTATCTACGTGTATGTTAAAATCTCCAACAATTAATGCTTTATCGACATTGACCAAAAGATCTGAGAGAAAATCTGCAAACTCTTTTAGGAAATCAGCGTAAGGCCCTGGCGGTCTATATACAGTAGCCAAGGCTAGAGATAATATGGATTTCTTTCTTACATCTAAGAGAGTAACATTTAGCACAAGTACTTCAAACGAATTAAACCTGTGACCTGTTTTCTGAGTAACAGTAAGAATATCTTTATAGATTATAGCAACACCACCGCCACGACCAATCAGACGGGGCTCATGCTTGTAACAGTATCCAGGAGGAGTAGACTCATTAAGACCGAAATAATCATTTGGTTTAAGCCAGGTTTCAGTAAGGCAAAGTACATCGAAACTATTATCTGTGACCATTTCATTTACAATAACCGCCTTAGGTGTAAGCGATCTGATGTTTAAAAGACCTAGCTTTATAAATTGTTTTTGTTCACTAATATTGAGATTTTCTGGTTTAATCACAATTAGATTTTTCTTAGATCCTGCAGTAGATTTATTATTTGATCTCACTAAACGAGGAATAGACACAGTTTCAATATAATGTTCTACATTGGTACTTATATCAATTAAGTTTGGACAGCAAAGAGTGTGATTTGGACTTTGACTTACTAGTCATATGGTGTGTAGCGTCTTGGAGATGTTGTCCGACAGAAGAGCCGCTCCGATTCTGCTGGGGTGAAGGCCATCAGCACGGAAGAGCCTAGGTCGCTCCCAGAAAAGATTCCAATTATTTACAAAGATCAGTCTCTGTTCATTACACCATGACATTAACCATTCATTTAGAGCAAATAATCTACTGAACCTTTCGTGTCCTAGTCGGTAGGTGGGAAGCGGTCCAGACACGATGATCGTTGTTTCAGGCGATGTACTGCGTACCGTCTCGATCAGGCTCCTGTAGTCCTTCTTCAGAACCTCCGACTGCCGTAGCCTGATGTCGTTCGTTCCCGCGTGCAGCACGACAGCTCCGACGGGCTCGTCACCGTTCAGAATCCCGGGAACCTGTGCAGCGACATCGAGAACACGAGCACCAGGAAAGCAGTGAGTGCGAACCTTACCTTTACCTATGGTAGCACGGACATGCCGGACGATGGAACTGCCGATGATCACAGCGTCGCATTCCGTCTCGCGTAGAGGGGAGAAGCGGTTCCGGGTGGAGATCTCGAAGGCCGGGAGGGGCGGAGAGGTCCTAGCTCTGGTCCTGGCCCGCGTCTTCCGCTGTGGAATCACCCAGGGTCCATGTTGTTGTGTCGGTGCCGGAGTGAATGAAACCAGGGATGATCGCATCCTGGGCAGAGAAACACATGGAGTAGACGAGGTCGGAGTCAAAAGGTTACTAACCACTGACCTGTGAGCATCGGCGCGTGATGTTTCAAGCGCGAAACGTCGATCTCGTAGCTCGGCCTGTCTCTCTAGTAGGTCGCGGATCTGCTTCTCCACGGATTCCAGCTCTAACTGCACAGAATGCAGCTCGAAGGTGTCCTCACCTGCACTCAAAGGTAACGTTAGACACACATCCGTTATATTCGCCATTATAGCAGATGTGCTATAATGGCGAATTATAGCTTTCAGTGATACGGGTGTAAATAAGTCGATCGATAGGCGCGACCACGCGTGTAATGCTAGCGGGCTAAGGCTAGTAGCGGAAGTTCGAAAGGTTGGATATATGTAGCGATATCAGAGCAATCCGATTGTTTTTTAAGGAGAATAGTATTCCAGATATGTTAACACGCTATAAAAGTGAAAAAGTTCGTTTGTAAAAGAGTGTAAAGAAGAAAAACAAGGTTTCTGAATTAATTCGACGGAGCTCCAAACACAACAACGTTACCTTTAGTGCATTTGTTAGAAATATATTAAAAGTATGCTTGTGTTTAGCATATTTATTGAAAGTATAATTAATCATATATTTATTACCAATGTACTTGTAGTGCATTTGATAGAAATTTATTAAAAGTATGCTTGTGTTTAGCATATTTCTTAAAAGTATAATTAAGCATATATTTATTACCAATGTACTTGTAGTGCATTTGTTAGAAATATATTAAAAGTATGCTTGTGTTTAGCATATTTATTTAAAGTATAATTAAGCATATATTTATTACCAATGTATTTCTAGTATACTTTTTAGAAATATATTAAAATACAATTCAATGTATTTTTTTATGCACTTCAAATAAGCATGTTGGTAATACAAATGCATTATACTATTTTTATTTCAAGTATATTTTTAATACATTTAATACTACGTCTTTTTCACCTGGGAGTACCTTATCTGAATACACTTAAAATCAATTTAAGAATTAGTAATATTTAGTTTATTTTTATAAAGTGTACTTAAATAGCACTTTTGGGAAAATTTAAGTTTTGACTATTACATTTTGAATATATTTTAAGTAAAATCAATTTAATTTAAACTTATGATAGCTATCTAAAAGTGCACTAACAATGAACTATGTTTAATGCGTTAAAAATGTACTTGTAAGAAATACACTAATAAAACACTTCTGTGTATTTTTTCAATAGTATATCTTTTTTCTTATGCACTAAAAATACATTTAAAATATCAATGTTATTTAGTATACTTTCACAATTACACTTAAGTACTACTTAAGTAAAAATATACTTTTAATTAGTGTATTTATAGTGTATCATTTTTACACTTTTCTTTAGCACAAAAAATAAGAATGTACTACAAATGTACTTTCTTGTATTTAAGTGTTTTTTTAGTGCACTCAAGTACACTTTATTTTCACCTGTGCACAGGAATGAAACTAACACAAAACACAACATAATCCTGAAGCAAGGTGCATCCTCGCGCCGAATACAAAAGTCCAGTTGTGGAGGGAGAAAGGTGGTTTAGGAGAAGTGCGAGGAGAGGCTAGAGATGGACAGGAGTCAGCAGAGAGGAAAACCACAGCGGAACTAGCAAAGGGAGGAGCCAAGGCGGAGTATTAAATGTCTTACTGTGCGTCGACCGACGGCGGTGGAGCGGTAAGAGATGGAGACCCTAGTGAAGCCACAAGGACGACAGCCCAGGGCGACACCAGAGGGAGCGAAGACCACAGTGGAACCGGAGGGAAGGCGGATCCCGGTGAAGCTGGAGGGGTGGAGAGTTGAGATGCAGCCGGAGGCCCGAAGGCCCGGAAGTCCGCAGCAAAACCTGGGTGATGAGAGACCAAGGTGGAGCTGGAGGGATGAGGGAGCGTTAGTGATGGCAGACCAAAGGGAGCGCAGAGCCAAAGTGGATCCGAAGGGCTGACAGGTCAAGGTGGAGAACTGGGCCTGGAGGTCTGAGGTGTAGCCAGGGGATCCACATCACAGAGCCGTTCTGGTGTTGAATGAGCCCGAGGTGGAGCCAACGAGCTGGCGGGGATCAGTGGCGAGGGTGGAGTCAAGGAGCTATGAGACCAGTGGGGCAGATAAATGGAATCAGTGAAGATGATGGTGATAATAGAGTGGGCAGTATATTGGGTGGGGTCGAGTCATTCATGACAGAGAGTGTAGTGGGCTGTATAGCGATAAGCTCCATGGTGAAATTGATGAGCCAGCGCTCCTCAACTGGCTTATCTGAGAACTGTCTCGCTGGATCTGCCGATCGGCTCCAGCCTCAGGACGGGTACGGCGGGCGACCTGCTCCAGCTCCAGCTCCGGGGTGGACTCTGTGGCTGGCTCTAACTCCGGGCATGGAGGGGGCTCAAGCTCGTGGTCCAAGACGGGCGCTGGCTCGGGTTCAGACTCTGGATCCATTGCAGGAGGTCTCGCTGTCCGGGACACTTCGGGCTGGGACAAAGTGTTATCTCTAGAGCGGGCACAGAGATGGCTGCTGGAGGTGTTGATAGTCCTGGGGAGTCTGAGATAATGGCGTTGTTGTCCTCAATGACCCCCAGGTTGAGGGAGGATCCGCACTGAATGGACGGTGATCCTCCCCCAACAGCAGCATCTGGCCGAGTATATTGTCCACCCTGCTCCAGAAATGCTGTTTCAGAGTTTCATCGTCCCAGCGTGCCTTGAGTTCCTAGTAATCCTCCACATAATCCTCCAACGACCAAACATTTTGTGAAAAGCAGTCCTCATTATCCATAGTAGGTCGGTTCTTCTGTCAGCAATAAATGTGGTAGTTCACAGAATGAAGACGATGAAGATCAATGCTACCTTTCTTTAATAAACATGAAGATAATACATAGATGAATGCACAGAGAGTGATCACATAAACTACTCACTCTACAGATGAGTACCATCAATTAACTGAATGAGAGAGTGTATAAATACACAGGGAAACCTAAGGACAGACGGCTGAATGAGGAGACCAACAAGGAGGTAATTAGGACTAAACTGAATGGAAGCACATTAAACAAACACACAGGAATGAAAATAATACAAAACACAACATAATCCTAACACTCTGCACCCCATACCTAAACTGACTACTTCAGACTTATGTGCCCTCCATAAGCTTGCGTTCTGCAGGTGAAAGGGCGCATTGTGGTGCCATCGCAAAGAGGCAAAAAATCACTTTCACAGACCTTTAACCGGACTGTTCTCTGCTGGTGGAATGACCTGTAACTAAAGAAATGGCTTTTTGATCTTTTTTTCGTCAACACTTGACCTGTTTATACTAACACTTACTATTCTATTATATTTCTATTCTATTCTATTTATTTTAAAACTTTGCTATGTGTACTATGACTAACTGGGACAGCACTTGCATATTGTTGCCCTGTTGTTGATTTGATTTCTTCTATTGTTCTCCTTATTTGTAAGTCGCTTTGGATAAAAGCAGCTGCTAAATGATAAATGCAAAGACAGCAGACGGCATGCATGAATTCCGTTGTCACACCTACCTCATCACTGTGCATGTGAGTGGTGTCCAGTTATCATCTCAGAAATAAAATGGTTATTTTGAATACAGTTCTGTGTAAAATAAAAAGTCAAATGGGTTGCCAAAATAATGACTCAGAGAGGGTTACATTTGTAGCTGGCAGTTCTTTAATCTATTGAAAATTGAAGGTCAAGTAAATGCATTGCGTGCTACAGCATTCTATTTAGAGTGCTTTGTAGTGTACTGTACATTTGAGCAAAAAGAGTTATAATAGCTATAGTCTTGAATTCATAAATCAAGTGACTGATCATTCATCATAAGTATGCTGGTGTGTAGGTCTTTTATGTGTGCATGTGAATAGGAATGTGAGATTAGGTGAGGTGTGAGACGTATGTGTGTGAGAGTGAGAGAATTCAGCGTGAGGATGTAAATGGTGTGTGTGGAGCAGTTATCTGGGACAGTGAGAGCTCTAGATGATCTCTGAGTGCCACTCAGCACATTAAACACCACAGTAAGCGTCTGCTCTCCTGTCTGCACACTCGCTCTCGTCTCCAGATGAGCTAGGAGTCAGGTTTGAGCTCTTCACCTTCAGATGTTTCCGATACACAAAGCCGCAGGGCTGGCTGATATAAAGCTTCATTCGCCACTCACAGGACTCCACCACCAGCCTGGAAAATGTGCCCTGAATTATTTAGTTGTCCTTTAATGCCTTTGTGACCCACACAGATTTCTTCCTCTCTCATTCTCTCTTTTTTTTTCATCACACTGTTTTTTTCTCTCCAGAGGGTGACCCCGGCTTGGACAGGCATGTGTGTCTGTATGTGTGATTGGTTGGATTTTTGAGGTATGTACGATAATAAATTTATCTCAGCCGCGCAGGCCTATGAATGACACAGGCTCACTGGATTAAATTCATCCACATTTATGAACTCCATATGAAAAAATATCACTAAAGCCTCACTTTTTGGATCTCTTTGAGGTTTTTCATATTTCCTCCTGATCTATGAGCTATCTATGACAGGACTAAAATATGAGTGTATCTGGGGCACTTTCTTTGAAGAGACAGTGTCTGAAAAGAAAAATCTGACAATAAAGCAAAAAAAGCATAAGAAATACACCAGTGAAAGACACCAGTGAATATAGGTTCAGGGGGAGGCAACGTCTCTTTTGCCTTTCTTGAGCTCATTGCATTTGCACTGACAACTTTTCCACCAAAATAGTGGTATTCCTCAAACAGAAGGTCTGGGAATCGTTCTCAGATCCAATCCTTTTTTCAAATCACTTGACAACCAAATGATGATGATTCTATGATTCAAATGATGATGTTGCTACAAGTATAAAAGCCTGATCACACTAAGGATTGTAACTATAATGATAACTGCAACTAAAAAGTTTCAATAATCATTCTAATTCTGTGAGAAAAGAGAAGTTCACACCACAACTATAACGATAATGACACAGAGGAACGATATTGTTCACTTTCAGAATATTTTTTTCCCCAGCTATAAACATTGACAACCAATCAGAATCCACCTGACTTTAAAGAGTTTGGCCATTTAGAGAGGCAGATAGCATAACTGCAGGGCGCACTAATTGATAAAGTCATCATGAAATCAAAATGGACAATAGGTTGTTTGCATATGACGTCACGTTACCGCGTTGCCATGGCGCGAAATGCAGATGGAGGGCAGGAAGTGATTTGCTACATTTAGGAATCACTATAACAAACTCAAAATGCCTATGTTTTGTGTTGTTTATGGTTGCTCAAATTGATCAAACCGAGAAACCATGAGGAGTGTTTATCGTGTACCAAAAGTTGTTGTTCATAAGGGGGAAAAATGCAAGAAATTGACCGAAAAACGCCAGAAAAAATGGCTTGCAAACCTACGTCTACGGTCGGGAATCGGAAAATGCCTGTGTGTGCAGTGATCACTTTATCAAAGGTCAGTTAATACAACTTATGTGGCTATGTTTGTGTAACGTAACTCACTCTCACACACACACACACATACACACACAGTTACCAGTTTCCGAACTTTGTAAAGTCAAAGTAATTGTTTCTTCTTTTCTTCGAGTTTGTAAGTTACCCCTGTAACTGAAGACAAACGCGTAACGTTAGCAAAGCTACCTACAAAGTGTTTTGAGGGTGCAGCCTTCAGTGGTTTAGTGGTGTTTCGGCGGACCTTTGAGAGTGGTTAACCTAATAACGTAAAGTAAACAGCCGTAAAAGTAACGTCGAGAAGCGCCGCAGCGTTGAATGGTTGTTAGGGTTAACGTTACGGATTAATCCACAGGACAAAATAGAATGACAGCCTCGATGACAGGCAAATATTTCATTTCAGTTGAAAAATCACTCCTCTTCATAACGCAAGGATCACATCCAACATATGTTTAGATTTTTTGTCTTTATCTTTCTCTTGTAATAACGTCTAAAGTAGTACAGTACAGACTTTCCTCCATCTCGTTCATTCCGCTCTTCACTTCCTGCCCCCATTTGAATGTCGCGCGTCATCACAATCACGTGACTGCAAACCACCTATTCTTTTTTTACAGGAATATTGCAGTATTTATTATAAATGATTTATTCGTGCATATATATATATATATATATTTATTAGGGGTGTAACGATTCATCAACTACATCGATGTATCGATTTATATTCTTAATGATCCAACTACATCGATCTGTGCTCGGCAAGTTATATCGATCTAGACATATATCGATCTAACATCATTTTAAAAGGTAATGAATCGATTGTATCGATACTATAAAATAACGCATTGGATTTAAGCATGTCAGACTTTATAAGGATGTTTTTTTCTTAGCACTTTTAATGATAAAAGCGTTAAACGTTACTCGATTCAGTCTGCCAATTTGTGACGTGATCGCCATGCGTGACGCGCCAGCAGCAGCGCGAAGACAACAAGCAGCGCAAAGTCTCTCACCTCAGAAAAACTGACTTTCCTGTCCTCTCAGCCACTATACTGCATTAGCGCGCACTCTTCAATTGCACGCGCAAATGCGGCGGCGCACGCTGCAGGCTTATATCGTTTCACTAGCCTATATATAAAGCACAAAATAAACTACAAGCATCCAACGTCGTTACGTTTTAATTAGAAAAAAACGTGTTGTCCAGATTCAGTATCTGCGGTCAGATGATGTTGTCAGGCTATATGTCCGTGTCATTATTCTATCATTATTTTCATAACTTGTAACGAAATAAAGTCTCTCACCTCAGAAAAACAAAATCTCATGTCCTGTCATCATTATACTGTGCTCGTAGCGTGCACTCTTTAATTGCACGCGCATAATTAATTGATACCTGATTCCCTTTCAAGAATTTTTGGCTAAAAAGTCACTGAATCGATTTCAAGTCACTGAATCGTTTCGGATTGTATCGTTCTAAATGAACCAATATCGTCCTTGAATCGTATCGACAACCACGAATCGCGATACGAATCGAATCGTTGTTAAAACAAATCATTACACCCCTAATATATATATATATATATATATATATAAAATTCATGTGCCCTCAATCTTTTCAAAAGATATCAAAATAACTTCTCCGTCTTGACGTGCTTTTCGGCAAAAGGGCAGGGCAAACTGACTTGAGAAACATGAGATCACAGCAATAGCAAACCACATTGATTCAATCAATTCCCATTGGACCAAATTAAGTCCCGTCCTAATTCTTTTCTTGTTCAAGAAGCAAAGCTGGATATACGTCACATATGAAAAAAAAAAGACTATCACAACTTCCGTTTAATGCCAACTTTAAAGGGTTAGTTTACCCAAAAATGTAAATTATGTCAGTAATTACTCACTCTCATGTTGTTCCAACCCTGTAAGACTTTCGTTCATCTTCGGAACACAAATTAAAAGATTTTTGATGGAACCTGAAAGCTGTCTGACTCCTTCATAGGCTTCTAGGCAATTTCATTCTGCAGGTCCAGAAAAGTTAGTAAAAACATTGTTAAATAGTCCAAGTGACTACAGGGGCAAGCGACGAGAATACTTTTTGTGCACAAAAAAACCCCAAAGGTTAGTACTGACGTGTTATTACTATTATACTGTTATTACTATTATTCAGTTATTACTGAATAACTGACGTGAGATCACGAGCTCCACGACGCATGCGCGAGAACTGAGAAGATGACGCAGATGGGTCTCGATGAAGTGTGTAACGCTCAGCCTAGATTATAGGTGATGATTCAAACATAACTTTAAAGAAGGGTCAAGGCCGTAAAGTTTTTGTGTATCATCACCTATAATCTAGGCTGAGGGATTCCCTGGAGCTACGCGACAGGACTCTCGCGTGAGTAAAGTCGTTACAAGTGTTTAAAATGGTTCTAAAGTGTGCATTTCCTGGATGTCTGAATCCAAGAGAAACCAACGAGAAAACGTAAAAGTGCCTTACCAATGCCGCAAAATGAATGGCTTACCTTTCACATTTTCCCATCAAATGATCGTGAGCGCCATCTTCTCAGTTCTCGCGCATGCGTCGTGGTGCTGAGCGTCAGAGGCCCACACAGAAGAAAATGAATAGTTGAATAAAGTCGTTATTTTTGTTTTTGCGCACATAACAAAAAGATTTCTTATCGCTTGATAAAATTAAGGTTGAGCCCCTGTAGTCACCTGGACTATTTTAACAATGTTTTTACTAACTTTTCTGGACCGGCAGAATGAAATTGCCTAGAAGCCTATGAAGGAGTGAGACAGCTCTCAGATTTCATCAAAAATATCTTAATTTGTGTTCCGAAAGATGAGCGAAAATCTTACGGGTTGGAACAACATGTGGGTGAGTAATTACTGACACAATTTTCATTTTTGGGTGAACTAACCCTTTAAAGGTGAATTACTGTATGTAGTTTCTGCAACACTAGTGGCTCCTAGCGGAATAACACAAATAAAGCATATTTTGAAAACGCCTCTTTTGTGCCTACCCCAACAACTGCCCCAACTCAAAAATTACCACTACAGCTCTTTCTTGTAAAGGCAAGTCTCAACAAGTAAAACTATGCTACTTTCATAAACATATTAGAAATACTTTTAGCTGTGGGGCTATGTGTCATGAGTAAGCAATTGAGTAGGTTTACACTGTCTAGAGCAGATGCGAGTGTCTCGCTTATAATAGCATAATAATAGCACCAAGAACAGTTTTTGACATGACGTGCTATTTGAGGCTGTACACTGGACACATTAAAGTAAACATTATAAACTGGTAGGCTACATTTGACCAGTTTAATCTTTGAAGGTCTGCAGTGAAATTTGGCTTGCACATCTTTAAAGGGGGGGGTGAAATGCTCATTTTCACTCAATCTCCTGTTAATCTTGAGTACCTATAGAGTAGTATTGCATCCTTCATATCTCCAAAACGTCTTTAGTTTTATTATATTTATAAGTGAAAGATTGACTGTACCGAGTCTTTCCGGAAAAAACCGAGCGGCTGGGGGCGGGCCGTGTGGGCGGTGTGCTATAGCTGTGCTAACTGATCTAACAACAACACAGAGAGACATTTGAAGTAGTTTACTCACCGTGACTGCTCGATCCTTAAGCATTAGA
Source organism: Squalius cephalus (assembly GCF_949319135.1). Lineage (NCBI taxonomy): Eukaryota > Metazoa > Chordata > Actinopteri > Cypriniformes > Leuciscidae > Squalius > Squalius cephalus. The sequence continues at coordinate 39,333,574 of NC_137127.1, read as the reverse complement.
CGATCTGCAAATAAGTCGATCTGGGCTTTGTTTATAAAACAATCATCGTCGAAATGCAGGGAACAAAGAGTCGTGCACAACCTCCGTTGATGCTTAGAAAAAACAAACTCCATCCACTATTCCCTTAACGCTGGGTTCTTTGGGAATCTGTGCAGGGTTGTCTTGCCCTGCCAACCAAAAACCCACTTCTTTGGTGACATTGACTTCCCTAAAGCCGAGCAGAGTGCTTTGAGGTAACGTACTGCTTTCGCTCTCTTCTCTCTCTGGTCTGCGAGTGTGCGCGCGGCCGCGGAGAAGTGCCCTTAGGACCCATATAAGGAAATTCCGCTCTATCTTACGTAAGACAGAGCCATACTCGAAAAAAACTTTCCGAAACTTGTGACAAACCGGAAGGAGTATTTTTGGAACAAAAATACTCCTTCAAACATACAACTTAACTTTTGAAACTTTGTCCATGTTTAGCATGGGAATCCAACTCTTTAACAGTGTAAAAAACTCAGTATGCATGAAACAGCAATTCACCCCCCCTTTAACCAAACCTGAATCTTTTCCCATGTAACGTATTAGCCATGCCCCCAAGCTGGAAAGAGATTGACAGATTTTAGCGGACCACTCTCAGTGTTTTGATGGTACCTGGGGGGCTCAATGTTTACACTTTTGGGGGAGATAAACCCATAAATTACATACTAATAGTAGTCAATGAACAATAAATTGGGTTAAGAGAATGTATTTTAACATAAAAAAATCTTACATCACCTTTAATGAGCGGTCACACTGCACCTTTTGTTCCAATGACAACCATTCAAATACTTGTAAATTGGATACTTGTATACTTGGAAACGCAAGCTCAAGAGAAGTTTCACATTTCACTGTGATCCAAAGTTCAAGTTTGGTGAACTCTGACCTACAAATTCATAAAAGAAATCACCAATAGAAAATAAATATTTCACACTGTGACCTCTTAACTGAATTAAAAGAACACTTTAACTTTAAAGCTGCAGGTTTGCAGCATTGCGGGAAAGTGGTGTAAATGGTATGTTTCTACATTTTAGATTTATTCTTATTTGATTTTAAGTTGTCTTAAGTCTTAGTTGAATTTAAGTAACTAAAGTAGTGAATTAGTCTTAATTTATGGAAAAAAAAAAAAAAAAATATATATATATAACTAATACAATTTCCAGATGACTTGGCTTTAAAGGAATAGTTCACCCAAAAATGAAAATTGTCAGTCAAAAAAGGACATGTTAGGCATAAGCTGCTTTTTTTTCCATACAACTAAAGTGGATGCTGATTTATACTGACAAATTCCAAAAATAATAATTATACATATATGTTATATATATATACTAAAAATTAATGAAAAAAGCGGTCCATATGCACTTTGTTCCAGTCTTATTAGACCATACAACAGCTTTCTGTGAAAACCAATGGTGTTTTGCTGTCAATGACAAAACTGTAGGTCCAGCTGTAGGTCTCAAATCTCATTTGTGGTTGCGTTTTTTCAAACGTGCCGCACTGCAGTAGCCCATGTGGCTGTCGAAAACCAGTGTCACTTGGATTGAATGATGTGTAACCTGTGTCCAAAGGCACTATTTTTTTTTTTTTATACTAGTGTGAAATAATATTTCACATTATGAAATGTAGCATAAATTTACTTCACAGTAAATATCCAAATGCAGAATAAGGAATTTGCCTCATTTGAAATGATCACTCTGTGAACAGCTGTGTTTCAGGATGTCTCTCTATAGGGGTGTGGGCCGCAGACAGGGCCGAGGAAATGAGAATGCTACCTGGGCCAGATCTCACCTGTGTCCATGCCTGACACCTCTCCACAGGACCCTCCGCCTTTCCTCCCACATTCTGTCGATCCTGCTCCGCCGTGAGCCATACACACACACACACACACCTTTGCTCTCTGCTCTTGAGTGCATGGTCAGCACTTTATTATTTGGCAGCTAGACATGATCAAGATCATCATGTCCTTCTGCTACGAGTGTGTGTGTGTGTGTGTGTGCGCCAGCGTTGTGAACTGAGGCCTGTTTTTAAATGTCCTCAGTATAATTAGCATTGCGAGCTTAATTTTATTTAATTCATTTCATTGACGTGTGTATTTATTATGCATTCTAAAAGCTAATCATTGTGCCTTTTAATACACATTTAAATGTATTTATATTCTCTTTTTACACAGATCTGTGGAATATTTGATTGTGATTGATCAATCATGGCATCCTAAATAATATGTTAGAGACAGAGAGTGAAAAAATGAAAGAAGTAGGAGGTGAGGAATTTTTTGCAGTCAAAATGTGTGTATGCATTAAATGCTTGCCTACTGACACGTCAATCAGTAATTAACTCCACATGTTGTGTGGTTTGAGGAGGGTGTGGGTCACCATAGTGACAGCAGTGGCAGCTGGGGGTAGTGACAGCTCTGCATGGCAAGGGATTATGGGAAATGGGGTTCAAAAGTGAGGTCAGTGATTGATGGCTAAACGCAGGTCCCTCAGGACGGCCGGACGGTTGCTACTGGATACTGGCGGTGTCTCGGCTCCAGGCAAGGACAGAAGGGCAGATCGAAAGGAATTACACACGGATCTCTTTCACACTGTCTCACTCTCTGTCTCTCACCTTCTGCTTTCCCCTGGCAACAGACACAATTAATGATGACACTCATAGCATCAAGCACACATTTGTGCGTAGATGTTTTTAGTTTTACAATGGTTATGCTTGCTTTATTGCGTTACTGAAGATGTGTGTTAATCATGCTCAGGTTAATAATAATTTGCTAATACCAGATGGAACTGGATAATATTACAGACCAAATTACAAAGACAACTCGATCATGCCGGTTTGCAGTGCACAACATCAGGAAGATCAGGCCTTTCCTAACTGAGCATGCAACACAACTTCTCGTCCAGGCCCTGGTCATATCTAGGCTTGACTACTGCAATGCTCTTCTGGCTGGACTTCCATCATGTGCAACTAAACCTCTACAAATGATTCAGAAAGCTGCAGCTCGCCTCGTCTTCAACGAGCCAAAAAGGGCCCATGCACGTCACTCCTCTGTTCATCTCTCTGCACTGGCTACCACTCGCTGCTCGCATCAAGTTCAAGGCATTGATGCTTGCTTACAGATCTATCACAGGCTCAGCTCCCTCCTACTTTTCCTCGCTCCTACGAGTCTACGTCCCTACCAGAAGCCTACGATCAGTCAATGAGCGACGTCTCGTGGTACCATCACAGAGTCAACCTCCAGAACATTCTCATTCACGGTTCCATGCTGGTAGAATGATCGCCCTACCCTCATCCAGAACGCAGAATCCCTGACAACATTCAAAATACAACTTAAAACTCATCTCTTCCGTGAGCACTTAGACTCTTAAAAAATAAAAAAAGAATAAAAAATGTAAAAATTAAAAAAAATTTTTTTTTCCTTTTCAATCCGTGTATGATTCGTTCAGTCATTTTTTGATTTAATATTGAAAGTAGAAAATAAGAAAACAGTTCCTTTTTCGTTTTTTCATTATTTCCAAAAGAAACGAAAAACAAGAATTCAGTTTGATTTTTCGTTTTTCGTTCTGAGGTAGAAAAATGAATAAACAGCTAGAAAATTTGATTTCTACACGTGGGCGGGAATGAAACGCCCCTTTCCTCTGATTTGTCAGCCGAAGATCAAACTGTTCCGTCATCAGTTCTTCCTCAGTTCCGCACAGCAGAATAAAAGCAGAGAATGTCTAATATGGCGAGAAGTTTCCCTCTCACTACACTTCCGGCTTCTGAACTGGTTGCAGTTCCACTCTGATTCCATATGAGGGCGCTCACAGGACGAGTGCAGAATGAATGGAGGTCAATGGCGGTATACCCCTCAAAATCCACTTTTCTCAGGATATAATTTTTTGTCTAGTAATTTGAATGTTGTATTCGAAAGGAGATGCAAAGAAATTACACATTGCTGGGTGTTAGATTTTTTAGAGTCACTTATTTGCTTTAAAAAGTCTTTCAAAATGTCACTGACGTCAGAATGCTGACGTCATTAGCAGAATGCTAGCGTGTTATGGGCAACAACAACTCAACCTGTAAGAAATCAAAACGACATAAGTACTCGTTCATTCAACGAGTAATCGTTGTTCTAAGAAAGTTTTCTATCAACATAATGAGAACGTTCATCAATCACAAATAACGTCATAAAGACGTTCCAAGAATGTTGTTCTAAGAACGTTTTCTATCAACATTATGAGAACGTTCATCAATCACAAAAAACGTCATAAAGACGTTCCAAGAACATTGTTCTAAGAACGTTTTCTATCAACATTATGAGAATGTTCATCAAGCACAAATAACATCATAAAGACGTTCCAAGAACGTTGCTCTAAGAATGTTTTCTCTCAACATTACAAGAACGTTAGGAACGTTATAAGAACGTTCCAAAAACATTATTTTAATAACGTTTTGTACTAACATTTACACAACTTTTAAAGAACGTTAGTGAATGTTCTGGGAACGTTCCCTGTTAGCTGGGTTGCTCGCTCGCTCTAGATTCCGGGAGATTTTAACTAATTTGCAGGCATCAGGGAGCCGCTATAAATATGCGGGAGACTCCCGGAACTTCCGGGAGACTTGGGATGTCTGCAATCCAATCTGACTTCTGAATTATAATTCTGTCTGATTCATAATCATACACTGTTCGTTCGTTGGCCAGAGGAGAACTGGTCCCTATAGAGTTGGGGAACTCAGACTCAGGTCCAATTTTGAATGAACTCGGACTCGTCACGCACTCGGATGAATTTGTACTCGGACTTGACACGGACTCAGACATTTTAGACTCGGAAAAATTTCCGAGTACAGTCGAGTCCAGGCACTGGAGGACACAATATTATTCAAAAACAAAACAAAACTACTTGTGTTGTTTCAGCCTTGAGCATTGTAGCCAATCACAGACATTAAGCGCATGAACACACAGTGGCAAATCAGAGGCGTTTTAGAGTCACAATGCGGAGAATTCGCTCAAAATATATGTTCAGAATCAGCTCAAGCTTTATCCTTTCGCAAATCCCCTCATAAACAACAAAGTCTAGACGCGATGTAAATAGGAGATTCACTGTGCAGTGCTGACAACTTCAGTGTTTATGACGAGAGTTTTAGGGAGAGTGCAGAATGCGGTAAGTAAGTGATGGCTTAAAGGGAGCGCTATTGATAATCTAAATAATAGTTTTGTTTTTCATGCTTCTAGAGGACCAGTGGTTACGTTTACACTGTAAATTATAAAAAGTGAAAACTGCATTTAAATGTGGGAGTGAATCCGCTAAATTTTAGTCCTGTGATTCATGAAATTGCGATGATTGACATAGTAACCATAGCAACATTTTGGTGTCTAATAATGTTATGATTTTTTTTACACTTTAGTCATAAGTTTACATACACCTTGCAGAATCTCCAAAATGTTCTTTTTTATTTATTTTTTAATAAGAAGGATCATAAAAACATTGTTTCTATTTAGTACTGCCCTGAAAAAGCTTTTTCACATAACAGATGTTTAAAGGGGTGGTATAATGCCCTTTTCACAAGCTGTAAAATAAATCTCTGATGTCCCCAGAGTGTGTATGTGAAGTTTTAGCTCAAAATACCCCACAGATATTTTTATATAGCATGTTAAAGTTGTCAGTTTTTGAGGGTTAGCAAAAACGCAAGGTTTTGTGTCTGGCCCTTTAAATGCAAATGAGCTGCTGCTCCCGACACAGAGGGCGGAGTTTCAAGAGCTCCTGTGTGTTAGCAGCTCACAGACACACACTCTAATGTCAGAAACTGTTCTGCCTTTTATGTTTAAACCGAAGTCAGATAAAGATGGAGAGACTCAAGAAGAAGTGACAACGCGTAGAATGCAACAGGACGTCTCTGAATGGTTAGTTGATGAATTTATGTTGCTGATGTGGAGTTAACTATCTTCAATTTGTATATTCTACCATGATAATCTATAAATCGCTCGTATAGGAACTGTTGTGAGATGCACACAGAGTGACTTTCTATTGCATGTGAAAAGACGGATGCTACAGTTTGAGCCGACTCACAAATGTGCTCGACTACAACAACTCTTCCTCTTCTCAACATGGACTGCGTGTTCCCAGGGGCGGGGTTTATGTAAATGTTAGGGTTGGTGATGTCACTAACCCGTGAGGAATGTCGTGTAGTCCCTACCAGCCATTTGTTGTAGTCCTTAAAAAATTATTTCTTTAAAAGCAAATATCTCCCTTTGCTTTGAACTTTGAGCGTTGTAACTTTGCAGATGTTGTTTATGCTCAAACAGCAACATTACACATTAACTCTAGTTAGAAAAGGGAAATCATAATCAACCACCCCTTTAATAGCCTAGTCCACAAGACAAAATGCAAACACAAAATACAAGACAAATTGACCCTTCGCTAATGGAGAGGAGCGATTGTGGTGTTGATGGAGTTCCAGTTATCATCAAGAGAGACTACGGGAATAAAGTGTTTTCTTCCAAAGGTATTTTAAGTATCTGAGTGAGTAATCATAATATCCTGAGTAATAGGATATTTTAATCAAGAGCGGTTATTGCGGGACTAACTGACTTGATGGTTTCTTTACTGCCCTTTTATACATTGTGGAAATCTTGATGGACTAAATGACTTTGACTGTTTCTCTTAATCCCTCCTTTAAACAATCATTCAAAATCAAGACTATTTGAACTATGTGAAGAGGGTTTTGATTTGATATGAATGAAACGTGTTGTTTGCTGTGTTGTTTCTATTGGGTTTGTGTATGTTTATTATTATTCAAATGGTGATGTGTGGTGTGATGAAATTGGTACACTGTCATGGTGAATATACAAAAAATGTGCATATTGAGTCGTAGTAGTTGGTTTTCTTTGGGTTTACTCTTACAAAATTAAGGATTCATGTTAATGAATTGAGTACATGTGTCCTGTGTTCACTCTCCTTCTTGACGTGACTAACGACCCTAAACAAGTATAAGGAAATTTTGACAGTATACGTATATCTGTCTGGCACCCCAGCATAAATGTAAGAGGGAACAACAAGTGTTTCAACAGTATGCTCTCATGCTTTATACAAAGTGCATTTTATTTGTTTCTGGTAAGAAACCAATACAGGATCAAAACCCCAACAAAACAACAGTGTAATCAAAAGTTAAGTTATTAGAAGGGTTTGTTAAATTTGAATGATTTCATGAAGATAACTAATCAATTTTTAAACTGACTGTTTACTGAATCATGTGTGACAGGAAGCCAGCACCTTAAACTCAGCAGGAAGACAGCACCTCAAACTCCACCGAGGACACATTTCACAGTACATCACAACAGAGTGATTCCACCTATGGTAAGTTTAAACTACTATTTGTATCTGTTTTTAGTTATTGATTGCAACTGGGAAGGAAGTAATCAAAGAAAAACAAATCTAATTTGTCTTTTATCTCACCCCACTTTTCTACATCTAAATGTATCCGCTGCAAGTGGTAGTCTTCTGCGCACATTACAAAGAAGTCACACTGACTGAGTCCCAGCTGCCCTATTATTTGGTAGTAATACGCGTGGGTCTCCTTTAGCTTGTAACCACCATCTGCCTGTCTTTGGAGATAGGGACAGTCTTGGCCGCTATTCTTTGCTGGACATTTAATTTCCAAAAGGTCAAAGCTTGTACCATCTACGACCTTCCTGTCTGGGGATGTGCCAAGATGTGGAGCATGGGGGTCACTACAAAGTCGCAAGGGTATACCAGATTACCTGTTACGTTCGAGTACTGCTGCGCTGCCACAGATTCTAGCTCTACCCCTCTCCTCATTGCTTTGGTCTGCATTTTGGATGTGCCCTTGATTCTCATGGCCAAGGTGTCAAAGTCGGCTCTCCTATACTATATTGTCTTGAACACACTTAACGTTAGTCGGGGAGCCCGGGCAAGATGCCAGATGTGATTTGTATCTAGTTGTCTGGTCTCTCTTTCTAAAGCTAAAGACTGGGATGGTGTGATTGTCAATTTTCTGTAGCTACACGTTTTTTTCATGCAGCACTGCACAGAAATTTGACGGCTGTGTTGGCAGAGGGAAATCTGGGAAGTTGTTTGACGGCTGGTTCGCAGATGATGGGCCTGCAGAGTCAAGGAGTAAAACAGAAGCTGTAAAACAGAAGAAAATAACATAAATTAGTAACATTCCATGTTTCCTTTCTCTTTTTTGTCATTTACAGAAGAACATGATATGGGCGACCATGTAGAGGAACTGAGAACTCTGCAGGACGCATTAGCCAATCACAAGCAGGACATCATAAATCTGAAGCTTCAACTCGAGGCGAAGGATGGCCAACTCCATCATCTTCAAAAGGAACTTCAGTATGCACACACCTCAGATGCTTTAAACCCAGAGATTTTAAACCAAAGCCATGTGCCTGATTATTTCCACTACTGCACAGGGTTTTCTTGTGAGCAATTTAACAGCTTGTGTGAATTTTTTAACATTCCAACTGACCCAAATCTTCTCTCATACAAACGAGTCAATAATGAGATCAAACAACTTTCACTGCGTACTCAATTGTTACTGACCTTAATGAAATTAAGACTTAAATTTGGACCACAAAGACCTAGCCTTCAGATTTAACATCCTTTTACAGAGTGTCAGCACACTGATCAACTCCTGGGTGGACTATACAGTGTATGTATGATAGTCTTGGCAAATTGTCTATTTGGCCACGCAGGGATGCTATTTCTGAGAAAATGCCAGCTAAATTTAAGGAAGAATTTCCGAATACTTTTGCCATCTTAGACTGCACTGAACTTAAGATTCAGAAACCAAGCTCACTAGTGTTTCAGAGTCAGACTTACTCCACCTACAAGTCTACTAACACCCTTAAGTCTCTAGTGGCCTGTGATCCATGAGGTGCAGTCATTTATGTGTCTGCCCTCTTCACTGGAGCCATTTCTGACAAAGAGATTTTCAATGAGTGCAACATCCTTAAAAAAGCCTGCCATTAAAAACAGTTTTACCCACTCCACAGTACACCAAAAGCAAATAAATTATAACGCCAGACTACCGATGTAAATGTCTGTTGAGAGAATGGCTAATTCTATCGCCCCTTTTTTTAGCAGATTTTGCACTTAGGTGAGAAGCACGTGAGCAACGCCGCTTCTGTGTGTTGTGTGTGTGAAACATACTCTTTTTGTGCTTTATTTGGGTCGCTGTGAAAACAGTGTTTGTTTGTATAGGCACGTGCCGTGCAACGGGTCCATTGACTACAATATAAAAATCTCCAGCCGCCTGAACTGAACATGGAGCTGCGAGATTTAAATGAGCTCTTTTCGAGGGTGGTCCAGCTAGAGTGAGACTCAGACCCTCTCTCTTCCCTCCTGTGGCTAGGAGGGATTCGGCAGCTCGGGGTCCAACACAACACAAGGTCGCGGGCCTTGGCGCCGGGGCAGCGGGTAGCGGGTAGCGGGTAGCGCTTAGCTGGTCTTGAGCAATGACGGGTATCAGCCACAGTGCGGGGCTGAGAGACCCGAGGCGCTGGTTTCGCTGGCTGAGGAGGCGGCGTGCTCTTGTGGCGGCTTGAGGCAGAGCTGGAGCGCTTAGGCAGGAAGTACTTCATAGCTTGTTAAGATTTCTGTGCCTAGACGAATCTCTCAGAAAAACCTTTCACAGCCGGGCCAAAGAGACCGGTGCTGGAGATAAGTGAATCGAGGAAAGCCGTTTTATCCAGCTTCTTGATGTCCGTGAGGTTCAGCCACAGATGGCGCTCGAGCACGACGAGGTTAGCCATACCTCTGCCGATCGCTTGGGCGGTAGCCTTTGTAGTGCGCAGTGCTAGGTCTGTGGCGCTGCACAGGTCACGGAATGCCTCAGGGTTCAGGCCAGACTCGTCCATTGCCTGAAGAAGCTTGGCCTGAAATACCTGTAACACTGCCATGGTGTGTAGAGCCGATGCAGCCTGACCAGAAGCAGAAAAGGCACGTCCAGCGAGGGCTGAAGTGTTTCGGCAGGGCTTAGAAGGGTGGACCGCTCTGGATCTCCAGCCAACAGCAGTGGGCGGGCATAGATGGGCGGCAACTGCTTCTTCGAGCGGAGGCAGCTTCTCATAACCTTTTTCCGCTGCGCCGTCAACAGAGGAGAGCGTGGTGGAAGTAGAAGCGCTCATGCGTGCTGAGTACAGCGCACGCCATGATTTTGTGAGTTCGTTGTGGACCTCAGGGAAAAAAAGGTGCTGGCTTGTGAGGGGGGCCTGCTGGCGCCCAGGCAGAAACCATCCATCCAGCCGGCTTCTAGGTGGCTCCTCAGGCGAGGCCCATTCGAGACCGTGGTCTGAAACGGCCGCAGTGAGGATACACAGCATCTCAGCGTCCGAATTAGTTCTGGTAGCAGCAGTGCTAGCACCAGACTGTGAGAGGGCAGGGTCAACCGAGCCACTCTTCCTCAGACGCAGCAATGGAGAGGCTGTCGTCGTGTTCTTCGTGCAATCCGCCGAAGGAGACGAGACCTGACGCTTGAAGGGAGAGGGGCGTTGGTCTGCCTGATTGAACAGGACCAGCGAAGTAGACTGAGATGGAGAAAGTGAGGCACGCAGGGACGTAGCTGGTGTGGGCTCGCTTAATTCCATGTGCTCGGGCTGTCGTTGGCTGCGGCCAGGGCCGTTTGAAGGAATTTGGGGGCCCCAAGCAAAATGGACATGGAGGCCCCCCCAATAAAAAACATATTATAATATGTAACCATATTCTGTCCGTTCGAAAAAAAAGTTGCACTAACTGTTTGTTACAAGCAGCATTTGCCGTCAGGCAGGTAGCCAACATAAACATATTTTTTCTAGCCTACCTGCTGCAAAATTACACCATTTGTACAAGACAAGTGGAGCTATTTTATCCAGTGTAATTTATCACTTACCACTAGGGGTATAACAAAATTCACGGTTCGGTACAATACGATACACTTGTGTTATGGTTTGGTACGTTTTCGATACAGCAAAAAAAAAAAGAAATGCCAGAGAAATTTCCTTGATTTATTTATTTTTCTTCTTTTTTTAATTAAAAATAACATCATAAAATATGATTTTTTTTTACTTTGAGCAATTCTGGAGCTATAATTGACTCTTCTTAGGAGCATATAAAACAAAACAGCTCCTTGGAAAAAATGAAATGTAATATTGTAGTAGTTATAAACAAATGTTTATTTTAGTTCAGATTAACATTTGAGGGCATTGTATTCATAATGTCAAAATAAAACCGACGTAATGTTACTTGAAGGCATTATAGCCTACTATTCCTGCCAAACTATGTGAATGTTTCTCACTAGATCTCGCAGCGATGTTATTACTTCTGTGGCGAATTCAAATGCTTTCTTTACTGGATCTCTTATTAGCGCTGTGTAACAGTGTCGCTTGATCAAGATCGGCTCGCTCTGATTTGGTCCAAACTGATAAACGGTCCGTCAACCACACAATAACGAGCAGTTTTGTTCCGCTTGCATTACGTTTGCCATTTGATGTTGGGCAATGTTGTGGTCGCGCCGGCGTCTCTACATTATGAGTGCGCTTGCCACACGCAACGCGCCTACATTTGAAATGACGAAATTTTGGTCGGCAGGAAAAATGGTCCAACGAACCGTTCGGTTTGAAAATGCGTACCGAAAACCGAACCGAAAGCCTCGTACCGAACGGTTCAATACGAATACGTGTATCGTTACACCCCTACTTACCACTATCTTGTTTTTTCTTATCCTCCTCTTCCTTTCTCTTCATTCTTTTCTGGCTTCCTGAAGCATAATTCCGCTTCATGATGACTGCCAAGGAGTTTTTGTATTTTGCCGGCAGCAGAGATCACGTGGTTGGCTGGCTGCTGTCAGCGACACTGAGAGGGGCCCCCTTGAGGGGGATTCTGATAACAGTGTCATTGCACTTTACTGCATTGACTATCAAAGGGGTGCTCACACGGTTTGTCGTTGCATTTTATTCTTAACCAGTCGTTGTCTTGGGGCCCCAGGCCAGCTCGGGGCCCCAAGCAATTGCTTGGTTTGCTTGCCTTGTCGCGACGGGGCTGGCTGCGGCACTTCTTCTTCCGTGGCTGAAGTAGTGCCAGAAAGGGAAGTGCAGTATGAGCGGTGTCGCCGTCTCAAAAGAGAGCTATCTGCGTCCACAGCGTTGAGATGGGCAGGCTCTCGCAGTGAGAGCAGCCCGCGGCAGAGAGTGCAGCTTCAGCGTGGGTGGGTCCCAGGCACGTGGCACACTCCGAGTGCCCATCTTCCTTGTGTATACGTGCTCCACACGAGGTGCACGAGGGGCGAGGCATTTGAAACAACGTTCGCTAAATTTGACCCTTTTAGAACTGAGTGTGAGGTAAAAGGATATAGCGTTTTTCTCGCCGGATGGCCTCAGGAAAGCAGCGACAGAAGAAAAGCGGCTTCTAAGTGAGTTGAAGGCTGTCTGCTGTATGCAAGGCTTGCTCTAGCTGTTCTGGCTTGTTTCAATGGCGAAAGCTTCAGAGGAGGTCAGAGACGTGAAGAGTCACTGAAGGAGAGAAAATCTGCTATTTGGCCAGAATGGGCTTCCTTTATAGACTAAGGCCACGCCCATTTAGGTGCGCTCTGACGTGTTGGGCGCCAAGTCATCTGATTGGGTCACGCGTCAGAGGCGCTTGGCCATAGGTTGTGCAGCACAGCCAATGGGCGAGCTAGACGCTCTGCTGTGTTCGCTGTGCAGCTGCACTGCGTTTTAAATTATTCGCTTCAATACTCGAGGAAAGGAGTTTCCCACTGCGTATTAGCTACGCAATACGAAGTGACCGTTCTCAAAAGGGAACCTTGATTTTCCAATGTCTTCATGTACAAGTTGCACATGGGTCTTAGCTGGACAACATCTTTGCATTCAATCACATTCCTAAGTAGGGCTGGGCGATAAAACGATAACGATATGTATCGCGATAGACACGTAATCAATATCAATAAAAAATGCGTTCGATAAAACGTTCGATAATTTTTTTTTTTTTCGTCGGAAGAAACCAGCAAAGCAAGTTTGATTGCATGAACAAAGGCACTCACTCTCTAGTAACTAGATAAAACAGGAAAAGTCAGCTCGCCTGACTTCAAGTCTGACCGTAGTCTGACCAATGTCATCTGCAGATTATGCAAGACCGTCGTCAGTTTCTCTGTCATTCGCGTGCTGCTGATGCGCTGTTCTAGCGTGTGCGTTTCTCAGCGCGTATGTGAAGCTCACATGCACTAAAAGCCTGTCTTTCGAGTCTTATTGTGCTAATACTGTTATATACACACAAGGTTTACATAAACTAGTCGGATATGTCTAAAGTGAAAGCAAACTTGAGAAAATTGAGAGAAAATCTGCTTGTCAAATGCGTGTATATTAGACGCGTCGCGCGCAGCTCTTAAAGAGACAGTAGTAATAGTAAACACGCTGCCGCTTGTCCTTAAAGGGATAGTTCACCCAAAAATAAAAATTATCTCATTATTTACGCACTCTAATGTTGTTCCAAACCTGTATTCATTTCCTTCTAATATTTTCTAATATTAATATTTTGAAGAATGTGGGTATCCAAACAGTAGCTGGTCCCCATTGACTTCCATAGGAGAAAAATATACTATGGAAGTCACTGGGGTACATCAACTGTTGGTCATTCTTCCAAATAACTTTTATTTTCAACAGAAGAAAGAAACTTATTCGAGTTTAAAACAACGTGAGAGAGTAAATTATGAAAATTAGAATTTTTAGGAGAACTATCCCTTTAATGTTAATAAAACAACAAAATGTAAAGAGAAAATCACTCACTGCTCTTGACTGATAACTTTACTAATAGCTTTAATAAGTATCAATGTATAATTTATACAGTGAAGTCTGTTTTGTTTTATTTTCATATTTGTTCATTTAATTACTTTCTGCAATGCTACTGTTAAACACACCTACTGTAGCTGAAAACATAAAGCACTGTTTATTTAATTTGTATATTAAGTTGTGTATGTGTAATGTGTATCTTTGATCTTAATATTTAATAACAAAGAAAATAATGAGAACATTTTTTATCTTCGCCCCTGTCTGCCATTCTTTTTTATTTTATATTTTGTTACCTAAGGCTTTGTTTTTAAAATATGGACATTAGTTTGGCTGCAATGCTCAGTCACAAAATAGTAAAACCAACATAAAAAAGAATTGTGATAAAATCGTGAATCGTGATTTTCCTGAAAGAAATCGTAATATTATATTTTTGCCATATCACCCACCCCTTTATAAAGCATTTCTTACGTATTCTTTAATTTTGCACCTTAATGTTAAGAGATAATTGTTAAGTGTTCATTGTGATTTTAGACTTTTGAGTTTTCCATGGTCGTGTTGACATTTCTGCCTTCATAACTGATGGGATTATAATAAGAGGTAGGTTAAGTTTAAAATAAAAAATCTTTAAATGTAATATATTTGTCTCCTGGACTGGTCCTTATTTTAAATATGTTATAAAAAATTTCAATAATTATCGATATCGACCGATATGAAACACTTATATCGTGATACAGTTTTCAGCCATATCGCCCAGCCCTATTCCTAAGAATATAATCCTTTACCACACAATACGACTTGTTATGTGCTGCTATCTTCTGGGCCTGCAGGCTGTCAGTGTTGTCTGTTGCCTTTTCTGCCTTCTCCCTTCCACACTTATGGGTTTGGTACTCTATGTTGAAGTTGTTTCTGCATGATGGATGATACTTAGCTTCCACTGCAAAAAGGTCCTTGTCCTGCACCTTGCGATAAAGAGCCTCTTTCTTTAATTCCTGTGCCCTAGGTTCAATAACTTTCCAGGCTGGTTCCTTGTGTTTCCAACTCTGAAACTTTGTAAGCTCTTCAGTCTTGCCCTTGAACTTGGATTTTGCTTTGCCATAGAAAATGTACTGATTGGGAAACAAGAAGGAACACCTTCTTGGAGCTCCTTCAGATTGAATTGACAGAGATTTGACATGGTGCAGAGAGTCCTTTTTCAATGATGATGATTCACCAGATGTAGAAGCCTTTGACATTTGTAAACGATCTATTTTCCCTGTAAAGCATTTATAGCAGTATTGGTGATAGCCAATTGTATCCAAAGGCAAGTCCTCTAATGTTAATGGAATCTGTTCACAAATATCCATCATGTGGTATGGTGAACTGGCTACTTCACAGAGTCTCATATATATCGGATACTGTGTAGATAGCTTCTCGCTTTCCGAAAGCCTGTGATTATAGTAAAAATTGTTGAAAAATTACTTTAAGTTATGACTACAAAGGTATATCTTAATTATAGTTTTAAATACTTACTGAAATTGTTCCAAAAGAGAGAGCAGTGGAAGATGGCAATCTGCAGGTACCAACCGACGGCCATCAACTGCCAACTGCAAAGCCCCAACATTCACAAACTGGCAGTTAGTCAACTTTTTGGACCTTTTTGGAATTTTTGTCTGTAATTATTTTTATTTTTTTTTTTAAATCAAAAAGTTAATTTGCTTTGTTTTGTTTACTTCAAAAGTAAAGCTATTTTCAATTTCTTCAAGTTCAGGATAGGTGCAGTAAAAGGTTAAAATAAACCCCATTTCAGGCTGCTATTAGTATATAAAAAAAACATTGTCAAATGAGCTTTTTTTGCTGTTTTTGACCATAGATGGTCAAGATGTTGTAAAATATAACAAATAACAATTTCCCTGGGTCAGAATTGTATAGAAAAATGTGTCCATTTGTCTCTGTGAGTTGTTTACATCAAAAGTTATGCCACTTTATATCATATTTAGATTTTTCAGGTTTGGTGCAAAGGGTTAAAAATAAAGCATTTTGGACATTATTTTAGCTTGGTACCCAATTTAATCTTAAAATAGACACTTGAATGATAAAGAAATAAGGCTGTGAAAAAAAAAATCACTCTATGCGCTTGAGAAAACGAAAATATAGTTGATCCTCTACACATCTTTGGCCATTTTTTGCTATTTTTGTCCAGAAATAGGGTCAATATGTTGTCAAATGTCAAAAATAACCATTCCATTAAATTCCTGGGGTCAAAATTGTATGGGAAAATGTGTTACTTGTAATTGTATGGGAAAATGTCTGTATGTTGTTTACTTCAAATGTTATGCCACTTTCTACATAATTTTTTTATTTTTTCGGGTTACGTTCGGGTGCAGCAAAGGGTTAAAAATGAAGCCTTTGGGACATTATTTCAGCTTGGTACCTGGCAGATTCTGAAAATAGACACTTTAAGGATTTAAAAAAACACTTCCAGATTCAAACCACTTCCTAGTGGGCATCTCTCTCCTCCTACAGTATGTCAACAGGGGGTCTGTTTACCAAGTTGCTAATGGGTGCTCCTGTCTGCCTTTTTAATAAAGCAATTTTCTCCTCAGTAATTGAGAAGGTCCTGAAAGAGAATACCCTATCAATACAAAGCTAGGGGTTTTATATGACAAAACTTTGCTGTACTTGGAAACCTGCCTCTCTAATGTTATGGTTTGTATATTAGTATTGTTTTATTTCCATTAGGCTATTGATTGAATTTACATTATTGTTTATTATTTCTATTCTCCTTAATGTAGTCTTACCAACATTTTAAAACTGTTCACTGTTCATTGTAACTATTGTGTTTTTTTTTTTTTTTTTTTTTTTTTTGTATGTCACTTTGGACAAATGCGTCTGCCAAATCCCTTAACTATAACCATAACCATAATTTTCAACTTACCTGCTTCCTGTATACCGTCAGTCGATTGGTCGCCGCATACGGTTTTCATTGGCTTTAGCAACAACTACCGATGATATTGGTACTGCCCTTATTTTGTTACCCCTTGGCTTGTGCCACTGTGGTAGACTTGTGCAGGAGGACTTTGTTTGTGTTGTTGATGATGTATGGCTCAGCTCAACATCTCTGGCTCTTGCCAGGTCCAAGGCGTAGATTAGACCCATGACGTGTGAGCAGTAGCTTGGCGCGCTAAAAATATAAGCGGGAGAATGTTATCATTGCAAAGTGGTCAGGCTAATGTCTTGTGTTTATTCCTTTTGTGTTTGATTTATAATTATTAGATTATTTTCAAATTTCACTTACCCTGCTGTGCATGAACATAGCTGTTCCTCAATTTGTGTGTTTCCCATTTGAATGGTCAGCGTATGAGGCGGCTGCTGCTTGCGCTGGGACCTATAGGCTTTATAGCTTCAATTTTGATGAAATTATTCATATTATGTCGTGGATATATCCCTCGAATGCATACTGCAGTCCCTTTTGTCTTGCTCTCTTAGATATTTCACCTGTTCGCCAAAAATGACTAAATATCTCCTTGGGAATGTCTGACACCGGTGCATACATACTGTGATAGACGTGCCAGGCGCAAAAGCTTGTTAGGTGTAGCAACAGTAACTAAGGAGGGCGGGAGAATATTGTGACAGTTGGTCGTGTGGTATTTGTCCTGCCCCTCCTCCACTGTGATTGGACGGCTGTGTAAAAGTGACAGCGATGAGCGCTGCGTTTTACCCAAAGTTGAACATTCTTCAACTCTCGGCGACCTGTAAAAAACGCGCTCAGCGCTTCAACGTGAAAAAAACCGCTCAGCGCCTCATTACGCTCATGGCGTTTTAAAAACGCGGCGCTCTCATTGAAAACAATTGAAAAAACATGCTAGCCGCGTGAAAAAACGCTTTGGTGGACACACAGCCTTACTAGCAGTGATTGTGAGATCCATCTTTTCACACTGGTGACAACTGAGGGACTCCATTAAGAGCCAGGGGGTGTAAACTTTTGAACTGGATCATTGGTGTAAATTGTTCTTATTTTGTTTAAAAATTCATTAATTAATTTAGTCCTGCATCACCCTAATCTTGCTCAAAAGTTTATCCTTGGCTCTTAATGCATTGTGTTGCATTCTTGAGCATTACTTTTCAGATTCTGAAAGATGTACAATAGGTAAACATATGACTGTAACTATACATTGCAATCATTTTGTAAGGTTTAAAATATTAATTTAAGAGCTCAGTGTTAAGACCTTTTGCCGGAATTTGATTGACAGGCGATCTGACCAATCATAATGCAGATACCCGCCATTTTTGTCCGACAAACAAACCAGTTAGTAGATTATAGTCAGTGGACTTGAACTTGAAAAATGAACTGAGGCCTACACATTAAAGCACCACAAAACAGTATTTATTGTTAGAATTTCATAAAAATTACTAAATTTGAAAGCTGAGACTTTATTTCATACTAAATGTAGCCTGCACTGTCTTGTCTAGTAGCCTGTACTGTCTTGCTCCGCAATATATTTTTCACTGTGTGAGAACATGTGGAGTGTATTTTACAGGTATATGTGCTTTATGTTAGTTTGTCAACCCCTCCAAATAATTGTACTTTATAGCATGACAAAAGCATGACAAATGATTTTTAGTTTATAGGTTTGTTTATGTGGTTCTGTATCTGTTTATTTAGATTTGTGTTGATTGTTCATACACCTTGAGGTTGTGTTTATATATGCAAGTTTTCCTCTTTTTCTTGGTATCAGCATATGAATATTTAAGCAGTCATCTCAAGCTTAGTGTGGTGTGATGGGTAATTATGTGTTGAGTCTCACTAATTAGAGGCGTCTGTCTTCACCTAACGAAGGATAACCTGCCACGCATAAGAGATTAAGTAAGTTTAAAGGCAGCGCACATCTTCATTTATGAGTGATTGAAATGCTAATTTGCTGGCATCATCTTGACCTGCTGCAGGAGAACTAGAGCAAACAATTAGTGGACAAAACAACAGATTGCACAGATGTGCAAAAATATTCACTCATAGTTTAAGCTGTTATGATAAGGCCTGGAACATCCTTTGCACACGTATACGTAATATATCTCTTAACATAGACATTTGTAGCTTTTTAAGCTCAAAATGTGTCAGAGTGTGAATATGTCAAATCATAATGCAACGCAACACTCTCAGGGCTGCCGCAAGGCGTGCTATAGTCTGCATTAGCATAGACACATTTAGATCAACTATTTTAATGGCAGAACAACAGTTTAAAGATGACTTTCTTAGGTAGTTAGTAAATGGCATAGACGTTTATGCAGTAGAAGTAACTCTTGAGTACTAGGTTTGTAATTGCCTAGTAGTGCAAAAATGCATGTTAAAGGGATAGATCACCAAAAAAAAAAGACAATTAATTACATTAATTACTCAAAACATTAATTACTCACCCTCATATCGTTCCAAACCCGTAAGACTTTCGTTCATCTTCGGAACACAAATGAAGATCTTTTAGATCAGTGGTTCTCAACCAGTGGGGCCCGCAGACACTCTCCCGGGGGGGCGCGAGTAGGCTACAGGATGGGAGAGGGGAAAAAATCTGAAAAAAAAAAAAAAAAATCACGAAAATTCTTTTCTCATCAAACCCGAATATGTTTATCAGTGGTTGTATATCAGACAGGGACACGTTTGTGTGCAGTTTGTTTTGTAATTTCACCGGAACGATTAGAGTCTCCACAACGGATTGAAGCGCGCGTCCGAGTGAAGACTGTGCGTGAGCCACAAGAGAACACAATATGCGCGCCACTGATCGCAGCGGCAACGAGCACTTTGATCACTTGATTTCAAAAACAACACATTTCAGCGCTAGATCGCCTCTTATTTAACAAACAAACTAAATGAATGCTCTGCTACTTAACTGCAGAGCCGGACAGTAACTGAGTACATTTACTTGAGTACAGTACTTAAGTACAATTTTGAGGGATCTGTACTTTACTCGAGTATCATTTTTGGGGAGTACTCATGACTTTACTCAAGTACATTTGAGAGGCAAATATTGTACTCTTTACTCCACTACATTTCTATCCATAACTGTGAGTACCCATTACTTCTAAAAAAAAAAAAAAAAAGGAAAAGGAAAAAAGAAACATCTCGGAAACCCTCTCAAATGTGATTGGATTGTGCAGGCGCCACTGATTGGGACAGCCTATCAGCAATCACCTTCAGCTTTCCGCCAAAGTCAACTTCATGGTCAGATTTAGATAAGAGAAGAAACCATGGACGAAACAATGGATGAAGACGCAGCAGGTCCATCCTGGGAGCGATATTTTTTTTCCCAGGATGGTAGGGGAAGACTCATGAATATTCATTAGGGAAGTCATCCCTGATTGGTCTTAACCCCAGTGACGGGTAGGTTTAGGGGCGGGGTTATGGAGGTCATAAGACCCCCAGTGACGGGTAGGTTTAGGGGTGGGGTTAGGGGTAGGTCATCAGACCAATCAGGGATGACTTCCCTAATGAATATTCATGAGTCTTCCACTACCATCCTGGGAAAAAAAATATTGCATCCCAGGAATGTGCCAATCCGTGGCCCACCTCGCCAGACTATTTCAATTTTCTGAACAAGTTAATGATAGTTTTCGCTTCAGGTGTTTGCTGTGTTTACCAATGTAAGCACTGTGGCAGTAGTAATGCAATATTTAGAAAATGTACTCTTGTACTCTTGATACTCAAGTACTTTTAAAAACAAGTACTTTAGTACTTTTACTTAAGTAGACATCTGACTGTAGTACTTTTACTTGTACTTGAGTAAAATTTAGCAAGGGGTATCTGTACTTTTACTCAAGTAATGAAGCTGTGTACTCTGTCCGCCTCTGCTTAACTGGAGATGTTTTATTTATTTGTATTGGTATTGGTACATTCGTGCCGCGAGATAATGTTAATATGCTCTGTGTGAGGCAGGATTCTCAAAAATGACTGCACTCAAAACGAAATACCGCAATCGTGCACAAATCGAGGATGATTTGAGGCTATGTTTATCAGACATTGCGCCAAGAATTGAGGATCTTTGCAAGGCAAAGCAGCCTCAGGTCTCACATTAACAGCTGCAATGAACCAGCTTTGGGGGGAGCCAGCTTGCAAAAGGTTGAGAACCCCTGTTTTAGATCATTGGTTCTCACACGTCAAGCGAACATGCTTGAGCTTCCGTTTACCACAACTGATGTGTAAGTTGATGAATGTTTATATGTGAATACAAGCCTAAATTTAATCTGTTCATCATACAGTAAAGCAATTGGGTCTTTTCAGCTCAATTTATAGATCAGTTTTATGATCTCTTTATGAACTTTTTGAAGCGTCAGAGTGTCAGTTGTGTAGCTGACTGTCTATGGAGGGACAGAAAGCTCTCAGATTTCATCAAAAAAGATATTAATTGCTGTTCCGAAGATTAATGAATGTCTTACGGGTTTGGAACGACATAAGGGTAAGTAATTAATGAAAGAATATTCATTTTGGGGTGAACTATCCCTTTAAGCATGCACAACCCCAAACTTGCAATGTGGCCAAGCAATTGTAGTTGTGTACTTGCGTAAAGTACATTTGTGGCCTTTATTTTAAGCAATTCCAGTCTCATCATACCATGTTGACAAAAGTCACTGAACCTTTGGTCTATTCTTTTAAAGCAATTTATAAGTAGTTAAGTGCAAAAAATAAATAAATCCATGTCATGAACTTTGGAGAAAGAGGATAAATGGATAGAGGAATAGATGCATTTACATTTACATTACATTGAGGGCTTATGGCAGATGCTGTAATGCAGACAACAATAAGAGTTTTTTTGTTTTTGTTGTTATTTTTAGTTATTTAAATTTACAGGTTACCTAAATCAAAGTATGTTAATAGTTTTGACCAAATAAAATATTCAGATACAATTAAAGAGTTTTGTTTGTGCCACTTAAGTGTATGAGCAGAACTCTATTTTACTTAACTGTATATTTATTTTCTCAATTATATTTGGTATATTTTACTTTTGAATATAAATAAATTACATTTGTTGCTGTCTACTTTCTACTCTACTTTTTTTTGCTGTATGTTCAACTGCTTTACACGTCAGTCTGATTGTCTCCTCAATAAGTGGGTGGTTCTAGCTATAAGAATAATGCTAGTCACACTACCAGCAACACACAGCGACAAAGCCACACAATTCCATTCATTTCAATGGATAGCTGGAGATTTCCTGGCTACACGAGCAACAGTGACCGTTAGTGACAGAATGTAGGCATCATGTTCTTGTAGTGGAGTGTCGAGTCAAGATGGAGAAGTTCATTTTAGCGGTCAGCAACTTTCCTATAACTTATGATGTCTCTGTGTATGGTCGAACTCACCGTGCTGACTCCGAGCCTTAATGGTTTTGTGAAACTGGATAGACTGGTGCTTGCACTTTCGCCGCAGATAAATAGCCGTGATGGTGAAAAGCACTCGCTGTTTCTCGTTCATCATTAATATTAAGCATTTTATGTAGCTACTGTACTGATTCTATTCATATTTAGTCTTTTCCTTCAAAAAAGTTTTTTTTTTTTTTTTTTTTTTTTTTTTTGATTATCTACAACATTAAGTAACATCCATAAATGTCATTCACAAACATTACTAGGCAACCAGTAGTGGGAACACCCACTTGCGACCTGACTGCCAGCAGCTGGCGATATGTAGCGACAAAGTCGCTGGTTGTGTGAATGCAGCTTTTGCTGCTAATTAGCAGACGTGCAGCAATGTGTAGCAGACGTTATACTGATAGTCAAAAGTCTGGCTATCTGCACATTAGCATGCAAATGTAAAGTAAATGAAGTCTGATGCTTCTTTAAATTTAATGACAGCATTTTAAACTGACTCTGTAAAAGTAACCATTACTACTTCATAAACATACTGTTTAAATATATGAAGCTGTTAGTGGAGGGTTAATCGATCCTGTATTTCTGTCTGTCAATTTCTCTCTTCCACTTACAAGAGTTTCTTCACTTCAAGAGGTGTTATTTCTCACTACATGAGGGCACTGTCTGATGAGCTCTCACACTCACACACTTGTTTTTAAGAATTGCTGAAATGCGGACAGGAATGATTTGCTTCTTTTAGCTCTGAACCTTATAGTCTATTTGACCAACTAATTTACTATTGTAATGAACTAAACTAGTATTATGAACCAGTGCCTTTACATGAATTCACTGGGCCCATGGTGAAATTGATTAGCACAATGAGTTAGGTCAGTGGCGTGCACAGACCTCCTCAGTGGCAGGGGCGGAAGGACCAAAAAGAAAAAGAAAAAGAGTTCCTTGTTTTTTTTTTTTTTTATCCTTTATTTCCTTGGCATTCTATGAAAAGACATTGATACAATTAGAATGCATAACACATCAAACGAAAATATGGAAATGATGATTATATTACTAAATATTATTTACTTTACCAAACAAAACAGTGAGAATCAAGAAGGTAATTATGAGGAATTCATGTTTAGTTTTGTTGTTGTAAATTTTATGTATGTATTATATGCTTTAAAGTGTTAGCTATCATGAAATCAGTAACACTTTACAATAAGGTTTCATTAGTTAGCTAAATTTGTTAACTATGAACTGCACTTCTACAGCATTTATTAATCTTAGTTAATATTAATTTCAGCATTTACTAAAACATTATTTAAATCAAAAGTTGAATTTGTTAACATTAGTTAATGCACTGACTGTGACATAACATTAACAAACAATTAACAGTTGTATTATTATTAACAAATATAGTGACAAATGTGTTGCTCATGGTTAGTTCATGTTAGTTAATACATGAATAATAAACAAATGAACCTTATTGTAAAGTATTACTATGAAATCAATTTGGAGTTAGACATGGACTTAAGATTTCATTTCAATGTATTTCCCCAAGCTAATAACACTTGCCTTGGATAAAAATGATAGACATAGTCAGACTCAGAATGCGGCTGAAATCGAGTTATACTTTTATTTTAGTTAAGCATAACTCGCATGCTGCCGCAACTTTTACAGTAGCATGATAGGATAAATTTTACTTTTCCGTATTAGCTTAATGTTACATGTTGGCTGCTTGTGTAGTTTGAAGACTCGCGGCGAACTGCTGCGTACGAGGCGCTGCAAAGGAAACTCCGCCTACCACTTCACCTCCTTCAAATGCTTCCGCCAAAAAATTATTTGCATTATTATTGTTAGTGGCAATAGTGTATAAGTAATTTTTGTATCATGTTGTTAGCTTAGCAACATGCTAACATCAAACTTATTAGAGACAACAGTGTCACGTCTCCAACATGCTTCACATAAGGAGCAATGCTGTCTGTATTGTACCCAGTTTCTGCAAGTAGAGATCTTCAAATCAGTCACTTATGAAGTTTTCATGTATTACACAGCAAGGCAACTCACTAGATGTTGGAACAGAGCCATATTTAGCTCTGCACTGCATTCACAAGGGAAATGGCAATAACTGAAATTCATGTAGCATGCCAGTCCTATGGGATACACTGTAGTTCCTTTGGTTACAAAGTCATTTTAAGACCATTATAAGCTGTAAGTTGCTGACATCCCACTTGGCACCTCCATACTGGCAGCCTGGATCTTGCCTACTGCTTCAAAAATGAGTGACTATCACTGCAGTCTTTCATGTGAAAGCTACACATTAATGCAAGTAACCCAATCAGCTCTAGGTGCTAATGTGCCTCCAGCTGCTCCTCTTTTGGCATAATGGATTGGATTTGGGAAAATGATCCAATAGTATTTTGGTAATTTGTCAATTAGCAGACCCTGTTTGCAAAAATTACAGAGACGGTCCCTCTGGAGAAGCCTGGGGTTAAGTGTCCAACTCAAGGACACAGTGATGATATGGTTTCTTGGTATCTCAGTTCCGGTTCATGGGTTCAAACCAAAGAGGTCTATAATGCCCATAGAAATCTATCCATTAGTGTTCCCATTAATTTCAAAAGCAATTGCTCGCCAGAGGAAGTACACATCTTGCATGTTACTGGGTACTCAGGTCTGCTGCCAGATTGTTCTGTGCAATAAATGCCATGTGGCTAATTACTCTCTGGAAAATATAACATCACTGATTGGCTGATACATCACGAAAATGCACACAGTCTCAAACCTTCACTAACGACTGTCCCGAGCTTTGACATTAGGTGAGAAGACAGGGAAAAATAGAAGTCTGATTAATTTAAGAAAGTATACTCTATATGGTGATTACAGTAGTTACATTACATGATAGTTCAGGTGAATGACTCAAATTGTCTCTTGAACTGAAACAAATGTTTGAAACTGTCTATACTGCACACATCAAAGTAAACATTATAAACTGGTGCATGACGCATGATGCATGATGATGCATCGCAATGCCCTGTTCACTTCATGACCTGTTTAATCTTTGAATTTTGGCTTGATTCTCGGTGTTGGCTGTATACCTGCAGGCATCAGTTATGCCATTTTGCCTCCAGACAGATCTGAATGTTTATGTTTGTGATGCTTTTTAACATCAACATTAAGAAATGTAGCCCACACAGTAATTAAATCTAACACCAGGCCCTCAGGTGAACATAATTAAAGGCAATTCAGTCAAGCATGACAGCGTGTTCGCCAGGGGAGGTTTTATTCAAAGGCCACAAAAACAACAGCTCAAAACAAGAGAGGGAAAAAACGGAAATCTGTATTATAATAAAGTTAATGTACCACTTCAGTCCTTCTGAATAATGACTGTAAATAAAACAATATATCAAACTTTGATGCAATTCAACCCAGTTCTCAACCGTACAATATATTATTAACAGTCAAAGGGCCTGTTTAAACCTGGTCACTTCATGCGTTTTCTCTGATCGGATAGCTGGTGTAAGACAACGTGTAAATGCCCTCTGAAATGCTTTCGAGACGGATTTAAATACGATCACACAAACCACTTCAGGAGGTGGTTTAAGACGCATTCCAGATGAAACTGGACAAGTGTAAATGCATCTGGTCGTTCAAACCACATATGTAAATTTTACTCCTCCTAAAATGTTACAAAAAACTGTCGCAAATGAAACTAAAAAGTAAGTCGCAAAAGGTCAACACACAATCATCTTCATTAAAAGTAATGAGAATTTGGGGCTGTTTACATGACACAGTTTTCAACTAAAAACGGAAGACTTTTTATGCGTTTTGGCCATTCATTTACACAACAACAGCGTTTTGGCTGCCTAAAAATGCAAACTTTTTGAAAACAGTCTCAGTGTAAACAACAAAAACGCAAATCTGTGAAACCAATGATGTCATGCACATGCGTATTATGTGTTCCATCTAATGGCCTGGCAGCAGAATACACCGTTTTTAGTCATTTTCGTGGATCCGTCTGAATGGAGATCGTTTTGACAGTGGTGTCCTCTGTACGCGGAAATCACAAAGGATAAACTTCTCCGTTTTAAGCATATCGTTGTCGTGTAAACGTACCCTGAGTCACGGGTCAGGGTGTGTCACTGGTTCTTCTCTGTTGTTTGTTATGGTCCTGTCATTTTCTGTAGCCCGTGATTTGGGCAATCAGTGTTGATCTCCCACACCTGTCACTTGTTCCCTTTACCCTATATATTCCCAGCTGTGTCTACACTAACCTTGTTGTCAGTTGGTCACTATTCATGTCGTGTGAATGTTTCATGTTCTGTGCTCTCATGTGTGTTCGCTTCTGTTACTTACCTGCTTGTGATTGTGCTCAGGAACCGAAGACGAGGAGTTTGTAGCAAAACTGTTCTCACTTACTGGACTTGGGCTCGTCATTCCAACACATTCTCATCCTAGGGCTTCTGCAACGCATTCTCATCCTAGGGCGTCATATACTGACGCTTTTGACATTTCGTCTACATCGAACGCACATGGCACCCTTTAGCGTCAATATGAGACGCACAGAGCTTTGTTCGGTTATGGGTAGGTTTAGGTCTGGGGTAGGGTTAGGGTTAGACCGCTAGAAGGCGCCTTCTGGCCCATTTCTATCTGCGTCTCATATTGACGCTAAAGGGTGCCATGTGCGTTCGATGTAGACGACATGTCAAAAGCGTCAGTATATGACGCCTTGGGATGAGAACGTGCTGGTCATTCAGTTGGTCATCCTGTGATCGTTTCCTCTCTGTGGTCTCCTCTACTTGTGTTTGCTGATGTGTGTGTGGAGCACACCGGAGCCACCACACAGAGGGTCAACTGACAGACTTAGGCTATGTTCACACAGTCAATCCAAATCTGATTATTTGTGTATCCGATTGGAATCTGATATAAAATTGACTTGTCCACACTGTATTGCAACTGTTCAGATCCGATTTGTGTGTCCATGCCTTTCTTTTGTTTTCCAGAATATCTGCATTGGTTTTATGGTAATGGCATTGCGTTGGTAGGTACAGTATGCGCAAAAAACAACTACAACCGCAACATGGAGGGATTTCCAATACCAATGTTGTCTTATTTACAATGACAATGTGTAACCACTGCTCTGGTCTACTGCGTTTTCTGAGGCAGCAGCAGAAACATAGGAGGCTGGGTATGAGTGGCTTCATTCTGTGCTGTCATCTCCGCTTGTTTCAAAACATTGCCATTTTCTGCTGGTCCGGCACTTTGCAACAACACAACCTTGTTTCTACAGCAACTTTCCTATAAACAGTTAAAGTTATATTTCAATTATAAAAAATTGATACCTAAATAGGAACATAGTAGTATACACAAAGTGCAAAAATAATATATAAATTGTAAACTATATATAAGTATGATGTTGTTGTATACTCTCACACACGTGTGTGTGAGTTTTATGTCAGACTGCAATAGGTTTGCTGTCAGGATGATTAAATAAATTCTGGCACAGATTTCTTCTGTGCTGATCGGGGATTGTCTGCAAGATTCAGTCTCCTCCAGCTGGAGGGTTGAAACCGCCCTCCTGGATTTGACACTGCACTTCCCAGGCACAAAAACATAGGAGGATAATTGTATTAAAAAGAAGTGCCACTTCTGAAGGGCAGTTCTTGTGTTTTTTCTGTTTGCATCTGCATTGAATTGGCTCTTGACTCCTCTCAAAAGCAGATTTGTTAGGGTCACCTCAGCAAACCTCGCTCAGACTCAGGAGGAGCATTTCCCAACATTTCCAAGTGTTTTTCACTCATGCACATTGTGTTCAGCTCATTTAACTGGAATAGGAGGATAGCATAGCCTGAAAGGAGAGGATTCATGCTCTGCTGAGCAGAGTTTCCTTAAAAGAATATATTAATAGCAACACTTCATTTTCCTTTCTATTTGGGTAGAGGAACGTGCAATAGGAGGTTTAATGTGACATCATACAACTATTTAAACAAATCCAATTGATTTATATTTTTGTACTTTGGTGGCAAATTTCTCAAACATTTGTGCCACTTTTTTGCTCAGCATTTAAGCGCAGAAACCAGCATCTTATTCACTAACCAGCCACAGTCCAGTTTAACCAGGCGCACAATAGCACTACACTGTGAGTATTTCAAGTCATTGTCATTCTCTTCAGTGCAAACACACCTTCTTCTTTGTAAATTAGGCATACCGTGCCTTATTCACAACTTGCTTGCCACAATTAACATAACAGAAAAAGGATAGTCCTTTAAAAGGGTTGTTTGTGCAAATGGCAGCAGTAATTAATCAAATGATGAGAAGGAGAAGAGTGTTAGAACCGTTGAAAACATTAAAAGCATTAAAAAAACATACTTTCAGAAACACTAACAGAAATTCAAGACATTGACAAACTCTAGATTGTCTTGCATGGCTGGTAATTCTCACTCTGGTTGCATGCACCTCCTTTGCGCTTCATAAATGTGTTGGAAATGGTCACGTCTGTTTTTATTAAATGGTGAAATGAAACCCATTATGTTAGTTTAAAGATTGATAATCAAGTGGAGAGTTAAACCGGTTAAGTTAATTAAGCACAATACATAGTGTTTTGGCAGAAGACTAAATATAGGCCATGTGTGTTATTTAAAAAAATATTTGAGTAAAATGAAAAGTAACACTAAGTCCATTTTTTGAGTGTGTGCAGTGAAGTTCAGGGCACTTTTGCTATTTTAAAGAGCTGATTAAGTTATCCAGATGGCTGTGGCAGAGTAATACTGTACAGTCACAGTAAAGTTAAAGTATGTCAGATCATGGTAGGCTGCCATTTCCTTCACAATCAAGTACTCAAAACTGATCCCCAGAAAAGGAAATAGCACTGCATAAAAACAAATTAAATTCAGTTCACATTTATTTGTATAGCGATTTTCACGATACATACAGTATAGTTTCAAAGCAGCTTTACAGAAAATGCATGTCTACATAACAATTTAGAGTGATCTATTACCATAGGATAGAAATATAGAAAATTAAGCATAGGTGCCTGTTGATTCAGAGTTTGCGTCATTTGAAGTCCTCGCAGGAGTTGGTGCCGTCTCTTCACAGTTGTTGAGGCATCTGAAGTCTTCATAAGAGGCTCGATCCAAACTAGAGCTGACATACTCTCTACTTACCTCGGGATGGGCATCCTGAGATAAAACAGAAAAGCAAATGGAAAATAATTAGCGTAGCTGCTGTTCATAACATAAAGCAAAGATAACAGGAGTACAAGGTTATGAGATGCATTTTGTGAGTGGTTGGCTAAAGAGACTCATCTTTAATCTAGATTTAAACTGGAAGAGTGAGTCTGAGCCCCGAACATTATCAGGAAGGCTATTCCAGAGTTTAGGAGCCAAATGCAAAAAACGCTTTCTCTCCTAGTGGGCTTTAGATATCCTAGGTACTACCAGAATCCCAGAGTTTTGTGACCTTAAAGAGTGTGATGGATTGTACAACAAAGAATGTTTTTTTGTGAATTGGGCACTAAAACCGATTGAAAATGTCATCAAAAATGTAAAATTTTGCATAAAAATGTAGCTTATTTTATGTTTAAGACCATAGAGATTTTTTGTTTTGTTTAAAAGTTAAAAATGTATGTATAAGTAAATTATTTTAATCCGTATTTTGCTTTAGGTGTATTTTAAACCAACCCATGCTTTTAAACCAACCCAACCCATCATTTTTTGCCAAATTATATTACATTGTGTCTTGCACGTTTTGCGACAACTTCAATGTCAAATGTCCAGTAGGTGGTGCTAAATGTGTTTTAAGTTTAATCCGAAACAGTTGAACGAGAATCTGGCAAAACTTTATTAAATTGGTTTTTGTATGTATCACGGCACAAACCGAACTACCGAACAAGTTTGCTACATTAGAAAAGCTGTAGGCGTACATATGAAGCTGGTTATGTGATGCAAATATCAATCTACAATCATTTAAAAATCATGCACAGTTAAAAGTGTTTTGAAGTCATAACATAGTATTGTGCTCAGTGTTGTAAAGGAATTACAAGATAATAAGTCTTTATTACTAAAGAATCTGCCTACACTGTAAAAAATGTCTAACCCTCCCAAATCAAAAATTTCAAGTGACCGATAACATCTACATTTTTCAATTGGCCCAAGTGAAATTCTGTAAATTATAAAATTAAATTTACAGATTTTCACTTGGGCCAATTGAAATTTACAGAATTTCACTTGGGCCAATTGAAAAATTTAGATGTTATCGGTCACTTGAAATTTTTGATTTGGGAGGTTTAGAAATTTTTTACAGTGTATGTAATCATAAATTTGTTGGTGTTTTACTGCCACTGGTGGTCATTTTACCTGGAAATTGCAATGAATTGTATGCATGAGTACGTTTTTGGAATTTTGCTAAAATTTAGGTAGAGGCACGTTTTTTGAGCCTATGTTGTTTTAAACAGTATAATTATTCCATGTAGTCTCTCTCAATTAAAAGCTCATAAAAGCTGCAAGTGTAATAGTTCTAAAAGTTATCAAAATGCTCTTTAAAAGGCTTTGAATGGAATACAGCATGTGACACCACAGGAGATGTCAACGTCCTAAATGTGTTTCATATATAAAACTCTTGATGTGCAAACCATTTTCAGAAAAATTACTGTTATGTGAAAAGTGCATTTTGTATTGTGTTTATGCTCAGTTCAATGAAGAAAAAAAATAATAATAATAATTGTGTCCAGGCAATGTGATTTTTATTACTGTATTACATCAATCATTTTTTGGAGAATGAGAATCTGGGGGAGATGTTTCCTAAGGACAAATGTCTCTGTCTGACTGTCAGTTATTATGAAACTAAATAAAGCATCTCCATGTGGTGCCGATTAAAAGCCTTCATCAAAGTATAAACATGGTCACATAATTATTCACATGGATAATTACATGAATATTAAACTGTTATGATAATATGCTTATAATTAGCCAATCCCCAGTCCTCATTTGGCAGCAGAGCTACAGTATTTTGCAGGCTGTTCATAGTGAGAATGAAAGGACTGTGTCCCGCTGTGTGATCAGGTACAAAGATCACTCAGGCAGATCCCACATCTGACAAACACACATCAACATGAATTAGACACTTAATGTTATGGTTTGATGACAGATAATGACAGTTCTATCCTTGCAGCAGGGTTTTTTTGTATGGGTTTTATTTTGTCTTTGAGCAGTTTTTGACATTCTGTCTCTATCTTTTTCTTTCTTTTTTGACTTTTGATGATATTCTGTCTACTGATTATCTAAAAAAAAATTCTGTGTTGATGTGTTCAGTTAAATTATTAGAGTTGTAGAAGTGATAATGCACAGATGGGTCATTAAACACTGATAGCAGCTAACAAGTTAGACTGGTGTTAGAATGTGTGTGTCTGTGAAATTTGCTCTTACACTGCTTATAGCTAAAAGTATGTGAGAGGAACTGCTGCTAGTAACACTAAACATTTTTAAGCGTTTTATTTATTTATTTATTTTTTTTTTTTGTATGTATAGTAGATGCCATTTTGCCTGGAAAAAATACCCAAGTAAAACAATTTTGGGAAAATACACTGAAAACGAGCAGTGAACTTTTTGCTCTGGAGATTAGCGTAACGTATACGGGCAGAGACAGAAGAGAGAATGTAACGAAACAGTGTTTTAGGTCTCCCTGGAATAACATAAAGGAACCGCCTCTTCAAACAGAAAACTAAAAGAGGACATAGAAACTGATTTTGAGCGCCAAAATTGTACGTTCCGGGGGTGTGTGAATCAACCAGTGAGGAAAAAAAAAATCAATGTGGCAACAACTTCAAAGTAGCCCAATTCTGCTGGATTTTTGGCTTTCTGAAAAGAGTCCTTAAAGTCCTTAAAATGTATGGTCCCACTTTATATTAAGTGGCTTTAAGTACTATGTACTTACATGTACTTACATTGAAATTAATCATTTGATACAATGTACTTATTGTGTAACTACATGTTTTTACATTGTACTTACATTTTAAAAATTCCTGCATGTAATTACAGCTGTAATTAATTTATGTAATTACATTTGTAATTACACAGTTGACCCTTCCCTTACACCTTAAACCTACCCAATCCACCACACCTGTCCCCAACCTTACCCGTATCACACCTCAATAGCAGCAAAAGTGTTTTACAATACAACATGAACACAATAAGTACATTGTACTTATTTTTTTATGTAAGTACATAGTACTTAACGCCACTTAATATAAAGTGGGACCAAATGTATTAATGGATTTTTAGAGGAGGGGGGGGGGGGGGGGGTTCAAATGTAAATTCATGTTGTTACACTTAATGTGGGTTTTTCAGGTTAAATAAAAATTACTTTTATTCATTTAGCATACTTGCACTATTGCCATGGATATTGTGTTTTTGTCTTAGTTTAATTTGTTTCTATTCAGTTTCCTTATTGTTCTAGTTCCTGCCAGTCTTTAGTTACTATGATTTACTTAGTTGATTGTGTCATTCTTTTCAGGTGTGCTTCGTTAATTACCTTGTTCACTCTGTGTATTTAAGTTCCCCTTGTTTAAGTTCAGTTTGTCCAGTCTCGTCAGTATATACGCGGATGGTATTCTTGTGTTTGGATAGCCTAAGTTTTATATTAAAGCCTTGTGAACCTTCATCATTATCTCTGTGCCTTTATCTACCTTGACTGGTGGCAAGAAATGCTCAATGTAATTATTTATTAAGATGATTATGTTTCTCAAGGTTTATTTATTCTAAAATAATAACTATAAGAATGCAGTAACACATTTCATATTTCACATATATTTAACTCATGTTCATCTTTTATTTTGAATAGTTGTATGTCAAATCCTTCAATATCTATATTCTCCAACAGTTTTCATTTTGGCTGCCAACTTTTTAAAATACATCACTTACCAGTGATAAAATACTTCCAAAACAACAGGGAAAGACTTATACAGAAATGAAAAGATGATAAAGTTATATAAAGGTTTATATTCATAATCATAATGTATGAAAAAAACAAAAACAGTTGTAAGGTCTTACTTAACACTGAGTGAGCTATTGTTGCACATAAAATATAAATGTTCAAAACAGTGCAAAGAATACAAAACCTTTAGAAAACTCATATGAGAGTTCAGCATCACACACCCGAGATGGGTTAAAAAGAGAGAGAGATCTCTCTCCAAAATCTCCAAAATGGTGCCAGTTTTAGTGTTTTGTGATAAATAAATGAGAATCACTAATAGAGAATCACTAATTATCAAACAGTTAACCTCACATAATTATTGCACTGTAATTCTATTTGATTGAATGTTACAATTAAAACGTAAATTCACAGTGTTCCAAAAGAGGGTCATCATTTGTACTGCAACATTCAGACACGTACACATATAGACCCCAAGTGGTGCTCAAGCACCTGCCCTTTTGGCCTCTGACTAAAAGAGCCCTGTTTTTAGTTTGTGTTTAAATTGGGCCCAGTGGCATCAATTCTAAATTCTCAATCAATTCTCAGCGTGTGCCCGACAACCAATTCTTAATAATTCTGCGAGACCACACAACCTTTTCCCACTCTCCAATATGCCTTGTCAGAGCCACCACAGCGCTCTGCAAAGCAGATGAGCAGCATCCACTTCTTCCGGACCTGCCTTCATTGGTGACAGCAAGGTAACTCACCATTTTTGAACGAATCGGGTAAGTCAATGATTCAATGACCCATTCATAATGTCAGCGGACACTTGCTTCTTTTACGAATGAATCAGCCGGTTTTAACAAATCGATTGAATGTATGATTCTACAGTATGATTCACTTATTATGACTTTCCGCCACCTTCTGGCGGTTTTAGTTTTATATATAATAGTATCATTTAATTTTGCCCAACATTTCATATTTCTATATTCAAAATGTTATATTTAGAATATTAATCTCATAACATAATTCAGGCAATTGTATTTGCAGTGTAAATGGATTTTGATAAATGGTAAGATAGATTTTGTTGATACTGATTTCATTTAATTGCTATAGCAGGTGTCTGGTTTGGGGACCACACGATTAACCTCTCCTTAGATTCCCTCTCCACGATTTCCCTCTCTCTGCTTTTTGCGGATGATGTTGTCATGTTGGCCTCATCAGACCAGGACCTTCAGCGTGCACTGGGACAGTTTGCAGCCGAGTGTGAAGCGGCTGGGATGAGAATCAGCACCTCCAAATCTGGATTGTGGCGGAAACCAACAGCGGCTTGGGGCAAAAATGTCACAAAAATTAAGATATATATTGAGTTAATTTATATTCTTTTTTACCTCAACTTAGACTTCTGTTCCTGTTTGATCTCTTCATCCATTCTCAGCAATAAAGCTCTGTGTTGAGTCCATGCTCCATGTCTGTCTCTTCGTCCAGTGACAGGCATTACATTCAAATTAGCTCTCATTGCATCTAAGATTTACTTTTTTTTTTTACTTTTTTTCGGTTTAGCAGACAAATGCAATGGCCAATCAGAGATGAATAGATTAGGTGCCGGTGATAAAGTAATCCACTGAAAACGTTTTGTACAATGTGCAAAACATTGTTGCAGAATTAGTTGCAGAACTAATTGGCAGAGTTCTGCAAATTCTCTCATCATAAACAAAGTGAAGATACAATACAGTAAGAGACTCATTTTGCAGTGTAGACAACCTCATTGATTATAACGGGGGTTTTTGTGAGAACCCTGAACTTTTTGGTCGCTTCAATTATGGGAAAAAATTTAGCCATTTTAAAAGTACATGAATGTCATAACATTATGCAATTGTGTTAATACATATTTGCCACCTTTGAGCAGTATTAAACATTCTGTGTAAGAGTAAATAAACATGCCATGTGAGATGCAGCTTATGTTCCACCTAGGCTGTGTAAATATGGCTTTTGTTAATGTTGATCAAATTTCATTGGTAACTGACTACAGTACTCTGGCTGAATTATTTGATTAATTATTTTTATTTTTATTTATTTGTTTGGTATAGAAATTAAAAAAGCCCTTACAAAGGTAAAAAAAAAAAAAAAAAAAAAAAAGTCCCAGGAAATCACCAGGCAGCAAATATTGCCCCTAATTGGAAAAGTTAATTTCTGATCAACACCAGCATAGGGATAACATGCAAACTCCACACAGTGTCTCCTGGCTCAGCTGGGACTCTAACCAGGGACCTTCTTGCTGTGAGGCGACAGTGCTACCCATTGCTTACTGGGCAAAACACTACAGGACAAAGAGAACCTTACTGGAGTGCACTGAGCTCAGGTGGTGATCCAGGAGTAAAGAACTACTGTATCATCTCACACATGCAATGACAGCAGCACTTTTCCTATTTATTTATTATTGTGTGCATGGCTGCAGGCCATAGTGCTTTAACTGACACATTCCTCCCATTAAGTCACATTGTATCCCTCGCACACATTCATCTCTGCTTTGGAGATGGAAGAATAGACAGATAGGGAAAGTCTTCTAAATCTTTTCCATAGCAGAGTCAGGTCTGACAGCTTCGCTCTCTCACCGAAATGATTTCCCATTATAGGATTTATTTTTATTTTTTATGCTGGTAGAGTTGAGTTCATTCCCACTGCTGGCAGAGGTAGAGCATGGCTGGCATCCCTCCGGCCTCCAGATGGCAACACACACATGCCAGATACCCCCGTTCCCTGACACGCAGGAACAGGGGCTGGCATCCTGTAGCTGCCCTGTGCCAGGTATGCCATGCTCTCTCTTTCTGTCTGTTTTTCACGTTGCCATGGTAATCATGGCAGGATTGGAAGGGTTGAAGCGCAGCCTGAAGTTTGATGCCCGATGCATTGAGTTGTTCTGATGGAGGACAGATCATTTGCATATGCTGTTCATCTTGCTGGAGTCTTCTGCCAGAACTTAATATATGCAGGAGAGCTGGATCAGACAGACGCACAGGGCCATGTCAACATTCATTTAGCCCCGGTGTTAAAAGACAATGTGGAATCAGAACAGACTCGATTTAGTCTTTTAAAGGCCAGTTCTGGGTTCAGTATGTGGAGGTCTATCAAGAGGCATCAGTGACATGCCATTGATTGCCACATAAAATAATTTGCACCTGTCTCTCAGTTTGTAAAAAAACAAACACAAATCTTGTTTACAAAAATCAAATAACAATGGAAGTCTTTTGGGTAGGTTTCTGGAAAAGGATAGGGTTGCACCAGCCATTCGTAAAATCTTAAATTAGAAAGTAAAGTTGAAACTAGGGGCTTAGTAACTACTAGCTAGTTTGTAACTAATTCTGTACTTAATTTAGTTGTACCAACGTAGCTAGTAGGTTGTAGGGGTGTAAATCAGACAGTTCATCACGATACGATATGATATAGATTCTCAGCAATACGATATTTGCGATACCTCAAAAAATTATGCGGTACGATTTCGTTTCGATTCAGGGCTATATCGATTGATTTATCGATATTTAGATAGTATGTGCCAAGTTTACACAACCAGTTACATTTGTATTAACTCACAAATGCAATCAAAATATATACCATGAACGTTTAATTAAACTATTTGAAAATTGCACACCCTCACCCAATTGGGTCATTTACAATGGAAGAGTTCATTTGCAAAAACAGATAACTCCGTTCTTGTTCATTTTCATAAATCTTGTTTTTTTATATATATATATATTTTTTTTATTGTGCATTCCAAGTAATATCAATCAAACTGCAGCTGGGTTGTTTTTATTAAAATAACTCAAAAAATACAGGTAACATACAAAATTAAAGTTCATTGAAAGTATGTTTTTTATATATTAAAAGTGAGTTTTTTTAGCAAAAGCAGATAACTCCAGCAATAGTTTTTTTTTTTTGTTGTTGTTGTTGTTGTTGTTTGGCAAAAGCAGATAACTCCACATGTCATGTTTCAGAGTTAAATGAAACCAAGTAAAAATAATACATAATAAAACACTCGGTTAATCTGTGTAGGTTCTGTGAAAAAGTTTTAGCTTTTATTTTCCTTTTATGTCCCGAAGAAGATATCACTCGTTCATCAAGTTCATTGAAATTATTTATCCTTGATCACTTTTAGTCAGCTTTGACGAAACTCCTCTCAGCTAGCGTGTCTTTCCGAAGTGACTAGCAGCCTTTTCACCTGACCTGAATACTGCACGCTGATTCGCTAAAACGGACCCATCGGGTTGTGTTCACAAACAACAAGGGTGCTTGTCGGTTTCTGCTGTAAAACAAACTCGCGATGCCTTGACAGTCGACAATACTGGCTTTTGTGACAAAACGTGTTTAGGGTTCAGTCAATCTTGCCAGGGGTCTATTTCAGCTGAGAAAATTACTATTATAAAGACACACCGCCAGACAGTATGGTGAGTAAACGAAAATGCGCGCTTTGGCGGAAATGCGTAGTAGATGGACATTAAGTTACGTGAGGACGTGGAGAGTGTCAAAATAAAGGTCTGTTTATTGATATTTTACATGTGGCATCGATGCATCGAACCAGATCGATGTATTGTTACACCCCTAGTAGGTTGTTGTAAGCTCTCTGTAAAATAATACAGTCGCTTAATATGATGTTACTTTCAATGATCCAAAAGCAGCCTACAAATTCATGAGCAGAAGTTGTGTTGAAACACAGAATTTCAGTTTATCCCGATAAGGTTGATTTTTAATTATTTAGCCTCGTGTAACTTATGATAAAAATAAGTTTCCACTGAAATATGATACTTAATCAAATTTTGCAAAAACCTCAAAAGTTTACAAAGGTTTCAGTCATTATAAGGAAGTTTCAAAGCTTTTCACTTTAGAATACTGTTCCAAATAAAAAGCAATTCCTTCTGAAGGATTTGGTAATACTTGAGTCACTACTAGTGGGTTACCATGATCTTCACTTTAGAATTAATTATAAATTATGCATTATTCACATTAACTATTAACCTATATATAGTAGTTCTTGGTAGTCATCTTTGGGGTATGAAAAAAATAGCAGTTATTGATTAGCTAATAGTGAACTACCTCATTCAACTGAGCACTATTACTTTCTTGTTAGCTAATAGGAGGTACTAGAATGTTAAAATCGGGTTACTCATTTGTTCGTGTCACATATCCACCTAGTCACCATCCTCTGCGCTTCATTTCCCATCACTCTCCTTGGTTCCCAGCTGCACGTAATTTCCAATCACACACACACCTGCACGTCATCATCACCCTCATCACTGCCACTACAAAGGCACACTCCTCACCACAGTTCATTGTCCAACCTCGTTTGTTGTATGTTGACTCTTACCCTTTGTCTCCAGCGATCTCCACCAACCTTTGGACTCTCCCTTACCTGCTCACCTCATCACTGGACCTTTATTCAATAAATATCATTATTCACCATCATTCTTCCTCCTCGTGTCTCCATACTGTAACAGTTCCTGTGTGGTTATTCATTAATGACGGAACAAACTTCTAAAGTGTTACCACATGAGACTAATGTGATAAAAAATAGCTTGCTAATCTTTTCTGTGCAAAGTTAAATTCAATCTTTCAACCCCATTTAAAGCAATTTTTCTTATCAAAATTTATCAACTTTCCTCTTCTGAAACTCAAAGACTGTTTCTCGCCTGCTGACTTAACCAAGGTTGTGTGGGCAGGGGAAAATATTAACCAATAATGTCACAGCCTTTTATTCATGATCCAATGGAATCACAAACGATAAAATCAAGTCCAGCTCTATATAATTTTGTGTTGAATATATAGTCATTCCAAAATATGTAAAATTGTGAATTTAAATATATGTTGGAGCTTTAAGCATATTACTAAGATAAACAATTATTTCATATTGTAATAGTTGTATTTAGTAATGTTGTTTGCTATTGATTAGACTTGTCGGTAACACTTTATTTTACGGTGCCCTTGATACAGAGTAATTACTTAATTAGGTACTTAGTAATAGATGTTGTAATAACATGTAACAAAATGTACTTAACATGTAACTAAGTTATGGAACAGCCTGTACTTACAGATTGTAATTACACACATGTAATAGGCAGCTACTGTTACACATGTGTAACAAGCCGAGTTGGATAAGGTTTATATGAAGTACACTTAAGTACATTCTTGATACACTTTATTTTACGTAGCTTATACCTGTGTAATATTATGTAATTACAATGTAATTAGGAAACTACTGCATGCATTTAAGCTGTGAACTAGTGAGTTAAATCAAACTAAGGCAGAGATGGATAAGGTATGTATACACAAAGTACACTTAAGTACATTCTTGATACACTTTATTTTACGTAGCTTATACCTGTGTAATATTATGTAATTGCAATGTAATTAGGAAGCTAATGCATGATTTTAATGCTATGAACTAGTGGGTTAATTCAGATGGGTAACATATGTAGATACACAGGAAGTGCACTTAAGTACAATCTTGATACACTTTATTTTATGTTACATACAAGTAATGCTACAGAACATACACATTTAACATGTGTAACTGCAGACCTTAGTAGCCTAACATATTTAAGTACTTGTTGTTACATTGTGTTATACTAAGTACTTTCTTACATAATTACAGTGTACAAGTCCGTAACACGTATGTAACAGACTCGGCTTGTTACACATGTGTAACAGTAGCTGCCTATTACATGTGTGTAATTACAATCTGTAAGTACAGGCTGTTACATAACTTAGTTACATGTTAAGTACATTTTGTTACATGTTATTACAACGTCTATTACTAAGTACCTAATTAAGTAATTACTCTGTATCAAGGGCACCGTAAAATAAAGTGTTAATTGTCAAACTAAGTATTACATTTCAAGACGCAACTCATTTTGTCTGTGCTATGACATGAGAATATCATAGAGACTTGGGGGTAGGGTAGCAACCACCCAAAACACCCTAATGGATAAACCCCAAATAGATTTTTTTTCAGCAGGGTTTAGCAAGAACATGAACTACAGTGGTGTTAGGATGTTTACAGGATGATGTTCTTTTTAATATTACAATAAAAATTCTGCATGCTTTCTTTAGGTCTTTATCACTTTATAAAAAAAAAAAAAAAAATACAAATGTTTACTTTCATGAGCCGTCACTTATTTATAAGCTTGCAGCGAGAATCTCTTAAGTGAGAATGAGATGTTTAAAACTTACAGGATTCCATACGTGGTCCACCTCAATATTAAGAACACATCCGAGTACTTCCATGCGTCCTCTGTACTTGCGTTCTTGAGTATTAACTTAGACATTTAATGATAATGTTGAACGAGAACCATAGACTGTAAAAAAATATAGACGTAGTCTCCGTGACGTCACCCGTAGTTTACTGTCTCTAGTGGCCAGTCGATGAATAGCAGTTAAGTCACTTCCATTTTGGATTCAAGAGAGAGACCGGAAGGCTGTCGCTTGACGAGAACACAAGGACGCATGATCGCTTAAGAAAGCTGTGTCTAGATGCCGTGTAACAGAGGCCAGCTAGTGAGAGCTGTGCAGGTAAATCTCACTCCCCTGATATCAAGAGGCGCGTAATGACTGAAACTATACAGACTGTGGTCTCTAGCGTCCTTGTTAGCGCGCCTGCCTCCCATGCCTCCCATGCTGGTTCGAGTCTCACTCAGAGTGGGGCGAGTAGGACTAGAGGGGTTACACATGACTATGCTGGTTTATGTTTTTTTTTTTTTTTTACACGGAAGGCATAATATATATGTAGGAAAACAACTTACAAAAAATATTTACCAATATAATTTATGTCAGTGCTACTACTGCAAAAATCACAAAATTAAACACACTCACAAACACAATCAGTCACAAATACAAACACACTTTCAGCGGGCATGAAACAGTCTAATCACAGCCTATTCTTGTGATCTTAGCATGAGTCACAGTCACGAATTATAGAACTACTCAGCCTCTCAGAATGGAGTGAATGAGAGAGGGTGGAAGAGAAAGAGTGCTGCTGAGGTAACCCAGCTACCAAGCCAGGCATCCCTGATCCTGAAGCTTTTAAAGCTGAATATGTGAATAATGCATGCAGTGTAGACCCAATGCATGCTGACTGGCCTCATTCCCGCTTTTCTCTTTTATAATGGACGCTGCGGGGCAAACTGACCTCCTTCACATCAAAACTACATGAAAGTCTGCTTATACGTTCACTGCTCGGGA
This sequence comes from Squalius cephalus, assembly GCF_949319135.1. Lineage (NCBI taxonomy): Eukaryota > Metazoa > Chordata > Actinopteri > Cypriniformes > Leuciscidae > Squalius > Squalius cephalus. Next base: position 39,292,350 of record NC_137127.1, on the reverse strand, counting down.
TTTAATCTACTATTTCCATTAACTACTATTTGAATATCTTCTATTGAAAATATTTGAAAGAAATTTAAGCGGTAATTGAGATCAAATGATGGTTGCGCTCCAATTCCTTGAAAATGGGGCCCAAGCCCCGCCTCAAAAAGTTATATACTAATCCTAACTTAGCAACTGTTACTGTCTGGTATATTATTAGACAATTTTGCTATTTTCTTTTGTAAATCTATTGACATTCTGTGTGTTCATTCATATACAGTAGTTTAAACAGAATTATTTATCATTATTCAAAACACAATGTTGTCAACTTGGGGCATAACGTATCCTAAGAGGATACATGCATTATTTTGTTTTCCTTTTCCAAACCATAAAATAAATGTTGAGAGTTACAAGTTTAAGTATGTGTTGCCTTTAATTCCCTAATTAACACGTAGAACATTAGAAAAGACACCCACATTTGCTTCAAGGTAAATTTGCGTTAATAGTTTAGCATTCATTTATTCACATATTGATTTAATGTAGGTGTTAGCAGAGGTGTTATTAACATAAATTAATTTAACCAAATTTACAGTACCATAGTGAGTGTTGCAGAAGTGTTAGGAATGGTTCTGTTACGTTATACTATTTTGATCTGCTCTAAAAGCTGTGATTAAATAGGGCTTAACTCTGTTCATTTGACTGTGATTAAATATTTGCACGTCTTCCACACAAGGTCCATAGAACTTGTTAATTATGAAAGACAGATCAGGTTTATTTTAATAACACATATCATTCAGTTAAAAATATCTATTATTGATTAATTTACTAGCTCACTGACTCCCAAATGCCAGCTTAACCAAAAGCAATATTATAAATTAATCAGGAAAGCTCATGTGACATTTGTTGAGTAAAACAGCATATCCAGTAAGAAAATATCCCTTTAAAAAGTGTAAAAAAAATACACTTTAGCATAGGCTACACTTGAAAAAAAAAAAATGGCTTATTACAGAAAGACACTTAAGTGCAAACTGAATGTAATGTTAATGTAATGTTACCCTTAATTGCACGTTATTTATTTACAATTGAATTAAAATGTATTACATACATTTATACTAAATGCAACCTGATCTCACGGGAAAACGTACAAATTCTATGAGGTGGATAATTCGTACGAATTCATACGACCTCACTCGTACGAATTAGTACGATTTTTGCAAAATCGTACATATTTTACGAATTGCCCAATTCGTATGAATTCATACGAATGACCTACCCCTGACCCCGCCCCTAAACCTACCCATCACGTGGGTTTAGACAAATCGTACAAATTCGTACGAATTAGCCAACTTTTTATCATTCGTACGAATTCGTACGAATTGGTCGTGAGATAGTGTTGACTAAATGCAATTAGTCGAGTTTAAGATTTTAGACCCACTATTGTGGCCCTGAATTAACAATTTTTTCCCAAGACTTACTAATACATCAGTGTCACGTAGTGGTTGCAGCAAGGATTAGTTGAGGCAGGATCTAGATGCAGCAGTCAAATTTGATTAACAATAAATCAAAATAACAAACACTCAGGATAATAGGAGAATGTAAACCGCAGGAAAGAAACAACAGACTAAATGTGTGAATTTACAAGGGTTAGGTGCACACAATAGTTTGCTAAAGTAACTAACAGGCACACATGAAACTAGTCCAACTAAGAAAGACAGGAAATAAATAAAGGAACTTGGAACACAAAACTAAACCAAAACAGCACAAACCTGACACTCGTGTTTTACTATTTTCATTCCCTCGTTTTAAGTAAATTGTGCTCGCAGAAACGATTCAAATTTAAAAATAATATAATTCTTAATTCATGGCCACGATTTATTAAACAAGGGAAAAAATTCTTAACCCATGGCCACAATTTTTTACATTTTTTTATTTTTTGAAAAAATGTCATTGCCATGTCATGTCATTGCCTTTTTATATTCTTCATAATATGCCTCAGAACTTTAATCAAAATAAATTTCCCTCCCTCTTGCAATGACATCTCATTACTGATGTGTTCACTGGCGCAAGGGCGGGACAACCTGTCACTCACATGAGATCACAGCAACAGCAAACAAGAATGATCCAATTAATTCCCCATGGACAAAATACTCATAATTTAGTATCTGTCTTCTGGCTTCAGACCTTTTATGCTTCTTCAGCCATTAAAGTACTGATTCTCTCATTGTCTCCTCTGTTAAAGCACGATAATACACACACCATACATAATTAAAAGACTTTTCTTAGAAAACTTTTGTAAGTACAGTCTTCATCTCATGTGAGTGAAATATATTTTAATGGAATACAGCCCATTGTCTCAACAGCTCTCAAAGCATTCAGCAGTAGACACTAAATCTATAGTATTTTCTGTCACTCTTGATATATATTATTTCCAATTTTATTTGTCTCTTTAGTCAAGTTAATGGGAATTTTTATTCTCAATGATTTTTAATAAATTGTTTTTTCATCTTTTGTGTAGTGGATTTTTGCTGAGTTGAGCCCAGTTAATGATGGGAGACGTTAGCCAGGCCGAGTTCATTATTCTTTACTTTGGAACTGCAGTTCAGATAATGCTGTGTTGCCTTTTTATAATTCTGTCATCTGCCTACAATGCCTGTTTACTCTTACAGTAGTATATTAAGTAGGGGTCTAACAATATATCGTGTCACAATATTGCAAAACAAACATGCATCTATTTGTATCGTGGATAGTGACAGTATGTATTGTGTATAGTTCAGCTAAAATTTAAATTTCTGTGTGAGAAAAAATTCAAGTTTGCAGAGTTTTAGTGTCAGTACTACATTTAACTTCTATATATAATGTTGAATATAATGTATAATAATGGGGGAATATATGTGGTTCTTGATAATGCCAAATGTCTTGTTACCAGTAAAAAGTGGCCTACATTATTTTAAATATATCCAGCCAGTGACAGTGCAAGCATATTTGTGTAAAATAATTCTGTATTTTCAGCTTCAGAATCATGAATATTTGTATTATGGTGTCACCGTTGTCCTGTGCATTGGGTTACCTGCACCAAGTCCAAGCCTATTCAATTCCACTCCCAATGTCAAACCAAATTTAGCATTTTAATCAACCGAACATTTTTTGTTAACCTTTTAAAATTTGTCTTGGAGTATCGCAATAATATCGTATTGTGATTTCAGTATCGTGATATGTATCGAATTGTGACATGAGGGTATCATTACACCCCTAATACATAGGTATTCAATATGCAAACATTTTTATATATTAAAATTGCATTGTGTATTAAAAAGGCTATATTTAAGAATTTTCATTTATTAATCACGTTTTTATTGTCAGTGTGTAAACAGCTTGTAACACAACTTATAAAGAGACCTTCCCCGACATCCTAGGTTGTCAATGAAAGCCTGTTGACTGATTTTTATGTGACAGACTTGGGACGTTTTTGCGGGGAAAATTAAAAGGAAGTGACATTTAGGTGCACTCTCAAGAGCCCTTCTTTTGTTCTGTGACACATAAAACGAATGCTTAATACAAGGTATAGGATAATGCCGAAAGAGCCATAATGTCAATGTGTCATGCAAAGAAAAGGGATGCATTCAAACTATATTCTCACATAGCCAGATCTATATAGTCTATAGAGAGTATGCACATGACATCACAGTTAGCGGGAGTCACAAGACAAGGATATTTGCAGGTCGGAGTAATGGGTTTGCTGAAAGGGGGCGTTCCAAAAGGTGAATAATCGCTACAACAGAGACTAACCCTAACCCTACCCCACACCATGGTCATTGAACCAGGTTTTGGTTCTTTTGGCAGTGTGGGCTGGTGCAAATCCTGCTGGAAAATGAAGGAAGCATGAAGTGCTCTGAACATGTCCTGGTAGACGGCTGTGTTGACTCTGGATTTAATAAAGCACAGTGGACCAAAGTCCTCTTTTCTGATGAGAGCAAATGTTGCATCTCATTTGGAAACCAAGGTCCCAGAGTCTGGAGGAAGAATCTGTGTTGGTTTGAGGAGCCATGTCATCGGCTGGTGTTGGTCCACTGTGCTGTCCAACTCAACGCAGCCGTCTACCAGAACATTTTCAGAGCACTTCATGCTTCCTTCAGCAGACAAGCTTTATGGAGATGCTGACTTCATTTTCCAGCAGGATTTGCACCTGCCCACACTGCCAAAAGAACCAAAACCTGGTTCAATGACCATGGTATCACACTGTAATTACTGTGTGATTTCATGTAATATTCAAATTTTTTGAAATCCTGTTTTCGTGGGTTTTATGAGCTGGAAGCCCAAATTATGTACAAGTAAACAACTAAATACTTGAAATCGTTTAAGTTGTGGGCCCTGAATCTATAATCTATGGAAGTTTAACGTTTTGAATGGAATTATGGAAATAAATAAACTTTTCCATGATATTCTAATTTTTTGGAAAGGGTCTGTAGGCATGATACAACAATTAATATTCAGGTCCGTTGTACTAAATTGCAGAATGTAAACAATGCTATCAATGCTGTAGTTGATTTCCGCACAAGTTTCCAAGCAGAAAATGAGAAATTCAGGCTTTCAGAGAATGGAACGTAGCATTACTAATGAACAAATGTCTTCCTTCACTTTGTCTCTGTCTCTCCTCCCTCTCATTTCCTTTCCTCTCAATCACTTCTCTCTTTTCTCCTCCCATCACCACATTGCAGCACATTTCTCAGTCCATTTCAGAAGCGTCAAAACAATCAGATCACAGACAGGAAAGAGACAGAGCTCGCACTCACTGCTGTTGTACACAGCACTACTACTCATCCTAACATTATAGCAGGACAAACACAAAGACCCCATGAATTCACATGAATAAATGAATAGTTTTCTTCCATGTCATCGCTTTTTTAGTAGATGTTATAGACTGTAGTTACATCAAAGTAATGAACCATTGCTGCATCTGAAATTGCATAGTTATCTGAGTAGCTACTACATTCGATGAAGAACTTATATGTTTGCTTTGTCATGTGACCTACGGTATCATTAGCATTCCTTACCGGCTCCATAGTGTGTGCACTCGAGAGTACTGGCGTATTGAAGTATTAGGTAATCTGGGTACTTTTCACCTACTGTTTTTTGAATACACTGTCAAGAAAAGTCTGTCAAATAGCTCATGGTGCAATATACCATAATATGAATAATATTGATTTTTTTCAACAGGTATTTTACACATATTTTGAAGTATGCATTTTATTGTGCATCAAACGTAAGGTAATTTTCTGCCAGGACATTTTTTCCTTTCACAGATTTTTGTTTTCTTACAGTGTACTACGTATTCAGACACACTGTTGGTATAGGCTACTACTGGCATACTGTTTTTTGCACTCTACATAGTAGGGAAGAAGGCATACAGTATTCAGATGCAGCACATGCTTTGAGTCAACTCCAGATGGTTTTAGGAGGTGGACCATTCTTATTTGAGAGAGCATTTGATTGGACAAAAATCTGTGCAGTAGCCTACAGACAAGTCATCGTTTTGGTCCGTTTTCATAGAAGAGAAAAATGGTACAGTTTGAACGTGCATATCTGCTAAATGTGATTATCTGCCTAAACTGATTTTTATTTGGGTTTAGGGCATTAGCAAATAGATTAGCATCATAGCTAACAGACATGGACTAAAACACATTTAGATTTCACTGGGTCTTCAAAAAAACACACACATTATTTCTTTCTTGGTGCTGTGTATAGTGATAACTGCTGCTGTCAATCAGTAAACACGCAGCAAGCTCATTTCCTGTTTGGCTGTGTGTGTGTGTGTGTGTGTGTGTGTGTGTGTGTGTGTGTGTGTGTGTGTGTGTGTGTGTGTGTGTGTGTGTGTGTGTGTGTGTCTGTGAGTTAAGCTTACAGATAGACAGATAGATATAGATAGATTTCAGCTTCAGTTTTAACAGATACCCAATAATAGTTCCAACAAAAATACAATTCTGTCATTTACTAAAACACAAAAGCATATGTTGTGGCCAGTGCTGCTAAGCTATGAAAATGACACCAAAAAAAAGCACTATAAATTAACCATTAAAACATGACATTTAAAGGGACAGTTCACCCAAAAGTGAAAATTCTGTCATTTATAAATGACAGAATTTTCACTTTTGGGTGAACTGTCCCTTTAAATGTCATGATTACAGAAGAAGAAATTCCATTTTTGGATCAACATGAGGGTAAGTATACTTACCCTCATGGAATTTCTTCTTCTGTTGAACAAAAAAGAATATATTTTGAAGAATGTTGGTAATCAGACAGATGATGGTAGCCATTGACTTTCATAGTGGGAAAATAAATACTATGGAAGTTAGTGGCTACTGTCAACTGTGTCTGCCTACCAACATTCTTCAAAATATCTTATTTTGTGTTCAGCAGAAGAAAGAAACTCATACAGGTTTGGAACAACTTGAGGGTGAGTAAATGATGACAACATTTTCATTTTTGGGTGAACTATCCCTTTAAGTCATCATTAGTGCTGTGTAACTGATTACATGTAATTATGTAATCAGATTCCAAATATCAAGTACTTTTAAAACAGGCCCTACTCATAATGAGACTACAGTTATTTTTCATTGATTACATGATTACATATTATTCTCACAATGGCATTCATTGATTCTCCCTACACACTTTTTTTCATCTTAAATATTCCTTTCTTTAAAAAAGCCTACTGCTTACAGTATATACGTTCAGAAGGTCTGCCAGGTTTGTGGAATTGCACCAAGTGTGCAATTTATGACAAACACAACAATTTATGAAATTAATATCATGTTTTGCTCCAAAATCACTGTATACACGTCAGTCGTTTTTTGAAATAACGTCTTTGGTCCCATGTTGCTTCTTAACACAGAGTGAGACAGAAAGTATATTATTTTATGAAGGTTAGCGTTGCATTACAAATGCACATCATTCTTATGAAAATACACAAGATGACTTGAAGAACACAGACATATTATGCCAATTTTGTGTCAATTAGTCAAAACGTCTCTATGGCCCTGTCTCAAATGGCACCCTAAACACTCGTGGCCTTCCTACGAGTCCGCACTTTCGTGACATAACGCCGCTTTGACCGCTGGGAAGAAGTCTGCAGCGGAGCTCACATCAGTGTGGGCTCGGCGAAAGTGCGCATTGAGGGTGCATATTGACCACAAACCTTCTGAAACCTAAAATGACAGATGGGACTCCCTACGGTCTCATGGACTTAACCCATTTGTGCCCAAATTTTTCTGAATGGTATCAGGCATATGGTAGTGTTAATAGTGTCCTATGTGAAAATATTCTGCATTTGTTTTCCCCAGGTTTTTTTTTTTTTTTTCTTGAAAATTGTATTTGAATTTGCGGCAACTATAGTTGCCGGTGGGCAAATATGTTGTATGCACCCCCTCAATGTCAAATATGAATAGGAGGAGAACATTTGGCATCTATCTCAAAATAACTGCTCTCAACATATCAATCTTTATTCATAAACAAATTTATTATTCATAAAAGTCGAAGAACATTTGATGCAAACCCAAAAAACCTGCATCTATCTTATAATCTCTTGAATATGAAAACACAACAAACAACAAATCCATTTACTGTATCTTAACCCTTGTGTGCTGTTCGGGGTCTTTTTGACCCACATTTCTAACTTTCATTCATGTGGATAACATGGATAATTTGACATGGTTTAGTGTAAGTTTTTTGCCCATCTTTTGGAAACTGCAGTTTTAAAAGTAGCAAATTATCACTTTAACCAGTAGATGGCTGCAGAGCTCCACTATTTGCTATTTGCTATTTGACTAACTGAAAGACATCTTTTCACAAGTTTTTCCAGTTGTATTCATATCTACATATTATGAAATCACAATTATAACAATAAAAGTTAATTTTTGTGAAAGTTTAGGCATTTTTGTACTGAACAAAAAAAATCTGTTTTTCAATAATGTTATATTATGATTAGAAACACAGAACACACAGACAGAAATGAAGTGGCACACTTTAAATTTGTAGAATTATATGAAAAACAGTTGTTTTCACATGAATGAAATTTGGAAATGATTTTATAAGGTGAATTTTACATTTTTTTAAAAAACAATTTAACAAAACCTATTTAAAAACTTATTTAAACATAATAATAATAATAATAATAATAATAATTTATTTATAGAAACTTTGTGGAGTAAAAATGTCCAAATGTGGAGTAAAAACATTAATAAACTGAGTAAAATTACATTTGTTTAAAAAAAAAATAAATATATATATAATATACACACACACACACACACACACACACACACACACACCCTCTCTCAAGGAAAACTGTAGCACCTCTGTTCAATCTTTCTGATTTTAGTAAATGTTTGTAAAAGTGCCTTTTAAATTATTTATTAAAATAAAAACTTTAAAATAATTTGAGCTTCAGCCTGGTTTAATAGCATATATTAATGTCTTTGGTCAAATTAAGCTGTACAATAAATAGTTTACCCCTTTAAATGCAATGGATTTTTGAAAGATATCAACAAAAAACGGGCAAAAAAACTTTAAAAGTGATTTTCTCAGGTTTTCAATTGTAAAAAGAGGACAGACGACCATAATTCAAATGTGTATATCTTTACAACCATTCAAGGTATGACTTTGACTTGGATATCATTTGAAAGCTTATGGTCTCCTCTTTCCATTAATACCAAAATCTCAATTTTGAAATTTGGGTCACTGTGACTCATTTTGCTGGATCAGGTCACATATATATATATATATATATATATATATTAGTGGTGGGCCGTTATCGGCGTTAACGCGCTGCGTTAACGCGAGACTCTTATCGCGCGATAAAAAAAATATCGCCGTTAATCTATTCCCCAAATTGGGTTGGGAGATGATGACGCAATCTACCCGCGGCCGCGAGGTAAACCCGGCTGCAACGCATATTCGTCGTCATCTTAAGTAAACACGGCTGAAAGTGAAAGCTGCAACATCCATTATTTGGACTTGGTTCGGATTTAAGCCGTCCGACAAACAGCAGCAAACTATAGACAGAGTGTGTGGGGTAACGGTTCGGTAAGTTAACACACGACTAATCCGTTCTACCAACTCAAATTCAAAACGAAACATGATATCACTGAATACCAGCGCGCGCGTATTATTCTCATTCCAATATATCTTAGTGGTGTAACGTTAACACATAATCTCTGTCTATGCCCGATTTTAAGATTCGTTGTTGTGTTTCTTTTTAACTGAAAAGACATCAGTTAGACAATATTATCACTTTAAATTTGGGGTTTCATAAGCTCAAAGCTATAATAAACATTAGACCTACTTAAGTCTCTGCAGCTAGTGTACTTAAATTTTATTTATCTGCAAAATTATGTTGTATACTTACAGTTTTGCACAATATATGTTCTCAAAACTACATATACCCTTTAAAAAAAATACATTTAGCAGTTGTTTAGCAGGGTCTGTGTAACCTGTTCTGAAATGGTTTTATTATAATATACTGTATATCGTTATCGCAAGAGGCTGCAATGTATATCACAATATGGATTTTAGGCCATATCGCCCATCCCTAATTGATAGCCTATAGTAGTTGATAATAACATAGGCCTACCTAATGTTGCCTATGGACGGTAACAGTACAGTAGTAACCTTTACAGTCTATGAGTAGAACAGCTTTCTCAAGCAGTCTGTGATGCATTTTGGAAACAGGAGATGAGCCCCTGGTCTAATGCGCCACCTGGCTTGAGAAACCCGTTCACAAAGACTTACTTTTATAGTCATTATTTGGGTAGCACACATATTCTGAATGCCTTCGGCAGAATTCAAATGAGCCATTTTAATCTAGATTAATCTAGATTAATTTCAAAATTAATCTAGATTAATCTAGATTAAAAAAATTAATCTATGCCCACCTCTAATATATATATATATATATTAGTTACAAAATTACATTTTGTTGCCTGGGGTCCCCAAACAGCCCGACTGTAAACCGCAAACGAACAGCGCACAAGGGTTAAAGTGGAACATAGTGCAGAACAAAGTGCAGCCATAACAGGGCATTGTGTATCAAAAAGTTAAATGTAAATAAATAAATACCAATAAATAGAATGAAGAAAAAATTATATCTATAGAACAAACAAAAAAAACAAATAACAAAATGGCAAATAACAAAAATAGCAGTGCATACAGACAATTTATGAACAGTAGAGATGTCATTTAAAGGGGCATTCCACCCATTTGAACATTGTTTTTTATTTAAAGTGGGTCATATATGTAGTCGAAATGTAAAATAAATTTTGAATTTGGTGCCTTCGTGACCGAGGAAAGACAAAAAATAACTTCAGGACGCATTTGTATGAAAGACAACAACTCCCACAATGCACCACATTGCACAGCTCCGCAAGCCACTCCCACTAATCCAGAAGGCGCATATCTGCCTATAAGAGAAATCACTCTTCCGTCTACAAGGCTAGCTACCACCAGAGCTTGAAATTCATTTCACATTCACACAAAATGTCTAGTTAGTTGGCGAACTCATTAGTGTATTACTCCTCGTTTGTATTTCTTTCGAAAAGGTGAATTATTGCATGGTACCTGGATGTTCAGTCAGAACATATGCGGTGCGAAACTAGGATAGTTCTCAACACAAACGTCCGTGTCCTCGTCTGATTCAGAGATTTCGTCCAGGAGAAATTGTCATCGTTGAAATTCTTTGCCGCAGACGGACTCTATCTCTGTGTTCGTAGTTGCATCTTACAGTCTATGAGTTGCATAGTGAGATCACCGGCGCCACCAGTTCGCCCTAACTCGAGCCAGTCCGGGCTCCTCGTCCGCGGCAGGCAGGTCTTCTGCCTCGGCTGCTCTTCGCTATAATGCGGCTTGTAAAGGTAGCCACAAACACCTGATTCAAGCATCAGACTTCCGAAATCCTCTTCTTCTATATCATATTGAGCACTCTCCTCCGCTATTGTCATTACTTTACATCTGTCTCCACAGCGCCTGTTAGCTTAGCTTCAAACAAGATGGAGGATATTGCTTTCAGTTTCAGAGAGTAAAGTCCCACCCACTGATCTGTAATAGGTCTGTAGCGTGAGCGCGCCCCACCCTGGGAAAGATGAGGAACTAGTGCTTGTAGTCTCAACAGAAAATCCCCCCCTCTTACACTTCCTCCTACAATGACGCAAAATGACGATTTTTGCGTCATTGTAGGAGGAAGTGTAAAAGGTAAATAACGGATTTCTCCCGTCTCAGGGGAAAATGAGAGAGTGTTGCACGACCATTCAATAGTATGACTGGGTTTCTAACAATGCAAAGCTTAATGCAAATGTGTGGAGTGTCCCTTTAAAGGGTTAAGTTATGTTTATGCACTAAACAAGACCAATAACCTTGATTTATTAACCTTAAAATGACCTTTCTTTGGGAGGGTTTGCCTTCGCCATGCTTCCTGGAAGTAGGGCTAGGAAGTTGACAGCCTCGTGTGACAGGAAGGAAGTGAATACCTTTTTTTATTTGGTTGTTTGCTTGCATGTCATTGAGACATAAAACATGGGTAACATCTAGAAAATACAGTGGGTATAGAAAAGAATCACCCCCTTTAAAATAATCACTTTTTTTTTTTGCTTTGCAGCCTGAAATGAAGACAGACACAGTTTTTGTTTCATTCAGCTGTATTTACTCAGTGCAACTTATAACATCAAAGTGAAAGATATAACACCAACATGTCAAAAAAACAAAAACAAAAAAAACAATCACGGAGTTGGAAAAAGGATCACCCCCTTGTTTCAGTATTGTGTTGAACCACCTTTTGCTTTAATTACAGCCTTTAGTCTGTTGGGATATGTCTCTACTAACTTTGCACATCTAGACATTGCAATATTTGACCACTCTTCTTTGCAGAACTGCTCATGTTCAGTTCAATTTGATGGTGACCGTTTGTGGACTGCTGTCTTCAAGTCATTCCACAAATTTTCAATGGGGTTTAAGTCTGGGCTCTGACTAGGCCATGCAAGGACATTCACCTTTTTCTCCTTCAACCACTGTGAGGTCAGTTTTGCTGTGTGCTTTGGGTCATTGTCATGTTGGAAGGTAAATCTTCTTCCCATTGACAACTTTCTGGCTGAGAGCAGCAGATTTTCCTCAAGAATTTGACAGTATTTAGCCCCATCCATTTTTCCTTCTATCCTGACAAGTGCTATAGTCCCTGCTGCAGAGAAACAACCCCATAACATGATATTACCACCTCCATGCTTTACTGTAGGAATGGTGTTATTTGGATGGTGAGCTGTATTGGATTTTCGCCAAACATATCGTTTGGCGTTGAGGCCAAATAATTCAATTTTAGTCTCATCTGACCATAACACCTTTATCCACGTGGCCTTAGAATCTTCAAGGTGCGTTTTGGCAAAGCTCAGTCGTGACTGCATGTGGCCTTTCTTGAGGAGTGGCTTTTTTCTTGCAACCCCCCCATACAAGCCACATTTGTGGAGAATTTGTGATATTGTTGTCACATGCACACAATGACCCCTCTTTGTCATGAATTCCTGCAACTGCTTCAGAGTTGCTGTAGGCCTCCTGGTAGCCTCTCTGACCAGTTTCCTCCTGGGTCTTTCATCCAATTAGGAGCGACGTCCTGACCCAGGGAGGGTCTGTGTTGTACCATATACCTTCCACTTCTTAATAATAGACTTGTGACACTGTGCTTCTAGGCACTGATAAAGCCTTTGAAAAAATTTTGTATCCATCTCCTGACTTGTGCCTGTCCACAACTTTATCCCGGAGATCTTTTGACAATGCCTTGCCATAGTTGATTGTTTTCTTCAGTTGCACTACCAAGGACCGAAATGCTTCAGGAAAAGCTAGTTTCATGCTGAGCTAATCAAAATGACCACAGCTGATCACAGTTGAAAGTCAATTGGCTTTGTGTGCTATTGAGAAGGTGATTAACTACACCTGGTTGGGTTTACAAGTCATTTTTAGGAGGGGGGTGATTCTTTTTCCAACTCAGTGATTCTGTTTTTTAATTTGTAATTTTTTTTTTCTGACAAGTTGGATTATATATTTCACTTGGATGTTATAAGTTGTAAATACAGCTGAATAAAACAAAAATAGTTTTAAATGTGATTATTTTAAAGGGGGGTGATTATTTTCTATACCCACTGTACTTATAAGGAAAATGACAACTATACACTGTGTCAACTATAGTTGCCGATGGGCTTAAATGGGTTAACTGACAGGCCCTATCTGCTTGTTATTCAGCTTCAGCAATATCTGATGTCCATATAAGGGATTTCCTGGAAAGTCATAAGTTTAATACTTCTATGAATCTAATTTGTGGACTTTCTGTGCAAGGGCGCCATCTGGCTTCCAGGATGAATGAAACAGAAATTACATGAGAGTGTTTTGTGCTCCATATTGCTTACATCGCCTCATTTTGGGTAAAACTAGAAAAATAATGCTAAAGTACTTTTTAACGTAGCAACTTGAGTAGTTTTTCAGCAAACTATACTCTTACTTGAGTTGTATTATTTTTCAGTACTTCTACTTGTACTTAAGTAAAAGTATTACTATTTCAGAAATAATTTACTTAAGTACAATTTTTAGTAGTCTTTCCACCACTGACAGTGAGTCGTTTAACCATGTATTACTGCCTTTGTAAGCCTTTTGTCTTTCAAACATATTAAAATGTACAAATTCACGTCATTTCATATTGACATATTATGCAGGGATTCCCAAATATTTTTGTCAGCTGAACCTCTTTGACCTCATTTATTTACTTGAAGTACCCCCTGAGATTTTAAGTTAATAAGTACGTTTACGGTTCTCTGATGTTTGTCACTGGTGCAGGTAAACAAATAAAATATTTAATATTTGTTAGTAAGTATTTAATTAATACATTTAAGATTATTATTTTATTTTATTTTAATTTATTATGATTTAATGATAGCTTTACATTAAAACACTGACATATTATTTAATGCACTTCATGTTTTTGATAAAGAATGGAATATATTTTCTTTCACTTTGTATTTTTAAATCAATATGTTACAAGATTATCCTATTCAAATCAAGGTGAGTTAGGTCAAAAGTAATCTAAAAGTAATCAAAAAGTAGTCAGATTATATTACCTTAAATGTGCAATATAATGGATTACGTTACTAACTGCAATGTTTGTCATGTAATTAGGAATCAGTAACTGAATAAAAAAATCTACCCACTGGTAATCAGTCCTTGAATAGCTTCCTCCCCAACTCTAAAATTGTATTTACATACATTCCTGTAGCTAGAGTGAGCACTAACAACCCAGGAAGTGCATGAACTAATACTTGGATGCAGTTTAATGTTTTAGGGTTTTTTTATTTATTTATTTTTTGATAAGAAAAAAATCAAGCGTAGCGTCAGTTCTGGCAGGTCACGGTAGTCAAGCTCTCATCAGCTGACTCTCAAGTGATCCACGTCTACCTATAGGAATATGACAAATATCATTGTATATATAAGCTCCTTCAGTGTTATCAGCAGCTATCGCGTTTCTCAGGAGCGAATTACCCTCCTCCATCCCCAGCTCCTCCTCTCGTCCAGTCAGGATTTGGCATTCTGATTCCCCTTTGAATCAAACTAAATTCTCAATTATGTTGTACATTAAAATCTTTATTAATTAATGACATTTGCAATACATTAATGTTGGTTCTGTTCTGTTTACCCTAAGGGGGGTTATTGCTGCTCTCCCTACTCTCATAGGCTGCATGGATGCGCAGGGAGTTCTTGGCCAGAAGAGAACCATACCGCCAATCCAAACTGTATGCTAATTGTCATTTGTATTTGACGATAGTGGTCCTGACAGAATGTCCAGCATTAATGCAGTAACTATATAAATCACAGACTCTTTGATTAGTAATCCACATTCAGACATTTTGTCTAAGAACATGCCAAACAAATTTTCTTAAACACATTTTGTTTAAGAAAGTGCCAACCTGGACTCAACACTCTCTCTTCTGCCCTCTAGCACCCACAGGGAGTACTGCATCCTGTGTAGTTTTACTAACAAAAAAACAACAACATTCAAAGCCATATGTGAGTGACACATTTCCCCTTCCTGCTCCATTTCCTCTCATATGCATATGTGAGACGTGAAGACAGACTGAGCCTGCTGGCCTGTCAGAGAGTGTTCCTCCTGGGAGCGCTTTTCACTGTCACACGCCGCTGAGGTTCTCCACCTGTGTGGCGGTAAGGCAGACCCCCTGCGAGACCCCTGAGTCCTGAATCCATGCGCAGAGCTGCTTCCAGAAACACACAAACGAGGATGAGGTCACGCAGAGGTCTGAATGCACACATGCAGGAGAAAGCCCTGATATTTCTAGAAGAAAGGATTGATGGGGTGGTAATGGAAGTAAAAGCAGGAGGTTGTGGTACGTAAGGATGAAGGATGCAGAAAAGGCAAGAGCTGAGAAGGGGATACATTTTTAATTCCCCATAGTGCTTTGCTGACAGGAGCAAGAGTCCGTTAGAGACCGGTTGGCACTTACGGGACTAATTGGGGTTGGAGACCAGTCAAACTGGGCTCTGTCCTCTGACAATATCACATACTCACAAAGAGAGTGCTTTTAAAGTGAACTTGAATCATTCTGAATCCATTTTTGAATCCGTGATGTGACGTAATTCAGAGTAAAACAGAATATTCAATGAGGAAAAAAAGGGATGTAGGGTGGGATGACAATTTATCCATTGAGAATTGTTTGGATTGGGAAAACTGGGTGCTTAATACAGAACCAGAAAGGAAATATACAATACATAAAATATGATATATATATATATATATAAATCATACTTTTATTCAGCAAGGATGCATTAAATTGATTAAAAGTGACAGTAGACATTTATAATTACAAAAGTTTTTGTTTATATTTTAAATAAATTTAGTTCTTTTGAATTTTATATTCATCAAAAAATCCTGAAACAATGTTTCATGACTTCTACAAGAATATTAGGCAGCACAACAGTTTTTTACTTTGATAATAACAACAAATGTTTCTTAAGATCCAAATCAGCACATTGGAATGATTTCTAAAAGATCACGTGACACTGGAGACTGGAGTAATGGACAGGAATAAATAACATTTAAAATATATTGAAATAGAAAACAGTTATTTTAAATTGCAATTATATTTCACAATATTGCTTTTTACTGTATTTTTTCATCAAATAAATGCAGGCTTGGTGAGCATAAAAGAGACTTACATCAAAAACAAATCTGTTTTCTGAAAGGAAATTCATTGTTTCAGAGGAGAAGAAGGTTATTGCATTTTGATGAAAGGTTCCAAGGGGGAAAAAAATTGGAATAATGTGCACTGATAAATCATGTTCAATTAACCCAGGAACATGTAAGAAAATAGGGTGAATTTTCACGGCACTCTTATCTGCTGTGTTGTAGACAGTAACAAAGGAGAGGGGCAGGTTTGTAATGGACAAAGACCTTCTTCCTGTCTGATACAGAGAGACGGACAGTCATGTGTCTGTGACTGACAGCAAGTGCTGTGCAGGTATGAGCTGTCAACATTTGCATATTCAAACACAGCAAGGAATGCTGGGAGAATTGTCATGTTTGTGTGTTTTTATGTGTGAAAGTGTACAGTATCTGTTAGCATTTTGGCTTGGTTGCAGCTGGGGTGTAACCAGAGGGTCTACATTTTGTGTTTTTGTAGAATTGCCATCTGTTCTTAGTTCTGAGGTTGTTCTGGTTGTCTGATTTTGTCATTGCTCTAGTATTGACCACAATCTGAAAACCCATCAGCACTGTGGTAGGCTTGTTGTTTTAAGGGCTTTTCACACAACACTTAACCCTGGGTTAACATCTTTTTAACCACAGGTTAAAGGTGCTGGAAGCGATTGCAGCTGTTTTGCTAATTTCTAGCATTTTGTTAACTTCAACACTCTCAACACACGCACCTAAAACTCTGCCCTCCAAAGCTTGGCACTGTTTTTTTTTTTTTTGGGGGGGGGGTTTGGGCTGTCTCGGATAGGGCACCTAATGATGTTTTACTAACAAAGTTTGGGAGGAACACGTTCAAATTATCTACCCAATCTGGGGTGCGTTTCCCGTACAACGACGTAAATCGCTGCTTCACTACCACAGTGCGATGCATCGTTGAAGAAATCAAGTAGCTAGTCACGACTGTTTCACAAAGCCATATTGTCGCAAAGTGGTCGTTCAACCATGTTGGTTAATGATGTCATGCACTCATATTTTAATGAGTCTGTTTGAGATCGAATTAATGCTAGATGTTTTGCTATAAATTACATATGAGGACTATTTCTAATTTTTCTCAGTTATTTTGCTTTATTTCCAGATTCAATCATAGGCTCGTTCTTACGTACTAGAACACATACGCACATGCGCACTCTTCAAAAACGGTAGTTTAAATCTCTTGACAAACTAAAAGACGTAAATTACATTTGTATGTGTTCTAAATACAAGATACAGATTGTACTGAATGTCAGCTTGATTATTTTGCTCAAGATAAGGATTTATTGAGTCCACATTTCATACAAACTAGAAACTCTGCTTCTAACCACAGGTCGAGAGCTGTCGTTCCAACCACACAACTTTTCAATGCTGTTAGCAAATGTTCATTAGAACTACGGTTTCAGGAAACACTGATTCATTGAACCATGCTGATAACGACGGAACTTGTGACCATAGTTGGCTAACAGTGCTTTCGGGAAAGGCACCCCAGCATGAGAGGAAGCCTATATAATCAACTCACCTATGTTCCTTGACAGTTGTTCTGCATCCCTCCACCACCCTGACTCTGAGCTGGATCCTCTTGATGGATTGTTGTTATTTTTGTAGAATGTTTTATTTCAAAAGTCCAAAGCCTGAAACATATAGGCAAGTACATGGAGACAGATGCTTCTAGCTATGACAGCTCGTTTTCACGCGTCATTATGTTCTAAAATGTGCCAGAGCACAATTCATTGTGCAATGCATACTTATAAATATGCAAATTGGAATGTTAACTCAAATCAGCTTACAAATGTACAATGTAAAATCAAAGCGAAAACCAACTAGCCAGCATTGATTACTGACCCATGCAGGGTGAAGAATTAACAGTGTGGAATAAGACCCAGAATTATTTTAACTCAGGGTAAAAAAAAAATATATATATATAAGCTAAAGTGTGAAAAGCCCATTAGTGCCAGTCTGAATCTGAAGAAAATGTATAGTTTTAAAACTTTACAACCACTGAATCACAAACAGTGCTTCTTCTACATAATAATGCATTTATTTCACTAATCGCCAGATGGTGAGGGTGGTGGTGGGGGCTCTCATTATGTGAGGCTGGATTTAGAGAAAACTGAGTGTCAGATTACTAAACCATCAGATTTCTCTATGACTCTCTCTGTCAGTCAGAACTGAAGCAGCTTTACTCCAGAAACCTGAATCTTTGGGGCAGACAGGTGACACGAATAGCAATTAGCCAAAATGAGAAATAGTAAGAGGCTTGTTTTAGTGTCTGTAACAGATATGAAGCAGTAATATGTGGCTAGAATAGATATCATGAAGAATATTTATTGTCACATGACCAGGGCTGGTGAATTTATATCCACGACTTTCACATGAAATTGCCATTGAACAGCATCATGAACTTATTACAGGGAAATTGTCCAATTGGAAGATGGTTTTGTGTAGTTAACAATAATTTTGGGCAGTTAGAGATGATTGCCTGTAGTTATAGATGATTATGAACAGTAGTTGCAATTACATGAACATTTTGGAATCGGCTTTAACCTGTCAACCCATTCATCATTCATCTGTAAGACCAAGTCTTCCCTGGAAATGTCGAAGCTTCACCCTGTCCACTTTTATTCACTTGATGCATCCTTGCTGAATAAAGGTATTTATTTCTTTAAAAAAAATAACAATATTACTGAGCCCAAACTTTTGAACGGTAGAGTAAACTAGTAGGAAGTTTTGAAGTAACAGATAAAATTCACATCAGTCAATTTATGATATTTATAAATAACTTCACAAAGACTGTCCTGAACCTTCAACTGTAGCTTCATCACACTGTCTACTTCTACTGTAGACAACATTGATTATAATCAGAGACAAGTATTTTTGTTATGTCATGACAAGCCGCACATATCCGGTAAAGACTCGGAAATGAACCCTTTACAGGTCATCTACAGGTCAATAAAATAAATGACTTATGTTATTGTACTGCGATATCACATAATGCGTCTCTCTGTCTCATTGCAGCATCAGTATACTCTCCCTTTAAGAAATAATGTAGTTAACTAATTGAAATGATCTGCATTGGCCCATCTGTGTGCTGAATGGACACAGTAAACCACATACATCAGGCAATCTGGTGTCATAAATCAGCTCTGATGGTGGTGGGACGCAGAGAAAAGCACTCAGCTAAATTACAGTCCCTTTTCACTGGTTTTCACCAGCTTAAACTCTCACTGACCAAACTGAATATGCACTTAAAGTAGCACACGTACCATGCCCTTCCTCTCACACACTAGTGACTTAATCCTCTAAAAGCACAAAGCCCTGAGTCAGTGTTCACCTCACAGGTTTTTATGAGCTCCAGAATTCTCTCACTCACCTCTAAGATGGACCCACCACTAGCTGTTAGTACTGAAACACAATGGTAACATTTAACTTGGAGATTTTAAGATGCAGGTTATATCAGACATATCATACTGTCATAATATATACAGTATGTAGTATGTATACTGTACACATTATACACATTTTATGTATGCATAGAATAGCCCAATGATCTGCTACACTTGCTAAAATGAGCAAACTGCATTTAATACTTTATCCTACATTGCAATGTGATTGACTTGACCTTCTATTTCCAGTGTGATGGATGAACCGGAAGTGATGTCAAGACTATAACTGACTCATTTGATTGGATACTATTTGGAATTAAACACGTTACGAGATGAGGTCATAAAAGTGCAGCATACTGCTGTTTTATTTGGCCTCATTTACCAATCTAACGCAGAAACGAGTGCAGAAATCATCTTACAACAGGGTTCACGTGATTCATGAAACATTCGAATGCCAACAATACCATTGTAC
Source organism: Squalius cephalus (assembly GCF_949319135.1). Taxonomy (NCBI): domain Eukaryota; kingdom Metazoa; phylum Chordata; class Actinopteri; order Cypriniformes; family Leuciscidae; genus Squalius; species Squalius cephalus. The sequence continues at coordinate 39,272,273 of NC_137127.1, read as the reverse complement.
TAATGATCAGAAGTTGATAAATGTGGCAGAAAGAATCATCATTTAAATATCACACCCCTTAATAAATAAACATTTCAGAAGCATTGACCCTAGAGTTTACGACATGGAGAAACGTAACCCGGACAAGAAGCGGAAGTAATCTCATGAAAGATAAATTGTTCTTACACCAAAAACAGCCGTTAACCGCAATTACATTTATTATATAAGTATATTTTACCATTGGCAGCACATATTTAAATGATGAATGAAATGATAAATGTTTTTAAGTAATTTTAATGTTATACATTTGTTTCGCAAATGAGGGTGATTATGAGTAAAGTGCTGTTTTCCACATGGATAATAATAAGAAATGTTTCCTTTGCAACAAATTATGTTTTATTTACAAAGATCGGGAGGAGCACGTTCAAATGATCTATCCAGTCAGAATGAGAGGAGGCCTATAAATACGTAGCCGACTCACCTATGTTCCTCCACTGTACTTCCATATATCCATCCTTCCTCAACACAGGACGTTTCTCAAGTTTTATTTTGGGAGTGGAGCCTATCAGTATCGGATTCTTCCTTTCAGCCTAGCCTTGTCACTTTGCACCATCACGAAGTGCATGGATGCAGCTCTGGCTCCGTTGCGACTTCATGGGAACTGTACTCAATCATATTGATGACTGGCTAATTTTAGCTTAGTCCAAGGAAATGACGGTTCGGCATTGGGATGTCGTCCTCGCCCACATAAGGTGCTTGGAGTTAAGACTGAACTCCAAGAAGAGAGTGCTTTCTCCACTACAGAGGAACACTTTCCCAGATATGGTATGGGACTCGACTACGATGCAAGCATGTTTGTCTTCTGCTCGTATTCAATCGATTCTCTCTGCCGTAGGCAATATCAGGCTAAGCCAAGCTTTCACTGTGAAACAGTTCCAGAGACTGTTAGTATTCATGGCAGCTGCTTCCAACGTGAATACTTTTGGCCTTCTGGACATGAGACCATTGCAGTGGTGGCTCAAGACCAAGGGGTTTCCCAGAGGGACAACCCATTTTGCAATAAGCCTTGGTTTTTTTCTTTCTGTGTTGAGGGTCTATAAATATGACATAAATCATCAGGGGGGTCTGCGGTTGCACCCTCTGCATACTGGTACACCAGATCCTCCTGTGGGCGCAGGGCAAGCCACTCTCCCTGAGAGCAGTCTACATACATGGGTACCTGAATCAGGGAGCAGACATCCTGTCAAAGCAGGGGCTTAGGCCCTGGAGACTCCATGGAGACTGGAGACTCCACCCTGAGACAGTGAAGTTCATTTGGAGAAAGTTTGACCAGCTTTGGTTTTGGTTCCGCTTTGGTTTTCCCACAAAAAGTGACCAAGCGTCTATATGATTTTCCCCAATTGCTCTATTCCCGGGAGTTCTAGAGAGAGTTTGCCAGGACGGGGTTAATCTACTGCTGGTAGCCCCACACTGGCCTGCCATGGTATGGTTCACGGACAGGTTGTCTCTCCTAGATGGCTCTCCTTCTGAGATTCCTGTCAGGAGGGATCCTTGGTCACAGGCCAGGGGCACAATAAAAATATCACTCTTACCCGGAGATGTGGAAATTGTGGGTTTGGTCCCTAAGGGGGATCAATTCATGAGCCCTGGTCTCTCAACTGAGGTTGATGCTTACCACACCCTTTAGGCAATGGGTCTTGGTGAGACACCACCTGGGATCTAGTTTCCTTCACTTTGTGGTATATCCTCCTCCATTTGTCAGTGGATCAAGAGAAGTTAAACCTACTTTGCACAGTAGGAGCAAGAGACCTTACTTTGCCTCTGACTGTGAGGGCCCACTCTACTAGAAGTGTGGCGGCATCTAAGACTTCATTGTCAAGAGTTTCATCCAAGAGTGACGCAGCAGGCTGGGTCTTTCTACACACATTCATCAGATTCTATTGCCTGGATTTGGACTCCACACCAAGGTCTCAAGTATTTTTATCCTAAGATGTGCTCAGTGTGACTCACACTAGGACAGGCGTTTCGTCAGTATGGCACTGTGGGTATTTTGTTCCTATTGCGTCATCAAAACAAACGCAGCATAGAGTTTCCTAGAAAGGGAACATCTCAGGATAGTTCAAGAAGTTTCCAGCTTATTTTCTGTCAAAACAGAAACATTTTATTTCTGAAGTTCTTCTTCTTCGAAAGTCTGAAGTTACTTACTTCAGACAATCAGAAGCTGATGCTGTTGTGTTCTGGGTATCCTTTATAGCTCCCGTAGTATGCCATCACACATCACGTCATCCCATAGCGTCATCAAAACAGACGCAGCGTCTCATTCCCTTCTCAGGGAACCATGGTTATAGTCATAACCTGAGACGTTTATGTTGCTGGTACATTGTTGGTATTGTGTATAAACTAAATACATACTGTAGTGCAATTGTATTGAATTTGTACTCGCAGTGGACTTCAAATTTAAAAGTATATTTTTTAAAAACTGTACTTGCAGATAATATAACATTAGTGAAATAAAAGGCCAATTAAGTGTACTTAAGAGTATACTTTCATCACGGTTTCTCAACATACTCAAGTACACTTTTAAAAAGTTAACTTTGTAATGATGTCAAGTTAAAATTTTACTTTAATTAGTTATTTTTAGTACATTTTAAATCATTACGTTTTAATTATATGTTGTTATGCTTTAATGAAGTGCACTTATTTTGATGTGTTGACTAACATACTAAAGGAAAGGTACTATGTAAAGTACTAGTGTGTTATTCAATTTTACATTTAAACTAAATCTATTTTAAATGTACTAAATTGCATCTTCTTTGCAAATATAGAATTACAAATATACAGTATATAAATATTGTGTTAATGGTCTGTGTTCTATTTAAAGTAATTCCAACAGAAATTACATTTAAGTGTATTTTGGCATAAATGTTTGTCAGTACATTTGGCAGTACACTTTAACCATATTTCAAAGACAATAGAAGTCATTATAAAATTACATATACTTAAGTGGGTCAAAAACATTCACATACATTGTGCTCTGATTGCATATTGACATTTTATCAAATGTTGATAAATTTGCATGCTGCACAAACATTCCGAATGTACCTGCAATCACATTATAGACTGAAGAAAGAGAAATCATTTCAGTGTTATTAATCACTTAAGCCTGAAGCTTGTGTTTCTGTTTTGACAGAAAATAAGCTGGAAACTTCTTGAACTATGAGAGGCGGTAATAGCCAGGCAGTAGGAGGGCACCCCACGATACGATTTTAATTGGTCATACACGTTTCCGCTGTAACGGCTCCTTTAGCTCTTGAATTACTGTAAAAACAGGAAGCATGTGGGGCAGTGGAGAGAGCGGGGGCGCGTCAGCAATCGTTAAAATCTCTTCACCGTGGAGGGAAGTTGCGCGTTATTAGATTGTAAGGCTGTAGGGAGGAAAAGACCATTTGACTGCGCTGCAGGGGTGAAGAATTGGGTTCTGCTGCTGGGGAACGTACATGGCTGCTCCAGCTTGAGAAGAGATGGCAGGAGACAGTTTAGCAGGTCATCAATGCTCACCTGCTGCACAGGTGGCCTACAGACTGTTAATGAGGCTTTTTGTTTTGCTCAGACCCCTGAGAGAGAGGAAGAGAATGAGAAAGCAAGAAATAAGAGATCCATCACAGATACACAGTCATCTAGACTCACTCAGAGATAAATGAAGACTGCAAACTAATGAATTTCACCTCCAAGATTGTGCTGATGGATTTGAAGGGGTGAAAACGCTCTATTGCTCTCTGAAATCACATTAGTCTCTTTTGTTTTGTTGTCTGGAGCTCTTAAAATGATCTTCGAAGTTTATGGGGTTTTGGAAAGCAACAGAATGAATTATGCAAAGATATGCAGGCCGAGAAGCGATAATGATGCCATATGCCTCTCTCTCTCTCTCACTCTGTCTTTACCCTTGCTTACTTTCCATTTCATCTAAATATACCATGGTCTTGAACTGGACAAAAATGTAATTAGATGAAGCCATTTACATTCACATTAGTATCATTTGTCAGTTGACATATTTATAAACAATGCACACACAAACTCGTAGGTGAACAAAAGACACTCACAGTATTTTAGTTGTACATCATTGTTTACAATACTTAGGGCCAGATTTACTAAACAGGGCAAATTAGAGTGAGAGCACAATTCCCAACAAAATGCTGATGGAAATGAAAAATTCAGTGCGTGATCTACTGACGACACGCAAATTGAAGAACACAGATACAGCTGGATCATTTCCATTATGACAAACGCAATCTACCAAGAACAGCGCAAATTAGCGTCTTTTTGGGCCGTAAATAATGGCACAAATACCAGTAAATTGACTAGCGCAAACCTAAGTAAATCACCTTTCATGATTCATTTAAATACTCTCCTCCCATAAATGTTGTGTCTGAAAGGGAAACTCTTACAAATGCATATGCAATAAGGTCAGCCGCAAAAAAGAAGCCTGTTCACACCTTTTCAGCGCTAATTTTTTACTGCGTGTCTTTTTACTAGTGCATCCTATTTTTTTAACTCCAAAAGTGGGTTTGCGCTGGCGCAAGCTGTGGTCATTTTTCCGCAGGAACTAGACTCGCGTATGACCGTTACCGGAAGCCAGTGATTATAGTTTATAAAATTATAAATATGGATATTTTTCTAACAAAACTGCATCGCTTCGCTTCAGAAGGTCTTTATTAAAGGGATCCTATTATGCCATTTTACAAAGTCTTGGTTTTGTTTTTGGGGTGTACTAGAATATGTTTTCATGCTTGATTGTTCAAAAAACACATTATTTTCACATTATTACAGCACCTCTCTCCCCTTTCTGGCTCGAATTCATCATTAGTTCCTGTTTCGATGAAGCCCTCCAGGGTTCTAAATTAACTTTTTTGATCACCAGCCAATGTGGCTGGTAACTTTCTAAAGTTACCAGCCAATCAGAATATCCACTAGCCAAAAATTATTATTTTTTTTATTTTTTATTTTTTTGAGTAGGCTATACATGTGGCAATCCTGACAATACATGACGACATTATTGTGATCAAACACTAGCCATTCACGACCCGTCAGCCATTTGGCATTACATTTTCTTTTCTTAGTTTCTCTGTCGATACCCTCCTCATCCCCTGCCTCGTTCCTCTTCTCGCCCCCAGAAGTCTGTCCCAACCACTGCCGCATTTCGTTTAATATTAACCTACTTTACTAGCCAACTCCGTTTGTCTTATTTCTTGTGTTTTCTGTGTCCGTTCGTTTCCATGGTTTCTCGCAAACTTTAGGCTAAAGAAAACTCAGAAAAAAGTTTCTGTAATTAACAGAAGAAAGACAATATAAGTTGCACTGTAGTTTCCACAAGTGTAATGGCTGCCGACATTAACAGACGATTTTGAAAAAAAAAAAAAAAGAAAAAAAAAAAAAAACCAAAAATGTTCAGTCCCGCCCCTCCGTGTTCGGCGATCAGGTTTCGTTCTGGTTCTCTCGCAGCTAGTAACTTCACGAGCGTGTCTTTTCCGCTCCGTGTGTGCGCCGTTCTCTTCCGTGTGTGAGTGCGTGTGTGTGTGTGTGTGTGTGTCGGCGCGCTGCGCTCTCTGCTCAATGTTCTGCTCTGTCGTTAACGGGCCAAATGCTCGAATCATGTACCGCTCGGCGATCACGCACTGGAAAAGGGTTAAATTTAGAGATGGATAAACACAATTTACACACTTAGGAGGTGGGTAAATGCTATTTCCGAATTTTGGGAGGTGCGTAAACGGCGTTTACGTGCGTTTAGCCTCCACTACATCCCTGCATAATGCCTCATGCATCACCGGCCAAACTGGCTAGTAAGTTTTTATTAACACCCGCCAAAATGAATTTTAACCCGCATTTGGCGGGTTGGCGGGTGTTAATTTAGAACCCTGGCCCCTCATTCTGAAATACAAAATGTGCTGTGATTGGTTAGCTGGCCCAGTGTGTTGTGATTGGCACTGCATGTTCGAGAAAGGTCACGCCCCTACCATAACTGTGAGTTTCATCTGTTCACTTGTAAATATTAAGAATGGCATCAATTTCAAACCAATTCAAGTCTGATTCAGACTTAAGAATGTTAACAAACAAGAGGGTCATCCAGAACAGGTTTCATACACAGACTTTTCAAGCACGAATTTCACAGGATGTTTCAGAGTGGAATGTTTTTTTTATGGCTTATTCATTTTAGATATGTTATACACTATTTAATCATGATATTTGTCAGAAAACTATGATAATACAAACAGTAATCAATCACAAAACCTTGGTTAATTTTCCTAAGGTGTGGTGAACAGCCTTACAAAAGCGAGAGCTTACAAAAGCTACAGTAAACACTACATCAATACTGTAATGTTAGTTGTCAGGCTAGCGGAGGCATTAAACTTATAATTGGAACTGTTAATAGAAAACACAACTACAAATAATAAGACATAATTACAAGTTGAGATCATTAAACAACAGATTGTCCTGACAAAGTAGGAACTAGAAGTAGGACATTTTTGGGTGAACTAACCATTTTAAGTATACTTACGTGGTCTTTTATTAATATTATATTATCTGCGAGTACAGATTTTTAAATTATTTACTTTTAAGATTTTAAGTACACATTCAATACAATTGAAAATAAAAGCACATTTCTTTTTCACAAAGGGTTTATAATAAAATCACCTCTCTCGCTCTGAAATCACCTGTCTGGTTTAGCTCTGAAAGGCTCTAGTATGTCATGTCAGATTTGCTGTGTGGAAGTGAAGGACTAATGTTGTGGTCATAAGGTGGCGACCTTGTCATGACCTCTGGAGGCCCGTCTCAATGAAATCTCTCAGGACAACTTAATATGAGTGAAAGCTGCTCGCTGACAGGACAGAAACAGGGCAGAGACTGATGCAGACACTCAGCACTTTCCATTCAGGATATCAAAATATATTGTATGTGTTTTTCTTAGTAGGCAAGCAGCAGCATTGTTACTATTTTACACTTTTTTTAAACTAATCCTAAGTATTAAGCTTTAGAGCAACTAAAGCAACTTTAAAAAAAAAAAAAAAAAAAAATGTTGGGCCAGTAAAGCAACACCTTGGGAACTGCTGGCAACTACAACACACACCCTAGTGGAGGGACTCTCATTTTCAAGAATAAAAAATCTAATTTGTCTGTAATGTTGAATTATGGGAGAACATGAACATTTTTGTGTGTGTGTGTGTGTGTGTGTGTGTGTGTGTGTGTGTGTGTGTGTGTGTGTGTGTGTGTGTGTGTGTGTGTGTGTGTGTGTGTGTCCGTCACTGAATAAAAGAAAAGAAAAAAAGTAATTGCGACTTTTTTCTCAGAATTGCGTGATATAAACTCGAAATTGCGAGTTATAAAGTCCAAATTGTGAGTTATAAAGTACAAATTCCGAGTTATAAAATCAGAATTGCGTGATATAAAGTTGCAATTGCGTGTTATAAAGTAAAAACTGCTAAATATTAACTCGCAATTCTGACTTTATAACAAGCAATTGCGAGTTATAAAGCCATAATTGTGATATAAACTCGCGATTCATGAGAAAAAAGTTCACTTCAGATCTCACAATTCTGAGAAAAAAAAGTCAAAATTAGCAATAGTGAGAATCTAAATGGGTAGGTTTAGGGGTATATAGGGTTAGTGTAAGGGGATAGATTATAATATTTTGTACAGTCAATGGAAAGTCCTTATAAAACATGAAAACACAACGTGTGTGTGTGTGTGTGTGTGTGTGTGTGTGTGTGTGTGTGTGTGTGTGTGTGTGTGTGTGTGTGTGTGCCCTTGTTTATATTACATTGTGGGGACCAAATGTCCCCATAAGAATAGTAAAACCTGAGATCACCTACATTGTGGGGACCAGCCAGCGGTCCCCACTTTTCAAAAGGCTTATAAATCACACAGGATGAGTTGTTTTGAGAAAGTAAAAATGCATAATGTTTCCTGTGATGGGTAGGTTTAGGGGCAGGGGCAGTGTAAGGGGATAGAATGTACAGTTTGTACGGTATAAAAACCATTACGTCTATGGAGAGTCCCCACAAAGATAGTGAACCAGACATTTATGTGTGTGTGTGTGTGTGTGTGTGTGTGTGTGTGTGTGTGTGTGTGTGTGTGTGTTTGCTAACTAGTCTTTTAGCTAAAGGAGACTGAGGTAAAGACATGCCATGATTAAAATTGAATGAAGCTTCTGTTTGCAAATGGACCCAGATGTTGACCCTCTCGCTCCCGCTCTCTCTATCTCTCTCTCTGTTTTGCAGTTCCAGTTTACGATGGTTCATTTGCAAATAAATAAATAAAGTGTTTGTAGCTTAGCTGCAGACATTGAAAATAAAGTAAAATAACAATATAGACAAATAAATTAATAAAGCAAAGTAAATAAATTAAGGAGCAGCACAATAATTCAGCTAAATAAGAATGATAAAATATATGACATGAATAAAGATAAAAATGAAAGTCTCTGTTTCTGGCTCTCATTTGCCTAGAGGTGGGTCAGATGATGGATGATCTTTCAGCAGTCTTTCTTGTAATCAATGCGTACTCGCAGTCTGAGTGCTATATAATGACAGACAGACTCTTTCTCTCTCTCTCTCACACACACACACACACGTCATATGCAGCCGCTGGAATGCATTAGAGGCATTAACCTTGACCCCTGTGAAAGTGGAGAGGTCGACAACTCTTGACAGGAGAATAAGATAATTAGCATTGAGAGCTCTAACCTACTTTGTACAGGCAAAAAACCTGGGTGTAAATGACACGTCTCAAAACCCTCAGCATTGTGTTTTATTCCCAAAAAAAAATACATCCCCTTAAGTTGTGGTCACAATTACCCTGGCTCTACAAAATTTCATGGGCAAAAACCCATCATTTCAATATAGAAATCCACACGATTGTATGGAGTCTTGCTTCCGGCACGCAATAGTAAGAAATACAAAAAAAAAAGTTAATTGCAACATTTAACCTTGCAATTTGCTTGATGACCTTTTTTCCCTCACTATTCCGAGTCTATATTGAGTAAATGAGTTTACATCTCGCAGTTTAGACACCTGACGACAGGACCTGAAACCACGAGATGTGACTCTTTCAGAACCGCTTGGTTTAAAAGTGACTTCTACACTATTTACAATGGATCTTTTTTGCCCATGAAATCTTGCTGCACCTTTATCATGTAAATGGTTTATGATCATTTTCTAATGTGTCTGGAGGTAAGAAGTCTATGTTTCCCCAGTAGTTCACCCTCTCCTGTTTCAGCTGAGGCCAGATCAATGCCGCTCAGCAGCACTTTAGAGAGATACAGCCCTCCTAACATCACCGGGACGGAGGAGAGATTGATCATGGCCATTTATCTAAGCAGAGGTGTGCCATCCCACAGGGTTTCACGTTTAACATCCTCTGTGCTGGTTTAAACTGGCAGGTTGCCATGGCAGTTAATGAGGAGCCGACTGACGGAGTGGAACAGTCGTCACCGCAGATTCTTTACCAGGGTAAGATAAAGCTAATGCTGTTAGCATCGAAATACAGGACTGAGACCACTCCATCAAACAGACATCTTGAACTCTCTCTCCCTCTAATCCAGTATTAGAAATGAAAACATCTTTATGTGGTTTATTCCCATAAACCCCACTCAAACCCGATGCTGTGCTGCACACTTCACTCTTCTCCAAGTACGGGGCAATGAATTTCAAAAACAATTACTGGCTATATTTTTCCCCAGTTAGCAACAGAAACAACACAATTTTAGCAGATTTGTCTAAATTGCCATGTAAGCCAGTAGTGCAGTTTTCAAATTGTGCATGTTTTATACATTTAAACATTAAATTAATGAAACTAATATTAAATATGAAATTGTTGAAATAGCTGTTAAATTTAAATTGTAATACATTTAATAGCTAAGTTTAAATCCAAATGTTGAAACTGGAGCTAAACAATTAGTACATGCTAATTTAATCTAGAAAAAGTGGGTGGTTTTATTGTTAAACCTATTAATTGTGGTGTATGACACTTTATGTTACATTTGGTGCTCAATACTCCAAGCACAATCAAGTACTTTCTGGTGTTATATAGATGTTATTAATAACCTTGATGGGTATCTTCACAATATTAAGTGCATCTGTTCTGGTCACTAATTAACAGAATACTTTAAGTAGGACTATAGCTGCTTTTAGTCTAGCTATTATCTGTATTACTTACATAATGAGCCACATTAAGCTTGCATTGCCCAGCTCCGATCAGAAGAGTGAACAGAGCAGCAATGATTGCAATTATTTTACCCACTTGTGATTATCTGTTTGAGAGCCTTTATGTTTTGTTTCATTTGCAGTGTAAACATTTTTGCTTCCTTTGAGCATCTTTGCTTTGTTCAAAATGCTCCAGGAGCAAGCTCTGGAAATGAAATAATCCTATATCAAATTACCTGCTAATTTATAAATGTAACACACAGTGACTGGACAGATTATACTGCAAGATGCTACACAGATCTTCACTATAGATATATTTATTTCATAAACAACCAACATAATTACAACAAAGAAGTCATTTTCCTACATTGTTAGAAGTACAAAGAAGTACAAATTCATTGTTTTTGCTAATGTAATTTTTTCCCCGGAGCTAAATTACTAAGCAAGTCTACATTTTCTCAAGATAAAGTGATAGGGCAAGCAATACATGCTGTCTCAATGCTGTAGGTGTTGTGGGTGGTTGCTACCCACATTGTTATGCGTATGCTAAGATGAGAGTAATTTTTAGCTAATACTAAAGCTAAACAGTTCTATGGTATTTCTTGGTGGTTGTTAGTGTGTTGTAATAGAGAAAGCTATTCTATTACAGATCATTTATATTGTAAATCTAACCAAGATTAGACATTTAACAAAAGTAAAATTGTAAAGACAAAAGACCAGTCTGAGTAAGGCACAGAACAAGTGGATGGAAGATTAAATTAAAGTGAGAATTATATATATTCTGAGTTTATATATTAAGATTGGTTTAGAACGTTAACCCCTGGTTTCACAGACTAGGCTTAAGCCTATACCAGACTAAAATGCAATGACAAAATGTGTTGTAAAAGTTTGTGTTTTTGCTTATCAACAGAAATGATAAGGATGTATACTGATATTCTCCAAAATCTGACCGCTCAGAAATCACTGGTTTAAGTGGTTTAAATAGGAGTTATGGTCTATTGAAGACCCACTATAGATAGCTGGCTCTGAATGTGTGCAAGTGACTTCATTCAAACAACCTCATAAAGATAATGAAATCACCTGTGCTGACCTACGTCTACAGATAAATCAGCAGTAATTGGAGAGGACCTTCCATCACAGACAGAAAGGAATGACCAGATTAAAGAGACCTTGTTTGCCATTGTGTATTATGTTGTATCTATTTAGAGGCCTTTGTGTAACGTGCTCTATTGACACCGCTGTGTTCTCTCTGTGCATCACAGCATGCATACAGATAAGAGTCCGGCCTTGCTATTGTTCTATTGTTACCGCGAAAGCGGTTAAAGTCATGATGTCTTTGATAAAACTTCAAAGAAAACATCATGCCCTTCAAAGGGAGTGGTACGATCCGCCCTGACCTCCTCTCCATGTGAGCTGACCTCACAGAAGACTAAATCCCACCTCCAGACGGGGGGCACTGTTGTGCCTGGCATTTCCTGAGCCCTCTCTGTCAGCAGAAAAAAAAAAAAAAAATGGTAGTTAAATGTCAGATCTTTTTCTAGAGGAGAAAAGGCTACGTTTTCCTCCATCACTGAAGTAGGCCATGGTTTGCGTGAGGGCATGGATCTCGTTCTGAATGTCACTGTCTACAGCTTTAATCTTCCCGGGAAGGAAGGGTACTGTTTTTATCTATCAAAATACACCTCCACAAATGCATGAAGGAAATGAACTTTGTGTCTGGTGGGCAAATAAGTTATTTACCAACTTTGTTTTTCCAAATCAAGTATATCAAATTATCTTGGTGTGTGGACATAGACAAATGTGCAAAGTATTAAATCCTCATAACTGTAATTAACTGTGTTTATTACATTTGACTAAAACAGAACAAAGGGAAAAAGAACCCACTATTGTGAGCTGCTTTTTGGAAAGCGGTTCATGCTGCTAAAATTGTTTTACTGGTTTCCTATCCTAATTCATTTTGAAAAGTTGTGCATTCCGTGTGAACCCGCTCATGATAAATGTATACAAACTGCATATAAAATAAATACATAAAGTACATACAAATATAATTGTGGTTGATTTTTTTTTTTTAATTTAGATACATTTTTTAATCAACTGAATGTCTGTACACAGTGGCGTCCCGACCGAGTATGCATAATATGTACTGCAGCCACAATAGCATGTAAATATACTTGTCAAAATATTAAAAGATTTGTTATATACAGTATGCTGTAAAACACACACAGATCCTATCTTAACTGTTGCTTTTCTGCAGATGTTTTTCAGTGGATGATTTCTCAGATTGTATTTTGTTGTAATTTGTCTTTGTCTGACGCTAATGAAATGGTCTGCTGATTCATATTCCCTTTTCATGGTCCTAGAGCATTTTAATTAGTATTTTCTATTGGCTTCGTTTTTCCAATGTGTTCATTTGATGGTCTGAGTGATGTTTATGCTAGATTCATAAAGAGTTTTAAACAGATTTAATGAGTTTCATAGCTGCATCAGGCTTCTTTTTCTTGATTTTCTGATTGCAGTTCTTTCAAAGGAAATGTGTTATGCAAATTTAATTTTAGATGTTTCCATGTGCCCTGTCCCTTGCAACACATACTTATTTCTGGAAAACATGGTTAATTTGTGGAAAATGCTATAAAAAATAAAAATAAAAGCAAACTTAATATGGAAATATTGGACAGTTTGCAGATATATCTTTGTTGAATCTTTCGAAACTCTTTTAATTGAAGAGTTATTATTATTATTATTATTATTTCAGTTTTGATGATGGGATTCATCAAAATTTCAGAATTGGGAAAGATTTAAACCAAAATTTACACTTGCAGTGAGTTATTGGCTGGTTGACTGCATATTTACACATTGCCCTCAGAAAGAAGGAGTGTTAATTGTAAGGTCACTTAAGTAGCCTGTTAGCCTGGATGCCAGCCGAACTTGGCCCCGCCCACAACATTTGAGGTCGGGAAGTTCGGTCTGGACTTGATCTGTTGTGGAGCAACTATGCTCGAACCAGAGCTGTTCGGACCAATCAAAATTGTCAGGGCAGGCTTTATACGATGATGGACAGATGATCAACAAGAGCGCTTGGGTTGAATTCGTTTACAACAAAGATGACTGCCGCTGGAGAATTGAGATGTGTAGATTCCGCTATCGCGTCTGTTATAGAAGATATCGACAGCACATTCATTTTAAAAGAGGAACAGAGAACCGCGATCAAGGCATTTGTCGATTGGAAAGATTAATGAAGAATATACGTCACTTACTCCGTTGCTCTGATTGGTTGTAGGTCTATCCAATTGAGTGCAGAGGCATTTTCTTTCCTGGTTCGGTTGAAACACGCCCCTTAATCACAGCCCAATGGAGCAGTATCAGACTCATATTCTGACTAGAATCTGAGTATGACGACGTCAGGCTAGTAGCCTGTAACAGTAGCCTGTGAGGGTGGTAATAGGGCAGTAGTTAGGGTGAGTAACTTGCAGTCTCAGGCAGGGGTTACAGGCTGAATCTGCCAGAGATCTTTGTACTAGCTGGATCAATGCCACTCTGGCACAGACATTCATCAGGGTTAATAGACTGCTCCAATCCAAATCTAATCAAAAGCTTTTGTTTATATCAATGCTGTGAAACTTAATTTGTCCATTTACAGAAAAACAAACAAACATTGCATTTACTCTCATGTATTTTCCAACCTGTATGACTTTCTTTTATCATTAGACGCCAAATAAGATGTTTTGACGAATTTAGAGTTTTATTGAAGAAAGACTATTCTTAAATATCTTGTTTGTTCAGTTTATCCACTTTTGTCTTTGCACATCTGTCTTTGCAGTCCTACAAAACAATGTGTTCTGTTTTTTCCCCTTGTTTGTTAATGTGCCTTATTTTCCAATTTGCATTGAGTCATTAGCAGGACGAGTTAGCATTAGCGGTAGGCCTGAATGATTGACAAGCCTGCTGTTAACACTCTGATATGAATGTGAGAGGATACAATTATGAAGTTCGTTTTTGTGGCGCTCATCTCTATGTGTGCACGTTGTTTTTAATTAGCAGGTATGGCAATCGGAGTCTTATCTGGCCAGCAGAGACATAGCACCGACGTTAGCTGAGTATAGCCATTAACATTCTCTTGCAGCTGTCAACAAACTCGTTTATCAAAATTACACACTCATACTGCAAAAGCATTGTGACAGTTTTTTTTTAATTGGCCTGCTCATGCACACATACACGAGATTATAATATATGTGTGTGTGTGAGAGCATTTTGATCAAGAAAACACATTAGTTCAGTATTTGGTTGGAAAAGACTGTTAAGTAACAGCTAGTTCTGGTTTGTTGATACTGATTGGTCAATACAACCATGACTTAAAACAACTTTTGATCTACCTATGGTGAATATTCTCTTACTGTATGTTGACGAACTTTGCACTGTCAGCATAAAATCTGGTCCACTTTGCAGCTTTTTCTGGCCAAGAACCTGGTTAGATACTCTGAAAGGTGACCAGTCACAGTTAGTTTTGCTTTTATGTCATGTAGCAGTGGAATACCATAATAATGGACTGGTGTGTGAAAAAAAAAAAATCGCCTCAGGTTGCTTTTGCAACCCGGTTCCCTGAGAAGGGGAATGACTGAGATGCTGTGTCGTGGAGTTAATGGAGAAAAAAGCCATTAGAGTACCGTAATTGTTGTCTGATGCGTTTGTGTAAACATACGCTAATTGGCCGACGATAGGTCAAGACTCCAACCAGTATAACTCCAACCTTTTGTTGTGCTCCCGTCATTTTACTGATGACTGCTTCTCGAATCTTGACAAGGTCAATGCAGGATTTGCAAAATGCTTATCTGTTAAAGATGGGACAGTACCTACTTTATTTAGACTAATTTGCTCCAACCTGTAAGTATAATTAATTATTGATTGATTGATTGATTGATTGATTGATTGATTGATTGATTGCTTTATTATCCCCTTGGGGAAATTTTGTTGCTTGTGTTTCAACATGCGTACATACATAGACCAGCAATATACATAAATATACAAGAAAACACGAAAAACACCCAATTAAAAAAAACAATAATAATAATAATAATATTAATATATATATATATATATAAAAAAAAAATCATCACTGAGACCCGCTCAGTAGACACCAACACTACCTTTCATTTAACAATTTTACTGCCTGTGGCAGGAAGAATTTTTTCCCCCTATTTTTAAAAATTGCTGGCATCCTATATCTTTGACCCGAGGGTAATCTCTCAAATTTGTCAAACAGAGGATGCCTATTGTCTGATATGATTTTTGTTGCTTTACTAAGACATCTGGTTTGATAAATTTGTTCAACACCTCTTAGAGGGATACCAAGTAGTTTACTCGCAATACTCAAAACTTTCCTAAGTGAACTCTTTTGTTCCACTGTAACATTTCCAGACCAACAGGTAATACAAAATGTAAAAACACTTTCAATAAAAGAATTATAAAACCCTCTTAGGATTGAGACGCTTACATTAAATGACAACATCTTCCTAAGGAAGTATAGTCTTTGCTGTCCTTTTTTGTTCACAGCTTCAGTCCATTTATCCCACCTCAGTTTGTGATCAAAGACAGCCCCAAGATATTTATACTCATTAACACACTGAATTGGCTCCCCTTTACTAGTGGTCACACTCACTGAAGACTCCTTCCTAAAATCAATACACATCTCCTTTGTTTTTGAAATATTTAACTTAAGGTTTGACATGTCACACCAAGAAATAAATTCATTTAAAACAGGTCCATGACTGTCCTTGTCCCCCTGAAGGAGACTAACTATGCAGTATCATCTGCAAATTTGATTAGATATCTCCCTGAATTGGCACTTATACAGTTGTTTGTGTACAGTATAAACAGTAGGGGTGAGAGGACACAGCCTTGTGGGGATCCAACATTAGTCATTTGTTTCTCCGACAGTGATCCACCCACAACTTGTATAATTATTGATGTAAATTTTCTTCTGAGTGTTCAAAATATGTAGTTTTGTGTTTTATATGGTGTACACCTAGTGCACAGAGCACTGTAGGTCTCTGCTTAGCGACTAACTCGCGTTACTGTTTTTATAATCAGCTGTCAGCCCACTATTACCTAATATTGTGTTGATTAATGCAGTCATTCTTACAACCTTGAGAAATGATAAAGGATAGAGCAAGATTTTGGTTTACATACTGTTTTGTATTTTTTTTTATTTCTTATATAGCGCTTTTAACAATATAAATTGTTTCCAAGCAGCTTTACAATGATAATAGGAAATTATAGTAACAGAGATTGTTTTGGCTTTACAGCAGCTCTAGAATAAAGTTATTGTCCATCTAAAGTTAGTTTTGATTGATTCACTTCCGTTGCAAAGATCATTACAGTAGTTATTAACTTAGGGGCCGCTAACACGACACCGTTCTAACAGAAAACCCTTAACGCCGTCCGACGATCGGATGATAAGAGCAAATCATTTGTAACTCTAATGAGAGCTGTCTCGGCATCATGGTCTAAATCCTGACTGGAAATCCTTGAAGATACCATTTCTTTCTAAAAAGGAACATAGTTTTGAGGATGTTACATAAGTTATTCCTGTTAGTGCTCTGCTAATGTATGTAAAGTTATTGTTTGGGTGCTATTTACTGTAGCTGTGGGACCACTTTGCTCACATAAGTTTAATACAAACCGTTCTTTCTCTAAGTGTGTATCATTAGAACATGAGGCACTGTCTGTATCATAATAGGATGTAGAATTGCTGAGAAAAGTCCCTCTAAGCTGAAATTCAGATATGGTAATGGGCGTTTCGTTTCCGACGTGCTGTAAGAGGTATATAGACCAATCACAACAGACTGGGCCATTTGACCAATCAGAGCAGAGTAGGCTCGTGGGAAAGGAGGGGTTTAGAGAGACCGACCCTGCGTCTCAATGTCCATACTATTCATCATAAACAGTATGTGAGATTAAAATAAGTGTGTCCCAAAGCACAGTACTGTATGTTGAAAAGAGTATGCCAGAAGTCCCCGGATGGTCTACTATTTGTACTATTTTACTGTTTGGATTTTCGAAGTGTGGATCCGTGCTCACTCTAAAGGCTAATATTGCCCACAAACCATTGCGCTTTGGAGGAGGAACAACAAACAAAAACTACAACCAATGGTAAGAGGTTAAGATAAAGGTTTGAGTGACTAATCAAAGTTTAACCTAATAAAAAAATATTGATTTAATGTTATCCGTGTCATATTTCATATGCAATAACAATGTGGACTTTTATAAAGATCTGTTTGGCCATTAACTTTTAAATGCATCATTATGCATTAATATGAGGAGAGTTCTCTGCATGAAAGACCCGCTGTGACTGCAGATCAACTTGCAACCGCATTTCTCTCCGATAGGGTAGGAAATGAAAAGAAATGAAATGTGGAGGATTTAATCCTTGACAAGATGATTGACAGGCCAGTTTACTATGACAGGATGCGACAGAGAGCAACCATTAAAGACGCAATTGTATGACGTGATATTATGTTCCAAAGCTTGTTTACTTTCTGCTACACACTCAAAACACATACTTTTTCTTCACAAAAAGAGTACATACTTTTAGGGCGTAGTATAAGTAGGCGAATTGAGACGCAGCACGATTCTTCGAACAAACCGTTTCAGACTCTCAGACTCCAAAATAAACTGTTTCAGACCTAAATCCAAATTTAAAATAGCATAGTAAGGGCATTTTAAATTAACTGTGTGTGTGTGTGTGTTTCTAAGAGAGCAAGATGTCAATACTAGAAGTAGCAGGGGGTATCTTCACCCCTCCTTTCTTTTCGTCCACCTTCAATAGAGGGTAATTAGATCAATGATTGCTTCTTTCTTTTTTTTTTTTTTGCTCTTCTCTGCAGTGTCTGCATGTCACCCGCCAGTCTGTCTGTCTGCTCATCTCTGAGATCTGCTATTTACCTTAATCTTGACAGGCCCTCAGACAGAGACACACACAAACTTTAGGGAGAGACTGATTGCAGGGAGTAGAGAGATGATGAAAGACGGCACATCAGGGAGACAAAAAGAGTGATCGATCTATCGTCTCTTCTGTATCACCACCCTGGTGAATTCAGTTGTCTGGCGTCACCAGATCTGATGTAGAGGAGACAAATGTCAAGACACAAAGCAAAAAGTCCCTCGGGAACTTCGAAACGCAAAGACATCCACCCCGTTCTCCATGATCTGTCCTGACTCCTCATTCTAAACAGGAATTACATATTGATCTGGAAGCCCAAAAAAAAAAGAACCACATCAAAGATGAAGAACTCAAACTCTTCATAATCCACAGTGACAAATGTACTCAAAATCATCCAGTCCCTTTTATATATCCTTCCCTAACTTCCTGTTTCAATAGGATATTCAAACCATTCATGGGGATTTCAACATGCCCATGACTGTGACGTCGCAATCACAACAAACCATTTTTGAAGTGGATTGGGAGAAAGCTTTAATTTGTAAATGAAAGAGGTTTTCTGTTTTATAAATAGCCAGACAAATCCTGTTTACCCCTTTAAAGAAGCAGACGAGAAGCTGATCTTGTGTAATGGACAGTTTTTGTCCATCAAGAGGAACAACATTTGCATAAAACCATTTCCATATTTTCTTTTGTTTACATAGAATTAGCAGATTGGGATTGTTGTGTTGGTTTATCGCCTATAATCTTTCAAACTCTGCTGTGTTTGCACATTCTTTAGTCAGAGAAATGTAATCACAGATTTGTATCAAAAATTGAATCATAAAATGAAATATGGCAGTAGTAAGCAGTATGGAGTCACATGCTCAAAACTGATCATGGTGTTTCAGAGTTTTGCACGTGCTTGTACTGCATTACTATTCTTTATTTTATATATTATATTACTATATATAAACACTTTGGTAATGGTAATACAAATGAAGATTATTTGTCATGACTACAGCACACTAAACTGAACTTGCAACAGCATGTCAGATATTTTATGAATCCTGTAATATATAGTTACAAGTTCCTGAATGTTTCCCTGTAAGGGTGAGTAAAGGTCATTCTCCTTAATCTACTGTGACATGCTGCTTATTGGATACTCCTCCCTCATGAATATGTAAATACATATCTGTGGGTGTGTGGGTGTTTGAGCACTGTGTGCATGTAAATAACCCAGCTGCATTATTTACCAGTTGGACACACACACACCCTTGAGGACACAGGACCCATCTTACGCCGATCAAACAGTAATAAGATGCCATCCCAACAGGCCAACACATATGAGTGTTTAATTTCACAAGTGTGTGCTCCTGTTAAAAAAGATTGAATGTGATTATCTATGGATTCTGCACTACTGCTCAGGATCACTAGAGAGGAAATTCAGAATACGCTCATTCATTTCACAGACAGCAGCTGTGGCCCTGCATACACACTGAGCATTCTGGCTCTATCAGTTCAATAAACTCAAGCTATAGTGTCATGATTTCATGAATACTGTGAAACTTAAAGGGATAGTTCACCCAAAAATGAAAATTTGCTGTTAAAGGAATAGTTCACTTTAAAATGAAAATTCTGTCATCATATACTCACCCTCATGTTGTTTCAAACCTGTATGAATTTTTTTCTTCTGCTGAACACAAAGGCAGATATTTAGAAGAATGTCAGTAACCAGACAGTTTTTGGGTCCCATTGACTTCCATAGTATATTTTTTTCCTATGGAAGTCAATGGGACCCAGAAACTGTCTGGTTACTGACATTCTTCTAAATATCTGCCTTTGTGTTCAGAAGAAGAAAGAAATTCATACAGGTTTGAAACAACATGAGGGTGAGTATATGATGACAGAATTTTCATTTTAAAGTGAACTATTCCTTTAATACTCACCCTCAGGCCATCCGAGATGTAGGTGCTTTTTTTCTTCAGTAGAACAGAAAAGAAGATGTTTAGCTGTAACCGTGGTCCTTGGTGATTTGTATAATGCAAGTCAATGGTTACCGTCACTTAAAAGCATATAAAGGCCAAACAAAATTAATACCCGTGGCTCCTGACGATACACTATGATCTTATGAATCAATAAATCAACCATTGTATTTCTAAAGCACGTTTAAAAACAACACGAGTTGACCAAACTGCTTTACAGCCCCAACCTTACAAAACATATAGACAAACACACCATAAAACTAAACAAAACACGAAATAAACCACAAGAGTTAAAAGCAGCAGAGAAAAGATGGGTCTTCAACCTAGATTTAAAAGACTCAATGGAATCACAGGAATTAATGAGTAAAGGGATACTATTCCAAAAACGAGGTGCTGCTACCGCAAAGTTTTTAGTTTTTAACTGAGATTTTGGAACAAGTGAAAAGATCAGTCTGTGCAAGAAACTGAACATTATTTACAGCATTATTACCTGTAATCCAAAGCCTCTGCAAACAATCCTGAACGCGTTCATGGCAGTCTGGAGCGCGAGCTTCCTGTTGATTAATGACAAATACCCTGTAATGTTTTCAGAGACATGAAAATGTATTATAGTTTAAATTCATTTTAAATGCAATTAGTTGAACTTTTTTCATAATTCTATTGTCTTTGAAATATGTTTAAATTGTGCTGCTGAATGTACTGGCAAGCATTTTTATAAGCTAAAATTTAATTACATTTATTTTTAATCTTGTATATCGTGTACTTAAATATGTTTGTAATGTCATATTTTGTAATGACAAAGTTGAAATGTAGTACATGAAATATATTTACTTTAAATGTAATACTGAAAAACACTAAAGTTAAAATTATAATTAAGCACTTTGCATGAACTTGTAAAATGTTATTAAACATCAAAATAAGTGTACTTTGAAGCATGACAAAAACTAATAAAGTCAGCATGGAGGAAGTTGTATATCTTAGTCAAATGGCTTCTCGATTGAGAAACAAGTGTAAGGCAGGACTTGATTTCGTCCTCAGAAGTGACTGAATCATATAAAGTTTGGCATTGCTAACTAAATAGAGACAGATCTGAATGTCATCCTCCATCGAGAGAACAGATTGTTTGAAGGGGAAGTTGAGGTTCACATTTTTAATTAAAGATTACTGGGACATTTTATTTAAAAAGTGATGTGCGCGGATAAATAATTTACAATAAACACTGCAACATTCTGTTAAAAAACAAATCCTGGTGATTTTAAAACATTTAAAATGTACTTTAATTATAACTTTTTTTAGTTAGATACTATTACACAGTGCACTTTTTAAAAGAGTAGGCATACTTAACATATGATGCGCTCCATTTGTCTTTGGAAGAGGGAGAGTCCTAGTTCCAAGTAGGAACTTTTAACTGGAACGCCCCCTCAAGTAGGAATTGTGACTGGGAAACTTGGGGTAAGTGCAACAAACCCCTACTTCAGATTCCAATATGGCTACTCAGCGCATCAACCATTGTGAAACAGTAAAATACTGTTTATTAGCACTTCTGTCTCAATAAAATAAAAAGTGGTGCGCACACGCACAGTACTATCCAACCTCTATTTGTGGACATGATACTTCAGCATTATCTGTGGGAAATACCGCTTTTTTGTGTTTATTTTCTGAAAGAAGCAAGCACAACAAAGTTTTGCCTAGATACGTCCATCTTGGTTTTCTGACCTGTGTACTGGCACACGGTCAACTCTGGTCAACTCAACGCGGTCATTGCCAGCTAAGACATTCCTCCAAGGTAAATGGAACGCAGCAATAGTCATGAAAGTATAATATCGTATTATAGTACACTGCAAGTACTGCAAGTGATCTAAAAATATATTATTAAGATTTCAAGTAGGCTACACTACAAGTGCACATTCGGTCAAATTGAGCGCACTTCTTTTTCAAGGGTTGCGCTCTTATTTGCAAAGTCACAGCTTCATATCAGCAGACAGGAGCTCCGATACTTTATTGTTTTCAAATCTGATGCTATCTATGTATGTTCAACTGCAGACAAAAGAAATCTCTGGGTTTAGCTATTCTGTTTTGCTAGTCAAGTTTTGCTCTGAAAGGTACAATCCAGACATCAACCATTTCTCTACCCCTCGCTGAGGACATCAAACTTTGATGGATTCTTCTGAGGAGCATTTTGTTGAGAAAAGCTGCGGATGAAATTTTAATCTTCCTGCGTGAGTGTGGAGCTCGCAAAGAGTCGGGCGGCAAGCCCGAGATTCATTCTAGTAATAAAAAGGTAGTGTTCGAATGCCTTTCCACACACCGCTTACAAGTTATACACGGAGGGACGAAATTAAAACTTGCTACGTCAGTCACACTTTACTGGATATTCAGCAGCATCATAAATGATTAAACTCATGGTTCCACAGGATATCTCTTATTCATGAAATTAAATGATGTGCACGGTTCTGCTGTTACATCCGTATACATGCATAGCACCGCTCAGGACGAGTCCTGGGCCACTGGTTTATCACGTCCTGAAACGGAGGCTGCAAGCGGACACACAGAGATGAAATGACTGTTTACCCCTGACCTCACATGAGACTTGAACTATTTTGCTGAATTGTAGATGGGCTATTTTTCCATTTTCCACCTGGCTGCTTGACCTTGAGGAATAAGTACCAGAAAGTGCTCAGTTCAGATGTTTTTTTCTTCTTCTTCTTTTTTTCCATTTGAAACCTTTCTTCCTCAGACCTTGCTGTGCAGCTGTGCTGAATAATTTTGAGTGGTTGTTCCTGTGTCCATTTCTCCATCAGTAGCCTCCCAGAATTGCTTCAAATTCTCATGAAGTAGGGGTGGGGTTGGGGGGTTATAGTTTTGTTATAACACTTAAAGTATTAAAAAGCACCTTAATTCCAACATGTATTTTGGACACAGAAGCTTATTTAAGCTACACTTTTGAACCTAAAGAAGGGGTCAATATTGATCAGATGATTCCATTTTGATATTTATCTAGTTAAAAAAATACTAATAAAGATGTCATTATCGACAAGCATTCAAAAGTAGTCACGTCTACGTTTTTTGGCACTGCATGCTCATCATCTAAATAGGCCTTGTCATGACATCATTTGTCATTAGTCACATGGCTTTTACCGCTCTGGTAATTGGTTCAAAATATAAAATTCAGTAACACTTTAGAATACTGTTCCTTCATTAATGAATAACTACACAGGAACAAATGAGTAATGCATTAGTAACACTCTAGTAACTACTATTAACTAACAAGAAACTCTGATTAACGAATTAGTAAGTAATAGCGCTCAGTCGGATGTGGTAGTTCACTATTAGCTAATCAATAACTACTATTTTTCATACCTCACTGAAGACTATAAGAACTACTATATACAGGTTAATAAATATTTATAATGCACAATGTTTAATATAAAGTAATAGTAGCCCATTAGTAATGAATCAAGTGTTACTACATCCTTCTAAAGGAACTACTAATAATTTGGATCAGTATTCTAAAGTGAAAAACATGATAACAACCTAATATTGACTGAAGTCATTGTAAGCTTTTAAGGCTTTTGTAAGGTTTTGGATAGTAATGACTCAAGTGTTACTACATCTTTCTAAAGGAACTACTAATTATTTGGATCAGTATTCTAAAGTGAAGATCATGGGAACACACTAGTAATGACTAAAGTGTTACCAAATCCATTGGAAGGAATTGCTATTCAAAATCTTACAAAAATCTCAAAAGCTTACAATGACTTCAGTCAATATTAGGTAGTTATCATGTTTTTCACTTTAGAATACTGATCCAAATAATTAGTAGTTCCTTTAGAATGATGTAGTAATACTTGAGTCATTACTAGTGGGATACCATTACCTTTTATTATAAATTATGCATTATTCATGTTAATTATGAACCTGTATATAGTAGTTCTCTGGGAGGTATGAAAAAAATAGTAGTTATTGATTATAGCTAATAATGAACTACTACATTCATCTGAGCGCTATTACTTACTAATTTGTTAATCAGAGTTTCTTGTTAGTTAATAGTAGTTACTAGAATGTTAATAATTCGTTACTCGTTTGTTCCTGTGTAATTATTCATTAATGAAGGAACAGTATTCTAAAGTGTTACCTAAAATTCTAGCTCAGAACTGAGTACCCTTGGCCAAAGATGGCAGATTTTAAATAATGTAGGCTACTTCCAGGATGTCCTGTGCCAGTGAAACAACTGAGATGATTGGGAATGCCAATGTATAGCTTCTAGCTAGCTATTTTGGCTGTGCTCGCAAGGGCAGGAAACGTTTGTCCGGTTTGCTATTATATAGACCCCCTTAAAATAGACTGTAATAATTATACGCATCACGCAGGGGTTGCAAACAAACAGAAATTAAAAAGCTGTATCTATTTGCAAGCAGTGTATTCTTTAATCAAAATAAACTCAATTTCACTTCAGGATATCTAAAAACAAACAAAGGTAACAGAACAACAGCTAAATGATGAGATCAGACAAAGACTAACTGAAAATGACTAAATGTGCACACAGAAACACTGGGAACAAACATAGATAATTAAGACACAGGTGAGAAACAAGGGCAAATCAAATATTAAGGCAAAAGTTGAAAAAGACTAAATAAACTGAACTGGGAAAGGAGCAAAACTAACAGGCTAACTACTCAAAACTCAAACCCAGATTTAGACATAACAGACATAACATTACCCCCCTGCTTTGTCAGTTGCTTATAAACATAATAATGGATAAAGTCTGATTACATTCAGCACAAACTCTGCTACAATATCTGAGCAACATGTAAGTACATGTTTGTAATTTTGAGAAAATATTGTTTATGCCTTGATGATGAATGATGATGTGGTTCACACCTGAGGAGACAATGACCCCGCCCCTAAATGGCCTATCTGTGACTAAGAGGGAACTACAAGAAAGAATGTGAAGACAAATTAAATATATGTTTTTGTTTGTTTGTAGTTTATTTACAATATAGTTAATATAATCCAAATATAAATGAGGGTCAAAGCACATTTTGATAGTCAAACCTGGAAACAAATCCAAATATATAAGTGTATACATCACATACCTGGCATTTCCCAATGTGTCTGTCTGGTGATTCTATGCACTGGAGAATAAAGCTTACCTGCTTCCAGTCAGTGAGCTCACCTTCACCATATTCATGTAGAATATCAGTCCAATATAGCTGTACAGCTCATTGATGCTCACATTTGTCCACTTGACTCTGTGACCTTTTACATTTGCCCTGGCAGCCTGAGCATTTATGTGCAAAGAACGCCTCGGTTACGACTATAACCTTGGTTCCCTGAAGAGGGAACGAGACGCTGCATCGGTTGACGCTGTGGGAACGCTCAGGGTGATTGTGTCGTGAAGCACGTGTGAAATCAGTCCAATGGTGGGACGAGATGTCAGAGCTGGGTGACTCCAGGAAACTATAAAGCATGCCAAAACAGTGCAATGCTAGCCTCTAATAGGCTGAAGTAAGTCGCTGACTGGCACGCAGGAAGTATGGCAGGGTGACGCAGTGTTGCGTTCCCTCTACAGGGAACCAAGGTTACAGTCGTACCGAGGCGTTCCCTTTCAAGGGAACTCGCGCTGCGTTGATTGACGCTGTGGGAACGTCTATACTCATGCTACCATAATGACAAGTGTCTGTCTAGTGTGAAATCGTAAAGAAAGCACCAAGACAAGAGCACCCAAAATGAGGACTGGGACTCAATGGTGTTGACGGGTGGAGAGGGAATATTCCTTGGATCGGCAGATTGCGGCGGAGGGTCAGCGGAAAGGATGAGCTCTATCTCAAACATCACAACAAAAGGGCGGGGTCAAATGCTGTGAAACTGTCGAGGGACAGAGGTGAGAGTCGGTTATTTATACCGGCTTCCTCTTGCACTGATTGTTTAATTACCTGAACGTGAAACATCAGCCACCTTTTACAGTTCCTCCTGAACCAAATCAACGAATTTATGCTGCGTTCACGCCATAACTACTGTAATTTGAAAGAGATGGAAACCTGTGACGTTATACTCAGAACGATTCGTGACTCGAATTTATATGTTTCAATGGCAACACTATCAACAGAGATGCTCTGAAAGGAGAGTGGGATCTCATGTTTTTTGTTTTTTAAAGCTAACTTGCTATTGCTAGCCACACCGGAAATTGCATATATATATATCTAAATATTAGCATATATATCATATATATTAGGAGATTTTGCCAAATTCTTTTGCTCAAATTTTTTTGTCTTTAAACAAATGCTGCAATTATTATTATTAGCCTACATCCGAACGGAAACAACCATGTATGGCCCAATTTAAAAGCCTCATAACAGATGAATGTTTTAACAGAAACTGTTGGTCATATAGTCTATTGTGGTTGATTTAATAGAACTGCAGCAAATCCTGACATCCATTTTTTAGATTTTTTTCAAGGCCTTAGAAACAGGGTTTTGTTTGGAAAGTTATAAAAAGTGTAATTATAGAGTGTGTTTGGCCGGAGGCAGCAGGTTAATGTAAAGCAGAGAATGACCTTGACCTGCCCAGCAATAAGTTTTAAACCCCCTCCCCACCCAACCACCCATCCTGCATCTGACTGCACCTCTAAACCCCTCTAAAAATAGTTATGGTGTTTGTGTGTTTGCTCAAACCCAGTTTGAGTGCATGTGGTGATCAGAGCAAAATGCTGTGTGTGTGTGAGAGTTTACTACAATGTCAGTGGTTTTAATATAATCGGCTCCTGCAACAGACTAAGCGAGGAGAATTGCAATAAGTGGTGGACAGGGCTTGGTGACCCAAGCATTGCACTGTTTGCTCTGATTTGTGGTGTTTGCTAAGGTAAGCATTACTATCTGTACTGCTCATATTTGCTGATTGTGTTGCCCCAAATTGTCCAGCTTGTTGAGGGGAGGTGCGCTATTACTTTTCTAAGAGATAAGACTTTGTGCCTGACTGATGTCCAAAAAGCTGCTGAAATAGCGAACAATTGCTATTGTTATGTGGTATCTGTTACTTAACCTTTGTGGGTCAATTACATCATGACAACTCATTTTTATCTTATAATTGTATGAGGTGGCAAGACGGGCATTTTGCCCCTCACATGAGGTAAAAGGCTCACTAGCATAGGGCAAATTGATACAAATCCCTCTGTCCCTCAAATCTTGCTCTGTTGCATCAATTGCTCCGGTCTACCTTGCTGTCTTGCTGCCATGTGGTTTGTGTCTACAAGCTCTGTATAGCTTTCCGTTTTGAACTCATCAACCAGATATCTGATATTATCTAATTTTGTCTGTCACATTGATCTGACTTCGCTAGCCTGTTAATATGTCATCCGTGTTTGCCGTCGTTTTTTTCCATCAAACAACTGTGGTGAGTAGGATCAGTCAACAAACACGATGAGTCATGTCGTGCCTATACCGACTAAGCTATTGAAAAACATGCTTCCAGAGGTCATAGATCCTCTTCTTAATATCATAGAGACAGAGCGCAACGCGTCATAATCTGAAGACCATGCCCACCTGGGGGGAAAACAATCCAACCGTCTCCGTTGACTTTGCATTGCGAGAGGCTGCCTCCTTGTCATTTAAGACAGAAAAATGCCTAAAAGCTGCTGAGTGACAAGGTGTACAGCAAACAAGCTAAAAAACCCAGAAATAAGTTTTTATAATCTGTCGACCCCAAAAAACGAGCGTTTAAGGACACAAAAGTGGGTACAGGCTGGAACGAATGGGTAAATTGGGATCCTGACACTCAGTATGCACTAAAAAATGCAGCAAACATTTTGTCACTGGTAAGTCAAATATCCAAATGTCAGTTTTATATATTATATTTTTGTAAGCTAAGCTATACTGTCGCCGATTACGTTCTCTGCTCCAGTGGACGTAGTTCTCAGAGTAATATGACACTCTGTTTCAATTGCCTGTATCCACTTTTGTGTCCTTAAATGCTTGTTTTTTGGGGTCGACAGATTATAAAAACTTATTTCTGGGTTTTTTAGCTTGTTTGCTGTACACTTTGTCACATAGCAGCTTTTCGATATTGTTTTGTTTTTTGTTATGTCAGAAATCACAAGGAGGCAGCCTCTCGCAATGCAAAGTCAATGGAGACGGTTGGATTGTTTTCCCCCCCGGTGTGGGCGTGGCCTAAATACGCTCTGTCTCTATTAATTCATCTTTGTCACTAGGATATGTACCGAAAACTTTTAAGCTGGCTATTATTAAACCTCTTATTAAAAAAACGCAACTTGATCCTAGAGAATTTAGTCAATTACAGGCCGATCTCAAATCGACCTTTTCTGTCAAAATTAATAGAAAAGGCAGTATCCTCACAACTATGTTCCTTTTTTTAGAAAGAAATGGTATCTGCAAGGATTTCTAGTCAGGATTTAGACCATATCATAGCACTGAGATTGCTCTCATTAGAGTTACAAATGATTTGTTCTTATCATCCGATCATGGTTGTATCTCTCTATTAGTGTTACTGGATCTTAGTGCTGCATTTGATACCATCGACCACAACATTCTTTTGAATAGACTCGAAAATGATGTTGGCATTAGTGGAATTGCACTAGCATGGTTCATCTGCAGTAAATGAAAAGATGTCATATCGATCAAAAGTTTTAGGAGTACCACAAGGCTCAGTACTAGGACTGTTGCTGTTCACCCTGTACATGCTACCCTTGGGAGATATCATTAGGAAGCATGGAATTAGTTTTCACTGTTATGCTGATTATACTCAGCTCTATATTTCTTCGCGCCCTGACGAAACGCATCAATTCACAAAATTAACGGAATGCGTGCACGTTGTGTCCGAGCCCGGCCTGGCCCAGCACATTAACTGTAATCATGAGCCAGAGCCCGATTTAAACCCAACCATTTTTTAATACGTGGGCCGTTATAACTGACGTTCTCAATTCCAAATTGTTTGAACTACAGAAATCTGTTTAGAATTATCTTAATGAATAATGCAACAAGGACGAAGCATGTAAACTGCGCAAATGGATCCGATTGAAGAAACGTACAAAAAAAAACGTGAACACTCGACAAAGCCAACACATGTTGTCACTGCCCACAACTTGTTTAAAATGGTTCCATACCTCCGACTGTCCACCAAACTTGCTCAAAGTTAATTCTCCTGTTTTTCTTTTTTTCTTTACATCTTCAAGCTCCATGTTGCACTTAAGCTACACAATACAGCACAGCAGGCCCAGTGTGATGCGTGCGAGTGGAGGAGACGCTGCACATGACAAGTGAAAAAAAACACAAATGCTTGATCAAGGGCCCGGCCCGAGGATAGTGGCAGGAAATATCAGAGAATCTAAGCTCTAGATGGAACTGGATAAATATTCTGAATGTTCTGATCCAATCTGACTTCTGACCTGTAATGTCACGGGCGTGCAACAAGATGAACCCAAGCGCAGACAGTACACAATACAAACGGGATTTATTGATATAAAACAGAAAACAAAACCCATGAGGGGGCAAAACAACACAGGTAACGGGTGACTAGACTGACAAGGCTTAACTATATAAAGACAATCAACTTCACTAACAAAAACTCTAGACAAGGTATTCACAGCAACAACAATTCACAGATACACCTTTCACAATGAACCGACAAAGGACAGCAAACACAAGGGGATTAAATAGGGACAAACTAATGAGGGAAACAGGTGATAATTAGGAGGAGATAATTACTAAATGAGGGTAACAAGGAGGGCGGGGCTGGGAAACGAGACAACACAAGCACATGGCCAAACTAATGACCAAGCGCTTGTACACAAAACATGGGTCTGTCATGATCCTGCCACAAGACTAGAGAACTACTAAAACACAAGGCAGAATCATGACATGTAATGCCTGAATAATAATCATACACTGTCCATTCGTTGGCCAGAGGAGAACTGGCCCCCGACTGAGCCTGGGTTCTCCCAAGGTTTTTTTTCTCCATTCTGTCACCTGATGGAGTTTTGGTTCCTTGCCACTGTTGCCTTGGCTTTTGGCTTGCTTAGTTGGGGACATTTAATATTCAACAATATTATTGATCTACCTTACTTAAGGTGGACGATGACGCAATTTTCTTCTAGAAACAAACTTTGTTGTATTATTTTCACGTTATCACTGTGAAGCTGCTTTGATACAATCTATCTTGTAAAAAGCTCTATATAAACAAAGGTGACTTGACAAATATTTTAACTAAAATATGTTTTTAATTATGTCTAAGTTAATACTTGTTCAAAACAATCGCTTTAGAAATGTTTGTACTATTTTGTTTATTTTTAAATAAATAAATAATTGTTTGTTCGATAAATATACTGTCATTAAAATGTTAATATAAAATATATTTTAAAAAAACACAAATCAAAATTATTTTAAAAGTAAAGATTCTGAAAGCATTGAAGAAGATCCCATAATAATTTAATATAGATTTACAGTTGTAACAATAAATAGTATTTTGTTATATTATATGATTAATATATTTTTAAAGGGATACTTCACAGATTATTTTCAAATGACCGTGCTTCCCTCCCTCACGTCCCCCTCAGACGAGAGATTTCTGTATTGTGTGTCTGGGAAAAAAAACTCAGATGACGCAAAAATCGTCATATTGCATCATCGGAGGCTATTTTGGCCAGAGGCTAGAGCTAGTTCCGCATGTGTTCAACCCGCCCATAGGGGGTGGGATCTCACGATAAAACGGTGTCTTTTCAGTTTCGAGTCAACTAGTAGCCTAGTTGTATCATTTCTTCCGTTACTGCCCTCTGTAACCAGTAGGCGTGGCTTGGGAGTGGCGTCGTAGTGCAGCGAAGCAAGTGCATTCTGGGAGTTGTTGTCTTTCATCCACATGAGCCAAAAATACATTTTCTGGCTTTTCTCAGTCTTGAAGGGGTCATATAATGGTACATGCACTTTTACAAGTTGATTGTACTGAAATGTGTGTTGGCAGTGCCTGTACACAACCATCATAAAATGATAAAAATCCATCCAGTGTTTTTTTTTTTATCTTCTTTTATGTTTCCCCCCAACTCAAATCAAGCTGTTTTGAGTTTCTGTTTCTGACGTCACAAAATCGACGCCCCTCCCACGATTGTTGATTGACAGGGGCGTTTCAACACAGCCCCGCCCTCGCTCGTGAGCGAGCTGTCAATCATAGCCCGCGCGGACTGGCGCGTCATTGTTGATAGCTGGAGCACTGAGCAGAATGGCGTGTAAGCGATTGTGGTGTTCTGTTCTTGGGTGTAATAAGGAACACAGCAGTCATTTTGATGTTCCTAAATCCGTACAGCTGAAGACACAGTGGCTGAGTTTTGTTTTCGAAGGGAATATTCCCCACGATCAACGTCAATGCTTTCATGTTTGCGCGAATCATTTCACCAGACTGCTTTACAAACGAGGTCAGTATAAAGCTGGTTTTGCTAAGAAGCTGCTCCTGAAAAAAGGATCGGTACCAACTATTCGTGTTCCTGCTGCACCTCCAGAAGAAGAAGTGAGTGTAACGTTTTATTAACCTTTATATTAATCTTTATATTAATATTTGCAAATCGCTAGCACGCTTCACGATGAATGCGGCTAAGGTTTACACTCAGGGTACATTACGGCATGTTTTCTATGTACGACGTTCTCAATATAATTCATAATCCCACGTTTATAATGAACAACGCGTTATGGTTATTGTGTTATTGTGTTACAAACGGTGTACTCACAGAACAGAGGGGCGGGGTGAGCAAAGCTCATTATCATTTAAAGACACATGCACTTAAACGGTGTGCTGAAAACAGCTGTTTTTTACCAGGAAAAATTAGTGTTTTCTTACAATACTAATGAGAATTTTTAATTAAAGTATATTACAAACTTTTAATTTAGACCCTAAAGAATCATATTAGCTTGTACAAAAAATGGCATTATATGACCCCTTTGAAGGCACCAACTTCTAAAATAATTTCACATTTCTACTACATAAATGACCCAATTAAATACACATTCATCTTTCCAGCGGTGAAATATCCCTTTAAATATGATGGTTTCATTATAAATATGGTTATTTATCTAAAGTGGACACCCAACTTAATATATGATATTTACCATCTGAATCTAACTATGTCATGTCAACAAATGAAAAAACATAGTTACATATTATTTATTCTCATTGACTCTGACCTTTACCATGACTGTTCCCTGCTGGTGGAATGATCTGCCTAACTCAACCAGAGCTGCTGAGTCCGTAGCCATTTTCAAGAAACGGCTGAAGACGCATCTTTTTCGGCAGCACTTGATCCAGTAATTCTAAAACTTTCTCTTCTATTCTATTTATAAATAATAATAATAATAATAATAATAAATTATGTACTGCATTAGATTAAACTGAGATGGGTCATAGCACTTGCATATTGTTGTCCTTCAGTTAGTTTAACTGCTTCTATTGTTCTCATTTGTAAGTCGCTTTGGATAAAAGCGTCTGCTAAATAAATAAATGGAAATGGAAATGTCAGCCATCTGTTTATTATTATGTTAATTACTGTGCCTTTAGCCCCAACAACAGGGGTGCCTTTTACCCCATACTTTTACATATTCTTATTCTCATTGACTCGTTTTCTGTCCGTTTATTTTCGTGAATTGTAATGTGTGCAAAGGATTGTAGGTGACCCACCTCCTCTGCTTGTCCTGTATTGGGCAAGGGGGGCAATTTTTTTTCCACTGCCTGTCCCAAGTTTGCCAAGGAAACCGTTTTTGAACTCTCTGCCTCACCCTAATCAGCCAAAAAGGTGATTTTTGAACTCTTTGCCTGTCCCGTATCAACCAAAGAAGGCTTATTTTGATTTCTCTGAACAAACGTTCCCACTTGTTTCTGCTTAATGAACACCATCAAGACTCGTCACGTTTAATGCTTGAGCTCTCCTGAAGAATATGAGTGATATTTTGGAGTGCTTGATTCCTGTGTATTAATGGCTTTAGAAAAGAGATTTATCTCAAACCAAAACAGAGGCGTTGGATCGGATCTGTGTTTGAGAGAACTGTTTGATGTTCATTCTACAGTGACACCAGGGATGAGGCTGTTCTCTCATCCATATTACCGCTGTGAGGTTTAAGACTGTCACATGCTATCAGAAGCTCTACAATTATCTGAAGAGTCTCTGATCCAAATGATGGCTCTCAAGGATCAATCCTCTCAAACGACAAGAAACACAAGCCCCTCTTTTATTTACTCTTTCTTCATGATTTCCTCACTTTCTCTGTCTTATTGTGCGGAAGTGGTTTGGCTATCAAGCTAAGAGACTGCTTTTTTCCCCTTTTATCCTCTTAATAAGCCATTTTGCAAAGAGGAGAGAGAAAGAGAATGTAATACAGGGTTTTCATTACTAGAACTTTTGCACTGCCAATAACCAACTGAAGATCTTTTGTTGTCTTATACAAGTGCTTCTTCAACTCCAGGCACTTCTTGACAAACATGTCCCTTTTACTCCAGTCATGAAAAAGATTTCAAATATTCAAGAAGTCTTGTATAAGTCATAAGTCATCATTCTATAATCTAACACTTTAAATCACACACACAAAAAAAAAAATGGTTGCACTCTTATTTGTTCTGGGAAATTTTAACATTTACAGGCATTGATGGCCTATATATAAATAAGCAAATAGGACTAGATGTTAAAATTCCAAATAGGCTTTAATGAGATAACGAGTGAAGTTAAAGAGGGTTAAAAAAGGAGGGAGAATCATTCCTTGATGTTTCGCTGATAAGCCCATAACTTCTCCAGAGGACTCAACGGTGAACTTTGCAGCCACAGGTCATCCCCACCTTTTTCTTTCTTTCTTTCTTTCTTTCTTTCTTTCTTTCTTTCTTTCTTTCTTTCTTTCTTTCTTTTCTTTTCATCTACCTTGCGACCCATGTATGATACTTTCTTTCAAGCCATAGTCATTTGCTACTTCTCTCTGTGGCTTCGGAGAGGCACGGACTCTGATCTGATTCAGTAGCCTAATGGTGGTCTTGGTTATGAACCCTCTGAAACCCTAATCGAATAAAACAACTGTTTGACGGTTCTCTAACCATTTTGTCTGGCCTCCTCTGAAATATCTATGCAGCATCTTACATTCAACTGCATGCTCCCATGGCACAGTTAGTCATAATAATAATATAATAATATAATAATCATAATAATATATTATTATTAGGGCTGTCGGTTTACAAGTTAATTTAATTAGTTATGGAAAATAATGCAAATTTAACACATTTAACAATGACAAAAATGATGCAGGGCAACAACCCACTTTTTTTTGGTCTCATATATCATATGATTGGTATTGTCTGTTTTGCCAACAAAAATATTACCTGTAAAGGCACAGCAGAACTGTTGTGTCTCTGAGCACCACACACCGGTGTTTCATTTCTGAATGAATCCTAGTTGAGCAAATCAATCGGGTGAACCAATACTTCAATGGCCCATTCATAAAGAGAGCAATTTACTTCATTCCTGAATGAATCAAATGAATGAATGACTCCATGACTTACTTATTTAGACATTTACCAAAGAGTGATGTAAACTAACATTTTCACTGGTGTTTTGATTCTAATAAAATCAATAAAGTTTTTTTTTTTTTCCAATATAGATGTCACAGTTATGTTCTGGTTCTCTGTCTTGTTTAGTTTTCGTTCTTAATTTTCATTGTCACCTTATGATAATAACTTTCAATGAAATAAGAGTAAAAATTATTATGATAATGAATGCATATAGTATATATTTTTTGCAAAATTTAAATTAAGAGTACATTTTACACTATAGAGTTTACTATAGAGTTTATGGACATTGAATAGCTTTTCTGAGGCTTATGTAATTTTACGTAACATTGCTTAGTTGCAAGCTGTTTTATTGATGTCTTTCCGCAATTGAAAAGCGATTACATGAGATATGATACATTTCAGTAAGTTATAGCCTAGTGGTTCTTTCAACATACCTTCTGATGTTCATTCATGTTTACTTGCGTGCTGCAACTAGTAGTAAATGTGATCAGTTTACGTGCCATCCCGCTTGCTAAAGCAATCTGTCATGCCACATTAAAGAGCAGCAAAACGGTATTTATTGTTTGAATTACATAAGAAATTCACAGAATTAGTAACCTGCCCTGTCTTGTCTGTCAATGTGTTGTCCGAGTCCTCTTTGCTCTGTGATGTTGTTTTTCACTGCGTGAGAAAATGGATGTGTGACGTGAGAACAGTGTCAATTGTGTGAGTCTCACGCCAGTCCTGTGCTCTAATAAGTATAAAATACAAAGTACATTAAATTAAATTCTGTAAATTAAATAAATTGAGATTGCAATTTGTTTAAATTAGATTCATTTGATTTATACTTTTTAATGACCAGTGGAGAAAAAAGTTTTTTTTTTGAGAGCAGTTAGTGAAGTTACACCAGCAGGAATTAACAGGGAGACATGTCAAATTCTGGCCCAATCAATGAGTTAGGGATGGACAGGGAAGAAACATCTTAGTGACCATTCATACCACCCTAGAGACTGGATAGCATTGTGCTAAAACCCAGTAAGAACACTGTACTTTGAGGAGATGAGTTTTCCTCAGAAATTGAATAATGTAGTGTCACAGAAATTACACTCTGCACCTTAACTGCCTGAACTTTTCTTTTCTTTCCTTTATTTAAGTGCATTTTATGTCATTTCATTGTGACTATGCTCGGTTGATCTGTCTCAGACTGAACCTCAGAAAGATAAGCTCCAGAGAATCAATACTGTCTATGTGATTCTTTTGATATGAGCCATCTGACAGGTCCGGTTCAGAGTGTAGCTGTTGAATTATACAGCTCTGGAAAGAACAGAGATACACTAGACCAGCTGGTTACTGACGGACAGTCGCCCTACCTGGGCAAGATGGGATATTTGTCAGGTTGACAGGAATATTACTATCAACTATTTCTCATCATATCTATTCTGTTACACATTACTGTGATAGACTAATTCACAGAGGCACTGAATGAGGCAGACAGGTGTGAGCTCCGGACTGCATCATTGATTCTTGAGCTGTTTAGCCTGTGTTAAATATTTGATTTGAGTCAAAGCTTGAGATCCCATGGCTCAAACCGGCTATTAATGAGAGAGAATTATTCAGAAGCTACTGAGGAAAGAGCAGGTAGATGGTGAGATAGAGTGAGGGGCAATGCTGAAAGTATTGCCAGATGTGCACAAGTGCTTGCATCATATTTGGTGTTTGTTTTGGACGAATGAAAAATAGGTTTGACTAAAACCTCAAAATAATAAAAGGCTGTTTTTGTTTTTTTTACTTTTCATTAGTGATTCTACTGATTTTAAGTTCATTTCTGAACACACATACTGGAAAAAGTCCACTGATTTCTCAATTCTCCGCTTCTTAAATGAAATTATAGAGCCATTAAACTGTGCCATGACAATCATAAAAAAAGAAAAAAGATGCACAAGAATAAATGCAGCTATACTGAGCTGATATGTGTTTTTTATAGGGTTGTCAAAATTAAAGGTGCAATATGTAATATTTCTGAGGATTTATGGACAGAAATGCAATATAAGATCCATAACTATGTTTTCAGTGGTGTATAAAGACCTTACTTAATGAACCGTTATGTTTTTATTACCTTAGAATGAGTCATTTACATCTACATAACCGCGGGCACCCCCTTCTATGAAGGTCGACATATTGTGACGTCATGTTTCTACCATAGCCAACAGCGAATAAACAGCGCTACAGAGCGCATTTCGTCACTAACTTGTATGAGAAGCAGCAGAAAAACACGCAGCAGAATTTCTGGAAAATTAATGACCACAGTTATTGTTTAGAACAAGAGCCGACGGAGGGTAAATCTGCTTTGAAGAAGAGAAAGTATGATGAAGCCAGAAAAATAAGGGAGAAAGGTAACGTTAGGCAAAAATCACGGGTCAACATCGGTGTGGCTTTTCACCGATGGAAGGGTCTTATGAGGGAAAAAGGCTTTCAAAGCGACGCCGAAGTTGCCTGTTTTCTGCTGGACAGGTAAGGTATTCCAACTTTAACAATGCAAATGAAAACTGTTGTTTCATAATGTTAGCATTACCTAGAAGCTAGCCATAGACACCGTGAGAAGTGACTTTTCCCTTGTCAGTGGTGTAAAATATGTAGTTAGATTGTTTCACGTAACTTAGTTCTTCTCCCTCGCTGTGTTATGGCTTTGCTATGTGGGGATAAATGTGCTGGTTACGTTCGTGAGACAATCAGCTGATTAGTACTATTGACCGTAAAACACTAACGTTAGTCTGCAGCATAACAGCCCATATTACCAAGCTAAACTTTTATTACACTGTTCGAAAAAAATTGTAGTTGGATAGTTTCATGTGGTTCTTCTCCCTCGCTGTGTTGTGGGTTTGCTATGTGGGGAGAAATGTGCTGGTTACGTTCGCGAGACAATCAGCTGATTAGTATTATTATATTACATATTAAGACCCTTGATCCTCACCTGACTATGGCTTTGTAAAAACATGCTGTCTGAACGACGCCTCGGACATCGTAACGTTAGCTATTTCCCCTTACCTAGCTGCTTTGATGCTCTTATCCATAGCTCTCATCTTATACTAACTAGCATGGAAACAAGCTATGGTAAAGTCAGTGAATAAAAGACTAACACAATGACGAACAAGTAAAAATAACAATCGCAATAACATGTGGCTTTACTGAATAATTAAGTAAATATAATTTAATATAAAATATAATATAAATTAACCCCATTGCTTGACTTGCTACTCTCTGCTGACTCAGACGACGACATCTTTTATCCTACGTCGGCCACCGTAGCTTCTCCTTTGAGTTTGCAAATTGAGGGATAATCCGTGAGTGACTGGCTGTTTGCAATTCGCAAACCTCACCAGTAGATGCCGCTAAAAATTACACACTGCACCTTTAACTATAAATCTTTTCTGGAACTATTGTTTTGTAAAGCACTACAAATAAAATCAAACTGAATGTTTATTTTCTGGTTTATACATTTAACATTATTAGTATTTGTAAAAGAGTTTATTAAGAGACACAATTTAAAAACTTTTGTAAAATACATTTAGCCTCTTTCCTTCCTCACACACATACTTGTAGGAGTGATTTTTGTTGATAAACATGAATGTATAAAAAGATAACAAATGGAAGCAAAATAACACAAACTATATCAAATAGTCTGTTTAAAAAAGGAAAAAGGGTTTGAAAATGTTTTCACTTTTCACTCTGCTGACGCCTTTGATAGACCATTGCAGCAAGAAACATTTATCATATTTTTCATCATAAAAATTTAAGTTTAAGTAAAATAGAGAGTGTCTGCCTCCTGAACAACACAAGGAATACTGTTCCAGAGTTTGGGCGCTAAATAGGAAAAGGATCCACCACCCTCTTCACCATAGAGCTTTGTTAGTTAGCAAGATTTTAAAATGTATGCAATGTTTAATAGGAAGCCAATGCAGTGTTGACAGAATTGGGCTATGTTATGAAGTTTGTTAAGAACTGGTAAAATAATGATCACTGTGGGGCATCGATGAGAATGCACAAAACTCCTTTTAGTTTCTTTATTTGATGGCTCAACATGTGGATCAAGGTGTGTGGTTACTATAAAAGAATAACAACACTGCCATCAGTTACAAGTATGACAAACATCAAACATTAACACATTGATGCATATAACAAGCAGGTTTCACCAGGTTTAAAAGAGTTAAACAACAGATCTAAATCCTCAAGTGACCAATTGCAAACAATGTACTACATCAACATTCATATACATACAACAAATAATATTATTCATGGTTAAGATAGAAAGGTACCCACCAAACAATCTGTACACAATCATTATACATAACAATATGAGAATATATATATACATATATAAAATACAAACTATCAACTTACACTTGATGCACGCACACAGTCCACGTATCAAAAAACCCAGTCAAGGCCATCATTGCCCTTAGGCCTCGACCACCATTCAAATGGCTTCCACCATGTCCATGTGCTCAAAGAGGAAGTGGGGTGACAGATATTTAAAGGAAGTGGGGTGACAGATATATAACAGTCAGTATCGCCCTCTACTGGCTCAGTTCCTTCAGAACAGCCGCCCCCAAATTTGTCCCACAAATTTGCAATAACGTTACACTAAGCATTACTGTTAGGGACAGCAGGGAGGCGTATCAGCCGACTAACTGGTCGAAGATATGTTCTGTCTTTCACTCTCACTTCTGCAGTGCGTATTCTTCCATCTTTACCATGAATCAACTTAATTATATGACCTACAGGCCAAAGTGCTCTAGGCAACTGGTGGTCCACCACTAGGACAACGGCATTTAACTGGAGAGCATCAGTGTCGGTTTGCCATTTTGCCCTGGTTTGTAAACTGGGTAGGTAATTTCTTATGAACTGTGACCAAAACCTATCAGCAAGGATTTGACAGGACCTCCATCTTCGTCGACTGAGTAGTTCACACTCATGATACATGACCTGCGGAAGTGAAGGGTCTCGCCGCCCCATCAGAAGAAGATTTGGGGTGACAGGATCAAGATCGGCCACGTCAGTGGACACATAACCCAAAGGTTTCGAATTTAGAATCCCCTCAATCTCAACTAGGACGGTGGTCAAAACTTCGTGTGTTACGGTCTGTGAATTCAAGGTAACATTTAGAGCAGTTTTAATAGGCCGAATCTCCCTCTCCCAAGAGCCTCCAAAATGTGGTGCATGAGGTGGATTAAAGAAAAATTTGATCTGGTACTCAGCTAATTTGTCTTTTAGGTCTGGGTGCAGGGCAGTGAATGCATCTTTAAGTTCTCGTTCTCCCCCTTTAAAATTTGTTCCTTGATCAGAGAACAATTCGGCAGGCTTTCCCCTTCGGGAGATAAAACGTCTTAAAGACATCAAGAAAGAATCAATGTCAAGGCTGGTTAGAACTTCAATATGTACCGCTCTTGTGGTTAAACACTTAAACAGCATTCCCCATCTTTTCTCGTTTCTTCTGCCCAATTTGACAATAAGTGGCCCAAAACAATCCATCCCTGTAGAGAAGAAGGGTGGTTGATGTAAACGTAAACGTGCTGGAGGTAAATCTGCCATTCGTGGAGATATTGGTTGAGCTCTCCATTTTTGACACTCTGCACAGCTACGTTGTTCTTTTCTCACAGCCTCTCTTCCTCTGAGAATCCAGTATTTCCTCCTCAACTCTGCAAACAAACGTTCTGCACCAGGATGTTTTAAGTTACTGTCATATTGTTGAATAAGCAGCTTGGTAACTGGATGTTTTGAATCCAAAACTATTGGATGAACTGTCTCTAATTCCAACTGATTGCAATTGCGCAGTCGGCCTCCCACTCGAATTACTTGCATTACCGTATCGAATTCTGGGGCTAATGTTACCAAACGACTTGATGATGACAGAGATTTTCCATTGCTAAGACTCTGAATCTCTTCAGGGAAACTGTCTCCTTGTGCAGATCTTAAAATCATTAATTCCGCCTGCTGATACTCCTCAGCAGAAGGACTTCGATTCTCTATTGAGGCCACCCCATGAAGGGATTTTGCGGTAGCATAAACTAGATCCTTGAAGCTGTCAGCTTGTGAAGGTTCTGGAATTGAATAGCATGAAACTGCAGTTAGATTCAGACAAGTGATTGGTTTGCGCAGTTCTTCGGTGTCATCATTTATCAAAGCTGAAGGATTTCTTGGCCAGTATTCTGGCGACAAATGCAAGAAAGGGGGACCTTTGAACCACCTACTGTCTTCCCTAAGATCCTGTAGGGTCCGTCCTCTTGTAACATCATCTGCTGGATTATTCAATGAATCTACATAATGCCAATCTCGGGAGTCAGTCAGTTCTTGAATTTCAGCAATTCGGGTTCCAACGAATACCTTGAAATGACATGAATCAGACTGAATCCAAGTCAACACAGTTGTAGAGTCTGTCCATAAATGAACTCCAGATATCTTGATAGTAAGCTCTTTCTTTAACAGGTGGGCAAGTTGGGCTCCTGTCAGTGCTGCACATAATTCCAATCTTGGCATTGATAGCTGCTTTTTTGGTGCAACTCGTGAGCGTGCAGTTAAGAATGCTACCTCTACCCGTTTTAGTGGATCTTCTGTTCGCAAGTATCCCACACATCCATAGGCACGTTCTGAAGCGTCACAAAATATGTGAATTTCTTGCACACAATCAGTTTGGTCCATTTCAGTACTCACGTAACACCGGGGAAGTCGGATCTCATTCAAGTGTTGGAGCTCCCTTTCCCATATCTTCCAAGCCTCTAAGAGGTCACCAGGGAGTAGAGGGTCATCCCATTCTCTCTTTTTGTTCCACAACTGCTGCACAATTAATTTTGCCCTTGTAGAAAAAGGAGTGATATATCCAAGAGGGTCATATAAACTGGCGATCATTCTGTAAATATTTCTCATAGTGATGGGGGATGATTTTGGTGTGTAAGACTTGTAAATCAAAGTATCTGATTGACACAGCCACCGAAGCCCTAAAGCTGGTTCTTGAGGATCCATATCACTCTGATTAAGCCAGTGTTCACCACTCTGAGATAATACTTCCTTCGGCAGATGATGAATAATACCGGCAGCATTACTAGCCCACTGTCTTAGCTCAAAACCTCCTTCAGTAAGTAGCTTCCTCATTTTGTCCACAAGAGCTCGGGCTATCTCAATTGAAGGAAAGCTCTGTAACCAATTGTCAACATAGAAGTGCTGCTGGACAGCTTTGCATACATCTTCCGACTGACCTTGTTCAATGACATGCTGCTGCAGTGCATAAGTAGCACAACATGGTGAACAAGTTGTGCCAAAGGGAAGTACTTGCCACTCATATACACTGGGTTGGGTTTCCCTCAAAAGATCACGCCACAAGAATCTCAAGATTGGCTTATCTTCTGCTAACAACCTCACCTGGTGAAACATCCCTTTTATATCGCTACTTATAGCGAAAGAATGCTCTCTAAAACGCAGCAGAATACCCAAAAGGGATGAACTTAGATTTGGTCCTGGTAAGAGTAGCTCATTCAAATTGTGTCCCTGATATGAAAATGAACAATTAAACACAATTCTGTTCTTTCCATTATGTGTTACCATATGATGAGGGATAAACCAGGATTCTTTGGGGCATTCCTTTTCTCTGGTAACTTTAGTGACATATCCTGCATGCTCAAGTTTGGCAATCTCGGCATTATAAGCAGCAGCACGTTCTGAATCTTTGATGAGACGCTTCTCAGTATTACGAAGGTTAGCCAGAACTGCTTCAGGAGGTGCTGACAGATTGGGCATGTTCTTTACACGTAGTAAAGGAGTAGCATATCTCAGAACTCCATCCACGTCTACTCTGGCTGTTCTAGCTTGCAAGTGATCCATGGCCTCTTGATCTCGCTTAGATCTGGTAACAAGTTTTTCACTTCTGTATGGCAATACATCCAATTGCCACAACTTTTCTACTTGATGGTAGATTTCAGATGATGAAGAAACATTTGAAGTGAAAAAACAAGAAGTTGCATTACCAGCATGTAGGAGACCTTTGACTGGACCCTGTAGCGTCCATCCAAGTTTCGTTCTGACTGCCGCAGGACCTCCAGGCGGTCCTAGTCTCACTGGCTGTACAGGAGTTATCAAGTGTGGATTATCTGACCCAATCAGTATGAGTGGTCTGACATTGGTAAAATGAGGTAAGGACAATCTCCTAAGATGGTTATACTGCCGCTGAAGTCTGGTTATTGGGTAAGTATGTTCAGCCAAACCTAACTGAGTTGCAGTAAATGCTTTCTTGATTGTGTAGACTTTATTTGGCTGGTTAATGGGAGACAGACAGATAGTCACCGCAGAGCCCTGCAACACTCGCAGATCCTGTCTCACGGTTCTCAGTGTGATGCTTTAAGGATCACCTTGTAACTTTAACTTCTCTGCTGCTTCTTGAAGAAGAATCGTCCTCTCTGAACCATCATCCAATATAGCATAGGTTTTCAACGTGTGATTACCATTACGTAAGAGCACTTTACTGATTTTCAACAAAACTTGGCTACATCCAGCTCTCCGATCAAGGTAAAAAATGTCAGTTGGAGTAGAGCTTACTAGACCACAAGTTGCTGTAGTTAAGCTCTCTGCAGGCTTAACATTTACTTCATGCAATGCTTGAACATGTTTACCTTTGCAGATGTCACATGTAATTCTCAGACGACACTGGGCAGCTTGGTGTCGAAATCCGCATTTCCAACAGCGGTTATTGGACTTTATCCAATCCCTCTTCTGCTCCGTAGTAAGCTTAATGAA
The DNA here is from genome assembly GCF_949319135.1 of Squalius cephalus. Lineage (NCBI taxonomy): Eukaryota > Metazoa > Chordata > Actinopteri > Cypriniformes > Leuciscidae > Squalius > Squalius cephalus. The sequence goes on along the minus strand of NC_137127.1, from coordinate 39,228,906 downwards.
GTTGACACATTGATCCAAGAAATGCATATTGTTGCAACAGTAGGAGCAATACATTTTCGACTTCCCTTGTGGTTGAGGCATTGATTTCTGCTCGGAAGTGTTGTAGGTCGAACCAAGAAGCACAGTCGTTGACTTACTCTTCATATTAAAACTCTGACGCTCTCTTTGCTTGGTACCTCCTTTCCAGGGCTCATGTGAACACTCAAACACTTCCTCTTGTATCTGCAATTCATATTCGAGCCAGTCAGCAAAATCTAGAAGGGATGGTACTCCTCTCTTCAAAGGGTAGAGATATCGTCTAAAGTTAGCTCGAAAGTCATATGGTAGCTTGTTTGCTAACCTAGCTACATGTGACCCACAATAAAGTTCGACATGGCCTTCATCACCCAGTTGCTCTAACATCCCGACCAATGCTCGTACTCTCAATGCGAATTTGCGGAATCCAGTAGGATCACCATTCTGGACAACAGGTCCATCCATTAATCCAGCAATCCGACGCAGAGCAAGCTGATGGGGCTGACCATAATGTTGAATAAGTGAAGCCATTGTATCTGAGTAAGGGTGATGAGAATTACAATAAGAATCAGCTATCAAAAGTGCCTCTTCAAACTTCAAATGATCCAGTAAAATCTGGTACTTAAATTGCTCTGTGGCATCTTGTGGAAGGATATTCTCCAATGATATCCTAAGTCTAGCAAACTCTCTTGGGTCATCAGATGTAAAATCAGGGATAGACGGCTTGGGTCCCCGATATGTCATCTCTTGTACACCAGCTTGGTTATTAGAAAAACTGTAGTATCTGTGTGGAGGCACTGGTGGAGGCCTAGCATCTCATCTTACTGGTCGACAACTTGGTGCCATGTAAGGTAAATTACAATAATCAGAGTCTGGATCCTGATAACTTGGAGTAGACGGAACTGGTAACCTCTGCATTTCAAGTCTGCAAATGCGGTCTCTGAGATCTTCCATCATACCAAGCTCTGTTTCTTTAGAAAGACGCAACTCTTTATTATCAACTCTTATCGGAGGAGGTGGCAGTGGCCATTCTTCTTCGACGGCTGCTGGCTAATACACTGATAGAGGAGAATTCTCTTCTGCTACCTCCCTAGGCTGTGAAGTACGTTCAAAGGATAATGTTTCTGCTGAATTTGGTGTTGGCAACACCCCATCTTGGTCCAGCTGCCTTTGTAGCTCTGATACAGTCCGTCGCAGTCTTTTATTATCCTCTTGCATCCGATGAAAGGAATCTGCCATAGACTGAGAATACTGGGAGGTAATCTGTGGTGAACTCTTATGAATAGGTGTCTGTTCGACAGGGGGATCTTCATCCACTGTGCTCCAGTTAGTTAATGTTGAGAAATGAGAGAAAGATCCCTTCTCTTTGGCTCTCTGCATTGATCTTTGTTCAATTCTCTCATCAGGAACAAGTCGATGATTTGCTGCTGATGGTAAATTCACCTCATATTGACTCATCCATGCGGGTGGGCGAATTAGCCGCTTTGGACGAACATCAGCTGGTCGGTGATCTCTACCCCTTGCTGCATGTGCCATCTTGATCCACAGCAATTATCCAGCTCCGGCTCGAAGGACCATTTGTTATGAAGTTTGTTAAGAACTGGTAAAATAATGATCACTGTGGGGCATCGATGAGAATGCACAAAACTCCTTTTAGTTTCTTTATTTGATGGCTCAACATGTGGATCAAGGTGTGTGGTTACTATAAAAGAATAACAACACTGCCATCAGTTACAAGTATGACAAACATCAAACATTAACACATTGATGCATATAACAAGCAGGTTTCACCAGGTTTAAAAGAGTTAAACAACAGATCTAAATCCTCAAGTGACCAATTGCAAACAATGTACTACATCAACATTCATATACATACAACAAATAATATTATTCATGGTTAAGATAGAAAGGTACCCACCAAACAATCTGTACACAATCATTATACATAACAATATGAGAATATATATATACATATATAAAATACAAACTATCAACTTACACTTGATGCACGCACACAGTCCACGTATCAAAAAACCCAGTCAAGGCCATCATTGCCCTTAGGCCTCGACCACCATTCAAATGGCTTCCACCATGTCCATGTGCTCAAAGAGGAAGTGGGGTGACAGATATTTAAAGGAAGTGGGGTGACAGATATATAACAGTCAGTATCGCCCTCTACTGGCTCAGTTCCTTCAGAACAGGCTAATATGGTCATATTTTCTGGTTCTAGTAAGAACTCTGGCTGCTGCAGTTTGGACCAGCTGAAGCTTGATTATTAAGCATACCGGGCACCCCCCAGTAGAGCATTACAATAATCTAGCCTTGAGCTCATGAACGCATTAACTAACTTTTCTGCATCAGACACTGAGAGAATATGTCATAATTTAGTAAGATGGAAAAATTTGGTTTTACAAATACTAGAAATGTGGCTTTCAAATAAAATATTGCTATCAAATAATGATATCTCCCAAAGGTAGCATGTACAGGGTCAAAAGCAAAGGTCCTAGTACTAAGCCTTGTGGTACTCCATACTGAACCTGTGATCGATATGATGCCTCTTCATTTACGGCTACAAATTGATTACTAATTTCACTAATGCCAATATACAATGGAAGTATAGTGCCTTTTCTAGTATGTCTGACAGAAAATGCAGATCCCAGATTAGGATGTAATGAACTAATTCTCTTGGATCAAGTTGTGTTTTTTTATGTATATTTTTTTATGAGAAGTTTAATAACAGTTTTTTTGGACATATCCTAATGACATTGATGAATTAACAATAACATACATGTTGTTGATTTTGAGGAGTCAACAATTTTAGACAATTCTATTGCAAAGAATGAATTGAATTGTTCTTCAGTGGGTCCATGGTGCACTATTTGCTGTGATACTGTATTAGACGGGTGCATGGTTAAAATGTTATCTCTGGTAGTATCAATCTTGCAAGTAAAAAAGTTCCCCTGTGCTGTTTGGAAATGTCTGAACTTGTTGAAGCTTTATTTCACGTTAATTTAGCCACTGTATCAAATAAATTGTGTTTGTTTTCTTCTAAGAGAATCGCAAAGTAAGCAGATCTTTTTTCCAGATCAGAGTTTTCTGGCTTTTCTGTATACAGTAACACTGTCCTTCCACGCAATGCAAAACACCTCTAGTTTTGTTTTCTTCCAGCTCCTTTACATTTTCCGGGATGCTCTCCTGAGGAATATAACATAGGTAACATGCGAAACTTTGAAATTTGAACCACTGAAGAATTTTAATCAAAGTATGTTACAAACTTCACATGAAGACCCTAAAGAATCATACCAACTTGTGAAAAATGAGCATCCGATGACCCCTTTAAGTCCCAATCTTTACGAGTTGGGGGCATGTTAGTGAGAAATATGGCAGGATACCACAATACTAAAAAGATATTTAGCCGTGATATTTTCAGGCTTTTCTATTTACAGCGCAGTAAGCTAATTGCCTGCACAGAATATTATGGCATTATAATATAACAATGTAACGATAAAGTTTGCAGTGGCTTCATAAATAAGTTAAAAACATAAAAAAGAAAAGCACACCTGATGCACATTTCTTTGTTCTTCGTTTTCTAGAACTAGAGTTTAAGAACCTAGCTGTATTTTTGTGTCATTAATAGGGGTGTGACGAGATCTCGTAGCACTAAAATGTGAGAGATTTCTTATCTTGTAGAATGTGCGCTCAGCACATGCGATCATGAATCCCAAAGTGAAAGTAAAACGCGAGCTCTCTGATGTCCACAAATTAGGCTGCATACATACATAGGCTACATACATGCAATAGCCCGTCTCAAAATATCATACCTATCTCTGGACTGTGTAGTTGTGGCTCTGGCCTCTGTTTTCACTTTGAATATTGAGAGAGTACTGTAACGTCTTAAGAACGTAAGACAAGTGAGGCTCCGTTTCTGAACTTTTAATCGGATTGCAAGAACTGTACACAAACGCACCAGCCTACTCACTCGCTCGTTTCTATCCGGCCTTTTTCCGAACTCACCACCTAAACCCCATAACTGCCGGTGCAAAATAAAACAGCAATTTCACAACAATTATAAAGAGTCTGTGCGCTACAGTAGGCCTAATTTGATTATGGTTGAACTTGCACTTATTCTTTGCACTTAAGACTAAGAGAAAACATTTATTTTTGTTATTAATACTGTTTTTATTTCTATGTTCAATTGGTGAAAAGGAGTTCAATCAGGAGGTCACACACAGCCTCAATCAGAGGTTCTGGAAGCTAGAAATTCAATTCATGTACAGTAAGGTCTGAAGAGAATCATGTGAAATCATACAGGAGAAAAGCCTGTCAGTTGACATTCATTAGAAAATTATTAGTTAAAACATTTCAAAATGCACCGGCAGACTATTTTTCCAGTCATGAACTTTGTCATTGAGGATTTTTATAAAATATTGTGCAAAAACCTCGTCTTGTTCTCGTGAACCCAATCTCGAGTCGTCTCGTCTCGTGAGATAAGTGTCTCGTCACACCCCTAGTAATTAATTAAGAGAAAGCACACCGCCATCTTATTCCGACAAAAGTTATTTGAACGAACTTCCCAGGAGGACTTGAACGCACTGTCACTTGATGGTAGATTTGGTGAAGAAGCTGTCAGCGATCAAAATATTGATTTTTAAGATGTTGAAAATGATAGTTTTGAGAATATGTTTGAGATCATGAATATGAGCCAAATGCTGAATGTACTGGGAAATGAGCTCTGGCGACAGGTAGAGAGCCATCTGTGTTAGATATAGATCCGGGTCGCTAAAGACCCAAATTATGTAAGAATGATAGGTAGAATCATTCATGCATTTAAGGGTTAAAAAATATATATGTTATGTTATGTTTTATAAGCTTACATTCAACCAGGTCAAAACTACTCTGGAATGCAAAAATAGTCTGCATTTGCATTTTTTAATTCATTACAAGGGTTAGGAAAAGGGATCCCTCTTGTAATGTTCAGGTTCACAAAAAAAAGTAAAGCTTAGTGTGTCAAATAGTAACAGTAGAGTAATAACCAACACAAAAGAGAGTAGCCTAATCACAATCGACACAAATCGCAACGAAACAATGTGCTTAGCACAACCAACACTAGACACAAAGAGTAAACTGAGTAGCCAATGAGTAGTAATTTTCCAATTCACAAACAAATGGAAAAACAATTTGTAAGTGAACTGGGCTGTGCTGAGTGTTTTTGACTCACAACCGGTTCATAGAGTCATTTGTTAATAAAGCTGACTAAACTGGTGCGTGCTGCATGCACATGAAACCATCATGCACAGTTTACTGAAATATGTTTTCTTGACATTATTTTGCATTACGCTTTTATTTTTTTTATTTTTTCACCACATTGAAGCACCGCTGCTGAAAAGTAGTACTTGAAACACTGCTTACATTTATATGTTATTCTGTTATAATTCTTGGGTGGCAGTTGGGGTGGCAAAGCTTTCTCTTAGGGTGGCAGTTGCCACCCCGTGCCATCCCGGTAAATCCGCCCCTGGTGCCAATGATCTAAATAAGGAACAGGTGTGTGAAATCAATCAATGAAAATATGCTAAGCATTGATGTCCCGATCCCTGCCTGTGTTTCTGTGTCTGTTGTCATGGACTCTTATTTTGAAGTTCTGTGTTTCCATTGTTGCTTTCTCCTCATGTTTCACTGCTGCTCTGTTCCTTTGTTTGTTGTCATGGACCACACCCATCTCCTTATCAGTTTCCATCGGAACTCATTATTTCATTGGTTTTACTCAGCATTTATAGCCCTGCTTGTCACAAGTTTATCTGTCAGTCGTTGTACAGTATGTACGTTTCCTGGATTTTCTTGTGTTTTCTCCTGTTCCATATGTTTTTGCTTAACCAAACTACCTTGTGTTCTCTGACCTTGTGGACTATTTTAATAAATCTACTGCACGTGGATCCGCTTCCCAGCCAAGTCCATTGCCTGCCTGAATGCCTCATCATTACAAATGACAACAAAGGAAACACAGGAAACAATGAGAAACAGCCTAAAGGTCCATGAAAATTAAACTAAAACAACACCAGACATGTACCTCTCTATGGGATCATCATATTTCGTGAAACTTGGTATCAGAAGGAAAAAAAACTGCCTTATCAGATTATAAGAACTATAATCATTAAAACTGTAAGTTAAACATACAGCATGGAAACCAAAATATATCCATAAAACTAAACTAGAATAAATGTTAAAATGGGAAATGTTGCAACCTTCCAAATGCAAAAATGACCTTGGCTCACACATATACATACCAGTGGTTCAATGCATGCATCTGCTGCAATATGCATGTGTATAGACTCTTTCTATGAATTATCTTGTAGTTGTATTTGGTGGATGAACTATTATTTTAATAAAATCCTGATGCAATCCTTCCAGAATTAGGTTCAGCTCTCTGGTCGTCATTAGATTTTAACGATGTTCAGCTATGACCAGCGTTTCATCATACAGACATCTATTACATCTATCACATACCACAGCAGAGTAACCCCATGAAAGTGTATGCTGTATTAATACAGATGTTTTGCATAATCTATTGAGACATTAAACATATGTATTATGTGTATCATTTGAGGGTAACATTAGTTGTATAATGCATGATGAATTGCAGGGGCCACTTTTGATTTTAGATTAATGGAAATCCAACAGTTTCTCTGAGAGCTCTTTAGCTTTGTTCTTAAAGAGCACTTTTGCAGACAGGAGGAAATGTCAGCATGGTTTTGTCACAGCTTAATGTGTCCTCTCTGACCTCTGAGCTGACTCTCATTAAAGCAGGTACAGAAGAAGCAACCCCAGGCTTTTGTGTATTAATATGGAAATGAGCTTAGAGGCAGATATCTGATGTCCTTCTCAGTGTACGAGAGCATTTATGGACATCTATCTAATCACATCCTCAACAAAGCAGATCAATGCGGCGGTCCGACAGAGACAAACTGCTCCGTATGGTACAAACCCCTTTCTGCAGCCATATGTTCATGAAAGTAGAGGTGTAAGAAAGCTGTATGGATGGGGGAGGGTGAAGATATAAGCAAGAGTTATTGTGGTGTGATCAGGGGAATTGTACTGATTCATATGTTTGATGTTAAAGTGCCCATATTATGCTCATTTACAAGTTCATAGTTTTGTTTTTGGGCCCTGCTAGAATACATTTACATTATTTAGTGTTCAAAAAACATTATTTTCTCATACTGTACATTGCTGCAGAACCTTTTTTCACCATCTGCATGAAACACTCTGGGCCCTATCATACCCAAAACTGGGTGCCAGGCGTCGTGTTTTTTTGCTAGTTTCAGCCCGACACAGTTATAATTTTCACGTCCTGCACCACGCTGTTTATATAGCAAATGCATTTGCGCCCATTTGTGCGCCCATAGGCGTGCTGGTCTGAAAACGAGGTGTGTTCAGGCGCATTGTTGGGGTGTTGCTATTTTGAGACAACTGAAACCTGGTCTAAAGTCAATGGCGCAATATTTTGTGTGTTATTTAAAGGGCACGTTACGCCTATAGGCGGGTCCACAAGACGGGTGCGTACACACACAGAGTAAAAATAATAGGATTACAATGTAAAAGATTATTATTGTGTACATAAAGATATGGTGGAATCCGGCTTGTCCCGTAGAGGGTCTGCTTGCACGCTTTAACCTTGCACACGAGCAGATCCGTTTCCTCTCTAGAGCCGCATTCAGTCTTACCGCTTGCAAATTCCACCATGTAAATAGTAAATAGCGAATACGCCATGCCGCGTGTGCAACTGGCTTTTAAAGGGAATGGGAGATGAGACTCTGTTTGGTTTTTATTGCACGTTACGCCCAAAAAACACCCATTACTCATTAAGAGAATAGGATTCAAATTCAAAAGGACCTTTCCAGGTCCAATACCCTCAAATTCAAGCACTTAATGTGGGGACACGTTTCAAGTGAGAGCAAGGTTACATCGTGTTACCTTGTAAGATACATTGTTACAGTTTTACACGCATGAACATCATGGCAGTGTACAACACAAAGTACCTCACGCGGGAAACACTTAACGTAATGCGTAAATGCGCGTAACAAACATAAATCAAGCAAGTTAGTATGCATAGGCCACAAAGTGTTGGCGAAATAACACATTAGAGGACCGGAAACCGGATACGTTTTTCCAGAAAACTTCTTGCAACAAAATAAATTCAAGCATTTTCAGGCTTTCTAGGGCCTTGAATATTTTTCAATAAGAAAAGCAGCTCCAGTGTGCGTTTCCCAACGTAGAAATTACGTAAAGGATCTTTCTCACCCTCCCTGTGTTAAATGCCTTGGGAGAGAGGTCATTTTCAAAATTGGGACTTATAAAAAATAAAACTGAGGTCATCAATGGATGAACAACGGCTGATCTGTTTGACAGTAATGTCAAGTGAGTATGACATTCTGCGTCAACTTGATTTTAAGGATTTGATTGAGGAATTCTCTTTGAAGAAGAGCAGAAGAAAGCCCAGCAACATTCTTAATGCTTGTTTTATGAGTAATCGTGTTCATCAAAATGTTGCTGAAAACATTATGGATCATTATTGAAGGAATTTATGATTCTCTAAGAGAGATGTTGGCTGAAATAGCACTCCAGGTAGAAGCTGATATGCAAGTGCATGGTATGTACGTTTGGAGAGTACATTCTGCATCACTTGTAGACAGGGGGCTCCCTGTGAAGTGGAAGGCATGTTTCTTTCTGTATTTATGTTTGCCGCTTCGCGTCGAGGTCCCTGTCGGGGGTTTATTCTCAGATAACAACTGGCTGGATGCACCATTTAGTGGTGAGTGATATTTAATTCATTTTATTTGTTGGGCTGTTTCTGATTTGTAAGATTATTACTCAGTAACATTGTTTAATATTATTATTCCCACAAAGGCTTAATGCGGCACTGTCACTAGTGTACACTTAAAAGTTGAAGTATACATTCAGCTTTATGATATGCAAACAAATCGAGCATTTACACTTTTTATGCTGCGTTCAAACCGAACGCGAATTGAGCGTCAAATTCGCTTCTATCGCGTCTAGTTGGACGGTTGAACATTTTGATTCCACTCGCACATCCAAAGCAAATAGGACGCGCGTATAAAGCGAGCATTTGAAGCGAAATAGACGCACGCTCGAGGCGAAATTCGCTTCTTGTGGGAGGGGCAAGTGCTAGGCGGTTGTCTGTTTGCAAGATGGCTGATGTTGATCGAGCATTCATCGAGAGAGTCACCGCTCTGTATTTGCTCTGGAGTGTACTTGGGTCTACCAGACCCTCCGGAGCCGTACCCAGTTTGGCGAGTTTCACCACTTGCTCCAGGAGCTGGGCCTGGATGACGGCCGCTTTTAGCAGTACTTCCGCCGCGCCCATTTTGATGACAAGTTGTCCCGCATCGGAGCAAATTAAAGTGTGATATAAAAGCACCTTTAAATATTATGTAATAGTAATCTTGCAGAACCAGACTTAAAGGTACACTATGTAACTTTTGGTGTTCTAGCTGTTAATGAACAAAACTGCATGCGTCTTGCGGGAAAAATAATGTAGCCGGAGCTTCTTCTCTCAGTTTATCTATGTAACGAGTCATGCAGGTACTGGGCTACTTCGCAGCAGTTGTCGTCCCGCCTAGTCAAAACTAGTCTGAATTTAAACACTTATTATAGGTGTACCATGGTGATTGGGGATTAGACAAAAACACTTTTTGGAAGATGGATTTTTGATGTACTCAATAATATAAACTATGGAAATTTAGAACAAAAATAGTTACATAGTGTACCTTTAAATATCACCATAAAGCCTGGTCAATTTTGTAGCTTATTCTGAACAAGAGCCACCCGCTTATACAAGAAGAATTATTTAGGCGAGTGTTTATGTGTTTTTGCAGAAGCATTGTATGATCATGAGTATATTAGAGACAAAAGATTGACAAGCAGTGCGAAATGAATAGAGACGCACACTGAGCTCTTTATCTCTTTGACAGAACTGTTATTGTGATGGATCTGTGTGTTACATCTGAACGTGCTCCACAAAGTTTTTTTTTTTCTCATTCTCCCCTCCAATAGATTGAGAGAAAGAGGAAGACAGGCAGAAATGAATAATGATACTGTCAAAAAAGAAAATCCACAGTCACCATCACCAATTCAGCGTTAACAAACACACAATATTCACAATCAACAGATATGAGAATATAAGCAGAGCGATTGATTATGTGTTCCGCCTTTAGAATCTGAGAGGTTATTTTTACCCAGAATTTCAGGAGTGTGAAGCATGTGTGTGTGTGTTGTTCTGGATGTAACAGAGCTGGAGGACTTTCATGTTAGGCTTTCTTTCTCTAATCAAGGTGAAGAAGTCTTGGGGCAGATGAAAACAAGAATGGGGTAATGAAAACAAGAGCTGTGTGTGTGTGTTTTATTAGGTACTAAATCACTCTACAAACTTCTGATTGATTCATTAATTATCAAATAAACACACTGAATGAATAAACAAATAAACAAGCCAAGCATCTAATGAACAGCAATAAGAGGCTATAATGAGCATATAGGTTTATTGTTCAATGTGTGTGTGTGGCCCTGGTAAACCCTACATTATGGGGAGCAAATACGTCCCCACAAAGATCGTAACACCAGTCATTTTTACCTTGTGGGGAAATTTTTGGGTTTTGGTTTTAATTTATAAAAATGCAGAAAGTTTTCTATGAGGGTTGTGTTTAGGATTAGGGGATAGAATATACAGTTTGTACAGTATAAATCATCAATGTCTATGGAAAGTCCCCAAAAACATGGTGTGTGTGTGTGTGTGTGTGTGTGTGTGTGTGTGTGTACCAACTTAACCAAACTTTAGGGACAAATTTGTGCCCAAAAGTGAAATAAATATTTAATGACATCCGGGTACATCCTCATTTGTTAAGACAATGTATGAATAAGTAATACTAATTAAAAAAAAAAAATGTTTCTAAAAATGCAGATTGTTTCCTCTGAGGTTGTATAAAAAACCCTATTTAGTTAAATAAATGAATGTGCTGGAGGTTCCAGCTCTTAAATTGATAGTTCACACAAAAATGTGATAGTTCACAAAAAAATGTTCACACAAAAAAATAATTTTGTCATATTTTATTGTTCACTACCTGTTGACAATATTTATTGAGCAAAAAATTTTACATTTAGCAAAATAAAAAAATAACAGATTGGAAAACATGCAGTATACATCTTCTTTTGTTTCACATGGATTTGAAAAGACATGAGGGTGAGGAAACAATTTAGGATTTTCATTTTTGGGTGAATTCTTTTTGTGTTGGGTTTTGCTGCCCCCTATCTGTCACTTATGCACCTTAACGCATAGATCTTAATCTCTATATAAAACACCAGCTAAAAGACACAAAAGTTGCACAATCCTTCATGGTTGGCATGGCATTTTTAAACTGGAGCTCAATAAGGTGCCACCAGCAGCTGAAAAGTAACTTTGGGTGGGAACCACTGCACATACCAATTACTGAAGGAGCCAATTCTCTCTTTTTTCAGAAAATCCCTCCATCTCCACCCGAATTGCTGTGACAAGGCTTTTATTTCTTTTCAAGTCAAAACAAATTCCAGTGTCACCGCAGTGACTGTTATCACTGTAATATATTGCTGTTTAATGTTAATGTATGCGTTCCGCCCCGCGACTCTAACGGGGCCATAGGGCCCCGTTTATCTCTGCTGTCTCTCTCTTGCTATTGTGTGAATTCTGTGGGGCAGAGATAAGCCATCTTGTGGGTTTGTTGGTAAGATTTAGGGGTGCACAATTCAGCTGGAATGAGAAATCTATCAGGTATTTAAAGACTCTCACTAAAATGCCTTCACAGATCTCTAAACAGACTAACAATATCAATAAACAAACCAACAATTTCAATAGATAAAACATTTAAAAAAAGACATTCAACCACTTCAAATAAACATTATTATAAAAAATGATCTGCATAAACAAAATATCAGCTTTAAAATATTTTAATAAATGGAACAATCTAAAAAGAACAAATTCAGCAAACAACCAAAAAACAACAACATAAAAACTTTCAAGATTCAAGGTCAGCCCGTTAGAGCTTCCATTTTCTCAAAGGCAGAGAAAGATAGCAAAAGCTCGATTTACACCGATTAAAATTTCTAGAAACTTGGGGACCATATACAGGCTAGGGGAACTCATATTAATGTTAAAAACCTCAGAAAGTGAAAATTTCATGTCATGGGACCTTTAAGACACTTAAGTCTACTTTTTCTTAAGTGCACTTTTTTAATAATCTCAAAATAAAGGTTTGACATTTTAATAATTGTTTCAATCATTTTTATGTCACACTTTGAATGAGTACACTTATTTTGATGTGTTGACTAACATGCAAAATGTAAATTACATTTAAATTGAATATATTTTGAATGCACTAAATATATAAATAAATGACACAACTTTCAATAGAAATTACATTAAAGTATATTTAATGCTTGTCAGTACATTCGGAAAGTACATTAACCATATTTCAAAGACAATAGAGTAAAGAAATTACAGTCCTACGGTATACTCAAGTCGGTAAAAACAACACAAGTAATTGCATTTAATATAAAAAGCATAGAATTAAGTGTCCGGAACCTTCACAGAATTTCCGTATTTCCGTATTTGAAAAAGTATGCTAAAGAGTACTCAATGTCCACAAAAAACATCTCAGTTACGTATGTAATCCTCGTTCCCTGAAGGAGGGAACGGAGACGTTACGTCGGATGAACGACGAATAAGAATATCGCTAGAGAGGCCAATCTACTTAGAGTGAAACTAAAACGAGCTAATGCACATTGGCATGCGATAATTGCAACAGCTGTGCTGCATCGCGGTGACCTGGCGATGCGTGACATAACGTCTCAGTTCCGTCTTTCAGGGAACGAGGGTTACATACGTAACCGAGACTGTTCCCTCAACGTTACGTCGGATGACCGACGAAAAGGAATCCCCTACCAAAGCACCACAGCTGCTGACCCCATCCAGCGCCCTGTGTAAACCTCCTACTCCCTCTTACCTGATGGGACAGGGCTTACACAGAGAAGTTCTTACTGCTGTTCTGACTCAGTGAGACTATTGGATAACACTGGAAAAGCGTGCCCTTCCCACTGGAAAAGGAATGCTGCGTAAGCCATATCCTTTCCCGAAGGTGTCATGTGGAGATAACATATGGACTAACCTCGTGGGGTTGTTTGCATATAAAATTACTGGGGTAACACCAATCTCCTAAGAGATAGGTTCTCCCAAGGGAAAGACACAGGCTTCCGTTTAGGAGCAACCGTGGAAAAAAGCAACATATGGGATCCCCGCAGGGTCACACATATGGCACCCACCCTAGACCCGGTTCTCAAGGATTCAGCGGGCTATAGGCCTGGCGCTCCGCAAAATCTGGCTGCCGAGGCTTTCGAAAGACTCAACAGGTTTTACGCTCTGGAGATATGAGCACAACTGTAGGCATAGCAAGCCGACAAGAGACGGTGCTTCCACCTGTTGAGTCCTACCTTCTACTGGCTCTACACGTAGGCTATAGAACGTAGCGAACATGTTGGGTGTCGCCCAGCCCGCAGCTCTACAAATATCTGTTAGTGAGGTGCCACGTGCCAGCGCCCAGGAGGATGCAATGCCTCTCGTGGAGTGAGCATGTAGCCTGAGCGGGCAAGGCACACCTTGTGCTTCGTAGGCCAAGGCAATGTCATCCAATATCCAGTGGGCCATCCTCTGCTTGGAGACAGCCTTTCCCTTCAGCTGGCCTCCATAACAGACAAAGAGCTGGTCTGAGGTCCTGAAGCTTTGAGTTCTGTCTACATACCGTCACAGAGCGCAGACAGGACAGAGCGTAGCGCTTGCAGTTTCACCACCTGGTCCCTGAAGGGAGTGGTAGGAACCTTGGGCACATAGCCAGGCCTCCTATGGGGTCATGATATGCATAAATAGTGGCAGCATAAACTTTGAGGGTGGAGGGAGACAGCCTTTGCTCCAATCCGTGCTGCAGGAAGGAAAGCAAGACACTGATCGAACATCTTCGGGGATCCTCTCGGCGAGAGGAACACCACTCGACAAACAGGTTCAATTTCAAGGCGTATGCGTGTCTCGTAGACGGTGCTCGTGCCAAAGTGATGGTGTTAAGTACCTCTGGGGATAAGTCACCTAGAACCGCTTCTTGTTCAGGGACCAGACATGGAGTTTTCAGAGGTCTGGGTGCGGGTGCCATTGGGTGCCCCGTCTCTGAGAAAGAAGGTCCTTCCTCAGAGGAATACACCAGGGAGGGGCTGTCGTGAGGAGCATGAGTTCTGGGAACCAGGTCTGATTGGGCCAGTAGGGCGCAACTAGCAAGACCTGCTTCTCGTCCTCCCTGACTTTGCACATTGTATGTGCAAGTAGGCTCACAGGGGAAAACGCATATTTTTAAAGTCAGGGAGTAAAACAACTGGCAGTGGGTGGTTTCTGGAGAGGCATACAGGTCTACCTGTGCGGCTCCGAAACTATGGCAGATCAGCTGGACCACTTGGGGGTGGAGTCGCCACTCTCCCGGGAGCACAGCTTGTGATAGCTCATCGGCCATACAGTTGAGCAGCCCGGGGACATGAATGGCCCGAAGCGACCTCAGATGCTTCTGACTCCAGAGGAGAAGATGGCGGGCGAGCTCCGATGTGCAACGGGAGCGTAGACCACCTTGTCGTACGTTGATGTACACCACGGTCGCAGTGTTGTCTATTCGGACAAGTACATCTTTGCCCTGTAGTGGCCTTTTTAGATGGCTCAATTCCAGGGGCACTCCCACCCGAAGAAACGAAGGGTCTGACCACGGGCTGAAGGTTTGATGGCATGCCGGTGTGATTGTCACCCGGTGGGTCTCGCGGGATGTGAACCAGTGCTGAAGCGGTCTCATATGAAGCAAGCAGAGAGGTGTCACAGCCGTTGTGGCCTCCATATGGCCCAGGAGCCATCTGAAAGAATTTCAGTGGGACTGCCGTCCTGTCTTTGAACATATTCAAGCAGTTCAGCACCGACCGAGCACGTTCCTCTGTGAGACGTGCTGTCTGTTCGACTGAATCCAACTCCATACCGAGCAAAGAGACCCTCTGCATGGGGGCGAGTTTGTTCTTTTCCCAGTTGACACAAAGCACCAACTAGCTGAGGTGACTGAGCACCAGGTCCCTGTGAGATAGTTGAGAATGCGAACGCCGTGTTCCTTCATGGGAACAAGGACCGCCTCCGCAACTTTCATGAAGACGCGGGGAGACAGGGACAGTCCGAAGGGTAGGACTTTGTACTGATATGCTCGACCCATAAAACACAAAGCGCAGAAACGGCTTAATTTTTTCTGCTGTATTATTTCAGATACTAATGCACGTTTGTGCATATCCCTAACCCTATTTATATTAAGAGAACCTAGTCTTAAAACGTCCATATGTAAGTTTAAGAGGGAAAGGAGAAAAACGAATAGAACCAGCATTACAAAAAGAGACACCACATGATGCATGAAATTGGTCAGCTAAATCACAGCTTTTAATGTTCACATTTTTTCCACTTTTCTAAATGTTCTCATTGGCGTTACATGTTTGTTTTTTTAAACGAAACCTTTTCTTTTCACTTATGCCTCGTTTCCACTGAGCAGTACGGTACGGTACGGTACGGAACGGTACGCATTTATTTGCGTTTCCACTATCAAAAGTTGTGAATGGTACCAAAATGCCGAACCGTACCGTACCACTTTTTAGGTACCCTTCCATTGGGGTACCTAGCACAGTGGAACGGTACTAAAAGGTGGAGCTAGACTCACTGCAGGACGTTGATTGGTTGACAGAGAGCCGTCACTTGCGCGTGCTACAAGGGGAATGACAACATAAGAAGCGCCATTTTTTAATATACAGTTTAATATAATAGCCTACTACTGTTACTGTATCACTAAATGTAATTTTAAGAGTTTTTCAGGCGAGAATGTAGTTGTTTAAAGCTCAAATCTGTGGTTTATTTATAAAAATGATTATTTTTTTCCCCCGGTTGTGAGATCCAGGCTTTCAGCGGGGCTCGGCGCTCATGTTTCCCGGCTGGATGAGCCTTTCGTCGGCTAATCTTCTGACGTTCGTCGCTTACTCCGACGGTAGTGGTTAAACATGAGATATAATTCGTCTTGTGTAGACCTAACGGGCGATCTTTGCTCTCGTGAATATATAATGAGTTCCCTGTCAATCGTTTTGGCTGAGGGCTAAGTTTAGTTTCATAGGCTATTTGTATTTAACTTTACTTGTAATGTTAGACTAGAGCGCTGCATTTGGATATTTGACTGAATTGTTTGCTTTATTTCTTATTGTATAGCTTCTTGTACCTTTTACTTAAACTTTTATATAGGCTATTATTGATAAAACTGAAATTTTACAAAAAGAAATATGGTTTCTTGTCATTTTTTTATTACAAGATTATCACTGATGTTTATTGCAACATTTGTACAAACGCATATATTGCCTGGAATATGTTTAATTTTTTTTTATTTAAACGAAAAGAGGCAACGTTAGGGTTGTGTTTTAAATTTCGTTTTGTTATAAATAGAATAACGTAGCCTATAACGTGCAGTGAATAATCAATATGCGTTCCGCATGAACCACATTTGTGTCCCTATAATGTTTAATTTATTTAAATGAAAACGAAAAGAGGCAGAGTGGTGTTTTATAACAGATTTCGTTTTATTGTTGCTTAAAATGTACAGAGCAAGTTAACAGAGATAACCGGAGTAGCAGAGCGACGCTTTAAGAACGCGCTGTACCATTTGCATGTAGGAGTCGCACATGGCGTGTACAAACTTTGCGTACTTGATATTGAGAAAAGCCTAATGTCAGCGCTTGTCTTCTTGTGACAAACATGTCGAGGAGCAAGAACAAGATCTGCTGCATGTCATCCATTGTAGTTTACTATGTTCTTCTTCGAGCGAAAATGACGTTGATCGAAACACCACGCCTATCAAGTAAGGGTAGGCTACTGTTGGCAGTGGAAACGCTAGCCAGATCATGGTTAACAGACCCGAACCGTACCGTACTGTCCCGTACCGTACCGGACTGCTCAGTGGAAACGAGGCATTAGGATCTCAAAACCCACATTCATTTGATGTGCAGAAACTGACTTCACAAACTTCTGGAAAAAAATCTATCTTATAAACTTGCTTCCCAAAATTATCATCCAGTAAAGCATTAATCTTTTCTATGAATGAATGAATGAAGCATTTATAAAGCGCTTTTAACACCTAAAGGGCTTTACAATCATATATCAGGGGTCTCTCCTCAACCACCACCAGTGTGCAGCATCCACTTGGATGATATGACAGCAGCCATAGTACAGCGGTGAGCTCACCACACACCAGCTATAGCTGGAGAGGAGAGAGAGTGATAAAGCCGATTCAAAGGATGGGGATTATTAGGAGGCCATGATTGGTAAGGGCCAATGGAGGGAATTTGGCCAGAACAAACACTCCTACTCTTTACGAGAAGTGCCATGGGATTTTCAATGACAACAGAGTGTCAGGACCTCTGTTTAACATCTCATCCGAAGGATGGTACTTGTTACAGTATAGTGTCCCCATCACTATACTGGGGCATTAGGACCCACACAGACCACAGGGTGAGCACCTCAGTTAGTTACTGGCCTCACTAACAAATCTTCCAGCAGCGACCTAGTTTTCCCAGGAGGTCTCCCATCCAGGTTCTAACCAGGCTCAACCCTGCTTAGCTTCAGTGGGCAACCAGTCTTGGGCTACAGGGTGATATGGCTTCTAAAGTATACAATAAGGAATCATCTTGTAAGAACTCTTGAGAGTTCACCTCACCACTACACAGAAAATATTCCTGTGAACATAAATCAATGCCATGTATAGATGCAGTCTCGTCAGACAATGTTTCATCCATGCCACCTTTATTGCATTCTTTGTTGCAGCTCAAATCCATCTACTTGTTCTCCACCACACGCTCTACACTACAAACGCTAGACTGAATACCACTAGTACTTGGTACAATCCATAGACATAGATGTTTTCAACATTCAGTGTTTCAGCAATTTCTCCATTCATATTAACAACCGCATAATTACTAAGATCAGATGTGGTAAAAAATAAATAAATTACTTCGCTATTTGTTAGAGTATTTTCAGAAGCAGATACACGAACTTCTGAAACTCTTACCTCAGGAGGACCCTCAATCTCAACTCCTTGGGTATGCACAAGTTCAGAAGTGACAACAATCTCTGATCCTTCAATTTCACATTCTTTATGCGGGCAAGTATGCCTTTTATGCCCAACATCACCGCATTCAAAACACTTCGTATTGCCAGTTGTTGCGTAAACCAATTTTTTTTTCCTTCATATTGAACACGAAAGGATATATCCAGCGTTCGCTCCTGAGAATCCAAAATCATGTTAACTTGTCTCCTAAAAGACATTACCCTAGAGAGATCGTTTTGAACGGACTAGCGCAACGAACCTACTTACGCTCCAACTCGTCAGACCGGCGGCACATTTGAAATCGTAATTTTAGAAAAAGCTGTAAAGAGTGGAGTGACGCACTAAATGGTCATTTACAATAAGGCCAGTTTCAAGTATTTGATTAACAAGATTCTGCGCTTTCAAAAAGACCCGAACAGCCTTATTGATGCGAGAGGCAGACGCTGTTGCAACAAGCACATCCTCCACCATTACCAAATCAACAGGTACTCTAGGGCTGGGCGGTATATCAAGTTTATATGAAATATTTTTTTGAAGCGATATGGAATGAGGCAATACCATTTATATCGATACAGTAGTTTGATACGAGCACATCTGAAAAATAGCAGAGGACGCAGTGTGAGCTGCTGCAGTGAAAGTACATAGTACAATTCGTCCTAAACATGTTATATTAAGGGCTTCAAAATAACTGGTAAGATATAGTTAACAAGTTTAAAGCAGCTTGCCCTGTCAGATGTTTTGCCCTGTCAGTTGATGACTGACAGATAAATACTTGCGCTGTTTAATGCATTTGAGATGTGGTGCTTTCCTCAGTACTTAACTTACATTTCACAGGTATATTATCCATCTGTAAATGTTAGAAAGTCAAACAAATATGTCCATTTCACTGTCAGGAGAGGATGAGCCTTCTGCAAGTGAATCTCCGCTAAAATTCAAGCTTCCGTGAATGAGCATCGCCGGCGCCGCGCACATGCGCGCCAAACAGACGGAGCACAATATATTCTATACTATAGTAGCGCAATAATTCTGACTAAAATATACATATTGCTAAAATATTTGTTGTTGGAGACAATAAATGTGCAATATGTGGAATTTTAAACCTACAAGTAGATTTTTATGAAAGTGACCATTATAATGGTGTAATCAAATGCAGACCAATATAATTAGTTTGTGCTTTTGTTTTTATTTTCATTTTTAGTTTAGCCTTTAGTCAACTTAAAAACAAAAGCATTATTTGTATCATATAAAATGTAATGTGATTTTAACCACCTTTTTGCACATAATATTGCATAGCCTACATAATATTCACTATATTTGTTTCCATATCCTTCAATATCAACATTGTTTGTAGGATATCATTGGGCAGGATGTGAAATAACTTTTTTTTTTTTTTTAATAAATACCGATTTTCTTTATCCAAACAGAAAAACTAGAAAGTACAGAGATATCGTATCACCATTTAAAAAAAACAAAAAAAAAACAGAGATATCCATTGCGCAAGGACAGCGCCTCAGCGCAAAAACTCGCCTTAACAGCAAAAATAAACACTTAACAAACCATGCAGAAATAAGATGAAATGGAAAAAAAAAAATTGGTGAAAATCCACCACTCAGCCTTCACCCCCTCCCCAACCACTCTCTCACTGCAAACTCCCAGAGAGAGAGAGAGAGAGAGAGAGAGAGAGAGAGAGAGAGAGAGAGAGAGAGAGAGAGAGAGAGAGAGAGAGATTTGTAAGGGGAACAACATTTCTAAGGGGAAGAAATGCACAGTAGCATTTGGCAGGTTCATTTTTTCATGTGTGTGGGGCGTGGCAAACCCTACATTAAGGGGCGACAAAATGGTCCGCATGACGAAAAGAGCATATAAATCATACTAAGTGATATTTTTTGAAAATCTAAAGTTTTCTGTGATGGTAGGTTTATGAGTAGGGTTAGTGTAAGGGGATAGAATACAGTTTGTACAGTATAAAAATCATTATGTCTATGGAAAGTCCCCATAAAACATGGAAACCCATCGTAGGTGTGTGTGTGTGTGTGTGTGTGTGTGTGTGTAATGCTCTGGACAACAGGCTTTCTTATAATTAAATCTCAAGGCTGTGTAAATGTACAGATTGCGTTGATAGACAGTCTGAGGTCTCTACAGTGGGCATTGGCCAACTTTCCTCTGTTGGACTTTCAGACAACGCACACTATAAAATCCATAACATGGAACATTCATTAAACACACTGATCATTTATAAATCAACTGAGCATTCATAAACAACTAAATGTTCATCAACACACTGATCATTCATCAAAACGAGAAAGTTAATAAACAACAGTGAGCAGTTATTGACAACATTTAAAAATCGCAAAAGACATTCAACTACGTTTTTTAATCATTCCATTTTATATAAACAAATTCATTAGGCTGCTTGTTTACCACTGACTCTCTGAGAGTTTGTGATAAATGGTGTCATTGCACCCCCTGGTGGCACATAGAGAACAAAGCAATCTATGAGACAGTCAAGGATCAGTTCATTACTTTGAGATATGACTGTCTTCATTATAACAATAGTACATGGAGACATATGTCTGTAACTGTGGGAGAATGTATGAAACAGGTTTTGAATACAAGTTTAGACATTTGGTTCCATACACAAATGTGTTGTCAATGAAAATTGACAAAGTAATAATACTGTCATGCAGAAGATATTTCTTTGAGCGCAATACATCAGAGGGCTGAAGGTTCTGCAGTTTAAAATGTGTCAGTGCCCAACAGAGAGACATAAATAAAATATAAGACATCTCACTCCATTTTCAGCGGCTCTTAACAGTCGGCTCACTCAGAACTGGTGCTTTTAAACAGAACTAGGTCAGACACCCTGCAAATTGACAACTTCCAACTTAATGTTTATTGTGTGTCATAAAAGCTGAAAAAAGAAACATGGGTTTTACGTTATATTAAGTGTCTTTAACTACTATGAACTAACATTTAAATGACTATTTTGGTAAAATGCACTTATTGTGTATGGTCACCGTGATTTTGGCAAGTAAGAAATGTTCCTGGATCAACATACTTTGTGACCTAAAACCAGAGGGAATGATAGGTGAATAACACTGACGTAGAAGCAGCTTACCCTGGTTGTAAGGCTAAACTTGACATAAACTGTAAACTTGTCCCTCAAATCTGACTGGTGGATTGCAATGTTATTCCAGGATCAACAAAGAGGTTGATCCAGGAATCTTTTTTGTAAAACATTGTTTAAGGACGCTAATGACCCGATTTGTGTGACAGTATATTTTTTCTGCACAACAATATTTGAATCTTTGCTGACTGAATAAGTCCACCTTTATTCCACAAAGTGGCAATGTCTGATACACAATGAAGAAGTGACGTTTCCCTCATAGTTACCGCAGGCAGAAAAAAGTATCATCAGCAAAACTTGAAATGGCTCAGTGATTTACTGTAGAGCAATATGAACACAATCAAATATAAGTGTCACTGTCAGCTGTCAGCGATCAAAATATTGATTGTGAAGATGTTGAAAATTATAGTTTTGAGAATATGTTTGAGATTGCGAATATGAGCCAGACTGTCCTGGGAAATGAGCTCTGACGAGGACAGTGATGATGCTATTTATACATCTGCTCAAACTGAACCCTTACGAACTCCAAAAGGTTACAAAATATGCTTTATTTTATTCTTCAGTAATTGTTACTTTAATATCAGGAGAGTTTAATATTATCGAGACAGGTAGGCTAGAGATCCATCCGTGTTAGATATAAATGCATTTAAGGGTTAAATTCCACTATATCCTGAGTCTTCCAAAGCCATAATGTATGAGAGTTTTGTGTGAGAAAGGGTTAGTAACATCGAGCCGTCAGTGAGCGTCTGTTTTTTGCGGTGTGTTCCACTTGTCGGTTCTAGTCGGGTGGCAGTTCGTCCGATTCAGCATGTTGAATCGGCATTGGGGCCGTTGGTGAGAGAAATCACTCTGATTGGCTGTTTAGTTTAGCAAACAAGTCAGTGTACGAGAATGAAAGCGAGCGAAGTCAAAGCAGCGCTGCACAGACCGATCAGTGTATGACATCAAAGTACTGTGAGAGCGATTAGAGAACAGATGGCTCCGTATGCTTTCGAATTCGAATGTCATACACCAATCGATCTGTGCAGCGTCGCTTCAAGTCGAAAAGACTTGTTGTGTTCAAGTACATCTTTTTGGCCCAGACGCAGCCGACACTGCTTACAAAAATTAACCGAGATTTTGCAACACTAACCATAGTTTAACCATGGTATTTGTAGTAAAACTGTGGTTATACAACTGCCAATCAATCCGCCAAAAAACATGGTTACTACCTTTTTACTATAATAAAACCTAGGTTAGTTTTTGTTCTTTTACATTGGCTTGGTGTGTCACGGCCTGAACAGAACAAAATATTTAGATTTTCCATTCTTCGCATTTGAAGTAGAACATTGAGCCCTATCATACACCTGGCGCAAGGCAGCGCGGCAGGCAAGTATTTTTTGCTATAGTTTCAGCCTGACGCAGATATAATTTTTACGTCCTGCGCCACGTTGTTTAAATAGCAAATGCATTTGCACCCATTTGTGTGCCCATGGGCGTGCTGGTCTGAAAACAAGGTGTGTTCAGGTGCATTGTTGGCGCGTTGCTATTTTAAGGCAACTTAAATAGACTGCGCCATTGACCAACTGAAACCTTGTTTAAAGTTAATGGCGCAATATTTTTTTTGTTATTTAAAGAGCGTGTTAGTAATATGCGCCTATAGGCGGGTCCACAACGTGCGTACACTTTGTCCCGTAGATGGTATTGCACATGCTCGTGCAATGGCGGATTCGCTATTTACATAGCGGAATTTGCAAGCAGAAAAACTGAATGCTTCTCCAGAGAGCAAACGGATCTGCTCGTGCGCGAGGTTAAAGCGCACAAGCAGATCCGTTTCCTCTCTGAAGAAGCGTTCAGTTTTTCCACTTGCAATTTCCGCCATGTAAATAGCGAATCCGCCATTGCACGAGCACAAATGGCTTTTAAAGGGAATGGGAGATGAGACTCTGAATGGTTGATTTCACGTTACGCCCAAAACACACCCATTACTCATTAAGAGAATAGAGAAAACCCTTTTAGACCATGCGCTGGGCACGCCAACCATTTTTCCCGTTGTTAAACTAGCAAAAGTGGATCTGGACATGCCCTAAGTGCGCTTGCACCATGCGCTTTAGACCATGTGCTTAGATCGTTACAATAGGACCCATTATATTATAATGCATTTTGATGCATGCAGAAATGTGGCATGCAGTTTTTTTTAATATAAAGTCAAAAGTAGACTTTTGACACGTAGCCTGCGCTAAGGTAAGCATAGAGAGCTTGTGACACAATTTTTTTAATCAGCACAGTACCTACTACCTACACACACACACACACAAAATTGGGCTGCTTGCGAACAGTGTGTGTGGACGCCCACGGACCCTCATGATGACGGAAATTACGACACAGTGCGGGGACCAGTTGTGGAATGCAGTACAATCAAGTGACCCAGGGCCATTGATTCACAAGGTAGTCAAATAAAAAAATGAATAAACGGAAGAGACAGAAACTTGTGCACGCTACAACAGCTGTTCTACATGGATGAGAGATTATGCGGGGAGGTTAGAAACTCATTTGTACACACTAGCCTAAAAGATTACTTGAGCCTAAAGAGTGCCCAAACACTATGCAAGGTTAAAACATTCTGTTGACAGGGGTGAAAATATCTATGCAAAAGATGTATCAGGGCTATGAAGACGCTAAAGTGAAGGAGTGCAAATTGTTATAACGTGCATGTGTCAACCACTGTATGTGAAGGTACACCTTAAATGGAGTAGCGTATACTTTGAAAGGTTATGCGTACAACTGTGCTAAAGTGTAAAAAAAAAAAAAAAAAATTTGTATAGCCTACTTTGGCCTTAACAATTAGTTGTCTTGCATTTCAAAGTGCTTTATTGCCTTGAATGTCAGAGTGGTCCAAAGAGCAAAGGAACGATTTGTTTCTTGACATTTGGCAGAGGACTTTAATCTTAGATGAGCAAGGTTCAAATTGCAGCATAGTTAGACTGCACACAGGTGGTCTTTGCTCTCAGATTGTCATAGCAGCGTGTGTCTTTGTATCTACAAAATCAATTACAGTCATTTTAGGTCATATTTCAAGCCGACTATAAAATGCAGCTCCCATTAATTAGCAAAAGCAAGTGTTATGACAGAACACTGAGCTCTGTTGGAACTCTAATCCACAAACCTGTCAGAGGGGCTGTCATATACAGTAGGAGATCTCAGCGGCTGAAGGCATAAGGCCAAATCCATACAGAGACATGCAAGACTGCGTGTAGTCTGCTAAGAAACTAGCAATGTTCTGCCATCTGTTGACATGAAGCCTTTCAAGTGACTGCTTTGAAATGCTCTTTATAGGCAACAATTCACAATAACAGTATAGGGTTCAGGAAGAAATTTGAAGAAATTCTTGATGAAAAACTACAATACCCATAATCCAGAAGAGCAATTCACCAATCAGAGTACACACTGTTGAACTGTAGTTCTCGATTTTAATCATCATTAAAAAAAAACTATACACATCCTTTCAACTTTTAAACTTTTGTTTTGCTTTCTGTTTTTTAGGAACTTTTAGTTTAAAATTGACTGTGACTGTCACAAGAAATTTTTTTTTACCTTTACGAGTCGAAAGACAAGGCTGATAACTCTTAATGAGGTAGGACACTGCATTTTCATCCTCAAAAACAAAATGTTGTGGTACATTTCTTGGGCTTTTCACACTGTTTAACCTCAAATTATTGTCTCTTTAAACCCCATCTTGCCGGGGTTTTTTTTTTTGTTGTTGTTTTTTAAAGGTACAGCACCCTCTTACTCAGACCAAAATCTTTTTAATGTACCTGAGGATGTAATTACAACTTCCCAACTCAAAAAATCCCCAAAAGGGATTGAACATAACATAAATCCCTCATTTTGGTGCCATTGCAAAGAAACACTGCTTGCCTTATTAAATATTTACATGCTACAGTCACAGTAACTTTTATGCACTGTATTTCTTTTCATTTGGGTGGGAAATCTAAATGTCAAACAGTGTCGGAAATTGTGTGGTGGATGAAATCACGGAACATCGAAGCACTAAGGATGCACAAAAGTGAGACAAGCTTGTTATTCAAACACACACACACACACACACTGAACAGAATTCTAAACGCAACACTTTTGTTTTTGACCCCATTTTTCAAGAGATGAACTCAAAGATCTAAGACTTTTTCTATGTACACAAAAGGCCTATTTCTCTCAAATATTGTTCACAAATCTGACTAAATCTGTGTTAGTGAGCTCTTCTCCTTTGCCGAGATAATCCATCCACCTCACAGGTGTGGCATATCAAATATCAAGTTGCTTCTTAGACAGCATGATTATTGCACAGGTGTGCCTTAGGCTGGCTACAATAAAAGCCAGACTAAGGCTTTTGGCTTTTGCACCTGACAGGGCCTGTGACATTATTGTTGCATGTGCCATACTCCACAACACTGCCACCATCAGAAAGAGGACCCCTGTGGTGGAGGTGCAGCCTGATGATGACCTCCAGCCAGTGCACTTGGACCAACCTAGTGGCAGAGCTGCACGGGACAGAATTGTGGAACACCATTATTGATTTTTTTTTTTTTTTTACAAAAAAACAAACAAAAACCTTCATTAAATTAATAAAAGAAAAGACAATATGCTTAGTTCCTTGATTTTTTTCAATTATTCTTTGTCAAGAAAAGCCAGTGATAGTCATCTTTTGCCTGCAATAAGAGATATTGTTATGCAAGGTCAGCACTCTGTGTGAAATAGTGTATTAGCACTTACTCTGAAGTTCCTTTTGAAGCAACTCAATCTCTAGAGCCAGTTTTTTCTTTAAGGTGTCAAGTTCTATTTCTCCCCTTAATTTATGTTTTTTCAGGTCAAAATACTCAATTTTCTGTTGCAGACTCCGTCAATAGGGTACAGATAAATTAAGAATAAAAAAAATAAATAAAATTGTCAACACAAGCCTCATGCAACAAAAATAAAAAGGAAAAGTACTACACTGCCCACCTCTGTATCACTTTGTGCTGTAGGCCTTTCCTCCTGCAACTCATATTGCAGTCAGAAATAATATGTACACAACTATAAATGAAGTAAAGTTATTTATGCACTTACAAGTACTTCCTCCAAAGGACAGTAATCTGAGAGGGTTTTTTTCACTGTCCTGTGTAATGGAAACAAATGGGTATTACAAAGTGTTGCACTTTCTTCCCTTTTGATGTAAAATTAGAAAAAGTCCACTTACTGCACATATTTCAGCCACCATTTTCTTGGGAACAGTTAAAAGTGTTGGTATTGTGTAAAACTGCACAAAAGAGGAAAACACAATGGCATTACATACTACACTAGGAAAAAATGTGATCAATAACTCATGGCAAAATATTTTTACATTAAGTTCAGCAGTTTTCACCTTCACAAGTCAAAGCAATTGATCACTACTCAATATTTAACAGTTGAAATGACTGTACCAGCCATTTGGATTATAGTCCAACTTAATTTAATGCAGCAACTAATTATTTTACAGTGTAGCAAGAGAATTTAAAACTCATTTACCAGTAATGAAGGTGTTGCTGGTACTGTTCTTGGCTTTTGGTCTAAGGAAGATCTGCCCCCAGGGATGCCCAGGGATGTTAAATGTGAATGGGTCGGTTCACATTTAACCCAAGGGCCAGGACCACCTGTTTTTTTCTGCTCAGACTTTTTCTTGGTTGCTGTTATAAACAGACAAACACATCTTTTTTTTTTTTTTTTTTTTTGTAAACGAGACTAAGAACAGTATAAGTAGAAAAGATTACCATTTTGAAGAATATTCTTGTACTTCACTTTTACTTGTTCCCATGTTCTAGTGGGTCCTGAGGTGGCTCTGACATTAAGCAATTATGAAATTATTAAAATACAAGAATATATACTGTAATAAGTGATAGAACCATAACATGGTGAGCACTTACGCATTTAATTTGTCTGCTACTTTTTGCCAGCCCACTCTCCTGGCTTTTGCACACTTTGAGGTGTTCCCTGGCGTTTTAATTAAGCTTTAAAATTCAGCATAACCTTCAAGCAATAACTCTTGCTCTGCTGCGGAGAAAAACTGAGCGCGCTCTTTGGCCATGGTGAGTAGCCAATAGCAGCGTTGCTGATCAATGTTTCTACTATCGATACATATCCCCTTTTAAACCAGCGAATGAACACGCAATTATCTCAGATAACTCAATCCAGCTATACTAATCATATCCGGCAGGTGTGTCCGAAGAACCTAAATAGCCACATCATGATTAGGCCGATGATATCATCTTGGATGTCTCATTTGATCTCGGATGTTTTAAGCAACGTACGAAGAACAGACCCCTGTTCTGCTGTCCTGTGTTTGATTACCATTAAACCTTGTTTTCGAAATATATCCTTGTCATCCTTCCTGCAACCACCCGTGACATTTATGAAGATTAGATAACTTAAAAGGAATTTTACAGATATCAAGACCACATCTCAACACAAATTCAAGGCCACCAATATTATTTTATTTTATTATTGGGAATATGGTACCATATCAAGTGTGATTTTATTAAACACTCTTTCAGCCATTTTATTTTGAATGAAGAGATTCAAAATCAATGGCTCTCAAGCCTCCATGTTCATATTCTTTAACCATATGGACCCATAGACTGAAAAAAAAGATGGACGACGCCCCTTCACTCTCTTCCATTGGTGAAAAGTGAAGCTGCCAAAGTCCTAACATGGCGCTGACATCTTGCGCGGATTTGGGACCTGCATCTGCGTAGTAGTGAGCAGGAAGTAAAGCCGCGATATCAAGGTCGCGCACTCACTCCCACATACAAAATTTACTGTGTGAAATAAACAGTTATGGACATGTAGAAATTAAAGTAGAAGCTCCAATCTCCTCCCGAAAATCCCCCCAAAAATTCCGTTGGTGCCTCAGTGACTAAATCGTTTAGAGAAGCTGTCAATCACAGCTGTCAATCACGACATCACATTCCCGTTTTTATTGCATCAAATAACTAACTAAGACCAAACTTATTTAAAAAAAACGAACACTTAAACTTAAATCAGTGCGATAAAAACTACCTAAAATGACAGAAAACATCTTTGAAAAAAAATGTATTTGAAGTGTAATTTGATTGTTTAGTTTCCATCATTTGATTGTACCATTCCACCATTAGACTTCATGGGGAGGCGGGCTTTATGGGGATTTTTTTTTTACTGGGACCAGCCACCGGGGAGCAATCGAGGCACTTAGGCTTCACTTTTCAGCACTTGTGCGGCACGCTTGTATGGACCATATGGTCTCGAGATAACTTAATCATACTTTCTATTTTAGAGTCCAGATTTGAATATTCAACATCTTTGGTAATCATAACCCCTCGGTACTTAACCTCGTTTTTCACTGGAATGCCCTCTTCTAAATCACAATTATGGATAGCCATTAATTCTTTTGAAACTTTAGGGTTAGACCTGATGCCTTTGAAAAGATATATATTTTACTAATAACTAAGCACGTCTTTATTTTTAAGGAATATGAGAGTGTCGTCTGCAAATTGGCTAGTTAAGGTCCTATGAATGTCTATGACTAGCTACTCAATTTTTTATGAATAGAGACATTAATTCGACTGCAAGATTAAAAAGTAATGGTGAAATAGGGCATCCCTGTCAGATTCCTCGTTTAATTTGAATTCTGGGTGAATAACCTAAGTTACGGGCAGAGATGGGCAGTATTTCAGATACATGTATTTAAAATACAAAATACTATTTTGTATTTTGTATTTTAAAGCCTTTGGAAAAAATCAAATATTTGCATTTAAATACATTTGAGATGATTATTTTTGTATTTTTGTACAAAAATGTTTTTGTATTTTGCTGAGCTAGTGAATGTCTGAACTAGTTGATGCACAAAATCAATACCCAGATAAGGAGGTTGACTGGCAAAAAGTATTTTATGTATTTTGAAAATAGCTTGTCAAGCTTTTTTTTATCTAATCAATTTTTTTTTTTTTAATCTGTGCTCTGGTTATAAAAAGTAATCTGCTGTGCCATCGAGTCTGGATGAGCAGAATGCTGCCATGGACGCTCGGGGTGCAGTTATTGCACTTTTTAAAAATCTGATCTGTGCAGATTTAAAAATCTAATCTGAGCACATTTTTTTGCAGTATTTTGGCTGCCTGCTTGTATATCCAGTTATTGTTTTCCCTTCAATATTTGTAGCTGTATTGTGCACAAGTTCCTCATTGAGGATTGCCAGCTGCTTCAGGAAGTCTATGTCGGGCTTGATGTATCTTACCTGTATGAGATAATCAATGGCATCCTCCACTATCATGTGATGGTGGATCATGAGGTATGCCAGAAAAAGACTAGCGCCGTAGCTGACACCCTCAGTGCAGTGAATGAACACCTTATCTGCGGAAATAAAAACAGAAAGACAGTCAGAAAAAGTCCCAAACAGTTTGTCACTCCAGAACACTTGATAAAAGATCTTACTTTGTGGGGTTTTCTTGGCCTTGGATGAATTTGGCAGCTGACAAGAAGTTATCCTGGGAATGATGGCTTGACAGGGGAGTTTTATATAAAAAAAAATAAAACAATAAAAATATTACACTTATACCCAAGCCTAACAAAGATAAATTGTTCTTAGAAATGTGGAGACCAATTAGTTTGTTAAATAATGATACTAAAATATTTTCTTTCATTTTTGCAAAAAGACTTAAGAAAAATCTAAATACAATAATTGATGAAGAGCAGTCAGTTTTTTTGAAAGGCCATTATATTGGAAATAATATTAGACTAATTTTAGATTTAATTGATTATCCCAGATTATTCTTTTATATTATTTATTGATTTCTACAAAGCGTTTGACACTATTGAACATTTGTTTATGTTCAGAGTTATTGATTTCTTTGGTTTTGGTAATTTTTTTTCAAAAAGCAATTTGTACGCTTTATAATGGTTAGAATAGTTCAGTCCAAATATCTCAGGTACCTGTCAGAGATTTGATATGGGCCGTGGGATAAGACAAGGGTGTCCTATATCATCTTTTCTCTTCACATTGGTTACTCAGATCATGGCTGCTCATATCAAAAAAGCAAGTTTTCAAGGAATTTCAGTTTGGAAAAGAGATTAAACTTAGCCAATTAGAGGATGATACTACAATTTTTGTCAAAAACAGTGACAAATTGGATGAAGTTATTAAATGTATTGGAACATTTTCTGCAATCTCTGGATTAAAGATGAATAAAAATATGTCCACTTTATTCTCTCTTAAAGATTGTGGTGTGTTAAGATTTGAATCAAAGAAGCCGGTTAAATTTTGAGCCTATTACTGAGAAAATTAAAAACAGATTCAATGGCCCTCATTTATCAAAAGTGCGTACACCAAATTTCCAGCATACACCTGGCGTACACCCAAAACCACGGTGACTTTGAGATTTATCAATATGGACGTTGGCGTACGGCACGCTCAAATCCTACGCCAGCTCAGGAGGTGGTGTACGCACGTTTTGAGTGCGGGAATGCGCAGAAAAACAATTCCTAACACCACAAAACGCACTGACAAACTAAAAGATATAATATATTATGACCCACTGTAAAAACAACAACAACATAGTAATTATAAACTTAAGTGTTTATTTTTGTGCAACATGGACTTCAATGTTTAATTTGTGTGAATTTACCAAAGCATTTGATTTGTAGGCATATGTATTCCTTATGTTGCGAGCCTGTGCGCTTTACCTGTGCGCTTTACCTGAAGTTTCAAGCCTTGTTTATATTTTCGCCTGGCTCCGCAGCGCGAGTCTCCGCAGACTGCGCGTGCACCTCCCCAAACGGACGAGGCGTTTATACTCGACGCGCTCGCCGTTACTATTCTTTGAAACGATGGTTAGGCCAGGGTTAGGCCCGGCAGATGTGCACGGACTGGGTTTAGTAATGAAAGGCTTTCAATGACCAAAAAAATAATTCAGACTGACAAAATAATAAAAATGTCATTCTTCTTATTTTAAATAATAATAATAATACAAATAATAATAATAACGACATTCTTCTTCTAAATAACAATAAGCGTCATTAATAATAAAAATCTAGAAATCAATTTTGTTTCTTTCCACTTCCCTGGTTTCGCTTTCTCTTTCTCAAAGAAGTTTCTCTTCTTTGCCGTCTTCCGTGTGTCCATGGCGTAAAATGAGGGCGTGGGGGGAGCGGAGACTTGAATATATAGGGGCGTGTTATTCTAATGACGATCGATTTCAGCCGCGGCATTTATCAAGGGCAGGTATTGCGTACACCAGAATTTCAAAGGTACGCACAGCTTCATAAATCAGGCGATGAGAAGAGTGTAAGCATAATCTTACGCCAATATATACGCCCGTTTCTACGCAAGATTGATAAATGAGGGCCAATATGTGGCTTATGAGAGATCTGTCCCTAAATGGACGTTTTCTACTTTCAAAAGCAGAAGGGATCTCAATGTATGTTTATATATCTACTGTATGTCAGCAGATGTTCCAAATAATGTTGTCAGGGAATTAGATAAGATTCTTTATGTTTTATTTGGAGGAATAAAATACACTATTTACGGAAAGATATTCTAAATAATAATAGAGACTTTGGCGGCCTTGAAGTTTTAAATTTTACAGATCTCAATAATGTGTTTAAGATAAAATGGATAATCGGATTTATTAAAAATGTAATTTCTCAGTTGAAAAAATCCCAGTTAAACTGGCAAACTTTCATAAGCAGGCACTGCTGGCTTGGCAATTAATCTAACATAACTTTTCTCCGCATCGATACTTTATATGGAATAACAAAGATATCTTGTACAAAAAAAAGTCAATCTTTAATCAGACATGGTACGACAATAGAATTCTTACTGTTAATCAGTTGCTTAATGAACAAGGTTTACTTTTAACATATTCTGAATTTCTCAATAAATGTATGATTCCTGTGAGGCCAAAAGAATATGCTATTATTTTTCATGCAATCCCTGGCAGAGTTGTATCACTATTATGTCCTGGATTCAATGTTGATCGTCAAACCAGTTTTTGTAGTGATACAATATTTATTGTGGATATTAATATATTAATAGATAAATGCAGTAACAAATACATTAGAAATATTTTAAAAACAAACAATTTGCCTTGTTCAACAGTGTTTTGGTCTACTAAATATGAAAATATTAACTGGAAAAGAGTATGGTCAATAACAAATATGTTTTTTATTAATAATAAAATTAGAGAGGTAGCCTATCCAATAAAATTGTACACAGAATTTACCCTGTAAAGAGTTGCTTGAACGTTTCCATTTGAATATTGAAACTTATGTGAAATTTGTGGCAATGCCAAAGAATCTGTGACTCATCTTTTTTTTTCTTTTTTTTTTGATTGTATATATTCAAAAATGTTTTGGTTGGATGTTTCAAATTTCATTTCTAGGTTGTTTGGAACATCACATGTTTACAAATTGATCTGTATGGTGTAGTCTTTTGTTGTTGTTGTTGTTGTTGTTGTTGTTGTTGATTCCAAAAGTACGATGTGCTTCCTTATACAACTTTTTATTTTACCTGGAAAATTCATGAAAATTCATGTGAAAAAAATGGACTAACGCTTTTTATATTGTCTCTCTCTGTCACACACACTGAACTACCACGTTCTTCTGCATCCATCTCCTCCCAGCCCTTGACATTTAGCAGCCCCCCTCCCAACACACACACACACACACACACACACACACACACACGAAAGCTTTCCATGAGCTAAAACCCCTGAAAGAGGACTGTTTTGCAGAGCTTATTCCCCATGCTCCCTTTCTAGGTTACCAGCTAAGCTACAAGTAGAGACTGCCCAAGACCGATAATACAGTCTGTGCCACTTGTGTAAAATTCGCTGCCCAATGTTATACCAGTAATATTTGTTTTATTTCTACAATAGCAGCATTCTTGTGTCAGTTGTAATCTAAGTCAGTGTTATGGAATAGCCTATGACTTATCAAGTCTCAGTTCATAGCTGGGTGAACACCGGCCAGTGCAGTAAACATAGCCTAGCTAACGTTAGCTGGTTAATGTCAAAGATCCTTGCTCCTTCTCAACTCTCTGGTAATATTCTATTCACAAAATACAACCAATAGTACGGTAATGTTAAATCTTACTAGTGAAAATTTGAGATTTGAGCAGGAATATGCTGCACAGTGCTCTGGCATCTTGTTTCTTCTGCTGCTACGCAACTAGGAGTATGACCGGTCCAAGATGGCGGCCGCATTTCTTGCGCCCAGCAGCCAACGTGGAATCTACTCTCTATTATGTCTATGGTTGCGCTTCATAGACCCTGAGTCTGAATATGCATACTTCCATACTATATAGTATGTGAAAAACAGTAGGCCTAAGTGAGCTGAGAAAAATGTCCGAATTCATAGTATTCATAAAACAGGTAAGATTCAGAAGTATGTATCCGATGGACAGTTTACTATCCCATGATGCCACAGGAGAGGATTTGTGAATGGCAGTGATGTGATGCAACTGATGGGTCACATGACAATGACCAATGTAGTACTTCGTCTAAATGTCATTCATACTACACCCATTAATACTATATAAAACTTTAAGTAAGTTTCAAAGCAAATATAGTACCTACTATACAGAATGCCATTTCGGATGCAGTCAAATGTTAGCATTTTGCTAAGCTAATGACAATATACTGTAATGAGTGCCAACACTTAGTGAGTGAATAATGTGTTTTCAATCAGATTAACCTTTATCACAATAAAGTAAAATAAGTGTAGGCCTACTTACATTTTTCTTGACTCCATCTACCATATTGGAGGATTTTTTGTAATGCATACTGAGAATGTCTTCTTCATGAATTATGTTGTGTTCTAGTGTCCTTTTATGTTTATCTGTGTCTTATCACTATAACACACCATGTGACTGAGTGCTGTGCATCCTTTTTTACTGAACTCTCATACAAGACACAGGCATGAGCAATCAACAGATGATCAGTCCGACACATAAGTCAACTTAATCAAACACAGAGTGTGTCAAACCAAATCCACCACATCCCCCTTTTTTAACAAAACTACGATTTAATATTTACATTCAGACTGGTTCACTCAAATATCCCCATGTAAATATTCAAATCTATCAAACAGTAACTTTAATTAAATATTTGACTAATTTAACTATTCAAACACCATACCACATATTTACTTCTAAACGTTCACTGTAAACATCAATAGTCCAATCAAATTACTTTGAGAATACTTTGTGTCTTCTGTTACTGATTTTTCTTTTCTTTCTTTTTTTCTCTTTTTTGATGTCCACAACATAATCATTATATCTAGTTGGCCGTATTGTCTACCACTTCTAGTATGGCATGTTGGCTGAGCATCCACTCTCACCGGAGAATTCTCAGGTGATTGGTCTGTTGGTTGTGGTGCCTGAGTGGAAGTAGGAAGTAAGTACTCATCAGGATCAACACCTTTGCACAGACTCTTGCACCTTTCTCAAGTGGCGTCTATTTCTCCTGAATGTCTTTCCTGCTGGCGTTTGCACTGTATAAGGCCGAGGTTCATCTCTCTTGTGAACCACCACTGCAGGCTCCCATCCACGTCTCGTCTGCATATGTACTGTGGATCCTGGAACCAGCTCAGGTAGTGTCTTGGCATTACGGTTGTACTGATGCCGCATTCGAGATTGCAAATCCTCCAGTCTTTTGTGTATATGATGTGGGGTTGACTGTTGAAGCACAGCACTATAGCATCGGAGTGTGCTCTGCAGGACTCTGCCCATCAGCATTTGTGCAGGAGATTCATTCAGGCCTGTCACTGGTGTATTTCTTAGTGACAGCAGCACAAGATGTGGGTCTGTGCCAGTTTGGATCGCTTTCTTCAATGCATGTTTAACAGTCTTTATTGCTCTTTTCAGCAAGTCCATTGGACTGAGGGTATCCTGGACTGAAGAATGTGAGCTTAAAGTCCCATGATGCCAAAAAGGACTTCATCTCGTAGCTGGCAAATAGTATGTTGTCACTCACTAATTCTTTCGGGATAAAAAACGTTCATCTTTTATATTACCGAGTATGCTGATTTGTCGGGTAAATTAAGTACCTCTGGATATTTTGTCAAATAGTCCACTAGCAATAGATAAGACTGACCTCTCAGCTCGAAGATATCTGCTCCAACCTTCATCCACGGGAGTTCTAGAACGTCATGTGTGATGAGTGGCTCTTTTTGATGTAATGGCTGGAGTTGTTGGCATGCGGCGCACATTTCTCCACCATCATCTAGTGTACTATGTCTAGTGCCATTCCAGGCCAGTAGAGAGATTTTCTTGCTTTGGCCTTTGTTCTCTGGATACCTTGGTGAGCTATGTGTAGCTTTTCTAAGATGACTTTTTCGTGATGCATAACACATATGGTGTCCTTCTTGCAGAAAACAGGATCCCAAGCCATCTTTCGATGAGTCAGCCTGTATTGTTAGTGTTTTTTTTTTGTGATCATAGAACCTTAGCACAGGTGATCATGTGAGAGCAGACTTCAAGCTCACTAAAGCAGAGCTATGATGTGGATTCCACTGCCATACAACATCCTTCCTCAGCAATTGTCTTAGAGGTGCTGTGAGTGACGTTGCAGGCCTTGCTTATCCTCTGGGGGTGGCATTTCGATGATCGCCTTCACTTTTACATCATGAGGTCGCAGGCCATCCGGTGTGATGATGTGTCCTATGTATGTCACAGTATTGACATTGAACTGGATCTTATCGCTGTTAAATCTCACGTTGGCTGTTTTTGCTCTCTCAATGACCTTACTAAGGATTTCATCATGCTCTTGCTCTGATGAGGCTGCGATGATCATGTCATCGGAAATGATGTGTACTCCTTGTATGTCACCAAATGTCTCGCAGTTTTTCTGCTGGAACACCTCACTCGCTGACTTGATCCCGAATGGGAGTTGAAAGTGCATAGTTTTGAGGACGGTTCGTCCAACTTGATCTGCCAGTAACCGTCTTTTTTATCGAGAATGGTGAAGATAGACTTTCCAGCCAGGTTACTGCACACATCTTCAGGAGTGGGAATGGAATAGTGCTGGCGTTTTATGGCTTCATTCAGCTCACGAGGATCCAAACATACCCTCAGTGTACCATTTTTCTTCTCTGTGATAACAAGGCTGTTTACCCATTCAGTGGGCTCCATTACAGGGGATATAACACCTCTATGCACAAGATCTTGAAGTGTTTCTTTCAGCTTGTCGCGAACAGACAGTGGAATATTTCTGCATCCATGGATCACCGACTCCTGGGAACTCACCTAACCCAGTGAAGACTGATGGATGCATCTTGACCAGGATGACACCGACTTTTTTGCCAGCAGCTCAATCCTTTTCACTAGCTGCAGCTCCTCACATGCTGCTCTGCCCAGGATCGGCATGTCTGATTGATTGGACACATAACTGTAATGTGGCTGTGGCTTTGTGGGTCTTGCATTTCAGTGACACAACACCTTTTGGGGTGGAGCGCGTTCCCCCAAATGCTATTAACACTGTTGGTGTAGGCTGTGGCTTAACTGGACCAGGGATCTTCTGGACAATGGACAGAGGTAGCACATTTGCCTCTGCACCTGTGTCTAGTTTGAATCTTATCTCTATGCCACGGATGGTAGCTGTGGTGTACCACGCAGTGTCCTTTATCTGTTCCATCTTGTGCACTTGTGCGTGTCTTAAAGTGCCAATGTACATGGAATCTATTTCATTCATTATGCTATGCACTGTCTTTGCTCTGCTATCGTTGCAACTAGCTGCGTGGCATACCTTGGCAAAGTGGTTACCTTTGCCGCACTTATGACATACTGCTCCGAAGGCTGGGTATTGCCGTGGCTCATGACTCTTTCCACATCTGTGACAGTTTCGTGTTGCTGGTTTCTTACAACGTTTGCTCCTTGCACCAGGTTTTCTCTGTTGTATCGCTTTTTCTATAGCATTTACTTGAGGGTCTTGGACAGCAGCGGCATTTTGCATTGCCTCTATCTGTGTTTTGGCTAACTCAGTTGCCCTCAATAGCTCTGTGTAATGACAAGTCATTTTCACAAATTAATCTTTCTTTGAGAGAAGGGTTTGTTATGCTAAACACCAGCTTGTCTCTAAGCATGTCATTCTCACCTGGGCCAAACTCACAGTCTTTGCTTTTTTATTTCAGCTCTGTGATGAATCTGTCCACGTAATGCCATCTGCCATGGGATGAGACCAGAACTGATGCCTCTCAAACACAACGTTTTTTTGTGGGCTGCAGTCGTCTTGGAATGCTATTTTCTTCATCAACAAGATGGATGGTGAGTGTATTATACACTTCCAACGCCTCTTCTCCAATGGTAAAATAGCAATTTTAACTCGCTCTTGTTTGGCACTCGCCGCCGTCGCAGTCATGTACAGCTGAAAACGCTGCTCCTATCTACACCAATTTTCCGCTAACTTTTTAACAATTTTCCGTTATTGCCTGTTAGCACTAGTGGCGAAGGTGGCTTGAACTGTTCAATGTCCGTCTGCCGTTACATATAAATTTAAGCTGGCGCGCTAATCAGTTCGTGTCAACAAAACTGTTTGCGGTACTCACTCCACTGTCACTTCTGACACCATGTTGTGTTCTAGTATCCTTTTATGTTTATCTGTGTCTTATCACTATATTTAATAACACACCATGAGACTGTGACTGAGTGCTGTGCATCCTTTTTTACTGAACACTCATACAAGACACAGGCATGAGCAATCAACAGATGATCAGTCCGACACATAAGTCAACTTAATCAAACAATCAAACACAGAGTGTGTCAAACCAAATCCACCACAAATTACACATTCAACATTGCCTTTTTTTTTTTTTTTTTTGGCCAAAATTCTGTTTAAATTTATATTTACATTATATATTATGGATATACATAATTTTTTGATGTTTGTAAAAGCATTTACATACACATCTACGATTAAGGTTTTGGAGCAGAGCAATGAATTATTGTATCTCTTTGTATGTCTGTGAAGAGACATATGGTTCTAATCCAGTGGCACCAGCAGGTTTGATTAAAACCTGTAAATAATTCAGGTTGGTGGGAAATAGCAGCTAAAACATGCAGTTAGTGTTCAAACTAGTTTATTGTACTCTCTAGCAGCGTTTATCACCCTTGAGTAGTTTACACTGAGGGGTATGAATTAGCCTGTAAATCTATTTCCACCGAAGCATTTCTAAAACGAAAAGCAAGCAAGAGAAAGAGCAAGTGCTCATATTATTGCTCTTCTTTATCAGGCGGATGTGACCTGTGAATTGATGAGAGTTATGAGAGCAGGGTTATCCTCGTTTCTGTCCCTGGGTAACGGCACTGATCTAATTTCACCACAGGGAGGAGGGATGATTCTGTTTTGTTCTGTTTATGACAGATGAGCAGGTGAGAGGGCAGGAAATAAATCTTCTAAATTAGAAAACAACTCAATAGGCAGCAAACACACACAGAGGGACGTGATATAGAACACGTCTGGAATGCGAAAGGCGAATCCGGGCTCTGTGGTAAGATCAGGACGAGGGATCTGAGGATGGAAGCGAGGTAAACACACAATAAAAGAAAACCATAAACCATAAACATGTCCAAACACAACTGTCAGGGGAAATGTTTAATGCTCAGAGTTGTGTTTTAATTTAAGCATCAGAATGCTCTCTGATATTTCTCCTAAATATCCTGTCACTCCACTCAAACGAGACATTTGTTGACCAAGAGTTAGATGAAATGAATATGTATACCTTGGATCGTTAGGATTTATGTCTTCTTGTGATTGCACACTTTGATATTTTGGCAAATTTGTTGAAATATTGTTGAGATTACTGGGGTCTATTTCTTATCAGAAAAATACGAGAAAAAGGATTCACCCCAAAAAAAGAAATTCTGTCATCAATTACTCACCCTCATGTTTATTTGTCTTCATCTTCGAAATACAAATGAAAATATTATTAATTAAACTAAGAGATTTCTGTCCTTGCTTTTTGGCTTGGTTTCACAGACAGGGCTTAGATTAGGCAGGATTAGGCCTTAGTTCAATTAGGACATTTAAGTAGCTTTTATAAATGTGCCTTAAAAACATTACTGGGGCTTGTTCTTCGTACGTTGCTTATTACATCCGAGATCAAATGACACATCCAAGATGATATCATCGTGCTAATCATGATCCGGCTAATTGGGTTCTTCGAACTCACCTGTTGTTTATGATTAGTATCGCTGGATTGAGTTATCTGAGATAACTGCGCGTTCATGCGCTGGCTTAAAAGGGGATATGTATCGATCGTAGAAACATTGATCAGCAACGCTGCTATTGGCTGTTCAGTGTGGCCAAAGAGCGCGCACAGTTTTTCTCCTCAACAGAGCAAGATAGTCGAAGTTTATTCGGAATTTTAATGTTTAATCAAAACGCCAGGGAACACATCAAAGTCTGCAAAAGCCAAGAGAGAGGGCTGGCAAAAAGTAGCAGACAATTTAAATCTGTTAGAAGTGGCCATGTTAGATGTTTTTATCACTTATTAGCCTTTTTTGTATTTTAATAATTGCATAATTAGGCTACTTTGTTCATTGTAATGTCAGAGTCACCACACTAGAACATGGGAACAAATAAAAGTGAAGTACAAAAATATTCTACATAGCCTAATGGTAATTTTTAGTTATATTATAGTCTCTTCTCTTCTATAAAAGGCACTGTTAAATAAATGGTTGTCTGTTTATAAAAGCAACCAAGAAAAAGGCTGAAAAAAAGAAAAGATCTTAGTAGCCTACACTGTAAAATAATTGTACAAATATTGCTGCATTAAATGAAGGTCGCATTAAAAGTAATGATGAATTGCTTTGACTTGTGAAAGTGAAAACTGATAAACTTATATTAATGTAAAAATATTTTGCCATGAGTTATTGATCACATTTTCCCGAGTGTAGTTCATTGTAATGACATTGTGTTTTCCTCTTTTGTGCACTTTTACATAATACACCAACACTTGTATCTGTTCCCAAGAAAGTGGTGGCTGAAATATGTGTAGTAAGTGGACATTCTCTAACTTTCCAAAGGAAAGAAAGTATAAGACTTTGTAATGTCCATTTGTTTCCATTGCACTGGACAGTGAATAAACCCTCTCAGATAACTGTCATATGGAGGAACTAGCCTACCTGCAAGTGCATAAATAACTTTACTTAATTTATACTTGTATGCTTTATGGCTGCAATATAAGTTGCAGGATTCCACATCTACAGAAAGGCCTACAGAAGAGTCTGCACAGACAGAGGAGACATAGGCCTACAGGTGGGCAGTGTATAGCCAACTTTTCCTTTTTATTTGTTGCATGAGGCATGTGTCTAATATCTTGTTGCAGGCACTTGACCACTGGCTTTTCTTTTCAAAGAACAATTGAAATAAAACTCAAGGAACTAAGCATATTTGTCTTTTATTAAACATTTAATGATTTTTTTTTTTTTTTTTTTGGCAATGTTGTGTAATATGGCACATGTAGCAATGTCACAGGCCCTGTCAGGTGTGCAACCCTCAGACTTTTCAGACACTGAAATCTTCCCTTTAGTTAGCTGAAGTTCATTTCATTGTGTGCCGTCCTGGCTAGAGCTGCATTGTAACTGGTTTGGGTCAGGGAATGGGGTCATAAAACACCTGTCTGCAGGAACATGTCATAATCACCTATGAAAAATGCAGTTCTGTTAGGATCAATAAGTGTATGTAATACAGTGAGCTTGATATTTAATTGTGGAACTTTCCTTACCACTTTCAAATAATGTGCAGGAATGTGAATCTCTGAAAATTCTTAAGTCATGCACAGATCCTGACCTTTTTGCTTTCACATTTGTGATTATGGAAGATTTGTCAACTGCCTTTTTTTTTATTTGATATAATATTATTAATCTGGAATATTAAGAATCCCAATTGTAACTGGGCTGCACATTTACATTGTGAACCCCCTTTCTGTTCACATAATCCCCTTCATTGAGGCCTTGATGGCAGCCTATAGTCTATGGTACCAATCACGTTAGTGAAGCCTGAGTGACATACTGTAATCAGCATGGTCATGATTGTATGATCTTCATAAAAAATGATGATAGCCTAAAAAAAAATTTGCTTTAAAAAAAACTGCTTTACAACATTGGGTCTAAAGTGGCTTGGAAATGCCAAAAAAAAAAAAAAAAAAAAACTGTTTTTTAAACCTAAAAGCGCCAGGTAAACTCCAAATGACACGACAGAGCACTTTCCATCAACTTCTCCGCATCTCCAATAGTGTAAAGGAAAGAGCCACTCGCAAATAATCTTAGGGCAATGCAAACAGTTTGTGCTGTATTTAAAGCCAGACTCCGACAAGTCGAAAATAAATGTGCGTTTCCAACAATTTAATAATGTAAACGACAATCTCACGAGTCACGAGAAAGAAAAAAAAACATCTCAGAAAGTGCACTATCGCGCTGCGCTGGACTTCCCGCATCAGCTCCGCTTATGAAGCCGGGATCTAATCCTGTTTACATGAAATAAGCCTGCTCCCGAGCAGGTTTGAGCTTGCGCATGTGTTGCTATGACAGCAAGTCCAGGATGAGCTTCGAAGAACCAAACGATCCAAGATCATGCCAAATCGTCAACAATCAAATCCAGCTAACTGAGTTAGCGACGTACGAAGAACGAGCCCCAGGGGCCTGTACCATGAAGGTAGCTGAACAAACTCGGGGTTACAGGATAAGTTTTGAGTTGACAAAACCAAACCGATGCAATCAGGCTTTATTGGTACCATGATGCAGCTCATCAACTTTCTCTGTCAACTCAGGCTTTGATCCTCAAGCTATGATTACTCCACGCGCTCGTGCACATAAAAGAGTGACGTCGACACTGAACAACCAATCGCGGGTCGCGATTTTTCCGCGGATGAGCAAGAGATAATCATTCATAATTACGATGAATTTAAATATGTATTTCAAGCTCGAAACAATACGGTCTCTGCTGCCAAAGCAAGAGAAGACTGTTGGAGAAAGATTGCTGATTGTTAATGTGTAAGTTAAACAAATACGTTCTATATTTATGTAAAATGATGTATGTATGTGTAGCCTATACGTGTAATATAGCCTATAGCCTATTTTCATAATATATAAAAATGTGCATGTAGCCTACCGGTACTAAGAAAAATTAATATTCATTGATTTTTAGATGCAACCCCAACTCCAAATGTTCTTGGCAGCAGATAAAGACAAAATATAAAAAATATAATTCAAAGTGGTGAGTATTTACCACAACCTTTTATTATTTTTGTGAACATTTTATCACAAACACTTGTTTGCAGAAAACAGAAAAAGAATTAAATTCAGAAAACCAGAATACACTGTGGCAGAGTAGTTGGCTCTGAGTAGGCAATAAGGGACGGACGATTATGGATGGGATTACAGGTGCTACAATCTGACCCTGGTGCTGGCTCCTCTAAGCAAGTAACACTGGGTACGTGTGCAATACATTACTTCTTTTTTAAGTTTTAAATATGGCTGACTGTATGTTCTGCAGTAGAGGGAAATACAGTGTCCCTGTTGAAGCCAGCACACACACAGTCTCCCACAC
Organism: Squalius cephalus; assembly: GCF_949319135.1. NCBI lineage: Eukaryota > Metazoa > Chordata > Actinopteri > Cypriniformes > Leuciscidae > Squalius > Squalius cephalus. Next base: position 39,185,968 of record NC_137127.1, on the reverse strand, counting down.
AGAGGTCAGTATGCAGCAGACAGAACACCAAACATAACCTGCTTTACAACAGTTATGCTTTACATTGGCCTATTTTTATTTATTAGGGTGGAGGAAATGATGAAGACACTCTGTCTGTGTGTTCTCAGACAGTTGCTGATGTGAATGCACTGGGCTTTTTATTATGGAAAACATTTGAATGTGTGGCATAAAGGGACTGGCCCTTACACATCTCTTTTATTGTAGGATTTTTCACAACCTGCCCCAGAAACTGAGGCCTCTACCTCAATGGGCTTCAGAAGAAATGTGTAAGGATTTAAAACCCTTGACATAAATTACAGTCAGTCCTGTGTTTGTAGGAAGTCAAGGAACTTTTTGTGATTTTGATGAGCCTCCAGAAAACTTGTAATGATCATGTTTGTGGTGGAATTATGTTTCAGGTGGAAACAGACTCAGTCAGGGCCCTGTACAAAAGGAGACTCGAACTAGACTGCACACTAAAGGAGCTGACTGTGAGCTGAGGAGGCTCCAAACAAAATCAAACAGCTGGATAAAACTGATCTCAGTATGTATATATATATTAGTATAACTTATTTAACCAAGTAACACTTTAGTATGAATATATATTAATGCAACTTTCTCTTGCTCTCTTTCTCCCTCCCATCCCACAAAACCAATAAAACTTTTATTAAGTGTAATATTGTATGGTGATTGCATCTACGTCTGCACCAGCTGGGTGGTCAAGTGTGATCGGGTCAGTGTCATCGGGGAGAAGCTGGTTTTGTGGTGTTTCTCGCTCCTTTCTACTGGTGGCTATATTGTGCAGAATGGCACATGCAGCCACTATCTGTGATGCCCGCTCTGGTGACTCTTAAGCGCCGAACACAGTTGAAACTTGCCTTTAGGAGGCCAAAGGTCATCTCTATCTTCACTCTGGTTTTACTGAGGGCCACATTGAAGTGGTGCTGTGGCCCTGTCTGAGGGTCATGATAGGGGGTTATTGTGTAGGTTTTTCTAGCTCAGTTCAAATTAACAGTGTTTTGTATTGTACCAAATTTAACTTGCTTTCCTCAAAGTGCTGACACAACACAGACTCACGGCAAATTCGTGAGACAAGCACTGGAGCCAGGCCATTTGGCATCCAAACTTGATCATATATGTTCATGACCACAAGTCATCTGCAGACGAAATGTTTAGTAAATCATTGTTATATCTGTTAATGTTACTATTAATTTAAAGATTCATCTCACAGAAAATAATCATCTCACATATTCACATCATCTCTACCTGAACATTATGGCTGTGATAGGACTTCCTATTAACATAATCTGCCTCATGTTCCCCTAGCAGTGGAGATTGGAGCAATAGACTGCATACATGCAATGACTTGGGAATCCTATCAAAAGATTAACAGAAGAAGAATAAAAAAAAAAATTCAAAATAATTCTTAACATGTATTATATTGTATACACTTGTGAAATTTGCTTAAAAAATATATATATATATCAATATATCTTACTGGCAATTTTATAAAAGCCCTCTTTTATGGACATGCATGTCAATAAATGTCCGGGGAGCACTATTAATGAAACTTTTCATGTACTCCTGCAGAGCGAGGACCACCTTACGAATGGTTTGACAAACCGTGTTTTCCCATAGCTTCTGTGCGTCACCCACCGTGCAAGAATGTACCACTTGCAAAAAAAAACAAAAAAAAAACGCAACGCAATATTTGCGGAACAGTAAGTGCATGAATTCGACGTGTTAAATTCTTTATGTGCGGCTCAAGAGGTTCTCAAAGATAAGACATTCCTTCCGCGGAAAATCTGTATCTTTCATACAAGTAACTTTTAGGAAAGGCAAGGGGATTTTGTCTGGCTAAAAATTCTTTCTCTACGAAGTGCTCGTCAAACAATTTGCGCTGAGATGTCCACCGGATTTGGAAGAAAAGGTGAAGTCATTGCAACAGACACTTGGAATAAGTTACGTCACCTATTTGTTTCTTTGCTCTCAGCTGATTGGTCAAACTTCAGTCTGAGATCTCGAATCCAGAACATAACCTGCCCCGGAGCAGGTTAGCCGTGCAGCGTAAGATACCATGGCAACGAACACAGATTAAAGCCGAGCTACTTTCATAGTACCTAAAACCCAGGGTTGGCGGAAACTAAGCTGAAACATAGCTGGCTAGCCACCTAATCCGGCTTCATGGTACAGGCCCCAGGTGTGCATCTTGATACAAAACAATGGCACTGACATATTTTAAGATATGTCAGAGCAAGTTGCTTTCAGTTAAAACAGCTCAAACTTGCGTTTTAGTCTGAGGCTAAAGCCTTGAAACTGGTGGTTTAGTATTGAAAGTGATTCCAATGTAATTTCTCTGTGCCGTTACAGTTATAATTGGGGTGTGGACTCAGCTGTTCTTTTATATTTAGAATGATTTTTAGCAGCATTTTTTTGATAGTTATCGTTATAGTTCGATTGTCCCTGGTGTGAACGGGCCTTAAGTATACTTGATTTATAGTTTGTTTGACCTCTTTATGGTAATACTGCAGCATTTTACATACTATCTTATAATAGTACATAAACAAAGTTTACAGAAATAAGTAATCTTTGAGTGGAATAGCTTTCCTTACATTTTATTTATTTATTTATGCAATTTTGTAGAGGCTAGCAATAGCAAGCTAGATTTGAAATCATATCCCACCAGAGATGGTTTTATTTTATTATTTGGAGATACAAGGGTTGGTGGCTCATTGACGAAAGCTTAAAGGGGGGGTGAAATGCTCATTTTCACTCAATCTCCTGTTAATCTTGAGTACCTATAGAGTAGTATTGCATCCTTCATATCTCCAAAAAGTCTTTAGTTTTATTATATTTATAACAGAAAAGATAGGCTGTACCGAGTCTTTCCGGAAAAAACCGAGCGTCTGGAGGCGGGCCGTGTGGGCGAAGCCAGAGCCATAGAGAGAATCCGCCGATCTGGGCTTTGTTTATAAAACATTCATCGTCGAAATGCAGGGAACAAACAGCATCCACTGTTCCTAACGCTGGGTTCTTTGGTAAGCTTTCCCTCACATCCAAAAACACACTTTGGAGACACTATGCAGCGCTGCCGATGATTTCCTGTTGAAGCGCGTTGATGTGCGCGGTCTCGCTCTCCTCTGGTTGACGTGTGCGCGGCCGCGCTTTTCCGGGAGAAATGCTCATATAAGGAGTTCCACTCTGGTCTACGTCATTAGATCCACGGTCGAAAAAAAAAACAGCCGAAACTTGTAGCAACCCGGAAGTAAGATTTTCGGCACAGAAATTCTCCGTTATTCGTCCAAAATATTTTTTAAAAACTTTGGCCATGTTTAGCATGAGAATCCATCTCTTTAACACTGTAAACAACTCTGAATACATGAAACACCATTGTACCCCCCCTTTAACGTTTTGTTCACTGGCTGTGTCCGAAAACTTAGGCGGCTGACTTGTAGCCTCGCTGCCCTATCAGGCAATGACTCTGCAGGCAGCGTTTGTGTTGGTACCTCACTAAACTGATTTCGGACAGACTTCTTCTCTGAGGTAGCCTGACTTCGTCATACTCATATTCTAGTCAGAATGTGAGTCTGATACCACTCCATAGAGATTTGATTATGGGGCGTGTCTCAACCGAACTAGGAAAAAAAAAACTCTGCACTCAATTGGATAGACCTACAACCAATCAGAGCAACGGAGTAAATGACGCATGTTCTTCATTCATATTTTCAACCAACAAAATGTCGCGGGCGCGGCTCTCTGTTCCTCTTTTAAAATGAATGCACTGTCGATATCTTCTATAACAGACGCGATGGCGGAATCTACACATGATGTTTCATAAACAAAGTTCGGGAGGAGCACGTACAAATAATCAATCCAATATAAACTTGTCATCAAACAATACCATGTCTAACGTTACCGAGGAAGCATATTCACTCTGTCAACTTACCTAACACTCCTTGACAGTTTTTCAGCATCCCTCGGTCCCTCCACCACCCCGAATCCTCACTCTTGTCTTGTTCTCTCACAACCAGGAACACGGGGGGAGTATGGCTACCGAGCCCACAGCCCTCTCCTCGGACAGCACGTCATATACGCATTTATTCTGTCTTACTTATTTGTGTGAACTCGTGACATCTCATATAGCCTACGCATTTATTCTATCTGACTTATTTGTAAGTGTGAACTCGTGAAATCTCAATTCTCCAGCTGCAGTCGTCTTTGTTGTAAACTAATTCAAATCAAGCGCTCTTTGGTGACATAACCGCAGACCATCTGTCCATCATCGATTAAAGCCCGCCCTGGCAATTTGATTGGCTCGGCCTTCTAGGAGCCGAGCATAATTACTCCTCAATGGATCGAGTCCAGACCGAACTTCCCGACCAAAAAATGTTGTGGGCGGGGTTCGGGCTGGCACCCAGGCTATCTCTGAGGCAGCATAACAGTTTAATGATATACAGCAAAACAGAGGGAGCTTTGGTGAAAACTAGTGAATATTTAATTACTACAATAATAATTTCTCGCTAGAAATTACATCAGAAGTGTAAAACGTTGGTCAAAAACTAACATTTACACACAAACTGACCACCAACCACAACTTTCAAACGCCATTTTTCTTTTCTTTTTTTAGCTTAACTGTCATGGGATGAGAAGTGTCGTGAACTCAGTCATACCTGACGAGCAATTGTCCGATTGAAATAGAATGTAATAGAATCCCAAATCGTAGTATGTTGAGATGAGTGTTCCAAAGAGACCCGGATGGTCTACTCACTGTTTCCGGTCAGAATCCGAAGTGCAGATTGATGCACACTCTAACGGCTAAAACAAAACAGAATTTTTAACTCTTTCAGACCTGTAATGAAAAGTAGTGCCGGTATGTAATATAATTCTTTTAAATAATGTAATTAAAATGTTCTCACAAGCTCAAGAGAAGAAAAGCTATAAGCATTATAGCTTTTAAAGCTTTTTGAGTTGGTTACTTTTTTTAAAATATGGGGGTTTGCCTTTGCCATTTCACTCACCTCTGTAAAATCAAAACCTTAAGTCACAGGGCACAGTGAATACTGAAATGGTAAACATTAAACACATTTACACAGATACATTTATTGGTTAAAAATCAACTAAGCATCAGCTCTACAAACTTGCCATGGCACCAGAACTGGTGCTGAGAAAGGCCCAGTAGATTTAGCCATGCACAGTGTCAAACCACCTTGCAAATGTCTAACATGCTCCAGTGCTTTTTTAGTTATTTATTCAAATGTATATCATCGTAATATCATTGCCAGCGTCATTACTTTGCCACTAACCAATGAGGTCAACTGTGGGCGAAGTAACATGTTTAGCCCCGCCCAAGTGCACGCTGTTCGCCCGTGCTGTCCGTTGGGTGGCGCTAGCAAACACATCTTCCATGCGGTCGTGCAGATGTCAGGTCAGCGGGAGTTACAGTAAAATTCGTCACAACACCGATTCCCGCCTCATTCCCTGAGCGTTTAACATTAAAAGCATAAAAGAAAAATACCCTACCCAATGTCAGTACAACTCAAACAAAGGAATTCAGACATCAAGAGCTTCAAACATTTAAACATCAAACATGCACAAAAATCTCATTCAAATGTTGAAACAAATAAACAAAAACAGCGATATTAAAATTAATGAGCCGATGACTAGGCTACCTGTAGGCCTATTTGGGAAGAAGAGGAATAATTGGTTCTGACATGATTATTATTCCATAACTGAATACTGCATGCTCTGCATTCACAATCCACTGAACCTAATGTTAACATGAAATTGTATAAATGCATCATATTCTGAAGAGGAATTATAAAAAACTGTCATCAAAATTGAATAACTCTCTCCTCCTCTGAAATTACTTTACTGATAGATGTCACACGGGCAAAGAAAAATAATATTGACCAACAACTGAGTTATTTTGAAAGCTGTTGACTGAAACTGGGGTTAGCATCAGAATAGACCTGCAGAGGGAAGTGAGTGGTGGGAACCAAGCTCAGAAACAGACTGAGAGCAGATGTGTGATAGCTATGTCATCAAATAGCATTAAAATGTGCTTCACAGTAGGCTATTCATCAACCCGACAACTAGTCCACTATAGAGGAACGCACAAACCACACCCAACTGCCTCATCTCTGAGGTTGTGTTAAGGTCAGATCAGGTGAGTTTAGTGAAGACGAGTGTCCAAAAACCAACTGTAAGAGATTAAATCAGACTAGAGTTAATCACAGTATCCGTGATATTTGACAAAGTTCATTCACGGCTTTAGTGAGATGACCTCGGCTGGCAGAAAAAGGAGCTCAGCTCATGAGAGTTTAGAAAAGGAATATAACATCTTCAAGTAATCATACTTTGCCAACTGCTTGCATTTTAAAAGATGAGGGTCAGTGACAAATGTTAACAATTATGATTCTTTTTTTTTTTTTTTAGATCTAGTAAAAATCTAAACTTTTAGCAGATTCTTAGAAATCTGATGTTTGTATTCATACTTTGTTTTCAACAAAATACTTGGAAAAAAACCTGTCAAATGACAATATTATTTTCAGACAATATGATTATCATGGACCTTATAATACCCGAAGAAAGCCCTCTGACCTTTTATACCGCACTGACTTTTTGTGAAATTGTTTTAAACTAATATTTTAAACCAAATTCATAACATTAAATGATTTATGATAAAATATAGGCCTATAACACTAACAGACATGTCACGTTATTCTTAATACTAAATTATATTCATGATACATTCCATTCACAACATTTCATGACACATTAAATTACATTCTCACTAAGTCATGACATAACATTAGGCTACATGACATTATATATATATATATATATATATATATATATATATATATATATATATATATATATATATATATATACTGTATATATTTAAAAGTATCTAAAATATGTTTTGCCCTCCGTACATTTAAACCAAGAAAATACATTTAGCCTATATGTTGCATTTAAAGAAAAACTTAATTTGTTGTCTATAACATATATTTAAAATATATTTTTGCCAGAATTTTTTTTTATTTATATATTATATATACTGAATATATATATATATATATATATATATATATATATATATATATATATATATATAATTTTAATTCATGAAATTTCAATTCTGAAATGTAAAACATGTTTATCATATGTGTATTTAATTTCTATATGAATCATATTTTAAATGATTGTTGTTGTTTTTATCAAATAGATTCAAACTAAAATTTGCATCCCAAATTTGACCCATAAACGATTGTGAGGGAAAAATAGTTAAATTCAAAAAGTTTTTTCGTTTTTAAACAATTGTTTTTAAACATAATTTATTTATTCCATGCACATGTAGCCTATATGGAAGCTTGTTTCCGCCACTGAATAATAAATAAATAAATAATAATTGCGACTTTTTATCTCACAATTCTGACTTTTTTTCTCAAAATTGCGAGATATAAAGTCACAATTGCGAGATATAAAGTCGCAATTCTGAAAAAATAAAGTCGCAATTGCGAGATATAAAGTCGCAATTCTGAGAAATAAAGTCGCAATTCTGAGAAATAAAGTCGCAGTTGGGAGATATAAAGTCAGAATTGCATGATATAAAGTCGCAATTGTGAGAAAAAAAGTCAGAATTCTGACTTTATAAGACGCAATTGCGACTTTATTTCACTCAATTCTGACTTAACACGCAATTGCGACTTTATTTCACGCAATTCTGACTTTATATCTCGCAATTCTGACTTTATAACACGCAATTGCGACTTTATTTTACGCAATTCTGACTTTATATCTCGAAATTCTGAGAAATAATGTCAGAATTGCGAGATGTAAACTCGCAATTGTGAGATAAAAAGTCGCAATTATCTCTTAAAATGTTTTATTCTGTGGCGGAAACAAGCTTCCATATTTTATATCTCACAATTGTGAGAAAAGATGTCAGAATTGCGAGATATAAACTCGCAATTATGTGTTATAAAGTCAGAATTGCGTGATATAAAGTCGCAGTTGCGAGAAAAAAAGTCAGAATTCTGACTTTATAACACGCAATTCTGACTTTATATCTCGCCGTTTTGACTTTATAACACGCAATTGCGACTTTATTTCACGCAATTCTGACTTTATATCTCGCAATTCTGAGAAATAAAGTCAGAATTTCGAGATGTAAACTCGCAATTGTGAGATAAAAAGTCGCAATTATCTTTTAAAATGTTTTATTTTGTGGCGGAAACAAGCTTCCATACATGTCTCTTATATGATCATTTAAAAAATAACGTAGGTAGTCACACAGATGTCAGCCATTCATTTAAACACAGTACTGTGAAAGTTCCATAGTAAACTGATGTTCTGCATCTCAGCAGCTCTCTGAAGACTCATCTTAAGAAGAAACTATGCTTTTTTAAACACAGCCTGGAGTGCAACATAGCATTTACCAGCAATGGATATTGGATAAAGCATAATTCAAAATGAGAGGCGAAATAGAGAGGCTACTGAAACACTAATACTATGGCTAAATGTGTGTTTGTAAGTGTGTAGAGGAATCCCCTGTGTCAAAGGAACCAAGGGTGATCTTTGCTGTTGGCTATAGCACGACTGTCACTTCCTCTCAGTGTCATTCCGGTGATCATATACTGTATAACACTCGTGTGCATGAGCTTTCTTGTAAACATGCAGGAAGACAGAAAAAGAGGCATTTTCACACATTATAAATACTCTGCGGTGGTGATTAAAATCGACGCCCATGTGATGCACTATCAAGCTAAGCCACATTCTTGAAATGACAAAGATTCATTCAAAACTTCCAGCACATCCCACAAGTCAATGTTCAACCCAGATAAGGTTTCAATAGTAGCTGTTTGTGAAGTGGAATTCACGGGAGAGGATGTTTTGTCCGTGAGTGACCTCTGCACACACTATCTGGGACACAGAGACCACATGATCATGAGCCCCCGCCGGTCACTGAATCAGTCAGACTGAGCAAATGTGTGTGACAAGCTCTTCTCTTCGCTGCAGGTGTTTTCCTGTTGGTGCATATGGACATTTACACAATGCACAGATCATAGGCGGTTTCCATTAATACGTGCTTAGTCACTGATGTTGCATTGTACAATATGAAAATCAGCTTCAAAATGACACATTTATTGTTATAGTTCTCAGGCATATCTTAAAATCTTAAATAAATAATTGATAAAGGATGCAGTATCATGCAGAGTATTATTTTTAATGTCTTGTGACTGTGAATGCTGTGTACCAAGTCATGTAATCTTATTAATATCATGCATTATTGTGAATGTCATGTAATGTTATGTCATGAATTAGTGAGAATGTAATTTAATGTTACAAATGTCATGAAATGTTGTGAATGGCATGTATTATGAATGCCATTTAGCGTTAAGAATAACGTTATAGGCCTACATTTCATCATGATGAGTCATTTAATGTTATTAATGTTGAATGTCATGCAATATTACAAATGGCATGTATTATTATGCATGTAATTTATCATGCCATAAATTCCATGTCATGTACAGTAATGAATGTCATGCTATGCTATGAATGTATGAATGCCATGCACTGTTATGAAAGTCATGTAATGTTTGCTATGATTTGAGCCAAGTGGTGTTATGTAGTTTTATAAATGACACATTATTATGAGTTTCATTTAATATTATTGTTTTATCATGTTTTGATGTCACAATGTTACAAATGTCATATGATGTTGTGACTGGTATTATCATGAATGTCATTTAATGTAAAGAATGCCATATGACTAAGTCGATGTTTGTAATATTATATAATATTTTGTGAATGCCTTTTTCTATATATTATATTTAATGTTATTGTCTTGTCATGTTATGAATGTCATACCATGACTGTCAATTGTGCAAATGTTATATAACATTATGAACTTCATGTAATGTTATGAATGTCATGTAACCTGTTTTCAGAACACACCAAACCGGCGCGTGCAGGGGTGTTGGGATTCCCTGTGCGTGATCAATTGTAGCGCTGAGTGTGAATGTGGCCTTAATTCATCCAGGACTGTGTGAAATCATACATAATAACTCAGTTTCTTTATTATTTACCTGGGCTCTGTGTGATCTGTATTGAACAGGACCCACCGAACACCCCCGCATTTAATTTCCCTCACCCTCGCAGCTCACCGATCAATGACCGCGTGCATCAGACGCGTCACGCTCGTGCGCGCGCCACGAAAACATGGAAGCGCTTTAAATGCCCTAGATGTAGACACAGTAGAACGACATAGTTGACATCCAAATTTACAATAATTAATGTCATAAAATCACAGCGTTTGTGTTTCGTCCGCAATTGTTCCAATATAATGAGTATAAACAGTTTTAAACATTTACGTGAAAATTATTTATGGCCACACTACAATGAGAGTTAATTTAGTGTTTTCCTCAACGGTCTCACGCTTGTAAAATAGTAAACGCCCATAAACACAATGTGCACTCTCTCTATTATCCTCTTTAATATAATATGTGAAACCATCCAAGCACATACATCAACAACAATGAGACTGTTTGTGAACTAGGGAGCTGTAGAAAAGAGATAACTTTTTTAATATATATATTTTGCTTTTGAAACAATTATTATTATCACTATTATTATTATTATACAAATCCTAACAATACCAATTCAAGTGTAATGTTTATGAAACTCTGTAGACTCTGGTTGCTGTACATCTATACTCTCGCTGGCGTGGGGTCGCGCGCACGAGGAGCACGAGCGCCGATGCGGTGATCGTGCCGCGCGCTCCAGTTTCAGCAGCAGCAGCGGGAGGAGAAACGTATAATCCGCTCGTTAATGTTGACAGCTACGCGACACGAGCGATTTTAACCGTTCTATGCAGGAAAGTGGACAGCGGGACACTTATTTCAGCAGAGCCCGTGTGTGTTTAAACGCACGGGGTGTTTAGAGACGAATGAGCGGCTGCCAGGCCGGACGCGGGCGGATGGGATTCCCGGTCTAGATGGAGAGAAACCTAGCGGGCGGAGAAGCGTCGCTGCTGTAAATAATTTAACATCAGCGTGATCAACAAAAATGCATCTGCACCAGGTGCTGACGGGGGCCGTTAACCCAGGGGACTGCTGCTACTCCGTGGGAAGCGTCCACGACGTCCCGTTCACGGTGGGTGAGAAATAAACCTACGCGGTGCGTTATTTTACGCTTGTGCGTGATCGATGATCAAGCGTGACGCGTGTGCATGCAGCCTGTGGGCACCACCACCACCACCACCACCATCATCATCATCATCACCATCATCATCATTCTCATGATGCGTGTATGAGTTCAGTGTGCCATCTGTCATCCTCAAGGTTATCTGCGGTGTGTGTGTCCCTGCAGATCAGTAACACGCACACGCACACCTGCAGTGTGTCTCTTATCTATTCAAACTCTAACATGCACGATTGCATGACATGCAATGCATGTTTATATCTGGTTGCAATGCTCACTCATGATGATGGTGATGATGATGATGCATAGCAGCAAAGGGTGATGATATTCGTTGGCACTAGTTAGTCAGCCGCCTAGTACCTAGACAGCATCGGACGATTGTGATGCCCAGAATGCTGTCTATGGATGTTGTCCAGGCTGCTTAGTAGGTTATGAGACACTGCCATTGTGCCTGGATGTTGAGCCCATCAGCTGTGCACACAGTGACGTCAGAGAGTACAGTTGACAGGCGACTCTAATGTAAAGACGCAATCACTGCATGATGTGCACTATCAATGAATTAGTCCTGCATTAAGAATGTTTACTCAGTTCATTGCCTTTATTTGCATTTGTACAACAAAAAATGTTGCATAAATGTGTAGTGAACTTAGACACACACAAAAAATATGCACAAGAGAATGATTGCATGACATGCATTGCATGTTTATATTAGCTATATTATGGTGCTTATAGGAGGATGCCTGATGGAGCCCGATCAGGCTGTTTGCTTGTTTGGCATTAAAACTATAAAACATGCGGAAATGTGATTCAGCAAGCTTGTTTGGCAGCACTCCTATCTCGCCATTTCGATCTTTTGAGCTCATCGTGAAGACTGCAGTGATCAGTGCTGGAATATTACTGCAGCTGCTCAATATCTGCTGTCAAATATGGCGTAGATCAGAAGACGATTGTGTTTTTTGAAATGTCGTTTTAAGGAAAGGTTGGTCTGATGTGGACTTTTTGATTTGTCAGTCAGCGGCTTCCACAGAGAAGACACAAGAACTGAAACCTGCAATTCAATCTGAACATATCTCTGTGGTTTAACACAGCTTCTCCATCAGAAAGTACACACACACATGCTTCCACATGATTAGGTCAGTTTGGACAGTTCAGGAGATCAGTATCTCCTGGGAAACGATTGTCATTAGCTTTCGCAATAGCTGTGTTTGGGCAATTATAGGTGCTGGGAAATTCCTGTTGTGTGAAACCTTTTTTTTTTTTTTACTTTTTTTGTTCAAAGGTCCCTTGTTGTCCAAAGCAATATTCAAAAATGTAATGATGACAAAACTGTTTTTTTTTTTGTTTTTTTTTAAGGAACAGAAACTGGAAATATTGATGAATTAAATTTAGGGATGCACCGGTATGAAAATTTTGGCCGATAACCAATAATTCTTTATATTTGAAAGCAGATAACCGATTATATATTGGCCAATAAATCTAAATCCAAATTTTTATATAGCCTAATTTTTAAGAGCCTGATTACAAAAACAAAAGTCTCACCATTTAAGGCCGTTTCCCAAACACACAATTATAATGTTCTCATTATAATTTTATGTAGCCTATATGACGTTATCTGTATTTTCCTTTTTTTAAAATGTGATTCGAATCATATTTCAAGCAATTAAAAAAAAAAAAAAATCGCTTTAATATATTGGCCAAATTTTCTTATCTGGCCAATAACGATAACATCAAAAGTTAACATCAGCCGATGCCGATATATCGTGTATCCCTAATTAAATTAACACAATTTATTTTGTGATTTCAGTTTACATTTTGATTTCGAGTTAAATTGTTTTAATATAAATCATTTATAAATTTAATAGCCTAAATAATATGAATTTCATCTTGTAGCTCTATCAGATGTTTACTGATTGAAGGCCCCTTTTTGAGAAACACTGGTCTAAATAGGAAGTTCATATCATGTGATCTGACATGCTATTTGGAGAAAACATTGTGCAATTACTTAATATTTTTACATTTAAACTAATACTTTTCAAAATTATCATAACTTTTTGTCAGAATAATTTTTTTAGAGATGGTTAGCAGTTATATGGCCTAAGATAAATGTACCTTTATTGAATTAATATCAATTATTTACACACTGGTTAAGATTTTGAAAATATGTTCTTATACTCAAGGCTGCAATTATTTTTTACTGTATTTAAAAATACAGTAAAAACATTAGCCTAATATTGTGAAATATTATTACGATATTTAAGGACTTACATTTATATTGTGAAGTATAATTTATTCCTGTGACAGCAAAGCTGAATTTCCAGCATCATTACTCCAGTCTTCAATGTCACATGATCCTTCAGAAACCATTCCAATATGCTGATTTGGTGCTCAGTTATTAATTATGGTTCTTTATTGCTGCTTAATTAGTTGGAAACTGTACATTGCTAATTCTTTTTCATGATTTTTTTGTTGAATAAAATTCAAATGAGCATTTATTTGAAATATAAATCTTTTGTAAAATATAAATCTTTTTGCCTTGTTGAATAAAAGTATGGAATGCTAGTGTATCTCAGTTTCCAAAAAGGCTGCTAAATATCCTTCTATCACAGGAATAACTAACATTTTAAATATATATTAAAATACCAAAACACTCCTTTTAAATTGTTATAATATTTCACTATATTATTGTTTTTTACTGCATTATTCATCAAATAAAGGGATCCTCCTTGGTGAGCATAAGAGACTTCTTTGAAAAATCTTAAGTTTTCCAAACTTTAGTATTCCATTAATTGTGATTCATTTAATTAATGAATCATGATGCCAGTTTTTATCAAGAAATATTCTCAAATTAAAATATTTTGAATACATTATCGTAGCAGAGGAGTAAAGCATTGAGTAGATAAAAAGGCTCAGCACTGGGTTTGTGAGAGTTGTCAGTCTCACTTTTCGGGTGTCAAGCCTTTTGAACTATTTGGCTTCCTGCTTACCAACCACAGCGTGAGGCTTGCACATGATATGGTAAACTCACAGGGTGTCAAAGAAGGAACATATTTTATCTTTTCATTATCTTTTGCTGTTTTGCAAGGAGGAGCGGTTTGTTTTGGGCTTGTGGAGTGGTGGACCGTAGTGTGTGTTTGTGTAGGAATGCCAGTTGTCATTAGACATGGCATGAAAATGCAGCCCAGCGTTTGTGTCTGAATATCTTACACTCACGCCATACTCAAGGCTGACACACACTTCCACTCCTGCAGACGCCTCATCCTGAGGCCTGCTGGGATCATTAACCAGCATGAGCCAAGGGTGGATCATAGCACTAGAGGATTTCTATGCCTTTGGGTTTTATTTGAGTGCTGAAACCTCACTGGAATAAGATTTCATCAACAATTGCAACATTCAGATATCAGGGCTCTAGACTGAGACTAAATGGTTATTTTGCGACCTTTTTCCCCCCTGAATTTTGTTAGAGGTCGTGCTGGTGCCACTAACAATTTGCCTAACTGATAAGCGCTGCCATTGCTGTTGCATTTGAGAAACATTAAGTGATGAAACAGAGCTACTCGTTTGAACCGTAAACTGATAATCACGATTAATTAATTAAAAAAGACGCGATATGTGAAATGAACTTCAATACAGTATACATTTATATATATATATAATATTTTATATATATATATATATATAAGTTAATTTCACATATCGCGTCTTCTTTAACAGCCTACACCCACCTAGCAGGCCTGTAGGTGGCACATGGACTTCATTTAACCAACTAGCTTCATCACACGGGAAATCAATAAGTCAACTTAAAGGGGTCATCGGATGCAAAATTCACTTTTATACGGTGTTTGCATATAAATGTGTCTTTGCAGTGTGTGGACACAACCACCATACAATAAAAAAAAAAAAAGATCCTCAAAAAGTCTAAACACTCTCAATAATCAAGCCGTTTGGATTTTCTGAGCAATATGATGTCATATTGCTCATGCTCCGCCCACGACCGCTGACGGACTGCCCTGTATTAGCATAATTTCCCATATTAGCATATTTCCGCCCTCAGCCGTTATTATATTGTCTGCCAAGGCAGAACTTTATGTGTCTTGTGTGACATGGAAGAGAGGGGTGGGGTGAGCAGTTGCTCATTACCATTTAAAGAGACATGCACCGAAACGGGTCGCTGTGAACAAAGCTGTTTTTGAGGAGGTAAAAAGGGTGTTGTTTTACACAACCATTGAGGAATTTTAACCAAAGTATGTTACAAACTTTACATGAAGACCCTAAAGAATCATACCAACTTGTGGAAAATGTGCATCCGATGACCCCTTTAAGTTAGTCAAATGTGCATTTCCAATAGACAAAACGTAATGCATAATAATACCCCTCTGCACTTTAGTGCTACCAAATCAGGTGCTGGCGCTGTAGAACTTGCTTTCAAATGTTATTCTGGAGCCCTGGATATGTTTGAAAAATGTAAATATGGCTCATGTCTGCCAGTACACATGAGCTGATGTTTATCACTGCGCTTATGACGCATAGCATAACAAGCTGCCGTGCTTCCGGGTTTTTTTAGACAAACAGCTTGCATAGATGTTGACATGATGTTGACTGTGGTTTTCTATGGGATTTTTTAAGGGATAGTTGAAAATGAATATTCTGTCATTATTTACTCCCCCTCATGTCATCCAAAACCATAGGACTTTTGTTCATCTTCGAATCACAAATGAAGATATTTTGAATAAAACGTGAGAGATTTCTGCATTGATAAAATGCTTCAAAAAGTTCAAAAAGACATACTAAACATCAACCATATGAATTGAGCGGTTTAATTCCAAGTCTTCTAAAGACTTTATATGATGAACCGATTTAATTTAAGCTTTTATTCGCATATAAACATTGATCAATGCACATCAGTAGGTTTGTTCTCCCTTTGATCCATAGATAGGCTAATGGTTGAAATCTCTAAACAACTAGGTTAAAGGAATATTCCAGATTATTTTCAGCGTATTGTTAATGGACAGCAAATGTGGCCTAATGTCGATTACCTTAGATAAAGTTAGAAATAATTTGTGCCTCAGTGTTATATATCACAACTGTCACACTGTTTTAAAGTATAACCAAAGTGCTTACACATTATTTTGCATGAGATTGGTTTGATAAAACTACTTACCAAACCAGTCTGTACAAAGTCTTTCACTTTTACTTTCGGTAAAACATAAACTTAAACCTGTCTTGTTGATACCAGGAAGAGACAAGTGGTTGTTTCACCATAAAGTACCTAGAGCAAATAGTAACTACGGGAATTTTGTTGGTAGTGTATAACCAAAAGAAGAAAGGCAGTCCCACCACAAAAGTAGATTTTTTTTTAACTGAAATATTCATTTTAAATGCTTTACAAAAATACAAGCTTCATATTTCAAACATGGTAAAGTTGAATAGATGATGTTTGTTTATTAGTTGATCTGCTCTTGTTTGTTGACTGAGCCGTCTGAGTTCAGTATACGGTGTATTAAAGCTGATACTTTACAAATGAAGGTCTTTTAGTATTTAAACAGTGCTACTAATGTTTGTCAGTAGCTGTTAACGTACTGTGGAATAGCCCTTTATGAGATTAAAGCGTTCGGTTGGACTAGTCTTGAGCTCTGAAGGGTATTACAATCACTGCACACATGTCGGATCAGGAATGCTGACAGGCATGCAGAGCCGAATCGGGCAGGATGAGTCGATTTGTCTTCTCCCAGAGGATCATGTCCTCTCAGATTGATGAATGATGTCTTGCTCTAGTCGTGTTCAGTCTCACAGTGTCTGAGTGATATTTTACCGCACTGAACACACACACACATTGTCTGGAATGATACAGGTACACATATTTGTCACATGGTTTGGTTATGTTTCCTAGTGGTTTTTCTAGTGTTTTCTACTATATTCTGTTCAATTCATTTGTAATCAGCTAATTGAGTTCTATTAAAGTCCCTTTTAAGGAAAGTCTGTTCACTCGGCGGCCATATTTGCTTCGCCTCTGGGCAGCTATTTCGGGCATCCAAGACCAAGTCCTATCTATTTGAGAGGGGGAATCCTTAAATCTCAAAAACTGCTTGCCGAACCCAAAATTAAATAACATTCAAATCAGCAATGAAATCTGACATGAACTGTCCCATACATTTTGTTTCTTATGCACAAATAAAAAATAATAATTTCAGGCTAGACGAGCCAATGCGCATATGCAGTCATAACCGAGTCTCAGGTTTCTATGGGAACTGGAGCTTCTAATGGCAGCTGCATTGACTTACTAAATCAATCAGTGATTGGCTCTTTTACTTATAAGGCGGGTTGCATTCTGCCATATTGCAATTGTAGCTCCTCCCATTCATAAGTAATAGGAGTAAACTGTCTTTGTATAGTCTTTGGTTCAGTCAGTTTGAGTTCAGCCTAGCTGATTTGAGCTTAGATTAAGTTCAAATGAGTTAAGTTCAACTGTGTTGAGATTAGTTTATTTTAGCAGGAATGCTGCGGTAGGTGGTGTTACACTGTGTTCGGCCATACACCCATTACATTACTTCCCACCATGGCACCGCCCCCTCTGTCATTTTGCTTTTTTTCAGTTGGACAATGGACACTACAGTTATAAACTGAAAGACTCTGCTCTGCTGAATACGACACGAGCTGCAGTGTCGCAGCACTATATACTTCTTAAATTTTGTCTTAAGAACAAAGTGTTTGGGAATACAAAATATTTGTATCCTTTTTCTTAGAAAATAATAAGAAAAAAGCGGTTAAGAAGAATTTTATTCTTAAGAATGTTCTGTGAAATGGAATTAGGCTATATGTTGTTCATATTATAAGGGTTTCTCTGTTTTCTGTGCACACACACCTCATACTGCTGCGTGTGTTTGCTCAGTCGTGTCTATAATGGGAATATGTAAAGCTCATTTTGAGCTTGTTTGCTTTCAGTACCTCTGTGCTCTCTTCCCATTAATAAGTCATAGAGAGGATGAGCACATGCACACACACACACACACACACACACACACAGCTCAGAACAACAGGTGCAGCATTCGGCTTTTCAGTCTGGACTGATTAATGGCTTGTGGCAACCTGTGTGTCTGCATGTGTGTTTACAATGTACCAATTATGTACTGCTTACTACTGCATAGAATATACATTATAGTACACATAGGCCTAGTTTTATTTTTAAATAAAATTTGGTCACATGACCTTGTTACGTTAGTGAGTATGTCCCATTATCATCTAAAATGTTATTTTGCAGTTTGAGCCTTTGAACAGTTTATTAAAAAGTAGGGATGGGAATCCAAAATGGATTCCAATTCTGGAATCAGATATTTAAGGTCAGGATTTTGGATACTTGTTATAAAATTACAATTTTGATTCCTGTTATCGATTCCTTTGTGTGGATTTTAATATGACTTTAAACCATTCAAACGCAAGAAGACCCGCGTGCTGTTTTGTGTGCTGCACACACATTCAAAACGTGCGCCGCCTCTTATACTGGGTGCTTCTAATTTCTAATTTGTGCATCCTTGCTTCCTTTTCTTGCGTCTCAGCTCCCCCCCCCCCCCCTTAGGATGCGAGGGAAGGCTTCAAGGAAATAAAATGAGGATGGAGGAATTGAAGGAAAGCTTATGTATATTTGAATATTCTTGATCATTCGAGCGTCACTTCAAAGCATCATCTGCTGTGCTCAAAGGATCTGCCCTTATGTTGGTGAAGTTTGGTTATTTCAAAAATTCTTTATAAATAATAACGCAAGATGCCCTGTTGAAATATGCAAAGGAATAATATGCAAAGGAAAATCATAAATTCAAATTATTGTGACAGATGTAAAGGGGAAAGAGCATTTATGGGTCAGGTTTCTCAACAAGAAAGACTTCTATGCATAGGATACAGCTGTGCATCTTCGCTCATTGCTCATCTGGAAGCTTCCTCACTCCTCGCCTCCTCGCGGTGCAATTAGAGAATTGAGTTGTCTTTCAAGATGGCTTTCTTTGATCGGTTTCCAGGTCAGACGATGGAGGACTGAGGAGCAAGGAAACGAGGAAGCATCAATTTTATTATTGAGTAGCACCCACTGTAGTGGACGATACTGAACTGAGTTCTCTTTTTGCACTTGAACGGACAAATACAATCAAAAATATGTCAAAATGTTCTCGTAAACATAGTCGATTATGTCTTAAATGGGTCATGAACTGCATTGTTTTATAATGTTTCCTGTGGTGCACTTAGTATGATTTTTACATTAAAAAAAAATCATAATTTAGCAATAAAAGGCATTTTTCTTACCCTGATTTTAGCCCTCTGATTTGAATGCTCTGTTTTAAATAATAATAATAATTTGTTACATTTATATAGCGCTTTTCTAGGTACTCAAAGTGCTTTACATGGAAGGGGGATTCTCCTCAACCACCACCAATGTGCAGCATCCATCTGGATGATGCGACGGCAGCCATATTGGGCCAGATAGTCCACCACACACTTATTGGTGGAGAGGAGACCTTGAAGCCTATCAGTGTATATGGGGATGATTAGGAGGCTATGATGGATAGAGGCCAATGGGCAAGTTTGGCCAGGATGCCGGGGTTAAACCCCTACTCTTTTTCCGAAGGACATCCTGGGATTTTTAATGACCACAGAGAGTCAGGACCTCGGTTTAACGTCTCATCCGAAGGACGCTGCTCTTTGTCAGTATAGTGTCCCCGTCATGTTACTGGGGCATTAGGAACCACACAGACCACAGGGTGAGCACCTCTACTGGCCTCACTAACTCCTCTTCCAGCAGCAACCTGGTTTTCCCAGGAGGTCTCCCATCCAGGTTCTAACCAGGCTCAGCCCTGCTTAGCTTCAGTGGGCAACCAGTCTTGGGCTACAGGGTGATATGGCTGCTGATTAAGCTGGTTTAAGGAGCGTGTCTGCTGTGAGACTTCAGTGTAAACGCCCGCTGCTGTGATTAGCTAACATCTTTTGAATGTGAAATAGCTTTTAAAAGAAAGTATTAAATGTTTAACTCTCTTGAAAACTTTTAGAATGCTTTTACTACTTACTACTTCTAAAGTTATTACTTTTACTTTAGAATGCTCTCAAGGTTAATTAATCGTGGAAAGTGTTGATTATAGCATTATGTTTAGATCGTGGCATGAAAGGTGGCAGTGATGAGCATTGTAGCCAATCACAGGCATGTTGATTGCAACTCGATTTCTACACACTAACAAATGCCTTCATCATAACTAATAGTACAAACACAATGTAAATAAGAGATTTGTTGATTATTACGGGAGTTTGTTGCAGTCCAGAACTCAGTCACTGATAATCTCACGCAGTTTGATTGACAGCTCTATCGATTGAAAAGGAAGCGTTCTTTGATCGCGTTCTATATATAATTTAACCACAGTTTAAATAACAGATTATTTTCATCCTACTAAGAAAAACGGTGTGAAGTTAACAGTTTACTCACTGGTTTGATTTACAGACACAGATAAAGAATATCTGACTGAACATGCATCATTACATATAAGAAATCACTGGTCACAGATCAGGCATTAGAATTAACAGTTACTTACATGCAACATACTTGTAATATACTTTGCATACTTGCATTATTGTCGAGTCCATATCGTAAAAGTCTGTGCCAAAATTGCAACTGAAATGTACAGGATATTCTTATAGTATGATGACCTCTTATACTGTATGTCAAAAGCTCAAGGAAAATTTGATTTCTCAGTTCATGACCCCTTTAAGTGAACGTAAATAGTTAAAAAAATGCATAGCAGTATATTGGATCTGTGCAGCTCTTAAAGTGACAGCAGCCTAATATTCTTGCTGCTGTCTCAATAATAACGTTTATCAAACAGCAAAAGGCAAAAAGAAAATTCACTCGTTGCTCTTGACTGAATAACTTTTGTATCTGTATTTGTAATGTGTATTTTATTTATAAAGTGCAGTGTTATTTTACATTAGATTTACAGTATCTATACCTGAAAATCTTCAGATCTTTCAGTTGTATATTTGTGCGTTTGCTAATTTGTTTATTTGTCCTTTTTTAATTACCGTTTACTTATCTTTAATAATGCTTTAAATTTATATTAGTTGTTTTTGCTATGGTATTTTTTTAAAACATATGCAAACATTCCTATTTTCCTATATTTTCAATGAGACCTAGAATAAAAGTGAATTATATGTTACTTTTTTTTTTTTTTACCTTATTGGAATCGAAATTAGGAATCGATGAGCAGAATCGGAATCGTTGAAATTCAAACGATACTCAAACTTATTGTAAACACATTGTCACATTAGACATAGAATGTCGAGCATATTGCATTGTGGGTCACTGCATTTAGTGCAGTGTGCTACTATGTTGCATGGTTATTATAGTTAAATAAAACCAATAAAAAAGTTATAAAATTCTTTTTTCATCTGGTTGCCAAGACTAGATTTATATTTTTTCAGTTTAACTTGATGTACTAAAATAACTAAAACATGTATGAAAACTGTGTATTTAAATAAAACAAACACTAATAAAAATGTCAAAAAACACACAACAGAATTACTAAAACTTTAAGTAAAATGAACATTAAAAATAAAAACTAATGAAAAATATTAATATAGACTACAATAGTATCTCAATAAAACTAAAACAACACTGCTGTTGGCACTTGTAGCAGACCATCCAGATATTTAATGCGTAGAACACTTTTTCAGACTGCAGTAACAGTATGAGTAGTACTGTGCTTTTCCAAACATAACCAAAAATGCTGAACTGAGCATGTGCAGTAGATCAACTCCAGGAGGAACTGTAACCCAGAAAAAAAGGCATGCATCAGTAAGCATATTTAGATCATCAAATGGGCACATCTGTTTAGAGAGAAGGACACTGTGTCTGTACTGGATCTGTACTTCCCTACTCTATGTAGAGCATTACACTCATGGTGGTGTTTAACCCTGTAATTTTTGTATTTTTACCACAACATTTTAAATTGTCACAACACATTGTGTTTAGATGGTGTAATTATGAATGTAAATGTGTGTGTGACTGTGACCTTTCTGACTCGGAACTCTCTCTCTCAGTTTTGTTATGACACGCATTGCTACATTTGTGTTGCCAAAGCAGTTTCACTTGAACCACATCCAATGTAGAAACGTCAAAACTTGAAAGTGACATAATAATGATTATACAACTACAAAATAAGGAAGGAATTTTATGGTTCCACCCAGCCATTTGGGGATGGATCTATTTTTTATTTATTTTTTAATTGAAAGATGTCTCTTATGCTCACCAAGCTTGCATTTCTTAGATTAAAATGACAGCAAAATGTTTCTTATTATTATCAATCCTGAAAACATTAGTTTTGCCGTAACAATGTAAAAGTCTTTGCTGTCACTTTTGATTAATTAAATGCATCCTCGCTGAATAATAGTATGAATTTCTTTTAAAAAAAGTATAGTTCTTTACCGTATATACAAGCTTGGAGACCTCAGCTGAAATAGTTTGTTTGTCCCCCTTTGTTTATTAGACATAATCAATGCTTTTCGTTCAATGCAATGCATGCCTAAAGGTTAAAACAAAATTCTGTCATCATTTACAGTACCCTTCAAAAGGTTGGAAATGTTTATTTTAGTTTTAAAGTTCAATTATTATTATTTTTTTAAAGAAGTGGTGTAATGATGCTGAAAATTCAGCTGTCATCACAGGAGTAAATTACATTTTCAAATTGATTAAAATAGAAAACAATTCTTTTAAATTGTAATAATATTTCACAATATTACAAATTGTACTGTATTTTCGACTAAATAAAGAGACTTCTTTCAAAAACATATAAAAAATGTTATGTTTCCAAAATTTTGACAGGTACTGTATATAATCATGTCAATCTTCCATTGTTGGTAGTCTTAATGCCACAATATAGGCTACTTCAAGCGAAATCGAAGAACAAACTGGTGCGACATCATCTCTAACCAAATCAAAAGTTAATTTTGTGTTTGTTTCGAGAGTTCGAAACCGCTTGCCAAACTATTATGTAATAGGTAGGTGTGGCTCTGAGGCTGACATGGACATGTTTCTGGTCCATTTCTTTTGTTCAGTCCCTCGAGGTTGGACATCTGCGATTAAAAATATGAGCACACTGAAGAGCCACTTTATAGAAAATGAAGTTGTAATTCTAATAGGAAGAGATGCTGACACTGTCTTTTCATGTTTAATACTGTAAAACTGTTTGCTTTTAAACAATCTATTGTATATAGTGGTATAAAAATAAACGTGACGTGACTTAAGTGGATGCTGAATTGTAGAGCTCGTGCAAACATCCATCACTATGATCAGATGCTTATCTTCTCTTTTCTCATCGCTGTCATTTTTGTTATGTGTTTATTTTGTTATTGATACGAAAGCGCGCAGAACATAATTAACACATTCATCTAAACGTCGCTTTCAAGAGCGTGGGTGATGTCGGATGTTCGCTAACAGTGTACCGCTGCTCACGTATTTCCAACTTCCTTTTTACCCAATGTGAAGAATGAAAAAGGACTTCGCTGTGACTATATCGGGGCCTTTACAGGAAATGGTCTCACAGATCAAATAATCTCTAAATGTAATTGCATGCATGTAGAAGTATAATTTGAATGTCTAGTTGAAGAAGTAAGACCGTTGTTTTGCTTGGCTTCTGGGAACCTGTATTAAGGTGTTAAATAAGTTTTGAAAAATGACAAACTTTTAACTGTGTGATTTCTGTTTCTTTAGGCATATGGCTCAGGCTGTGATATCGTGATCCTCGCAAGTGATTTTGAGTGTGTTCAGATTATTCCTGGAGCTCAGAATGGAAACATCCAGGTGGGCTGTGTGGAGTGCTCTCAGCAGCTTGGCCGGGTAAGACCATACTATATTTCTCATGCTTATAGAAGACATTTAATCTAAAGCACTGAACAAATGAGGAATACTATAACAAAAGCAATCCATAATGTGCCTGTATTCGGTAAGACGATACAGTCATGGCCAAAATTGATGGCACCCCTGATAAATATGATAAAAAATGGCTGTAAAAAATAAATCTGCATTGTTTATCCTTTTGATCTTTCCTTAAAAAAATTCACAAAAATCTAACCTTTCATTGAAGTAAAAGAACTGAAAGTGGGGGGTAAATCACATTATGAAATAAATGTTTTTCTCCAAAACACGCCGGCCACAATTGTTGGCACCCTGTTATTAAATACTTTTTGCAACCTCCTTTTGCCAAGATAACAGCTCTGAGTCTTCTCCTATAATGCCTGATGAGTTTGGAGAACACCTGACAAGAGATCAGAGACCATTCCTCCATACAGAATCTCTCCAGATCCTTCAGATTCACAAGTTCATGTTGGTGCTTCTTCTCTTCAGTTCACTCCACTCATCAGGTCAGGGGACTGGGACGGTCATGGCAGAAGCTTCATTTTGTGCTCAGTTACCCATTTTTGTGTTGATTTTGATGTTTGTTTTGGACCGTTGTCCTGATGGAAGATCCAACCATGGCCCATTATAAGATTTCTAGCAGAGGCCGTCAGGTTTTGATTTTTTATCTGTTTGTATTTGCTAGAATCCATAATACCATTTATCTGAACAAGATGTCCAGGACCTCCAGCAAATAAATAGGCCCACAACATATAAGATCCAGCAGTATATTTAACCGTAGGCATGGGGTACTTTTTATCCCTGTTTGCACCAAACACATCTGGTGGGTTTGCTGCCAAAAAGCCTTTTTTTTGTTTCATCTGACCACAGAATCCAGTCCCTTTTGAAGATCCAGTCGTGTCTGACCACTGAATATGCTGGAGTTTACTTTTGGAGGAGTGAGGATGGTTTTTCTTGAAACCCTCCCAAACAACATGTGGTGATGTAGGGGTTGTTTGATAAATTTTTTTTTTAGGCTTTCTGACCCCCAAGACTCAACTAATCTCTGCAATTCTCCATCTGTGATCCTTGGAGAGTCTTTGGCCACTCAAACTTTCCTCCTCACCATCCATTAAGACAATATAGACACACGTCCGCTTCCTGGCAGATTCGTAACATCTTTAGTTGATTATAACTTCTTAATTATTGCCCTGATGGTCAAAATGGGGATTTTCAATTCTTTAGATATTTTCTTACAGCCACTTTCTATTTTGTGAAGCTCAACAATCTTTTGCTGCGCATCAGAACTATATTCTTTGGTTTTACTCATTGTGAAGGATGATTAAGGGAATTTGGCCTTTGTGTTTCCTCATATTTAAACTCCTGTGAAACAAGAAGTCATAGCTGGACAATTTCATGTTCCTAGTCACCCTGGTGTGCTTAAAAATGTAAATATTAATGGGAATATACTTCAGAGATATTTTTCTCATAAAAAATTCTAGGGGTGCCAACAATTATGGCCAGCGTGTTTTGGAGAAAAACATTTATTTCATAATGTGATTTACCCCCCACTTTCAATTCTTTTACTTCAATGAAAGGTTAGATTTTTGCGAATTTTTTGAAGGAAAGATCAAAAGGATAAACAATGCAGATTTATTTTTTACAGCCATTTTTTATCATATTTATCAGGGGTGCCATCAATTTTGGCCATGACTGTATATCACAATAATGAACATGTACGATACTGTTATCGTGGGCACTTTGAAAAACTATACATTTTTGTGTATTGCTTTATTGTATTTAAATGTTCAGGTCTTTTGGTTACAAAAAAAGTTATTAAACCTGTTATAGTATGACGACAATTTTTTTTGCAACTTATTTCAATATAGTGATAAAACTGTATACTGTGATAAAAGCTTCAGGAATTATCGCAACATGAAAATTTGATACCGTCACATGACTAAGTGAGACAGTAACATGAGCAGTGCTGCTGTATAATTTTATTTTACTATTTTAATTACTACTGTACATATTCCTGAAAATAGTGTGGAATATTACAGCATATTCTTAAAAAATATTAAATCCAAACATGATGAATTTGTATACAATGTGTCATATATGCAGAACTTATAAGTTAAAGAACTTATTTTGAAAAAACCTTCACAAGTACATTTAAATAATCTTTAATTGAGTTATTTATGCAGAATAGTTAGGTCTTTATTCAAAGTAGAATTTTATTAAAAAAATTGTTTTTATTGTATTGTTTGTTGAATATTGAATCTGGATCTGCCATGTAATAGCATGTGAAGCTGACATTGTAAATACACTTAAATACAACCAACATCTTGAAAAATATTCCTCAAATATAAGTTAAAAAAAAAATACACAATGCTATTGTAAAGAAATACTTCTGTAACACATTTAAATTATAGTACTTAAACGCAAAATGCACAGTACCAAACACTTAAACTGAGTGCACATTACCAGTGATGATGACGACCAGAGTAAACATTACTAAACCAAAATATCAGGTTTAGTTGATTTGGCCATATTTTCCCTTGTATTTCAAAATCTGCTAACAAACATGTTATTGGATAATTAACTGTTTATGTTTTCCTGTATTTTTGAGTGGATTTTGAGTAAATGTTGTGGACTTGTTCATTCAAGTGCAGTGTTTTTGTACCAAAGTCCCTTTAAGACAAGTCATTTTACTCGGCGGCCATCTTTGAAACGCCTTTTGGGCATGCAAGTGCAGCTCCTATCTCTTTGAATAGGGAAACATCAAATTCTCCCAAACTGTTCACCAAGCTCACAATTCAATTTCATATTTGGAATCTCCAATGAAATCTGACAATAGCTGTCTCATAAATTTTGTTTCTAAACTCTCGAATCAAGCTAATGCGCAGTCCTTAGCGCGTCTCAGAACATGACTGTTTCTATAGGAACTGGAGCTTCTAACGGCAGCTGCAGTGATGCGATAACTTCACCAATCGGCGATTGGTTCTTTTATTTAGAAGGCGGGACTTATTCTCCCATATTACGCGTTACACTTTCTCCCATTCATAGTAATACGAGTGTACCGTGTTTCTATATATAAAGTCATTGGTTGTACATACTGTATATATCAATTGCTGTAATTAAATGTCATATGATGATTTTTAATGTTTCATTTTAATGTTTTAATGTTTAATGTACAGTATCTGTTTGTGCATGTATAAGATTTGCAAAGTTACAGTATAAAGCTCATAGTTTCCCACAAAGGGATTTTTATTCCTTCAGACCAGACCATGCTTCAGACCTGTTACTTCCTCAAACTTCTATGTCACATTATGAAATATTAGCATAATGCCTGCTCAAAAGGCATACACAAAGAAAGAAGGTGAGGCTTCAGTGAGGAGCAGCGTTTACACGTTTGGGGAAATCAACTTGCAAATTGATTTAAAAGCTGGAATAGAAGAGAGAAATGTAACAAAACATTTAAAATATATGTGTCTTCATCCACCCTCTAGACACTGGCATCTGTCATTGATGAGTAGACATTATTGTGGATCTGACATGCCACAACTCACACCTGACATAGTTTGAACATGGATAACATACATCCAGTTATTTATCTTTGCCAATGGTGCTCTTGTATAATAATGGCAATTTATTTTTTTAGATTGCTGCGTCTTACGGAAATACTGTTTGTATTTTCGAACCAATTGCTTCCAACCCAAACAAACGTCACAAGGTGAGTTTCCACTGGAGGACAGTTGATCATAGATCATATGATAATCATGAATCTTTAGTGATATACCCAAATATATATGCTTTCTCTATTTCCCTGAGAGCACTTTACTGATTCTAATTAGTCATATTTTACTAAGATATCTTTATTGACATTTAAATATTTTTGTGTAAACAGTAATGTAGTTGTTTTTGTTTTTTAAATGAATATTTGTTACATTTATTTCCTAATAAAGCACTCAGTGCAGCTGATCTTTTCTGTTGTTGTGTTTTTAAAGCAACTGAATTACCAATGGCAAAAGACTGGTCAGTTCTTCCTCAGTGCTATAACCTACAATCTTGCCTGGGACCCCCAAGGTTGGTGTAAAATATACACTTTGTTAATGGATGAACTAAATATTTTCACCAGTGCCCTTTTTGCCATTTGCATTTGTTTTTTACTCTGTTTGGACCCCCTTAATTAAATACTAAATTGAGAAGATATTTTTCTCTGACTTAAGTGCAACCTCTGGATTCATGCATCTTAAAATCGTGATGCTTCTATTGAGATTTGAATGAGGCAGACATTGTTTGTTATATACATAATTCCCATATTTTCATTTGTGTTATTTTATCATTTTGACTTCACTATTATTGAAAAATGAGGGGAAAATAGTAATGATAAGTGTAAGTGTAACAATATTATAGAACACAAATTGGTGGTACACAAATATGTATGTGTAATTATTACATATGTTTGTCCTGTAGGCAATCGTATCTTGGCGGCGACTGAGCGTTTGCAGCTGTGGGCTCCTCCTACTAGTGACACGCTGATCGAGGAAGAGGAATGTCAGCTGAATGATGACAGAGCTCATGAGCTCATACTCAATGATTGGAAGTGTGTCTGGCAGTGCAAGTGAGTGCACCATAACTTATACACACGTCTGTCTGCATACTAAATCTTTAATGACGCTTGTCTGATTTACTGAACGTTAAAGCACATTTGATGAATTAATGTTTTTAAAAGGGTCACATGATGGAAAAGAATTATTTTGCTCCTCTTAAATAAAAGTGTCATGTAGGAATATGTAGGCAAACTGTAGGCAGGGGTTTTTGTGAGGGGACTGCTCATAAATTGATGAAAAGCTAATAATTAATTAAGTCATAATGTCAATTTAAAATAAATAAATATTTTTAAAATAAAAACAATTTTTTTTTTTTTAGCTACATACATCAGAGAACCATGGACATGCAAATGTGTTAAATTATTGAAATATTAACTTAAAAGTTTCTTCCCCTGTCTAAATTGAGAAATCATCGTGATTTGAAAAATCATAACAATTAGCTTATTAGCATATGGTGGCTACCTTTACATATCAGTACATATTCAGTAACTTGGCAGGAGCACTGTTACTTATTACAAATGTCAACTGCCTAGCCAATCATAAAATTGATCTATTTTGTCTAATCTGTGAAATCATCATTATTGATGTGGTGTGGATTCCTCTATTATCTTAAGAGTTTCGATTTAAAAAAACGTATGGTTATAGTCAGGGCCATTGGGAGATGCTGCAAAAGACATGAGACGTGAGCCAAGCGGTCAAGCATGTCCATTTAGCCCATGTTACATAGAATAACAATGGAAAAGTAGTGCAGTGGAATGATAAAACACGTTCTTTGTTTACGGCCCCTGAACATGAACGTGCAGGTCTAATGTGGGCCTTCAAAACAAACACCAATTTAGAGGACGTTTAAATATTTGCCTCACCAAGTGCACAGAAATTTGCGCATGTAAATTACTTCCATCTGTATGTGTTTTTTTGTCTCAGGACTGCTGCTGCCGTTCACATCACTCAATGGTCTCCAGATGGAGAATACTTCGCCACAGCTGGAAAGGTACCTAGTCATGTTCTATATCGTGGTGGATCCATGGTGGACTTCAGTTGTTCTTAAATTATGCTAATTATTATTTTTTAAAACCTAGACCTATCCCTTACAGAAATGTTTACCCTTATAATGTGTAAAATAAGACATTCTTTTGTACATATATAAAGATAGAGCCCTATCAGTATTGGAAAGCTAATTTATATGAGTAGCATTGGAAGCTATGGGTTCCAACTAGTTAAACTACAATCAGGGTACAGTTTTAAACTAGTAGCTTTAAACTACACTAAGCTATTAGCAAAATGTAGCTAACTATATTTAAGCTATTTAAGGGACTAATATCATTATCATACCAGTATTTATCTGTAATGGAATCCTGGATATCAAGTTAAAAAAGGTGCAAGTATTAAACCGCATTTGAACAGATAAATTGACATACAACTACTAAAATGATGAAATGCTATAAAAAACTATGCTGAAACAAGGATTTAACAAAAACTTTCACTAAAAGGTACAAAATTTTACTTAAGAAATGTGGTGTTTTTTTTTTTTTTTTTACCAGTTCATTAATACTAGCCAAATGAATTGATTCCCTAAATTGGACTTCGCTAATTGAGATTAACTGAATAAAGGAGAGTGTGACATGCTACGCCTGTCGGAATAATTATGTTTTACTAGTAAAGATACACCATTTTAAAACAGCTGAGCTATTGTAATGCTACTGGAAAATGTTAGTGCAAGTAGGATGTCTACTTAACGTCATCCTCTCCTCGGGTCATTTTGACCCAAATTCATGTGTGGTACAAGATCTTGTCAGTTTTGTCACACTTGAAATTGGAATACACACACACACACACACACACAATTTGACTGGATTCAAGGAGTTTTTGTGGTAAAAATAGTAACAAATCCTTCCCATGAATGGGAAATGGGGAAAATGTTTTTGGGATAAAGTAGACATCCCCACTAGGCACAGTACAAACACATACTTATCACGTTGATTTCCCTTCCTCTCCGTTATGTATAATTAATACTGCAACATTCCATAGAAAAACTATGAATTGTCATATCAATTTTGTTGAATCAATTTTGATTTCATGGTGACGTTACGGCCTAGACGTCCCGTGTCTCACACATTTGTGGATCTCACTGATGTAGTGGACGAATTACTCGCACATGCACTGTAGTCCAAACGGACACAAAAATGTAACTGTATGTAGATATCTTTGGTCTGATGATGATAATTATGTTGTGCAGACTGTCCACCAGCCAGAGCCAAAAACAGAAAAAAGAAGTATACTTTTGGCCTTGTTGTTAGTTACTCACTGATCCTAATGTTGGTTTGATTCATACCCTTAAGAAGAAAAGTAACTTCCATTTCTGATGGAAAAACCACTTCTCTCCCTCACGCTCAGGATGACTGCTTGCTGAAGGTGTGGTATCCCACCACAGGATGGAAGTCTGCAGTGGTGATGCCAGACGTGACTGATAAAAAGGTCTCAACGGTTCATTTCTCATTCGTGTATCTGGCCCATCCACGTACGGTCACAGGCTTCTCCTGGAGGAAAACCAGTAAATACATGCCCAAGTATGTCAGACACTTACTAACATCCTAATGAATTACTAACATCCTAATGAAAATATTACTTACTAACATCCTAATGAACAAGTCAAAGGTGACCGTATTCAGTTATGAAATGTAATTATGTGCTGAATCATATTTATATTGTTGTTACAGGTAAATGCATACATTTGCCATTAACAGCATACAGTGTAGAAATGGCATTATATAGACAGCTTCTTTGAGTCTTTCTAATCTCAAGTGGAAGTTTAGTTGCATCGCATTTCCCAGCTGGCTTGCATTTCTGTGTCAAATTAACACATTTAATTAACACATAAACATGGACTGAGCAGAGCTTAGGGTAAAATTATGCACAATACTCGCAATCGCAAGCCGAAATTCACTCCCTGAAAACACTGATACTTGGCGTCTGTGCATCCATACAATATCCCCACGCAAAATATTGCGATACTAAGCTGTATCGATTTTTTTTTTTCACCCTACATCTCATTTCATGTAGTTCAGACTCCAGCAAGTACAATATAATGTCTTTCGCCGAGGCGCTGCACATTTAGTAGTGCAAAAAACACTGCTGAGATTTTAGTTGGCACCCACACTTAACTCACACTGTGAATTCCACCCATGAGTGTGCATTTCTCATTGTGTGTGTATGTCGTAGGGGCTCTGTGTGTAACGTGCTGCTGACGTCCTGTGCGGATGGCATCTGTCGTCTGTGGAGTGAGACCCTCTTGCCTGAGGACAGTCTGTTGGGGGGGCAGATCTCAGAGAACAGCACCAGTATCAGCACCACTCTGCCAAACGTCGCTCAGAAAGACAAGATACAGCACGCTCTGGAGGTCAGCATGCAGAAATGCACATGCTCAAACAACACATAATAAAATGATGTAGGGCTGAAGAATCAGTGTCAATGCATAATAAAGAATAACACTCTTGGCACGTTAGCTGGTTTACTTGTTAATGAACTACTCCTTGCTAATTATATGTACACCACACACCTGCAATTTGGTATAATAATCACATTGTTGATTGGGTTTGCGTTGTAAATGCATCAAATCATATCTGGTTAGATAAAAAGGTCATTTTATTTAATTATATTGCCGTTATTCAGAAGGATTGAATGATTTCTTTGCAACAGATCTCCTCCTCCAGTTGCCATCTTCAGTAGGATGTGTGAAAACTGTAGACTTTTGTCTCCATGTAAACCAAACACTAACAATCAGTACTTGTGTCCTAAATATTTTTTTGCTGCAAAGAGTCTGATGATTTTTAAAGGGATAGTTTAACTAAAAATCTAAATTCTGTCATCATTTTCTCACCCTCACGTCTTAACAAATCCATATTATGTGTGATATTAGGTTGAATACAACCAACCAATAGTAATATCAAACTACCTAGCTTCAAATTGTTTCAAAGCTATGGCAGAGGGGAAGCTTTCTTTGAATTTTGGTCTGCTCTTCTTCACACACATCTAGCAAATGACAGACTTGGCTTTATAAGACGTGGAATATAATGCATGAATTATATGCATACTATTATGGTGCTTTTCTTGTCCTTAATTTAATTTTAATTACATAACATTGCCTTAGAAGAAAATTAAATAATCTGGGCTTGGAACAACTTGAAGGAAATAATGATGAAATTTTCAGTTTTAGGTGAAATACTGTGCAATAATTTAATGGTGCTTGAGAAGTCTAGACAGTATAGTGTGCGAGTTTGTGACACCTTTAATGTATTTGAATTAATATTGCATCTTCAACACACACACACACACACACACACACACAAAAATACATACACACACTCACCTGTCTCCATGTGCCATCTTGTAGACCCAGATGGAATCTGCATTTTCTGCACTCATTTTGTGGGGAAATCTTCAGAATGAATTTAATCACACATGATGAAGTGTGTTTACTGAAGCTGAGAATACTGCTCAATTTCATATCGGCCTGCTGTACGTGAATTGTGATTGTGAAAAATGATCTGTCTCCATTCAGTCTATCCACCACCTCAAGCACCTGCGCAGGGGCCGCAGAAGATCGTCCGCCCTGGTGGCCCACACTGAGCTGCTGCCCAGCCAGCTGGGGTCCCACGAAACCCACCGCCACATCTCGCACCACGCCAATGCCCTCTGCCACTTCCACATCTCTGCCAGCATCAATCCCAACACAGGTGCACATACACACACACATACTTGGGCTTGTATTTATGGTTTATGAAGAAACAATTGTGTATAATTGCATGGAGATTACACAGTAAACATGGTTTATGAGGACATGTCCTCTGTCCTCTTAAACCAAATGGCTTAACCCTGTAAAGACATATTAAATAATAGTCTGAAAATCTTTTTTTCTTTTTTTTTTTACATTTATTGAACATTTTGACAAATATATATATGTAATACCATATATACAGGACTCAATGCCAGTGGTTCAAATTTTTTCTTGCCCTGCTACTGTTTTCACTGACCCGACCACAAAAAGTAAGTAAATAAATAAATAAATAAAATAAAATAGGCCTAATATTTTTGTTGTTTTTGACCCATGTTACTTAAGGTTATGACACCAAAAACTACTAGCCTAACTAGCCTACTAGCCTAACAGATATACATTTCAAATATTGTTAAAGACAAGTCAGTAATAAAATAAGAACAAATAATCAAATTATGAGCAATAGCACAAATAAATGCAATAGACCAGACATACAAATGAAATAAACAGTTATTTTCAGGTACAAAAATTGAATAAAGTAATCAAATGCAAAATAACACTGTATAGTCTTCACTGTATGAATTAAATATTGATAAATAAAGTTATTGAGTAAAGGGCAGTGAGTGAATTTCTCTGTCTTTTGTTGTTTGATTAACATTAATGACATGGGAGCCAGCAGGTTCATTAGGCTGCTGTCACTTTAAGACCGAATGCACTGATCCAATATACTGACACACAGGTTTTATTTCTCATAAATTCACTTAAGACATAAGCGACATAAGCGCTTACATGTTTACTGAGCATGCTCGCCAAGACTTTGACATAATTTTGTGTCAATATGTCTGTTCAAGCGCAAGAAGAAGAGGAGAACTCTGGGAGTACCGAATCGAGTTCTCTTTTGTCTTCTTGCGCTTAAAGATTTAAATTGGCAAGGCTTAAAAACGTGCAAATCATAAACTAAAAACCCTAAAAACTAAAAGGCATTTTATTTGCTAAAAACAAATATTAATCAGAGGGCAGAAGGCATGTTGTAGATTGTATACAAGAGGTTTTTCAGTAACATTTTAATCATGTTGATAATTTAGAGGCCTTAAAATTTTGCGTATCAAATATGAAAGAGTAGACTTTTTATAGGCTTTATAAAAACTAAACATTCATTCATTCTTTCATTTATTGAAAAAAAAATAAATAAATACACGCACATGGAGAGCAGCTGATCTTTTTCTCTGGCATTAGATATCCCTGCAGCGCTGGCTGGATCGGGCCTTTTCTCCGAGGATGTCAGCGGAGGGTTTGTGGTTCACTGGCTGAATAATAAAGATCTGAGCTTCACCACCTCCATGGACCTTTTCATGCAGCAGCTGCGCAAATTCTCCGAGCAGCACCTGGAACAAGCCACTGAGGACTTTGAGCAGGAGGGAGCTCCCAAGTTTGACTTCGGTACTGCCTTATGAATAAACCTTTTAGCATATAGATTAGCCTTAAGATAACAGACGTCGGCTAAATTCATGGGGTCATAGCTTAGTTACTTTTGCATATTTAATATTGTATTATGTGATCTTTGTGTTTTTGTTAGATCTTGATGAGATGTCTGATAAGGGTTCGTCAGAACATGAGGAGGGAGATCAGGAGGGAAGCACCAAGGCCTCTTCTCCAGGTTCAAGCAGCAGTGTTCCTCTGCCCTCCGTTTTGCTGGAACGGAAGCTGGAGACTCTCATTCTAGAGTGGAACAAGAGCCCAGACATGCTCTTCACCATTCACCCACACGACGGATCCTTCCTCGTCTGGCACGTCAAGTACCTGGATGAGTTCATACCTGGCATCTTCAGACAGGTTCAGGTAAGACACTCATGGTTATGACTAGTGATGCACTGAAATATGATATATGATATGATATAATTGTTTCTACTTCAATTCATTTTTGAAATATAACTACACTTCATTTTGTGCTGTAACTAGTGATAGAGGAAGAGATGATCGGTTCACGTGTGATCTGTGCTGCTGCTTGAACTGAAGCAGCAACAGCATTCTTTCACGCCACATTAAAGAGTGTCAAGACAATATTTGAAGAGTTCAGATGCAAAAGCCTCTAAGTGCCATCTGAAATTTTCTTCTAGAATGATCATTTTTATGAAGCTTGTATATATAAGTTCAGTAATTTCACTAAAATGCCAATGAAAATTACCTATTAATTGCCATTTAAGTGAAATTACTGAACTTAAATAAACAAGCTTGATAAAAATGATCATTCTAGAAGAAAATTTCAGATGGCACTTAGAGGTTTTTGCATCTGAACTCTTCATTTATTGTTATTAATTTCAACAGAATTTTGAATGCTCAGACTTTTTCATATTCATGTATTTGTTTAATAATAGGGCACAAACCTTATTGTGTTTATCGAATGGTAGGTGTGCTAGAAATAATCTTTAATGACGTTTTGTTCACGTATAAACCGAGCACAGCATAAACTAAAAGATCTCGTTTCATCGAAATGAACGAAATAGACACTGACAGTCAAAACGTGCCATTGGAAAAGTGTTAATTAAATGTCACTGTTTCTGTCAATGATTTCAGCCCTCCAAAAATGTACTAGTTATGTCATCCCGACCATGAGCTCATTAGCAAACAGCCACCCGTATTTATTATCGGTTATAATCAGGGTTTGAAATGAACTTTTTCACCCACTGGCCAATTTGGCTACTAACTTCTACTAGCCAAAAAAAGAAGAAGAAATTAACCAGATTAAATACGTTACAGCTTTTATATATTTTATATATATATATTATATATATTCGCTATTACTTCAATGCAAGTGAACAAGCACGCCGTTATTTGTTGCTTAGTGACGTGTGTGTTCAAGTAAGCCAGAAATGCGGAGATTCTGCGCAATACGCTGTATTTAATATATCATGATGACTCACGAGTTGCGTATTTGCGCTAAATCCGTGCAGATTTGGCTTACACAAACTTCCCCAGCAAAGCGAGTAAACGTAGTAACACGCCAAATTGGCTAGTGATTTGACAGTGTTACCCGCCAAAGTTAATTTTTACCCGCATTTGGCGGGTAGGCGGGTGTTAATTTCAAACCCTGGTTATAATTAATTCATATATTACATGTGCTTATCCAAAGTATATATATTTTTTCCACTATAAATCTTCATACCTTGTCAATGAATAAAAAAAAAAAAGATTTTCAATTAGTATGAGGTATGAGTCAATAAGTATTCATTCATAAATATCAGCCACCCTATACTTACTAGATGTTGGTAACAGCCATTAAAAAACTCATATTGGCCAACCACTAATAATTACCCTGATAAACTAAATCAAATCTATTAATTTTCTCTTTCAGGTGTCGTTCTCCTCTCGTATCCCAGTGGCGTTCCCCACGGGCGATGCTAACTCCCTCAGTAAGAACATCATGATGTACGCATGTACGTTTATGGACCAAGAGAGCTGCAGTGCTCTGGAGGAGAAGCGAAGTGAGCAGCGGGTTCCTCAGAGCGCCTCTGCGTCTGCGGGGCTTGGTGGTCTCGGACACTCTCTTGCTGCTGTCATCGGCCCTGCCGTCATGATGGTGTCCAAACACGTTGATGGCTCACTCAACCAATGGGCTGTGACCTTTGCAGAGAAGTCTGCCTTTTCAAACGTGCTCACAGTTTCGCACAAGTTCCGTTACTGCGGACACCGTTTCCATCTCAATGATTTGGCTTGTCACACGGTCCTTCCTTTGCTGTTAACATCGTCACATCACAATGCACTGTTAACTCCGTCCTCTGGAAGTATTGATGGAGATCAGATTGGGGACGTGGCTCTACAACCCACCAGGCCAATGAGAGGCGTTCCTCGTAAACAACTGCGAAATGCAGCCACACGTACGTTCCACGACCCGAACGCGATCTATAGTGAGCTGATCCTCTGGAGAGTCGATCACATTGGCCCACTGTCCTGCACTGGGGGTGTGTCCGAGCTTGCACGAATCAACTCTCTCCACACATCCGCATTCTCCAATGTGGCCTGGCTGCCAACACTAATCCCTAGCTCAGTGCTCGGTGAGTGTAACACTACAGCTGCTCTTATACCAACCTCCAAAACTCAAATCAAAGTTTTGTTTGGTATACATTACTATTGCTTATAGGGAGTGATTACTGGAGACTGTTTTAAACAAACCCCTAAACTTTGATCTGTATCTGCACAGTGCTATGGGCATTAATGTTCCCTAAAGTTGTAATTGTTTTTATCACAGGCATGGTATTACTTTTGTAAATGATCAGAGGAATCAATTTTCGTCTGACAAATTATAAAGCAGAATACCCTAATAATGTCCTTGCAACCATCCAGAACACTCTCGTAACTGCTTAGTAGCACCCAAATAACCACACAAGCAATTCCCTTATAACTATACATAGTACCTTATGAACCACCCTAACAACTACCCAGAACACCCTAGACACTGCCTACCTTAGCCACCACACAAATCACCATGGCAACATCCTAGCAACCACCAGAAACTGTAAAAATGCCCTAGCCACTATAACAAAATTGCAACACCCTAGAAACACAGAACTCCCTGATCTGCCTAGCTACAGTATGCCATATCAACTAAAAAAACTGCCTAGCAACCACCCAGAGCACCATAGAAACTACCTAGCAATGTCATAGCGAACACCCATTAACTGTCTAGCAAAAGACCCAACAACCACCCAAAACACTACCTAGCAGTGCTCTAGCAGCTGCCCAGAAACTGTGTAGTATTGCCATTTCAACCATTTAAATAGTTGTTTTTTATTGCATTGCTGGTCTGTTGGGCTTAATAAAAAATGTTTGTGTTTACGCCAGGTACGTACTGTAACTCAGCAAGTGCGTGCTTTGTGGCGTCTGATGGTAAAAACCTGCGTCTGTATCAGGCTGTGGTGGATGCCCGCAAACTACTGGATGAACTCTCTGATCCAGAAACCTCTGTAAGAGCTTCTAAGACAAGATTTTATCAAAATAATGTGCTTATCTGCCAAGTAATGCATAATAAATGTAATTTGAGTTGATCTGATTGTTATTTCTGATGGTTGGTTTTGTGTTTAGAAACTGGTGGGTGAAGTGTTCAACATTGTGAGTCAGCAGTCCACTGCCCGACCCGGCTGCATCATCGAGCTGGATGTCATTACCAACCAGGTGGGGTCTACATCTGTTTGTGTGTGCATACGCAAGGTTTTGTTTGTAAGATTGACATTGTGTGACTAATTTGTTACTATTCGAAAATGACATGTTGTGTGTATGCTGTCTCCTAGTGTGGCTCAAACACTCAGCTGCTCCACGTATTCCATGAGGATTTTATTTTAGGATACAAACCACATGAAAACATTCCAGATTTCAACATTACTAGCTTTCCCTCTGCAGAAGGTACAAAAATCATTCTTTAGCTTTTGAAGTCTGATTTTTACAGAACATTTCATTTGGGTTATCTTTGTTCTAGAGTACCAGCCCCCTCCTTTCTCAGAGAAGTTCTTCCTGGTGGTGATTGAGAAGGATGCAAATCGGAACTCAGTATTACAGATGTGGCATCTTCATCTGCGCTCGGTGCAGGCTTGTGTGGGTGCGTATGGTGTAGGTTATTTATGAAATGATGACACAGCTGTGAGCAGACAGCTTATGAGGGGAAACTGTGAAGGGAGTCTCATGAATGGAGAACTCATACTTCCTCTAATGACTAATTTCCTTTTCAGAGATGGAAATTGTTTACAATGAAATGATACCTTAGTTTACCCATTGGACATCAATAATGTACATCTGTACTGTGTATTGTACTGTATAAATAGCTTTCTGTTTATCTGTATGTCTCTAATTTTCACTTTTCACTCTTAATTGAAATGCATTCTATATATCATGTGGTTTGAAAATTGGTGTTTTTATTGATTATTGTAACATTTTACAATTTTTTTTTTTTTTTGTGTGTGTGTGTCCTTACAGAAGAGCCAGTAAATGACCACGTTTTCCAAAACCAGCTGACGGTTCCTTTGAGTCAGAGCAATGCTGACTCATCTCCTGATATCACTCCGGGTCATAGTCCGCTGCCCCGGTCCTCCTCTTCCGCCAACTTGCAGTCAGCCAGCAAACTCATCCTGAGCTCTAAACTAGTCTACAGTCAGCGGCTAGATCTGCCATCAGGGGTGGAGCTTATCAGAGCTACACCCTCTGCTGGTATGATCATATATTCATGTATACATTGTAACAGCCTAGAATTGGGTCAGGTTTATTGATGCCATTGTATAAATGTCCTATTCAGAGATATATGGTGATAGGGGGGTTATCAGGATAAAGTGAATAAGTACCCTTATGTAGAATAAAATATTTTCTGTCACTATGTTTTCATCTCAAGTAAGAATATACAATATTTGAAAAATATATATAGTATTATTAATTTATTTAGGGGTGCAACATTTTGATATCCAATGTACATGTGTTGAAACAACTCAAGGGTTAATTCATTTTCAGCTCCGATCAATCATTTAAAATATTTTATGTAAAACAACATACTTTCCATGCAAAATTGCACTTTGGGACTTCCATTAACATAAAATGGAATCCTTGAAATGGACATTTGCACTGAATTATGGAAGTTAATTAAACTTTACATTTACTGTGCTTTATTCACATTTTTGCTCTGCTTGTTGTTCTTTTCAAAGGCCACTTGAGCTCCTCGTCTATCTACCCTGTTTGTTTGGCTCCATACCTGATTGTGACCACCTGTTCTGATGGACGTGTCAGGTTCTGGCACTGTAGGGTAGACATGGACTTATCAGCACCAGGCCCCGAAGACACACATTCATATCGGTGGGAGCACTGGAGCCTCTTGAAAGAGGAAGATGACAACGACAGCTCTGTGTGTGTTGCGGGCCGACCTGTCGCGGTCAGTTGCTCCTACACAGGAAGACTTGCAGTGTCGTTCAAACAGATTTTGCCTGGCAGTGAAGGTGATATGTCTCAGGACTTCTCCATGCTTGTATCAATCTATGAGTGTGAGTCGACGGGCGGCTCGGAGTGGGTCCTAGAACAAACGATTCACCTTGATGATTTTAGCAAACCCGTGAAAACCCTAGATCCACGTGTTAGTGTCGATAGCAATTTGGTTGTCTATAGCAAGTCGGATCTGTTTGTAACCAAAGACAGCCCCAATATCAAGCACTTTGTGCATCTGGACTGGCTGTCTAAAGAAGATGGGTCCCACATCCTGACTGTTGGGGTAGGATCCAACATCCTTATGTATGGTCGTATCTCAGGGGTTGTCACCGAGCAGACAAGAGTGAAGGATGGCATGGCAGTCACTCTGCCTCTAGGGGGAAGCATAAAACAAGGAATTCGCTCTCGTTGGGTGCTGCTGAGATCTGTAAACGTTGTCTCTTCCGTGGACGGCACCCCATCCCTGCCAGTGTCCCTATCCTGGGTGCGTGATGGCATCCTGGTGGTGGGCATGGACTGTGAGATGCAGGTTTACGCGCAGTGGAGGCAGGATGAGAAACCGTGCGACTGGGAGGACAACAGCATCTTATCCCCAGAGGGTGTTGGAGGTCGCACTATATCCGTTTCAAATGAGGGCAGAGCGCGATCTAAGAGTGTCTTCGAGGGCAGTGCGGGAATCGACGATGCTTTCCGCCCCCCAGCGGTAATTCAAGATGGCGGCTTGTTTGAGGCAGCCCATGCATTGTCGCCCACTCTCCCGCAATACCATCCATCCCAGCTGCTAGAGCTTATGGACCTTGGAAGGGTACGTCGAGCCAAGGCTATCTTGGCGCACCTAGTCAAGTGCATTGCTGGAGAAGTTGCAGTGGTGAGGGATGTAGAGGCAGGTGAAGGTGGTGCAAGGAGGCACTTATCTCGAACCATCAGCGTGACGGGTAGCACAGCGAAAGACATTATCGTTGCTGGCCGAGACAGTGGCCGAGATTACACTGAAATCAACTCCATCCCCCCGCTTCCGCTATATGCCCTGCTGTCCGCAGACCAGGACACATCTTATAAGGCAGGAGAGGAAGTGGGAAAAGGGGCAGAACATGAGATGCAGAAACAGTCAGAGGATCAGTATTCGGATTTGTTTCAGGTGCCGGCTGTCACCACCGATGATTTTGTGAGCTTTGCTGCAGAGAAAACAGAGAAGAAGTCTCGTGTTATTAACCTTTCACAGTACGGACCCACATACTTTGGCCCTGAACACGCACAGGTGCTGTCTTCACATCTTATGCACTCCAGCCTGCCAGGACTCACACGCCTCGAGCAGATGTTCCTTGTGGCTCTTGCCGATACTGTGGCGACCACTAGTGCTGAAGTTGCTGGACCCACGGATAAGCAGTACGCTGGTGAGTTTACTCTTCGTACCAACTTTAAAACTAAAGATTGTAATTTCTGTGCAGCTAGTGTCACTAAATTGAGAAAAAAATGACTGGTCCACAGGTTTCCCAAACAGTCCCCACATCTCTTATTGGCCAATCAAACAAATCCCATCTCAGAGTCATTGGTTGAGCCAGTGTTGCTTTTTTGGGGGGCTTTTCTGGATGCTCGAACAAACCATTGTTTTGCTAGTTCCACAGAACCGTAGTGTTTACACTTTTCAAAGGAATCAACTTACGATTGGCTTACTTTATACTTGTTTGTGAAAATTAAATATTAAAAACTTTAATTTTAAACACTACAGCAGGGGTGGGACTTCCCTGCAGAGTTTGGCTCCAATCCTGATCAAACACATACACCTGTAATATTCTAGTAACCCTGAGGACTTTGGTTTGATTTTTCAGGTGTGTTTGAATAGATTTGAAGCTAAACTTTGCCAAACAGTAAATAATGTCAGGATGTCCACTTGATTTCCAAGATATCAACCTGCAGATTCTACTCTTGAGCTATTCACGTTTTCTCATAACTAACTACAATTTACTGTCATTTTGTAGTGGGTATTATTGGCCAACACGGAAGTTAGCATCACCCTGGTTCCCTCAACAAAATCCTAATAGGATTTTTCCATTGGCTTTTGGATTATTGCAGGATGTAAGCTCTGTGACTAACAAAAGTTTTTTTTTTTTAATCATGATAATTTTCACACACCTTGAAGACAACTTTTCTGAATTTTGAAACAGTAAAAGTGGGCCTCATTTATCAATCTAATGTAGATACAAGCCCAGAAATCATCTTACGACAGGGTTCACGTGTGATTTATGAAACATTCGTATGCTGCCAATCCCATCGTACGTTGATAAATGTGGCAGCTGAAAACAATTGTCATTTGAATATCACACCCCTAAAAATTCACGATTTAGAAGCCTCGTCCCTAGAATTAACGACAGCAGTTAACGACAATTAACGCCAAGAAAAAAATATCCCTGCAGCACTCTATTATGGTAATTGTAGCATGACGTGAACAAAGCACATCAACAGCCATACATTATGAATCAAATCCTTGTGGGTAGTCGTATCTTCGTTCAATAACCCATGATTGGCAGATTTATCAGATAAACAACTAAAGATATAGCCATTTGGCAGCTATCTTTCAACTTATTTAGTTGTATAAAAGTGCTGAGACACTTAAACTCATGTTTTTTTGGCAGTTTTAAAAAGTTATAATGTATTTTAAGGTACACAACAGTGGTGACTGTGGTATCAAAGACACAATTTATACATAGCACTATGTCCTAAGGTCTTAGTTCCATGGTCACCCTCTGCTGGAAGATTTAGCCAATACACCAGCTGGCAGCCAATTAGCATCTTTCTCCTTTGACTGGCAGTATAAGCTAGCCTGACTACGTCAGACTTCTTACTTCCGCTCAATTTCATTTCGCTTCTGTACTCAGTCTGAGACAGCGTAATAGCTTTCCGTTTTCCTCCGGCCTGAAAACAGCCGGCCAATCAACGAACAGAGGGCGGGCTGAGAGCCGTGACGTAGACGCTGATTGTACCGTGGATGCGTAGATTTACTTCACATAATCTGCAAAAGTCGTTCACAGCCATGTTCACTCCGGTATTTCGCTCGATGGTTTTGTTTTCGCATCATACATGTGTTTACAGTGGAAGTTAGATGCGGCTGAGCATGCGCATAACACACGCCATAACCAAACGTTATGTGATTGGCTTACGGGTAACCAA
Source organism: Squalius cephalus (assembly GCF_949319135.1). NCBI lineage: Eukaryota > Metazoa > Chordata > Actinopteri > Cypriniformes > Leuciscidae > Squalius > Squalius cephalus. The sequence continues at coordinate 39,142,395 of NC_137127.1, read as the reverse complement.
TGATTGGTTCAATCATGACATTGCTTATGACATTGCTTAAACTTCAGACAAGCGCCCCCCCACGAGAAAGAAAACGCTTTTCAATTATGCCATGCCAGACTCTGTCTACGAAGCAAAGCGAAGTAGCAGAGTTTGGTATTACCAGGCTAAGTATAAGCCACAAATATCAAATATCAAAGAACATAAAGTTTAAAATAGAAACTGTGTTTAAGATCAATATGTTATATTGTCATATTCAAATGTTCAGGTAAATACATTTAAATATTAAATGAATAAACTAACAATCTTTACAGTTAGATTAAAACATTTGTCTCTGATAATATACATGAGTATCTTGTGAATGTGATATAATTCTTGTGTTGGCTAACTGTCTAATATGTCAGTGGGGTTTACCAAGTACATGAAGAGAACCATAATAAAACTTTTTTATAAAAACCTTGATATTATTATTTATTGTCAACATTGAACCTATCAGGCTTTATCCATGTTACCTATAGCTCAGATCTTTTTTTATTTAGTCTCTTTAGTACTAAACCTTAACACAGTGTTCCAGTGCTTGCTAGAGCCAAAATGCAAGGAGAAAGGTTCAGGGACAGTAGGATAAATCATACGGCACGGCACGTGTGTGTGTTTATAGTTTAGTTTTAATTCACATAAAATTGGGTTGCTGATGAATTACAAAGTTCAAGCCTCAATTTCCTCCTAGAGGAAACGTTTTTAATTAGGCCTAGTCTCTGAGTTTTGATGTGCTGGATTTTTTTGTACTGTTAAATGTTTAATTGGATCAGGTGTGATCAAAGTCATCATGAAGTGATTCAGATCAAAGTCTGGAATATGTTCAGGATTGTGTGTGCTCTGAACTTAATTAACATTCTTTGATCACAGACCTATATGACTGAGAGTGACGATCACATGGCACACTTTCAAAACAGAAGGTTTGATTGTACCTCCAAAGCAGTGGAATCACCTTGCAGAAAAGGAAATAGAAGTTAAAAAGCAACAAGGTTTCTTAGGGTTATGTTTTAGTAAATGTGTGTTTCTGCAGGTGGAGAAGCTCTAGATGAATGTGGTCTACGTTACCTGTTGGCCATGAGATTACATACCTGTCTGCTGAACTCCCTGCCTCCTCTCTACAGGATACAGCTACTGCATCAGGGTAACACACACTCACCTACATAAACATATACACACACATCACACTCACATTTGCACATGCAGTGGTAAGTGGTTTCCTCAGATAAGGTGGCGCTAAAGCTTTTCTAGCGAAGGCAATCAAGTCACATTGATATAGTGCTTCATACAATACAGATTGTTTCAAAGCAGATTCACATGAATACACAAAAAAATGTGTTAATGTTGTAAAATTCAACTCAATTTAGTGCAGTTTTGATTCAATTCATTTCAATACCTGTGTCAATGTATGTTCATTAAGTATGAAACAAATTTAATTGAGGTATAAAGCAGGTTTACAGAAGCCAATAGTGTCCTTACTCAGCTCAAGTCAGTTCCATGTTGATTCTGTTCAGTAACTATTGAACAATGTTTAACACTTGTATTTAACTGACACCTGTAAAGGAATATGGACTCACTGAAGATTGATGTGGAGCAAATAATCTTTTGAAACTATATTTAATATATATGTGAGAAGTCCCGGGTTCAAATCCCAGACTAGCCCCCACTTGTTATATGTACGCATATATGAATAAAAAAAACATTGGACTGGGTTCTTCTTGCAACATTGCTTACCTGTCTCACGCATAAAAAACTAAAATATTTTGCAGACTTTACCTTAAAATCCTTTCTTTTTTAATTATTTCTGTAATGTGCTGCTATATAAAATATTAGATTGTCCACAACAATATTTGAATGCATCAATGGGGGGCTTTGAAGTCAAAAAGGTTGATATTCACTGGTTTAGGATATTTCAATATTTAGAAATCAGGAGAACGTGGAGAATAAAATGGTTGAAAAGAAAGATTATATGATATATAGAATATTTAATTAATCTCATATGTTAAAGATTTAACTTGACAGCCGTAATACTTCTTGTGGTTTTCTATTGTAGAACAGTTTTCAAATTCCGAGTCATGCTGATAAATTTAGATTAGTTTTAACTTGCTTGCTTGTCCTGAGTGCTGCATTCAGCATTCACCTGTTGTAAAGGAGCCTGATGTATATCTTTGTTTTGGTCTTGGGTGAATTGGCTTTTTATACTGAGTTTGTGCGTCCAGGAGTGTCCACTTGTCACTTTGCGTGGGCGTTCCACTCCGAAGCTGAGGAGGAGATGTTGAACATGATTCCTGCCATGCAGAGAGGAGATCCGCAGTGGTCAGAGCTCAGGGCGGTGGGCGTCGGATGGTGGGTCAGAAACATTAACACGCTGAGGCGGACGGTGGAGAAGGTGAGACCACACAAACACACTTGCGCATACACAACATTATTTACACAAAAGATGTTTCTGGATCAACATATCTATAGAAACCAGTAATTCTCAATCCTCTTCCTGAAAGCCCCCCAGCAGTACACATTTTCGATGTCTTCAAAATCAAGACATGAAATGGATGTGCCAGATATGGGAGACATTTGTAATTTGTATGATTGGGTCTCCAGGAAAGTAGTAGTGTATATAAAGTTATAGGACTATTATTGGCTGATAGGAATGTTGTTCCAGAAACTACATTACCGCATTTTTTTTAAACATTTTTTACTCTCCTTTAAATTGCATTCTGTTCTAATTCAGTATAAATTTTGCTTGCATTCAGTTCAGCTAATTTCATTTAAGTTCAGTTCAAATTTGATTCCATTTCTAATCATTTCAATATCTGTTCAGTTTTTCACTTCATTTCAAATATTTTAGCTTCACTTTAGTTAGTTTAACTTGACTTTAGTTAGTTAATTTTCTTTGTTCTTTTGAAATTTCAGTTCAGTTTAATTTTATTGTACTTCAATTTAATTCAGTTCAATAAAATTTCACTGCAATTTGGTTAATCTAATTGCAGTTCATTAGTTCAGTTCAGTTTAATTTTTTGTCCTCTGTAATTCAGTTAAATTCATTTCTGTTAATAGTACAGTTCAATACATGTTTACTTCAGTTCAGATCATTTTAGTTCAGTTGAAATTTCAGTTCAGTTAATCTAATTTCAATTAATTTTACTTCACTTTAGTTAGTTCATTTTTTTTGTTCTTTGGAAATTGCAGTTCTCTTTAATTCAGTTAAATTCAATTTAGTTGATATCAGTGCAATTAAATATGTTTACGCTTCAGTTCAGATCATTTTAGCTCAGTTCAGTTGAAATTTCAGTTGTTTAATTTTGTCACTTTGCTTTAATTCACTTCAGGAAAATTTCACTGCAATTCAGTTAATCAGATACATTTTTGCAGTTTATTTGATTTTCATTTAATTTACATTTTATGCATTTGGCAGACGCTTTTATCCAAAGAGACTTACATTGCATTTCAAAGTACACATTTACATTCTTATCAGTTCTTGCTTTCCCTGGGACTCGAACCCATGACCTTAGCGTTGCAACGCTCTACTAATTTAATTAAATGATCAATCACATAGACTCATTTTACAATCCAACATGCCCTTTAGTTAGACTAAAAAACCTTCTCCTTCATTTGCTGAGGACCGTGGCGTTTTGAGCAGCATTTGCACACCCTGTCATGTTGGTTATATACCACTGCATTAGACGCTTATTGCAGTATTAAAGCTAACGATTAATCGATTAATTTATCGTTAATTTAAATGACAATCGATCATGGGATTTTGTATAAATTGACATCTCTAATGTATGGCATTGGTGATATTACAGTTTATAAATATGATTTTAAAAACAATCTCTGCCTGTCCACTTTGCATTAGGTAGCCAAAGCAGCATTTCAGAGGAATAATGATCCGCTAGATGCAGCTCTCTTCTATCTGGCCATGAAGAAGAAGGCCGTTCTCTGGGGTCTCTTCAGGTACTTTAAACTCACTTACTCATGCATCTCATATGCATTGTTATTCTCTTGATGCAAAGAGCCGCATACAGCTTGAAGCAGCTGTGAAATATCCGGCTTGTATATTTCTATATTGATTTCTGTGTAGGTCTCAACACGATGAGAAGATGACCCAGTTTTTCAGCCATAACTTCAAGGAGGACCGCTGGAGGAAGGCAGCTTTAAAGAATGCCTTTTCTCTCCTGGGAAAACAGCGCTTTGAGCAGTCGGCTGCGTTTTTCCTGCTCGCTGGCTCACTGAAAGACGCCATTGAGGTCTGCACCATCCTATTTTAATCGCGCCGAAATGCACTCCTAGGAGAATATAGAAGCCGTGTGTTGGAGTCTGCTGCTTTTGTTTTGGTTTTGTGACATCATAGAGTGTGTGGTCGTCTGTGAAGAGTGGAGTGTGATATAACAGCCCTGAGTGGTTTGGTTTAGTCTAAACATCACTGATAAACTCCCTTGATGGACACATGACAACTTTAGTTTACCTTGGGCTGGATGTCTGACAGCAAACAGTCAAAACAATGATAGCACCACTCATGAAATATTGCATTGGTTGTAAAAATGGGACATGTGGAGTTAGATTAGGAATATAAATTAGCTTTGCTTCTGTTTTTAGTCCATCTATAATCTATTTACGTTTTGAACAGATTAATGAAAAATGGTCTGTAAAATCACTAATGTTCCTAAATCAATATGTCTGGGTCATATTTTGTTACCATTTTAAAATGGGAAAACGAGTAATTATTTTCATGACAGTTAAGCACGTTTACCCATCAAATTCTGTCCGGACATTTTACATCTGAGTTTTAAAGAAATTGTTGTTATTTGTATTATTATTTTATTGTGATTCTCTTTAGATGTTCATTTAATATAAAATTACAATGACATTTTTTAATCAGCATGTTTTAAAGGCATTACAAATACACCAATAGTGTATAAATGGTTTACCCTTTTAAATAATATTTAATTATTTGAGTCTTTTATTTTTACATTACAGTGAGAATTTTAGGTCAAAATATGCTTACTTATGATTAAAATAAAGTCACAATGCAATAACGATGTGAATGAAGTGTCACAATGGTCACACTTTATATTAGGTGTCTTTAACTACTATGTACTATTTATAATAAAAATAAATAATTGTTTGGTGCACTGTACTTGTATTGCAAAAGCCTTTTGCTGCTACTGAGGTTGGGGATGGGTAAAGTTAGGGATGGGTTTGGTGGTATGGTTGGGTTTAAGGGTGGGTTAGGGTGTAAGAAAAAGGTCAAAATGTAATATATAGATGTAATTACAGAAATTAATTACAGATGTAACAGCTGTATTTTTAAATATAAGTGCAATGGGAAAACATGTACGCAATAAGTGCATTGTATCAAATGATTAATTGGAATGTTAGTACATTGTACTAGTTAAAGACACTTTACATGAATTGGGAACCAAAAAATCTTACCATTTTACCATTGTCTTTCACCAATCTTTTGACATGTTGACAAGTTGATCCATCTTTCTGGTAGGTTTGTCTGGAGAAAATGGAGGACATCCAGCTTGCGATGATTGTTTCTCGTCTTTACGAGGCTGATTACGAGAGTTCCTCCACCTGTCAGGGTATCCTGTACGAGAAGGTTCTCGGCTGCAACAGAGATGGAAGCGGGTTTTCCTGTACCAAACTGCACCCTGACCCGTTCCTGAGGAGCATTGCGTACTGGATCATGAAGGACTACACCAGAGCCCTGGACACACTGCTGGAACAAATTCATAAAGAGGATAATGAGAACCCTGGTGAGTCCCTGTAAAGCCTGACATATGAAATAATGGTCTGAAAAATCTAACAGTTTATCGATCCTGTAGACAAAAAGAATAAAGAGAAAAGGTTTGGATATTTGTTTTTTGTTGAGTATTGTATTTGATACATCAGGATTTTACGGCTCATATAGTGTAATACGAGAATATGGAGCTCATACTCGAGGAAAAAAACACCAAACTGAGCATAAATATGCAGTTTGGTGTAATTGCTAATATTTATTTAGGCAAAAAAATATAATGAAATTCTAATAGATATTAATGTAAATCAATCAGATCTTTTTAACAGTATAGTGGACTTTTTACATAAATGCATATAAATCAGTTGTCACTCTATATCTAAACTTAATATTTTTATGATCAAAGCTCTGTAGTATTTATTGTGGGGTAAAAAACATATAATGCAACGCAATACAATGATGATTGAAAGAATTCCTCAAAAGTCTCAAATCATATTTGCTACTCTCATTTTAACATGATTTTTACAGGTGATGTATGGATACAATTCATTCTTATGTTTACTTCTTAAAAATCAAAGATTTCTTAACAAAAAAGTCATGATTTCTATGTAAAACGCCTTTTACTTGCCAAAAAAAAAAGTATAAATTGTCAATCAGATGACAAAGCATGTAGAAGTTTTGATCATGTTGATAATTTAGAGACCTTTAAAATCTGCATATCAAATATGATACAGTATGCTTTATAGGGTTAATAAAACAATATGATAGCTACCAATAAGTACTTAAAAATGTAGAGTAATAATCACAGCAAACAACACTTCCTCTATTTTAGTCTAACTGTACACTGTTTACTGTATGTTAGCTTTTCAATAACGTATTTGGGATGGTGTAGGAAGGTCAACTAGTCAAAGGCAGTGCTTTAAAGGGGGAGCGACCCAGGTTTAACATACTGTGCTTTAGTTTGCTAACTGTTGGACTGTCAGCAGCACACTAAAAAAAATGTTGCAAATGACTATTTGAGACAGAACCATTTCTCTTTCTTTCAGATGTGCTGGTGAAATCATGCAATCCTGTCGTATTTAGTTTCTATAACTACTTGCGCGCACACCCTCTGATCGTTCGCCGGCACTTCGCCAAACCTGAGGGGTTTGTGACTGCAGTTGGTATAACATCAGAACGCAACAGTGCAGACGAAATCAATTTGATAGAGCGAAAGCTCTTCTTCACCACCGCTAATGCTCACTTTAAGGTGGGCTGCCCTCTCCTGGCTCTTGAGGTCTTATCCAAAATCCCCAAAGTCACTAAGAAACCATCTTCTCTGAGTAAGGGCTCATCTGTGGCTAACATCAGTGCCGCCCAACCACAGGAGAATGGAGGAAAGGCTTTAGAACTTGACTGGGGAGCTCCTGCCATCCCCAGCCAGGCCTGGGGAGCCGACTCTGGGCTGGACTGGAGTCAACCATTGGTTAAAATGGAGGATGAGAGTCTACAGTTGGACTGGGAAGATAATAAGGAGGAAGATGAGGATGAAGATGGTGGGTTGACCATGAAAAAGGCAGAAGAGGAAGATGAAGAGGCCAAAAAGCCATCCAAATCAGCAGCCCTGCAGCGTGAAGACTCAAAGGCCGAGTCGGAGGTGGACGTGATCGCCGAACAGCTCAAGTTCCGAGCCTGTTTGAAGATTCTCATGACAGAGCTGCGGACACTGGCGACAGGATACGAGGTGGACGGTGGCAAACTGCGTTTTCAGCTCTACAACTGGCTTGAGAAAGAGATTGAGGCCGTGCACCACATCTGCAACTATAAGGTTGGTGCTCGTCATCTCTTTGCAAGATTTTAATCTCAGATTGAACCTTTACTGGGATTTTGATGAACCAAAAATCTAAAGATGAACAACATTGAGATTGAGCAATATTGAGATTGTCTCTGAACCTGATAATTAAATACAATGGTTCTTCACTTCACACAAAATCCAATGCATGTGGTGAACGTGAGAGTGGTCAATCTCAATACTATTCAGCTCTTTGACAGTATTCAGTGTACAGTATATTCATTTTTAGTTCTTATATTTATTATAAGTATTTATTATAATGAAAATATATCTTCTTTTTTCTAAATGCATGTTATAGATCTTATTGCGAACAATTTATCCATCCATATGTTTCCTTTCTTTTTTTTATGTGTCTAATGTTTAATCAATGTCATAACTAGACTTTCCTTCAAAAATGGTGACGTACTATACAGGATTTCACCAATAACTTAGTCCATTTAAACCCCTCCCCTAAAAGATTGCGTTCATCTGCCATTACCTTTGGGTGCAACGCCTACACCTCAAAATCCAATCAACAACTGATGCATAGAACCATGTCACCAAAAAAAAATTGGATGTAATTCACAATATGGAAGGAATGATCAGTCGCTACTTCGGTTTCATCAGGTTTTTTATTGGCTTTTTAAAAAAAATTACGCAATATAATAATTTCCACATTCATTTATTTTCAGTAAATGAACACAAGGAATAATAATTTATTACAGTTTTTCTCGATTGCTTAAACACATTTCTTGAAACTATGCCTCGTATTCTCAAAACTATAAACACAAATCCATAACGTCTCACCCAATTCCCCAAACATCCTATTTTCAGGTCAAAATGAAGCTCTACACTCAAAACCATTCACTCTTGCTGAAAAACCAAACTTTGCCCTCAGACAGGACACACAAGCCCTCAAAATCACACACACTACAACATAGTCTAAGACACTGGTGCAATAAATTCAAAACAACATTTCCAAAACTGGTAAGTTATGTTGCTTGTGGTTCCCCCCCTCACAAACCTTTTCACATGATGAACACAAAAGACACAACCAGTGGATACATTGGCACATTTTTATTCATACACAGGAAACACACGCACACAAAAACATTTTTTTCCCCTGTTTTACTCTTTTTTTTACTTTTTTTTTTTTTTACTCTCTCCTCTAAATTTTTTTTTTATATTTACTTACAGTAAGATGTGTGTGACCAACATATGACAGTAAAAGAACACACACAAACCATATTCTAATATGGAATTCGAATCGTATTTGAATGGTAAAGAGTGTTGGGACGTAACAGGAGGGCCTCCACTCAAGGAGACAATATGATGGACCCGTCTAAGAATGTTCCACATATGGTTGAAATACCTAGAAAGATAACATTCTGGGAGTCAAGATGCCCTCCCTTCACTGTCACACTCTGCAGCCACACTGTCTGACTGTACGACTGCTGGCCTTTTCTTGCAAGAAAATAAACCTCATCAAAGACTATTGGAAATGTTTGTCTCTTATTCAGTGATAGAATTTTGTTTGCCACCACTCCTCCCTGAAGGTTCTCGAGGCGACGGTAAAGCGACTCAAATTTGGCCTTACTCGTAGCCCAGCCTCCCTCATAGTCATACCATTGATAAAGACATGGGCAACTAGAGTGGCTTGAATTTCATCTGAGACTGCTTGTCTTCTTGTCCTTGCCCTTCCTCCTCCTCATTCTTATCCCTCTTCCTTCATGTCTTTCTGGATCCATTGTTCCAAAACACAATAAACTGATTTGGGCCCTTTTATATATCTATTGAAGGTTCTGATTGATGTGTGTTAAATTTTGACTCTTAGTGTTTCCACTTGGGTAATTGTGTGCTAACTGAGCTGAAGCTGTGCTGACTTGAGTGAACAATATTGAATGCTAGTGCTTTCTAAATGACAACATGGTCTAAGCAATGAGAAATGAAGGGATTTGTGTGTAGAGTTTTGCAGTGACAGTTCAACAAATCTGACTCATGTGTCAAAACAGGGAATAGTGTTTATAGTTTAGTGAAATGGGTGTGCTTTTTGATAAATGGCGTTATGGTTTTGAAATTTTAGTTCAAATGCCTGGTTATAGTGTTTAAGCAATCGAGAAAAACTGTAATTGATTTATGTGTAAAGTAACAATATAAAGTAAAAATCAGCAATGTTTAAATGCATACATCTTTACATTTTAAAGAATATAAAATACCAAAGTAAGAAGTCTGCTCTGATAACCCAAATGATGAATCATATTGTGAGTGATTCTTTGAAACAAGCAGTTCAAAACAACTGAATCATGAGGTTAAAATTATCCTCTGAAGGTTAACTTCAAGAAGCAATTAAAATATGCAGGTGAACACGAAGCAAGTGTATTGACAGTGTTTATGAAACTGAATTGCTTAGAAGTACATCAAAATTCTTGATGTTGATTAATTGTATATTTCCAGCAAAATATTATTAAATGTATTCAATAGATTGGTCTTATTTGTTTTTCGATATTCTTATATGTCAGGTTGAGGGGAAAACGTCCGGAGGTCAGCTGGAGAAATGGGGTGGAGATGGATCTCTTGACCTGGAAGACTCACTAATCCGTGGTGAAGCAGGCGCGTATGAACGTCACCAGATGGAGCGACGGCGTCTGCAAGCCAAGCAGCTGCATGCAGAGCGGAGGAAAGCCTGGCTGAGGAAGAATCAGGCTCTGCTCAGAGTCTTCCTCAGTTACTGCAGTCTGCATGGGGCCAAGGGTGGAGGAGTGACGTCTGTCAGAATGGAACTGCTCTTCCTGCTGCAGGAATCGCAACAAGTGTGTCCTTCCATTCCCAACATGTTGATTGATTTATATTGTGCTCTGATGCAACTGTTTGGTTGATTGAGTGTGTTCCCATATAACTGGCTGGTTGTGTATCCTCAGGAAATGACAGTGAAGCAGCTTCAGTCGCCACTCCCCCTCCCCACCACTCTGCCCCTGCTGTCGGCCAGCATCGCCCCCACCAAAACCGTCATCGCCAACCCAGTCCTGCACCTCGGAAACCACATACATGACATCCTCTACACCGTTGTCCAGATGGAGGCTCCGCCACACCCAGACATAATGGACGACCGGGTGAGACACACACAAAAACACACAGATTAGAAACTGTATGAAGACTGTTACTACATTTACATGAATCCGGATACATTTGAAAATGTATTTTTTTCTCTCTGTTTTGGCCTTCCGTACACTCTGAGACCGCGTCTGAAAAACAGCTTTTAAAGATGCTCTTTCAAGTGGATACAATTTGAAAATGCCGTTTTTGCATTGTAGTGTGGACTGTGAAAATGGAGGTATTTGAAAACCATGAGGCGTGTTTTTGTCATGCGACACATATTGTAACCATAGATTGCAAGATTGGGTATTGTTTGAATTTTAGCGATTCTGATTCTGCTTATTGATTCCAATTCTTATTGATTTTCAGTTTCGATTCCAATAAGGTAAAGAAAAAATTAAACATTTAGATATAAAAAATATTTATTCTGTCTTTTTGCGAAACATATATTTGCATCTGAATACCATGAACAAAATCAGCAGCCTAAAGAACAATTACACAAGGAATGGTTTAAAAAAAATATACCACAGGAAGAACAACTAGCCTAAATAATATAGGTTTCAATCATTATTAAGGACAAGTGAACAATACCAATTTAGCAGTGGCACAAATAATTACGACAGAAAATGTCCTCGCAATTGCTGTCCTGCGGAAAAACTGGCCGTTTGCTTAAACCAGTTGAGTGACTATGACGCACAAGTAAATAGGCTTCTGGGATATTGAGTAGCGTGAGAAACTTATTACTAGGGATGTCCAGATCCGATCACGTGATCAGAAATCGGGCCCGATCACGTGGTTTCAGACTCGATCGGAATCGGACGTTACCTCCCGATCAGGACTCGGATATGTATATATATTCTCATTATTTTTTTAACACATCTATAGTTATGCGGTGGCACAGAGTTAGACCCTTTTGACTCCACACAGAAACAGCAACGTGTGCGGCATGACATCACTTTGTTGCAGAGACGTATGATGTGTAAAACCAAGTGAAAAACAAGTGAAAGCGCGGGCGCGCCGCTGTCTCCTTCTTTCCACAAGCGCTTGCTCTCTTTGGCGTCTGTCGTTGCTATGCAACCATGAACTGCGCTCCCCATGATGACAAGGAAGTATCAGCAAAAGATTAATAGATTTCTAGCCTTTGTATTAGCTTTACTACTAGATATATTTATGGAGATGAAAAATAATAAGGAGCCCTGTACAGCTATGATCAGCTGTTCGGCTGAACATTCAATGTTGTTACGCTGTAAGCTGATCAGTTGGTTCGTTGCTGCCGTGCTCTATCACTCGCACACCATAAAGAGCAAAATGGTTTTTAATGTTTCAGTTTCTTAATGTTTCAGATTAAAATTACATAATTTGGAAGTGGATAATTTCTTCACAAACAGCTCAGTATGACTCAAAATGATAAAATGCTGCACCTACACTCGATAGTGTGAATAAGATCAGCGCAACGCAGACCACTGGATTGATAGCGTGAAACAAATGATCTGTCTACAGCCAGGGCTCAGCGGAAGACAGAGAATTCAATTCGAAAATAAAAGACAGTTTGACACATTTTTTCTCGCATCTGTGCATTTTTTTTAATCATTTGCTCTGAGATGAAGCAAATATATTTGTGCGGGAATTTCTTGCACTATAAAAGCTAACCTTGCGGGAATGGTTTAAATTATGCACAATCCCCGCATTCCCGCACCGAAATTCAAGCCCTGCAAAAGTGAAGAATTTATGTTATTTATTACATAAATGCTTGTTCAAGCTACCTCACAGAAGTGCTCTGTTTGTAAGAGTTGTTGAATGTTAAAATAAGGTGAATTAATAAAAAAATAAGGAACATCCTGGATCTGTTTTTTCGCTCTTCTTTATTCTTTTTTTATGTATTATAGAAGTATCGGATCGGGACTCGGTATCGGTAGATACTCAAAATCAAATGACTCGGACTCGGAGTCGAGGGCAAAAAAACCTGATCGGGACATCCCTACTTATTACGTATGGTCTCTCTGTATCATCTCAGCGAGCTTTTATTTCATTTTACGCATGCACAGTAAGATGATTTAAACGTTTTCCGATGTTTCAGTGTGGACAAGCTACTTTTGGAAAAATGCTAGTGTAGACTGAGAGCGTTTTGAAACTAAAACGCATTTTTCAAATGTATCCGGAAAATGTAGACGTAATCTCTGTGTGCTTCTACTAATATGTGCATGTGTATTTCAGGTGAGTGCTTTACACACTCTCGCTGCTTCTCTATCGGCTTGTATCTACCAATCTCTGTGTGACAGCCACAGCTACAGGTACAAGCACACTACTGATAAACTCACTGGTTGTTCACCTTTAAACGCTTGTGAAGATGTTGTACCAGCTTTGATTGTCTGACTACTATAAACAGCGTTCCATTCTGTTAACTCTTACACACACTGTTACTGACTCATGCCCTTCTGCTGATGTGTGTGTATTCAGCAGCCAGTCGGAGGCCAATCAGTATACTGGGATGGTGTATCAGGGGCTGTTACTGAGCGACAGGCGTAGACTTCGCACCGAGAGCATCGAGGAACATGCAACACCCACCTCTGCCCCTGCACAGTGGCCAGGTAACAAACATCAGATCACACTGCATGGAACACATATGGAGAAATAGAATCCTTATCTAGTAATGAGTCATTCTGTGTGGAGAGGAAAGTAACATCTGTAAAGATACTTACCCTATTTACTTTCTTAATAAAGTCCCTTAATAAAGTTCAGACTGGTGGTAAAAATAATATTAACCAATAATATTGGCACAATGCAAACTGTTATCCAGATCTGATTCTATGTTGGTAGACGATGCCCACCTTTTAATTAAATCAAAATGTTTTTTTTTTTATTATTATTATAGGATAGGATATTTTGAACCACTAAATATCCTATTTCACGTTATGGACGTTAAATTATAATAATAAATACAGTAAGTGTATAGATGGAAAAATGTATAGTCAGATACATGATGGATAAATGAATGGTAAGATGGAGATATTAGATGGGTAAGCAGATAGATAGACAGACAGATGGAGGGACAAATTAATGAATGAATGGATGATAGATGACACACACACACACACATATATAGATAGATAGATAGATAGATAGATAGATAGATAGATAGATAGATAGATAGATAGATAGATAGATAGATAGATAGATAGATAGATAGATAGATAGATAGATTATGATTGTGCAGCAGTCGTCCATGAGGGGCTGCCGCTTTACTTTCGTTTTGTTATTTGTTTATTTTGGAATTAAAGTTACATACATTCATGCATACATACACACACACACACACACACACACACACACACATATATATATAGACGGATGGGTGAATAGACACTCAATGCGTATGTTTTCTCTTTCCCAGGTGTGTCGTCTCTGATCAGTCTGTTGGCGTGTGCTCAGGGTGATGATCACGTGCATCTGAACGTCATGTTATGCGAGGCTGTGGTGGCCGTGTATCTCAGTCTGCTGATTCATGGTCTCGGCACACACTCTGGAAACGAGCTCTTCCGGCTGGCCGCTCACCCCCTCAATAACCGCATGTGGGCTGCCGTGTTTGGGGGCGGAGCCAAACTCATCGTCAAACCCAAGCGGCCACCTGAAATCACTCCAGGTGAGTTTTCTGCCCCTGCCAGAGGTGTTTGGTGATGTGGTGTCCCGTCACATCTGTAAGAAAAGTCCACAATAGGTATTTTACATACAACTTTTGTCAGAAGTTTAGTGGCATTTTGAAATATTTTTATGTTAGAGTTTTAAAAAAATGTATGTTCAGACATGCACTGTTTTTGGTTCCATGTATTTTTTTTTAATTATCTCTGGGTCCTCCAGTTGATAATAAGATTTCCTCCCTTGTCAGCTGCTCTCAAGGCAGCAGGGTCCGAGGGGTCAGAGGTTGTAAAGGTCACAGATTCTGATCCCCCTACCCTGACCGTCCACCAAACTACGCCTCAGACTGAGGCTGGTAACCACGGTGACTTCACCGTGGAAACAGCACAGCCAGAGAGCTGTGAGTAAGAGCTCAGAGGAACTTCATCCACACACGAACAGGAAATGAGATATGAATGATGCAGTTCCAGTTTTTATAAATCGGCACATGAAAATCCAGTGAATAATTGATTGGTAACATTTTACTACAAGTTTCCATTTGTAAACATTAGTTAACTACATTAGTTAACATGAACTAACAATGAAAACTACTTCTAAAGCATTTATTTATCTTAGTTCATGTTAATTTGAACATTTACTTATACATTATTAAAATCAAAAGTTAATATTGTCTGTTAATATTTTTTAATGGACCTGAACTAACATGACCTAACAATGAACAGTTGTATTTTTATAAACTAATGTTAAGAAAGATTTCTAAATACAGTAACAAATATATTGCCCATTGTTAGTTATTGTAAGTTAAAGGAATAATTCACTGTAAAATAGGAATAGGAATAGTTCACTCGGTTGTCCATATAATGGGAGGGGGAAAAAAGATGGCAAATTATCACAGAATGGTATCATGTGACACGTCATATATTCCAAGTGTTTGGTGGGAAATTTTACGTATTTTTTTTAACGAAAATCCTGACCTTGGCCGTTGGTCTTCTGTGCACGTTCATGAGACTCTATTAGTGCCACAATTCACGCCCAACTTGCAAATATAGATTAATAAAAATGCGACGTAATATACAATGCCTAGAAATCACAAAAGGATCTGTACTTCCTTCACTCGAACAACAGTTGTCAGATGACAGTCAGAATGACAATTGTGAACACGATTACTTCTTGCTGCGACAAACACGACAGATGTATTCACCTCAGAGAAGATAGTAGTACATGGATTGTATTTCAGTCGCGTTTTTATTCGTCTTGATTTCTCAACAACTTGTGTGTTTTTTCTGGGTAAGAACTGCAGCTCTAATAGTCTCATTACATGAACGTGCAGTCGTGCACAGAAGACCAACAGCTAAGATCAGGATTTTTGTTAAATAATACATTCAATTTAAGTTTTTTTTTTTCATCAAACCCTATCATTCACCCCCAGAACAATATGGAATATATCTCTGTGGAATATACGACAGATGTCGAATGGGACCGTTCTGTAATACTTTTGCATGTTTTTTTTTGTTTGTTTTTTTAAACTTGATGCTGGTTATTATTAACTGCCATTTATATGAACGAGCACAAGTGGGATTTTTATTTGTGGTTCGAAAAAGAAAGAAGGAAAAACTGCATTAGAACAACACATTTAGGGTGAACTAACCCTTTAATGCATTAACTGATGGGAGCTTATTTTAAAATGTTACCAATATGTGTACCAACCTGACATGTGTGTCAGCCTGTTAGTGTGTGGAGAGGTGCTATGTGTGATTGCGGTGATGTTTGTTTTTTCTCATATTATATTTCATTGTTTGTTACTTTATTATTTTTAGTTTGTTATGTGTGTGCTTTCATCCAGCCTTTTTGTGTTTGTGTGCATATTCTGCTTTTTTGTGTCATTTTCATCTCATCATCTCGTGTGTGTGTGTATGTTTGTGTGACCATCACAGCCAATGTGGAGTCAAACAGGCAGGCAGAGCTCCAGTCTGACAATAATTCAGGTACACACACTGTCTCCCTCAACCTGTCTCACTGTTTAGCCTTTTAGCCTGTTTTAAACTCCAGTCTAGATGTGGACGTGTGTGTGTGTGTGTGTAGGGATATGGTGAGTGCCTCAGGCTCAGGTGCACACCAGCTGTCTGAGGTCAACATTCAAAGAGTTTGTTCTGTTCTTTCCCAGTCTGAACTGATGAGACCTTAATAGAGGAACCAAATTGATTACGCATGGAAAACAGGATTTTCTGTGCTCTTCCTAATAGTAATGCACTGAAATAATTCTTTTTACAGATACTATGTTCAGACAGCAATAGAATATGGTTGTGAGTATTGTATTTGAGTGTTCTCCTTATGGTTGCATTCACGCACAGTTTAGTTATTTACAGGAGTGACAACCGCATTCTGTCACTGAACTCATACCTGTAACTCATACTCACAAAAGCATTCTCTACAAACCCCTGCTGTGTGAACCGGACTGGGCAGCTAGTTGTCTTTCACGTCATACAATGCGAAACAACCGCTCTGTGCTGCACACAAGCATGTCTTGTGTGTGTGTGTGTGTGTATGTGTGTGTGTGCTGTGTTTTCATGTGTTGTTTCGTTAATTTACAGAGATTGAGAAATGAGGTGTCATGTGAAGGTTTCAGATTCAGTCTCTTGTCTTCCATCAGAGCTGAACATTGTGTGGTCTGGGCATGACTCAAATGCTTGTCTGTGTAAAAGCTCCTGTCGGTTAATTAAGATTTGACTGATGAACGCGCCATCGAATGTGATAAGTTTGAGTTTTATGGATGTCTCTGATGCTTTTTCACTTTTTCAACTTTAGTTAGTCTGTAATGTTGCTGTTTGAGCATAAAAAAGTACTCGAAACGTTTTGATTAAGTTTCAAAAATGACAATTGAAAAATTACAAAAATTACATTTACAAAAATGTTAATAGCTTTTCAAAGGTGCAGTCTGTAAGAATTACAGTTAGTGGCCGAA
Source organism: Squalius cephalus (assembly GCF_949319135.1). Lineage (NCBI taxonomy): Eukaryota > Metazoa > Chordata > Actinopteri > Cypriniformes > Leuciscidae > Squalius > Squalius cephalus. The sequence continues at coordinate 39,125,145 of NC_137127.1, read as the reverse complement.
TTAGGTACTGCAATCCAAACTCTAAATATCGGAGATCGTTGTTTCCCCGCCCCCTCCTCCTCAGACTCGATGCTCACGCGGGTTGCCAGTTTGAGCACACGCAACAGGAACAAGCGCAATTGACAATGAAAGTCGAGGAGACTCACGAGTAAGTTGATGAGTTGATTTATCCGCATTTTAATATGCTCTCGTTCATAGAGATTTTTAGATGAATACCGAGGCTTTTTAGGTTGGGTAGAATCTGCAATCTCTGACCCAGTTTGTTTGCTGGCTGCAATACGCTGTGTTTCCTGCCAGTTGGCATCCCGGGGTGTCGAAATACTATTGGGTGAACTGGCAGTGGGCGAGATCACACAGACCAAAACAAGAAAAGAAATTCCAACAAGTAAAATAACTGGCTGTAGAAGTGTTTTTCAGAGAAATGATAATGTTAACTCAGCATGTTTCCTAAATATCTGTAGGCATGTGACGGTGAGGATATTTTCCCACCGGTTAATCGACGTGTGACAACACCAGTAATAAGCAGGGGATTTTAAAACGCTAATTTGAACGCGAAATTAAAATGCGCACCTCCGCACAGGTATTCATAATGGTGCGGAGCAGAGTGAGCGTTTTCAATTAATTCCTATGTATAGGAATGAACTGAAAACGCTCGCTCTGTTCTGCTCGCTCCGCATCTGTGGACACACACCGTTATGAATGCTTGTGTGGCCGTGCGCATTTTAGTTTCGCTTTCAAATTGGCGCCAATTCGGGGGCAAATTGCTTGAATGGTGAGTTCATTAGCCTATTATTCTTAATGAAAAACACAACAACAATACAGTACAATGACAAATTCGCTTAAATAGGCGCTTTTACATTTCACTTTGAAACCAAATATTCCTCCTCCTTATCAGTCAGTTCCTCGCTCTCATGATAAATGAAATCTGACTCCTGCTGCTGAACTGTGCTGCGACTTTCGTTCAGCTCACGATTTATTAAGCAGACACGTTAAGTTTTTTAATTGTAGTGTCTGTTCTCTAACTGAACTAAATGATAAAAAAAGAAGAAAAAAAAGCAAATCGACGGTGGGGGGTGGTGCCTCGATGGGCAAGTGATGTGACCGGTGTTGCTTCTGAACACCATCAACACCGACTATCGTAGCAAGCCTAAATATCTGCAAACATGTGGTATTTTTATGCTTTAGTAGAGTGAAAAAGTTACATACAGCACCTTTAATGAAACTTTAGGACTCAAGGAAGTTTATAGATTCCTTGAGTCATACTGAGAACAATGATACCATTTATGCCATAGTCATTTTTAATTTTCTTAAAAATCTATTTTTTCAGACTGCTGCTAGACCATTGGTCTGATTTTTACAAAAATCAGCTCAGATCATTGTGAGGCCATGTCTACAAAAATGTATTAATATTATTAACTGATTTTTGATTTACCAAACTGTTCTTGAATTAACTAAATTGATGGCACAATGCCAAGCTGATTCTGAGGCTGTAACCTTGCAATGCTTTGACATATTGACACCAAACTTTGTCATTAGGCGCATTTCCATTAAAGATTTGCGCAAAACTTTTGCGATTTTTTTTTTTCTAAATATCGACAAAAAACTATTGCGAAATGACGGCATTTCCATTAACCGATGTTATGCGACTAAAACGTCATTTTTTCCTCTCGCGATAAGTCATTCCAAAAATCATGGCAACGGACGTTGGTAAGTTTATATATATATATATCACAGCCACGTACCGCACTAGACGTTATTATTATTAATGGAAGGAAACGTAGGCGTGTTATCCAAGCATTAATGGCAAGGAAAGACCCTTATGAGCGGCACATATGAGGTGTTTCTGGGTTTTTCTTTTTTGCGATAAATGGGAGTTTTTGCGAAATTGACGTGTTTCCATTGAGCGTATTTTCAATTCGCAATTTCAATTTGCGCACTTTGAAGGGTAATGGAAACGCGGCTATTGTCGCCTCGCACTGACCACACAACAGAACTTTGGTAACAACCCACCCATTGGCTGAAAGTGATAAGCAATTAAAGCCGTTTTGCCTAATCAAAAAAGAGTCTTTGATTACTCGATAGCCGCGTTTCCATTACCCTTCAAATTGCGAAAATTGAAATTGAAAATTTAAAATTCGTCCAATGGAAACACGTCAATTTCGCAAAAACTCGTAAAAAAAGTTTTTACGCTCGCATGAGGTGGTTTTTCAGGCAATTCGAAAAAGAAATATTTTGCAAAACTGCAATGGAAATGGTTTTTGCGCATTTACAGGTCACCTGACGTAGATGACGCAGTGTGTGTTTGGACAGAATACGAGACGGAGTTCTTTATTGAATTCATAAAAGACAAAAGAATGACAGAAATACTGGATTCTAAACCTCAAAGAAATGCCACAATCAAGACCTCGGAGCAGAAATGAGTGAGAAAAACCCAGAAACACTTCATATGTGCCGCTCACAGACACAGTATAAGGGTCTTTCCATTAATGCTTGGATAACACGCCTACGTTTCCTTCCATTTAATAATAATAATGGCCAGTGCGGTGGCTGTGATATATATATACACTTACCAACGTCAGTTGCCATGATTTTTGGAATGACTTATCGCGAGAGGAAAAAATGACGTTTTAGTCGCACAACATCAGTTAATGGAAACACCGTCATTTCGCAATAGTTTTTTATCGATATTTAGAAAAAATCGCAAAAGTTTTGCGCGAATCTTTAATGGAAACGCGGCAGTTGGTCTAATATTCCTAGCCATGCTTGCATGACTCATTATGCCTTTTTTGTGCTTCACTTTTATTTTTATATTTTCAATTTTCATTTTAGTTTTAGTTTAAGAACGTAGTCATTTCATTTATTTCTATAGCTTTGATTCATTTTTATTTAAATTTTTAAATATTATTTTTTTTTTGTTTTTCATCTATTTTTTATCAAATTTATTTTTAGTTAACAATAACAACACTGGTAGACATGTTATTGCTGTTGTAACTGTAAGCTTTCCCCCAGTCCATCTAGACTACTGAAATTAAGCTGCAAAAATGGTTTGTTCGGTAATCGTCATGGTTTACACACCATCACAACCATGAGCTCTTTTACGTAGGATCGTCCACATTAACATACAATGGCTATTCAGCAACTTGGTGAGGGCGTTGTCATTTCACATACAAAGAGGTTAGCCAATCATAATAGATGTCATTTACATGTAGAGCTCTTAAGGCTTCAAAATTCTAATGGCCGGAAAGTAAGAACAAGGAATATCTAAATTATTTAATTTTTTTGCTGGAATTAACATTTTAATGGCTAACTTTTAAATAAATTTCACGGAAAATGTTATTAAGTGATGAAAATGGTCCCTTTAGTTGTCGTTATTTCCAAAATCTAGCTTTTCTAAACTTGACTTGAAAGTGCCTTAGGTGTGACAGTAAAGGACCACATTCATAAAACAAAAAAACAAAACAAAAAAAAAACAGTGATTAAGGGTTTTGTTTTCATACTTGTCGGCTCGTGGCATTTTGTCAAGGTGTTCTCTGGCAGTGCTCAAAGAGCAGATCCTTTGATCAACACCACAGTAAATTTAATCTGTCTGTTTTTTCATATCAGCTCTTTGTTCCAAAATAAACCCCCACTCACACTCACAGACTCTTACTGCAGGAATTTCTCTTTGAACACGACTTTTGAAGGATGATGTTATGAGGCGATTCTTCTCTTCAGATGTGTCCTCCTTTACATTTGAGATGAACATTCCACACTATCAGAATCAAAATGTGCTTTAAATGCTAATGAAATGCCTTTCAGCTCAAAAGAAGACGCATTAATACAGAGATAGAGAGGGTCTTTATACACCAGACACCTGAAGAGATGAGATACTAGACTTCATGTATACTGTAAGCAGCATTTCAAAACTCTGTTTGAAAATGAAAGCTTTTAGTTATGTGTGTTTCTGTGTTTGGTTTGTTATATCCCCCACCTCATCAATGATAATACAAAGTGATCTGAAACACCACAATCTTAATCACTATTAGGAACTAAACTGGTTCTTTTTCAGTTTTTCACTTTTAAAAATCACATTTTTTGACAATAATCAAATTATTCTCATCATGTGTTCGGTTCCACCAAATAGATTTTTGAACATAAACATACACTATATTGCCAAAAGTTTTGGAATGTCTGCCTTTACATGCACATGAACTTTAATGACATCCCATTCTTAATCTGTAGTGTTTAATATGGAGTTGACCCATCCTTTGCAGCTATAACAGCTTCAACTGTTCTGGGAAGGCTTTCCAGAAGGTTTAGGAGTGTGTTTATGGGAAATTTTGACCATTCTTCTAGAAGTGCATTTGTGAGGTCAGGCACTGATGTTGGACGAGAAGGCCTGGCTCGCAGTCTCCGCTCTAATTCATCCCAAAGGTGTTCTATCGGGTTGAGGTCAGGACTCTGTGCAGGCCAGGCGACTTCCTCCACACCAAACTCGCTCATCCATGTCTTTATGGACCTTGCTTTGTGCACTGGTGCGCAGTAATGTTGGAACAGGAAGAGGCCATCCCCAAACGGTTCCCACAAAGTTGGGAGCATGAAATTGTCCAAAATGTCTTGGTATGCTGAAGCATCCCAACACCATAATCCCCCCCTACACCAAACTTTACACTTGGCACAATGCAGTCAGGCAAGTACCGTTCTCCTGGCAACCACCAAACCCAGACTCGTCAGCAGATTGCCAGACAGAGGAGCGTGATTCGTCACTCCAGAGAACACGTCTCCACTGATCTAGAGTCCAGTGGTGGCGTGCTTTACACCACTGCATCCGACGCTTTGCATTGCACTTAGTGATGTAAGGCTTGGATGGAAATTTCACGAATGGACTTGCACAGCTGGCAACCTATCACGGCACCATGTTTGAATTCACTGAGCTCCTGAGAGCGACCCATTCTTTCACAAATGTTTGTAGAAGCAGTCTGCATGCCTGGGTGCTTGATTTTATACAACTTTGTACATGGAAGTAATTGGAACACCTGAATTCAAGTTATTTTGATTAAAGATTGAAAGAATTAAAAAAAAGGATGTGCTTGGATTATTCATTTATAATAAATACTGCAGTATTGTGTTTGTTATATTTAGTTGTACCTGATGAAGTGAAACGGGATAACAGGGAAGGTTTGTTTTCTTGATTGTTGTTTGTGTTGTGTGTATGTGTGTGAGCAGTTTGATATCACTTCGTACTCTCCGTCAGATCACAGGGACCCTCTCAGCTTTATTACCCATGAACCAGCTGCACGACCTACTGTGAAGACTAACATCTGTAATGAACCACCTCTGTTCAGTAGATGTGCTTAATCATGACCATCTGCTCTCATTTTAGAATCAGTGTGTGTTCAGATAGGATTCTTCAGTTTCTCTGTCTTCTCTTTCAGTTTTCAATTTCAAATTGAGTGCATTAGCCTATTACCCTGACTTTTCCCTTTTTTTTTTTACCTCTCTAGCAGTGAGTCCCTGGCATTTTGGGAATAAAATGATATTATTTGGCATTTTTTAATCAAATTTTGTCAAGAAAGAGATTGCGGTTAAAATTGCTCAATTGGTCAATTTGAGTGCATTGTATTAAAGGAATAGTTCACTTCAAAATAAAAAAATTCTGTCATCATTTACTCTACCTCAAGTGGTTTCAAACCTGTATGATTTTTCTTTTTCTGCTGAACACAAAAGAAGATATTTTGAAGAATGTTGGTAACCAAACAGTTGATGTACCCCATTGACTTCCACAGTATTTTTATTTCCTATTGTAGAAGTCAGTGGGGTACATCAACTGTTTGGTAACCGACATTCTATAAAATATCTTCTTTTGTGTTAAGCAGAAGAAAGAAATTCATACAGGTTTGAAACAACTTGAGGTAGAGTAAATTATGACAGAAATTTGATGCGTTGTGAGATTCAGTATTCTGTTCTCTGTGTACTGTTGTATTGCACATACTGTGAATAGTACACATACTGCATACTACTTTCTTTCTGAAGCAGTAGGTTGTATGCCATTCCAAACATACCTCTTTCTCCTTTTCCTGCTATATACTGTAGGTAGTGAATGGGCCTCTCACTCTCTGTTTTTCTCTGTCCTTCAGCAGTCCCTCCACCGACCCCTCCTGCTGAGGACGTGGACCGACAGCGACGCAGGTTTAACATGCGCATGCTTGTTCCTGGACGTCCCGTTAAAGAGACTCCAGCCACACCTCCACCCGTCCCTGTAGAGCGGCCCACCTATAAGGAGAAGTTCATCCCACCTGAGCTCAGCATGTGGGATTACTTTGTGGCCAAAGTGAGACCGCGACAACTAATTATTTACACTGATGCAAATCTCTTTTTTTAGTATTTTTTCAGTTTATGAATCTAGAAAGCATGTGTCAGAGTGTCTCATTGCTTTCTTTGTGTGTTTCCTCCAGCCTTTCCTTCCTCTCTCTGACAGCGGGGCGCTGTACGATTCAGATGAGAGCGGTGCTAGTGACAACGAGGATGATGATGACGCCTTCCTCTCTGACACACAGATGACAGAACACTCCGATCCAAACTCCTACAGGTGAGATTATAACACATCAAACTGAGAGTTAAGCAAGGCTGTAACAGGGAGAAGTAGAACTAAATTAAACACTGTGATGCATTTTGTAAACTGAAATGAATGAACAAAACACACGGATAAACAGTGGATAAAGAAATGAATGAAATATGACAATATGTGTTAATGACAAAATTAATTGCATTCATTCATTAAAATAATTAGCACTGCTAAAGACACTGCTCAGGATGTGTATATCCTGTCAGTTTGTTGACTGAAGGATGATTGTTTGTTTGTGTTTTTGCAGTTGGTCTCTGATCCGCTTAGTGATGGTCAAACTTGCCCTTAACAATGTCAAGACGTTCCTGCCCCTGACAGGACTGGACTTTACAGGTACTGGAGTAGTAGAAACGTACTCTTACTAACATGCAAACTGGCAGAAAGCCTATTCCTATTCCTTCTATTTCCTGCACCTCCCTTGTGTTGTCTTAGAGTTGCCAGTGACATCTCCTCTGGCCAATGCTGTGCTGAAGACACTGGAAAACTGGGAACAGATTCTTCTGGATAAGATTAACAAATTTGACGGCCCTCCACCAAACTACATCAACACCTACCCGACAGACCTGAGTGCAGGCGGCGGGCCAGCTATACTTCGACACAAAGCCATGCTAGAGCCAGAGAACACACCGTTTAAGTGAGTGCTTGCGCCAAATCGCTCAATTACACCAAAGAATTACAGAATATTTAAATAATTATGCAAATGTGTGAACAAATGTTCATGCTTTTTTTTTTTCTCTTCAGGTCAAAGCACCATCTCTCCTTCCCTGCTCGCCGCCTGTGGCATTTCCTGGTCAAACAGGAGGTGCTTCAGGAGACTTTGATTCGATACATCTTCACTAAGAAAAGGAAGCAGAGTGAGGTAACTACAGAACACAGGGGTGCGACCACACACTGATGAATAAATAGGGTGGATATTTAAAGGGGCAGGGCCAGTCATAGAGTGAGATATAAACCAAAACACTAAAGGGGCTTCAGCAACAGAGGAACTTTTTCATAGTTCCTAAAACTACTAGTGGAAGTAACCGTATTTGGCGTGTTCGCACCGCAGGAACTAGGAACGATTTTAGTTCTAGGAACTCCTTTTGGAGGAACTAATTTAGCTCCTACTTCAGAGTAGGGTCTAAACCAGCACTATAGGAACTACCAGGGACGTTAGTGTATGCTGATTGGCCGAACGCATGCGAAACACCAGCACCCGCCATTTTTTTAAATATTTACTCCAGAAACTCTACGAACATGGAAAACAGTGATAGATGGGACTTTTAACCTTTACACTGAGGAGAAAATCCAACACAACTTTGTTTAGACAGATCGTAAACTAATGAACATGGAGAATGCGAGCACTGTTTGTTTGCTCAGGCTTTGGCTGGCGTTCTCCATGCCGTCAAAATAAAAGTCACAACAACAAGTGTGTCGTCACTTCAGAGTTCCTACTGGCGGTGTGAATGCAACCAGGAAAATGTTCCTAAGGGAACCATTAGTTCTCGGGGAATCACCCTGGTGGCTAGTTCCTAAAACTAAGTTTCTAGAACTACCCGGTGCGAAAGGCCCTTAAAGGGATAGTTCACCCAAAAATTTTAATTAGCCCATGATTTACTCACCCTGAAGCCATCCTAGGTGTATATGACATTCTTCTTTCAAACGAATACAATCGGAGTTATATTAAAAAATGTCCTGGCTCTTCCAAGCTTCATAATGGCAGTGGGTGGCTGTATGTCTTTGGAAGTCCACCAAAGCTCATCTATTCATTATTAAAGTGCTCGACACGGCTCTCCCGGGGGTTAATAAAGGGCTTCTGAAGTGAAGCGATGCGATCGTGTAAGAAAAATATCCATATTTAAAACATTATCGACTAAAATAACTAGCTCAATAGATCATTAATCATCAAAAGATGCGCTTTGATGGACTTCCAAAGACATGCAGCTATCTACTGCCATTATGAAGCTTGGAAGAGCCCGGACATTTTTTATATAACTCTGATTGTATTCGTCTGAAAGAAGAATGTCATATACCCTAGAATGGCTTCAGGGTGAGTAAATCATGGGCTAATTTTCACCTTTAAGGGGATTATCCCTTTAAGTGAGGTAGTTAAAGGGGTGGAACCAGGTGAAGAATGGTGAGTGGAGTGAGGTGGGCCAGAGTTAGGTAGCAAAAGGGTGGGAATAAAGCAGGAGTAAAGATGAGGAGTGAAGCCATTGTGATGCAATGAAAGTGGTTGAAGATGTGGTCACATTAGCAAAATTTTGTGACCAAAAAGGTCTAATTGAATTCCAATTGAAATTACTGGATTTCTCCTGTGAAAATTTGTAGAACAACAGTGCCTTCACCTTTAGACAACAAATTGTGCTGGGATAGATGAGATGTAATGCAATAAGTGGGACCAGAGTGAAGGAATTGAATAGGTGCTGCCAAACCGCAACAGGGGTGGGGCAATGTAGGAGTTGGGTAATGAAAGGGATGGGGCCAGAATAATTTGTTACATTTATATAGCGCTTTTCTGGAACATATGGAAGGGGGAATCTCCTCAACCACCACCAATGTGCAGCATCCACCTGGATGATGCGACGGCAGCCATATTGGGCCAGATAGTCCACCACACACCAGCTTATTGGTGGAGAGGAGACCTTGAAGCCTATCAGTGTATATGGGGATGATTAGGAGGCCATAATGGATAGAGGCCAATGGGCAAGTTTGGCCAGGATGCCGGGGTTAAACCTCCTACTCTTTTTCCGAAGGACATCCTGGGATTTTTAATGACCACAGAGAGTCAGGACCTCGGTTTAACGTCCAATCCGAAGGACGGTGCGCTTTGTCAGTATAGTGTCCCCGTCACGTTTACTGGGGCGTTAGGACCCACACAGACCACAGGGTGAGCACCTCTACTGGCCTCACTAACACCTCTTCCAGCAGCAACCTAGTTTTCCCAGGAGGTCTCCCATCCAGGTACTGACCAGGCTCAGCCCTGCTTAGCTTCAGTGGGAAACCAGTCTTGGGCTACAGGGTGATATGGCTGTGGCAGATCACCCTGTAGAATGAGGGTTAAACACAGCTTTAAATACAGCTGTTGCCAGAATTATGTAATATAGAGGGTGAGGCCTGCATAAAATCATTAAAAAGACAATATTTCTTTAGAAGTATGAAGATTAGAAGATTTAATTGTCATTAAAGGTATAGAGGACCTTCAAGAGATTTTTTTTTTTTTTGAATCAAGATGTTTATCATGTGGTATAATAAAAAAAATATAGACCTTTAGAAAGTAGCCATCTTATATGTTGAGGGTAAGTACTGACACAGACACTGGAGGGAATGTGCATGTTATCTCAAAACCATCTCTCTGACGAAGCTCCAAATGAGATTCATTTTGCTCTTTATTATTTCATTTGTTTTTTCTCCATCTGTCTATCACTCGTGCATGTGTTTTTGTGCTGTGCCCCGTGTGTGTTTGTTAATGTTTGTGTGTGTTGTGGTGTGTATTGTGTAGTCTTTAGATGATCATGTGGACCACCTCATACAAAACGGCATTACTGGAGCTCGCAAAACCAACAAGGTACTGAGACACAGAATGGGACTCGTCTCTCTGTGAAACCCTCTTAAAGCTTTAAGCTTCTGTCCTCTGTTAACCTTCTGTGACCTCACTCTCACACACACACACACACACACACACACACGTTCGTCTCTTTCCTCACGTTCCCTAACTCGTCTGGCTCAGCACTGCTCTTCCTCACTAACCACCGACGGCACCGAAAGTGGTTTATCAGACGGATTCTGCTCCAGACACCTTTTTTGAAGATCAAGCAATAACAGCGATTAATTCATGTTTTGCCTTCTGTGGAGGTGTGTACATGGTCTCATCTGCATGTCAGCAAACTTCCTGCTACTGCTGCTGTGTGTGTGTGTGTGGATGTGATTGGGAAAATATTAGAAAAACAGCAGAGCAGCAGAACAGACTAATTTGAGTGTGTGTTTATATATGTGTGTGTGCTATGTTACAGGTGGAGGCTGATATGGGTTACCCTGGAGGCAAAGCCAAAATCATCCATAAAGAATCTGACATCATCATGGCATTTGCCATTAACAAGGTTAGGAAATTTCGATCTCTAGTTCTATTATAGACAGAGTCTGTTCTAGACATTTGGAAGTTTTTTTTTTTTTTTTTGTTTTTTTTTTCTTTTTTTTTTTTTTTACTTTTAATGTCCACTTTTAATATTAATTTTCCACACAATAAAGGTTGAAATTCACTTTTTCGTGACCTTTGACTGCTTTCTCTCAGACTTTTAGAAGTCATCACACTGTTTTTGCTAATGTAACTTTAACACAACTGTTATTAACTGGCAGTTGTTGATCGGAGCAGACCAAGTTGCTGAATACTTAATAGATGTTGATATGTAAATGTGGGCAGCCATATGTTAATAAGCTAACTGTTGTGAAAACAGTTTTCATTGTTGATTAGTTCATAATTATTTACTCAAACCGCATGTGGAGGACTCCAAATGCATGTGCATGTAGCTCAACTATTTTTTTTATTGGGGATATTGGGGCACTAGTGAAGTAAAAAAGCCTTGTTTCCACTATAAATGAGTGCCGAATGTGAGCCCATAAATAAGTCTTATGTCGGATTTGTATTTTGTTTTGTGAGCTGCTCAACTAGGTTTCCATGATAATATTCCAATATTTTCCAGTGGACTACTACACGTTGAATCTTTGATCATACTTTATTTTAGGTGTTCTTATTGTGTTCATAATTTATTGCAAAACAATTTTGCTGCTGTTAAGGTGGGGAATGTGTAAGGTTAGGGCAGGTTTGGTGGTATGGTTAGGTTTAATGGTGGGTTAAGGTGTAATTACAGAAATTACAGCTGTACTTACATGCAGAGATTTTTTTTAAATCCAAGTACAATGTAAAAAACGTACGTACACATTCACAATAAGTGCATTATATCAAATGATTAATTTAAATGCAAGTACAAAGGGGGACTGAAGGGGGGACCGTCTTTTTTGCAGAGTCGTTTCCATCATAGGAATAAATTACATTTTAAAATATATTCAAATAGAAAACAGTTATTTTACTAATTTGTAGTCATATTTTGCAATATTAATGTTTACTGGATTTTGATCAAATAAAGGCTTGGTGAGCATAAGAGACTTCTTTCGAAAACATTAAAAAAAATTAATGTTTCAAACTTTTGACAGGAACTGTATTTCTGAATGTGATAAAATGCGACATAAACTGATGCGACTTGTTTTTTTCTCTTCTCTCAACAATGCATTTTTTTGTGTTGCTGCATGCTACAACAAACTCTTTCAAAAGATCAATATAAAAATCATGTTTTAACATCCCATTTAACTTGTGTTTGTGTTCTTATCTCAGGCTAACACTAATGAAATAGTGCTGGCGTCCACTCATGATGTCCAGGAAGTGGACGTGTCCACGCTGCTCGCAGCTCAGCCATACACCTGGATCGGAGAAGAATTTGACAAGGAGTCTCGCAGGTTTGTCACCTGTCTGTGTGTTTGGAACATTCAGCTGACAGCTTTGAAAGGATTGCTATGAGCATCTTGTTTTCTCTTTATAGCTCTGATGATGTGGATTACCGCTCATCTCACACCAACATCGCCCAGGCCAGCGCCGGTCCCTTTGCCCCCCAACAGATGGCAGCGTCCTCCTCCATGCCCTGGTTGGGCAGTGGGCAGACCAGCATGGGTGCCAGTGTGGTATGTTAGACTGTTTCCTGTCTGTAAATAAACTGCATTAAAGAAAGTTAACAAATTGGAGAATGGAAAATGAAGATCCTTTATTATATACATGTAGAACGTGCATGTTCCAAGGGCATTCTTCCTATCTAAACTATCTAAATCAATCTTTAAACCCAATTTTATTTCCCAGGCCTGTCTAACCAGAAAAATCTTACATCGATTTGTAATGAAAATAACTATTACATTTTAACTTGATTTTTGCTATGAAATATCCTTGGAAGCTGGCACACGCTAACAAACAAACACAATTCTGACAAACAAAAAGAAAATATTTGAATACTTACTGGAACATTATTATGTTAAGTTTCAGATCTCATTGAGGATATTTTTTAGCCTTCTCATTGAGACGTGGTCTGGGAACCACGTTCATTTTCTCGGCGTGGTTTACGAATGCCCAGAGCCGTTTATTGGCCGCTACTAATGTCTATCAAATGCGCCTGTACGTAGCTCATAGCCAGTCGTTTCAATTATACCAGATGACGTATGTAGAGCGACAGAAATTCGACGAGGAAGAAGACGAAATAAACTTGCGTTCTAAACTACTTAGAACACTATCTAAGGCTGCATCGAAAGGTAACTTCGCGTCTGATTCCATGTTGGATCCATAGCTATAAACAAACTGCTTCGGTGTGTCGCATTGACGTCGTCATCGTCTTGCTGCTCCCTCCCCGTTCTGTGATTGGTTCCCTTTTTGAGGGGAAAATCTGGTCCATGGTATCCAGGCTGCCTAGCAGCGTGAATAAAATCGCGCTGCGCTCAAGGCAGCATGGGGAAACCCAGGCTAGATATTTTTACTAAATCTGTAAATAAAGAGCATTTTAAGATTTAGAAAAATTTAAGGAGGCTGTATGTAGAATTCTGAAACCCTTGTCATTGCTGACACTGGTGGCCGTTAAGTGAATTGCAGCCAGCAACTTATTTTTTCGTGTTCACACTCGTGCACAGTGCACACGTAACCTACAAGAGACTGAACGCGATTCAAGGAGTTCTTCGTAAAGTAAAAAGAAGTTTGCAGCAATATACTAATATTAATATACTATTACTATTTCAGCAATATACTACCTTTGTAGCAACATACAGTACATGAGCTCTGCAATTCACCAGCATCATGTCAACAGATGAGGTCATTACAATCAAACTTTCATAACAGTGTAACTTTACAGTATATTTTAGACTATGGACTTCAGATCTAGAATTAATCCATTTTCTTTGCATGACACATTGACATTATAGTACAGAATGGCTCTTTCGGCATTATCCTGAATATTGTATTAAGCATTCGTTTTATGCATCACAGAACGGAAAGAGGCTCTCGGGAGCGCACGTAAACGTCACATCCTTTTGATTTTCCCGGCAAAACCGGCCCGAGTCCTTAACATAAAAATCAGTCTACAGGCTTTCATTGGCAACCTAGGGAGTTGGGGAAGGTCTGGGGGAGTTTTGTTACAAGCTGTTCACACATTGACAATAAAAAAGCAATTAATACATGAAAATGGTTACTTAGCCCCTTTAAAACGAAAGACATTTTAAATTTATATTTTATAAAATGAAGAAAAAATTACATTTCTAGGCTATTTTAGTTTATTTGTACATCTGTGGACATCTTTTGTACAGAAGGTCAAATTTTCTTGTTTGTACTGAAGCATAAGATGCTCTTCAAAAGGTTCTTAATTCATGCTGGAGAACATGATCCCCTGGTTTCGGTACTGGAAACCAAAATGAAGCAAACCAAATACTGAAATGAATTCATGTTCTTTTTATCAATTTAACTATTCACTCAAGTAGTTAAAGCGTAACTCTCGCCAAAATGCAACCTAGGGTCTTTTTGTTAATCTCCCCGAGGCAAACTTTCATTTAAAAGCATAATTAGAATGGAAACGCCACTTTTATGTTTGACCGTATTTTCGGTTTCAGTCAAATTGCCTTTTGAATGGCACGACTATGCTAGCATCAAAAATCGCTATTTTTAAAACACTAAAAAGGCTCGACACAACATGAAACTTTGCGCGAAGTATCACCAGGGGCTCTACACATGAACTCCAGCATTGAGAGCATTGTTTGTGTACACAAAGTTTACTAAAAAGAAAGATTTTGAACAACTCACTGTAGCTGTTGTTGTTTCCATCCGCCGGCATTTTGTCAGTCAAAAATAGTCGATCTCTGCGAATGAACTAACTGAATTTTTGTATTGTTTCTTATATGAGGATCCTATTTCAAATACAAGGTCAATATTGATTTTCACTAACGACAAAAAAACAAATTATCTGTGAATTTATAAGCTTTAGGAGCTTTCCATCTGTACTTTCCTCCCTGTTACGTTGCATTCGGAGATCAACTGTTTTTGACTGTCAAAATGCCGGTGGACACAGCTACAGTGAGTTGTTCAAAATCTTTATTTTTAGTAAACTTTGTGTACACAATGTTCTCAATGCTCGAGTTCATGTGTAGATCCCCTGGTGATACTTCGAGCAAAGTTTCATGTTGTGTCGAGCCTTCTTAGTGTTTTAAAAATAGAGATTTTGATCGTGCCCCTAGCACTCCCATTCAAAAGGCAATTTGACCGAAAACTAAAATATGGTCAAACTTAAAAGTGGCGTTTCCATTCTAATTATGCTTTTAAACTAAAGTTTAAGATTCACAAAAAGACCCTAGGTTGCATTTTGGCGAGAGTTACGCTTTAAGCAAAGAATATAATTTGTAATGTAAAAGTTTGTATTATATTAGAAAAACAAGTATTTTTACTAGTCGTCTCAGATTTTGGGCCCCACTGTACATACGCGCACACTGAAGCAGGTTCATGCCGGTCACATTCCCACAGATCTCCAACCACAGATGAAGAGCGGCTACTGAGTGTTTTCTTTTGGCTGTTATCAGCAGTTCTGCTGATACAAACAGTGAGTCGTGGTCTCAACAGAGCTCTTGATGAGTCTGTATTGAGCTGATAAGAGCGTTTGGAGGTGGTGGAGTAAACCGCAGACAGTCCGAGCGGCCCAAGGTACAGACCTGCGTCATCAGCCTCCAATCTGTTCTCATTCACAGTTGATAAAGATGACACAATCAACATGGGGAAACTACTTTCAAACTGTAGTAGCAAGCCCTACATGCTACTGATCAATTCAAGTAGTCAAACAGTTATCGGAATTGAATGCGTTATCATTTTGAATGTGTAATTCATACAAACTATTAACAAAGATCTAACACAAAAACAGTCATTTGAATGCCTTGCACAAAGACTATCATGGTGGTATATGGAACAGGGATGGTGTCAGATGCTAATGACACTGTAATTTATGAATTTATTTATTCATTCATTTATGGTTCATTTGAAATGAACTATACAAACAAATCATTTGCTAAATCAGACTACATAGTATTGTGAATTGTACTGTAAAATATGAATAAATTGTGTTTTGTGTGTGTGTTTGAGAGAATCTCTGCTGTGTTTAACTGTGTGTGTCATTTCTGTCAGATCATGAAGAGGAACCTGAATAACGTGAAGAGAATGACGTCTCATCCCATCTATCAGTACTGTAAGTGTCTCTTATTTCACACACAAACACTGTAGGGTTTTGATGAAACTCCAGTTGACTTCTTTGTGATGTTTGCAGATATGACGGGAGCTCAGGACGGCAGTGTGAGGATGTTTGAGTGGAATCGTCCACAGCAGCTGATCTGTTTCAGACAGGCCGGTAACGCTCGGGTCACACGCCTCTATTTCAACTCACAGGGCAACAAGGTATTGAAGCGTCCATTATAGGGCTGAACGATTTTGGAAAATAATTGAATTCCGATCTTTTTGACCAATACTGCGATTTAATATGTGATTATTTTTTAAGCTCTTTATCTTCTGTATTATTCAACAAAGACAAGCAATAAAACATTGTATAGTAGAGGTGGGAATCTTAAGGCACCTCACGATCCGATTCCAAAACCATTCTTCTACTTTTTTTTTTTCTTATTAAATAATCTTATTAATAAAACTTCATATGTAATTATAAGTACTTTTTAAAAATAATTACACAATAAAAAATGTATTGCATGTTAAGAATTTTAAATATATAAACTTATGATACAATTAATTGATAACCAATAATACATTTAAATGCGTATTTTACACAGCATTTATTGAAAATGCATAGCAAAAATATTGACCGCTGGTAACTGTTACTTATGTATTGTATAATAATTTCCAGGCTCATTTATGTGCTGTTTTTTTCATTGAATAGAATGAATATGTCTGTGCGGTGTTATGTAACGAGAGGAAAAGGCGTCCTGTTGTTCCTTCTGTACTGCATTTGAATCATTATGTAATACGCAGCTTAAAATACTGTCTGCACTCTTAAATGCCTCCATTCTTTCTGTCTGTGCAGTGTGGCGTTGCAGATGGTGAGGGCTTTTTGAGCCTCTGGCAAGTCAATCAGACCTCCGCAAACCCCAAACCGTATTTGGTAAGAGCCTTGTCTTTGTATCACACACGCCTTCTATTACCGACGGTCACTAACATCTAAAGTCTGCCTTCAACGTGTTAAATAATTACCTTGTAAATGTCTAGAATCAGTTTATTTTATAAATGGCTATATTTTATACAGAGGCATGCAAATATTGTGACATTAAGACCACACTTAACAGAGTCTTTGAATTAGATACTGTATAATAACAAAGCATGTGTCACCTGAACTTTTCCCGAAACTAACTTTACTAATAAGTAGTCATTGGTTTGATAGTTTATGTGTGAAGTAATAATCATCTGTGTGTGTCTGTCTCAGAGCTGGCAGTGCCACAGTAAAAACTGCTGTGATTTTGCCTTCATTACATCCTCCAGTCTGATCGCCACAGCGGGACAGTCCAACGATGGCAGGTCAGTTAAAAGATTTATCTTAGTGTCATACTGAAAGAGACTGTATATAATAGAAATATATATAAATAGACTGTATATTACGTTTTAAGGAAATGTTTCCCTTTCTCCACAGGAATGTTTGTTTATGGGACACTCTGATCTCTCCAAGTAACTCTATGATACACGGTGAGTTCACAGATTTTTTTAGGAAAGACGTTTTAAAAAAAATGTTGAATAAGATTGAGAAAGTGGTTCTCAGAAAGAAAGAAAAAGAAAGTTTTTTTTTTTCCAATTCTGTTTAATTGTATTCTATTCTATATATATATATATATATATATATATATATATATATATATATATATATATACAGTACTGTGCAAAAGTCTTAGGCATGTTAATATCCCCACCCCAAAAATGTCCCCAAAAATGGTTTTAAAGGAGAACTCCGGTCAATTTTAACATTGAGCTCATTTTTTTGTAAATGTGGAGTGCTGTCAGTACAGAGAACAACGACAAAAATCGGTGTTGCCTACACCGTGTTATCCTCTTTTTAAAATTTGCACCCTGTTGACTTCAATGGGGCAAGTTTTAAACCTGCTTTTAGCCTCTTAACATCCTTGACAAGTGCACAGGTCATGTGAGTGATTCCTTCAGAGTGAACACACGGTGAATCTGACTGCAGTAGATGTGAAAGATATGAATAAAAATTATGTTTATTAAGCCAGCGCACATACCTGTATTTTCTTCCTGTTTTCGGTCGAAGGCCACAGTAATCAATTGTCGAGTTCACGCGCATAAGTTTAGTACCTATGATCACGCGCGTGAACTCGACAATCGACTACTGTGGCCTTCGACCGAAAACAGGATGTAAATACAGATATGTGCGCTGGCTTAATAAACATCATTTTTATTCATATCTTTCACATCTACTGCAGTCAGATTAACCCGCATTCACCCCGAAGGAATCACTCAAATGACCTGTGCACTTGTAATGACACATCAAGGATGTTAAGAGGCTAAAAGCAGGTTTAAAACTTGCCCCATTGAAGTCAACAGGGTGCAAATTTTAAAAAGAGGATAACACGGTGTAGGCAACACCGATTTTTGTCGTTGTTCTCTGTACTGACAGCACTCCAAATTTACAAAAAAATGAGCTCAATGTTAAAATTGACCGGAGTTCTCCTTTAAGTCAGTTATTTATATCTTTTGCTGTAGTGTGTCAGTAGGAAATATCAGTTTACATTTCCAAACATTCTTTTTGCCATTAATTGTAATAATCCAGTGAGATTTGTGTATGCACAAGGAGTCTGACAACAGCCAGGATGATCTGATCTCACCATCATCGAGTCCGTCTGTGATTACATGAAGAAACAGAAAAAACTGAGACAGACTAAATCCTTCCTGCAAAGCTACAGTACTGTGAAAAGTACTGGCACTTGTGTTAAAATGCTGTAAAGTGAGAATGCTTTCAAAAATAAAATGACAAATTGAATTTATTTATGATTTAACTTCTATTAACAAATCCAAATCAATATATGGTGTAACGACCCTTTGCGTTTAAAATGGCTTTTGTCCAGGTACACTTGGCATAGTTTTTCAGGTAGCTTTACAGGCAGGTTTCTTCAAGCATCTCGGAGACGTTCTCGCAGTTCTTCTGGATTTAGTCTGTCTCAGTTTTTTCTGTTTCTTCATGTAATCACAGACGGACTCGATGATGGTGAGATCAGATCATCCTGGCTGCTGTCAGACTCCTTGTGCATACACAAATCTCACTGGATTATTACAATTAATGGCAAAAAGAATGTCTGGAAATGTAAACTGATATTTCCTACTGACACACTACAGCAAAAGATATAAATAACTGACTTAAAACCATTTTTGGGGACATTTTTGGGGTGTGGATATTAACATGCCTAAGACTTTTGCACAGTACTGTATATAGTTGGAATCATTGTGCATAAAAAAAAACATTCTGGATATTATTTGTATTTTGGTTACACAATTAAACTTAATTCAACATATACTCTTGTGGTTACCCTCTTTTGCAGTTGACCGTGTACCGCAGCCTATTTGCTTACGAATCTGAGATGCAGTACTAATTTAAAAATAGTCTTCAATTTTAGAAATTCAATTCAATTTTTTTTTTCTACCCAGCGTTCCAGTGCCATGAGAATGGTGCAACGGTTCTTCAATATGCTCCTAAACAGCAGCTGATCATCACGGGTGGCAGGAAGGGATTCGTCTGTATCTTTGACATCCGTCAGAGACAGCTGCTCAACACATTCCAGGCACATGATTCGGCCATCAAAGCACTGGCCATGGATCCCACTGAGGACTTCTTCGTCACCGGCTCAGCTGAAGGGAACATGAAGGTATATTTTCCTAGAATGACACGCGTTACCTCAATCATCTCATGTTGCCACAATGTGGATATTTAGGCTAAAAGCGTAAAAAGCAGCCACATTTTATATTGATAACAAAAAAATAGACTGAATTTAAAGTATCGCCAAATGACCAATTGAATGACCGTTTTGTTTCTCCCCAAGTCAGTGCTGAGATCTCCTCCTCCTCAGCATCTGTCATCTTCAGTAGGGTGTCTGAAAACCGCAAACTAGCAAGCAATAGCCTACCTTTTATCTCTATACAAATGACAAACGTATCATGCAGTATCAGTATCAATGCAATCGAATTGTTTTGGAGGACTGAAACCATTGACCGAAATGGTGGCATTTAATCAGATAAAGCAGATAGGCTACAACGGGTAAACATGTCAGCTGTGTGGATGCTAGGGCTGGGTTGACTATATGATTTATTTGTTTAATATATCTTTATTTTGATGAACTGAGATCTCTTAGTCTATGCTGTTTTCAGTTCACATGTAAATAAAACTTCACTAGACATTATTTGTAGCGCCTTCCATCCAGTAATCGCAATAAGCTTTGTGTTTTGTTACTTTTGATATGAAACAAAGTCTAAACTTTAAATTCTGTCAGGTTTATAATGAACTTTAAACAATAAATGTTTTGACACTATTTAAAGTGCCACGACAGAATGCTATTGCTGCCTCAGTTCAAGCAAAGCGGCGGTACGGAACACACTTGAACTGATCATCTCTTATTTTTTACTACTAGTTATAGCACAAAATAAACATGAATGAACATTAAAAGATATGTTGAAAGATGCATACAACATAACGAAATGTATCATGTTTCAGGTAATCGTTGAAAGACGTCAATAAAACAGCTTGTAAACACTGTGACGAAATGTTACATTCACCTCAGGAAAGCCATTCAATATCCATAAACTTTTTAGTTGGCAAGAAATAAATGACATGTTGCTAAAGCACTACATATTCATTATATTTTTTCTTAACCTGTTGTTTTTATTATTTAATGTATATTCTCATGGAAACTTAAATCTCAGTGAAACATGTATTATGTGACATCACTACTAATAATCGTCCTCCTGTTCTGGTTCAGGTCTGGAAGTTGGCGGGTCACGGTCTCATGCACTCCTTCAGCACAGAGCACGCTAAGCAGTCCATATTCCGAAACATCGGCGCTGGGGTGATGAAGATCGAAACCTGCCCGGGTAACCGGATCTTCACCTGCGGAGCCGACGGGACCCTGAAGATGAGGGTCCTCCCCGACCGCTACAACATTCCGGCCAGTATTTTCCAGATCCTCTAACACCGGAGCTGCCGTAGAACACTAACGCTTTCATCGGCACCTCTTCGTTTCCTTAGCTGTGAATCGTAAACCGGTAACAAATATCTTCGCGCTGCAGAATCTCTTTACCACCCCCGCCCCTCACGAAAGACGCTGGAAAACACGCACGAGGTACTGTAATTCCCGGAGACGGATCCGGATGATGTGTTTGTAGGAAAGCCGTATGCATGAGCCGTTTGAGTCATCGCACTCCATTCCCAGGTTATTGATCGTGCTCCGTGAAAGTGCTCAAAGCTCCATTTTTAAGTGTGTATGTGTGTGTCTTCATTTTGTGGCCATTTTAGCATCTAAAATACCAGCACTGTGCTTCTGCTATCAGTGTAAGTCCAGTTGTTGGATTTAGTTTTTACTGTACGTTTTCTCCTTGGCTGCTAATGTATTTGCGGAGTGTAAAATGGCACAGTACCCTGGTGGCCCGGCCCCAGAGACACACACACCCTCTCCTTCCACGCGCACACATGCTGCTGTTGACACGCTTGTTTCCGTAGCAGCCAAACAGCTAAGCATTACATGCGAGACGACGACGACGATGATGCTTGCTCCTGGAAATGACGCGTTTCACCTCTTCATCTTTCAAGCCCTGAAATTCTCACTTTTAACAGACAACGTTTCGTTTTTGCACAACGTATTTGTTTGTTTGTTTGCTTTGTTTTACTTGATGTCTCTTTTTTTGGTTTTGGTTTTGTTTGTTCTTTTACAAATGCTTGTATTTATATTTAACTTTAGGAATGTAAGGTTTGTTTTAGATGTCTGGGACAAAGTGCAACACACTTGTGTTTTATTTATTTACGTATTTATTTTTTCATGTTTTATCTATTCTAAATATTTGCACTCAGATCTGGGGAAACAATAACAATCTTGCGTTACAAGTGGTAAAAGCGCTATTAGAGGAAACTGTTATTTACAAATGAATGTCTGGCTGTGTGTGGCCGAGTAGTAAAAAGTGAAAATAGTTTTAAATGAATTAATATATATATAAATATATATAAATATAAAATTGATCTACAACAATAGCTTGTACAAACACAATAATGCTTTTAGTTTATTATTTTTTTTGATTTTATCTTAACTGCTGGAATAGTCGTATATTTGGTTTGATGTATGTGGTGTTTATTAAAATCACATTTGTGTTTCTGTCTGATTTGCTGGGCACCATGTCAACTGTACGTATTTTAAATGTTCAACCGATGGTCTGATGTGTATTTATTGAACAGCCTGATCTGTCTGTGTGTGTGTGAAAAATGCAAACCCTAAAAACACTGGTTGATATTTCCGAAGGAACGGGTAGTTCTGTCATGGTCAAAGTTTTACCTTTGTAAGTTGAATAAATTCTTTTTATTTGAATTAAGCCATTTCACTTTTACTATTTCAACTCAACACTTTAGGTTTCAGGGTTTATTTCAGGATTTCCAATCATTTGTAGATACATATGCATGCAATATAAGTTAAACAATATTTAGCAAATATATTTGGTTTCAGACATACTAACAGTGTAACACAACTTGAAGTCAACATGAAATCAAAATACACCTTATTTACTTAATGCACGTTCCTGATCTTATGTAGGGTTCATGAGTGCATGTCCAAAGAAATATCATTTTTGTCTTTTGCAATCTTGCTCCAAACCTACTCCACCACTGAAATGACATTCCAACTGACGTCAGAATGGCTATAAAGCAAATAAAAATAATAATAAAGCAACACTAGAAAATAGCAAAATAATGGTAAAAATGGTGGTTTGTGAGGATGTTTTGGAGGGTGAATTTGACCGTCAGACCATGTCCCATTCAAAAACTGGCTACCGCTGGTGTTTTTTGTTTTTTTAAAGGACATTTTAAGGAAGAAATAAGTACAGACTGTATCATGTTGACGATTTCAACTTGAAAATCCTTACCGAAAGTAAGGCTCTGAAATAAAATGTCACAGCAGTGGTTATATATGAGAAATTACTAAATTCATAGTACGCACATAAAAATTCCATTTATTATTTACACTCGTTTGGTCTCATTCATGAAACGAGGAGAATTCATTTCTGTGTAAACTTTTTGTAAAACCTTTCAATTTATGGTTTGCAAACAATTTGCACAAAAATTAGTTCTGCTTGTGTTGCATGAATTAATAAATAGTCACTTAAAAATGCATATTTGCCAAAAAAGAAGGAAAATGTGACTTTTAAAAGTGAAAATTATACCAACATTTTTTTATAAATATAGTAGCCCCAAAATGCTTTTGGATTCTCAAGTCACGTTTTAAAATGCCTGAATATCATTACATTAGGATACAATTATCAAACCAAGCGTGATTTATTTTTAAGAAAGAGACGCAAGCTCACTTTACAAGTTTGTTTGCTGGTTTGACATTTCTAATGCAACGAGACCAAGTTTTAAGCATGGCTTAAGTGTCCAAATACATGAACATCTTACAGGTATCACTAGAATAGTCATTTATTCTTGATCTATTATCCACTCAAAAAAAAAAAAAAAAAAAAGGGTACCAACTGAAGCATTAATTATTATTTGCTTATAAATATACATAAAAAAAAAAAAAAAAACACTAAAGTATTGCAATTACGGGTGTGTTCACACTTGTAGTTGAGTTCTCATAGTTATTTTATGATTTATATTTTGTGTACCGGACATCCAAAACTGTATGATGGGCTAAATGCGCTAGTTGTATGTGCGTACATATCTTGGTATTTTTACCAGCTGAGAACTGCTTATGAAATGTGCAAAAGCTTGAAAACCGCACGAGGAATTCCTCCATCACACACAAACGAAGATCTGCTGCAAGGAGACGGCGGTTCTGACGCCTATCCCGAACCGTAGGCAACATTGCGACTATGACCTTGAGCATTCCGTCCGTTTTAGGGATGCATTGTGTGACATCACATCATGTTTTTGGTTCGTCTAGATGTCTTTGGTCTGTGTTGCGTTCATATTTCAGTCGAACTGCACCAGAGTTCTTTGCAAGCGGACCGAAAATTTTGAGGGGGCTTTGTCTGCTTGTTTGGTGCTCAATAGGGTTCGGATGGCGTTCACACTCATTCAAATGAACCGCATTAACCAAGCAATCGCACCATTCGAGTTCGTCCTAATCGAACCAAACCTGCCAAGTGTGAACACACCCTCAGTTTTGATTACTCATCTGAGAAGAACTGAACTTGGTATGACTTGACGTAGCTGCTGTCCCATATGTAGAGATGTTTGTCTCTGGGATTGTATGAGATCATGGACAGAACCCCTCCAGGTGCCCTCAGATCCAAACTGACACTAACAGGTTTCTCTTTCAGGAGGTCAAAGGCGTACGTCACCTTTGTGTCTTTAGAATCCGTGACGTAGAGGATCCCGCAGGCGATGAACGCATTACCGCCCTTGGTCCTGGGATAGGTGGTGTTGATGTAAGTGGTGATGGAGAACGTCTTCTCATCCAGTCGCGCCACCATGATGTTGTCGTCAATGCTGGAGGCGAATATGATCCACATACCGTTCTCATCCGCTGCCAATTTGAAATACGTCTTTGAGTTCTGAAGGAGGTAGGACCGATTGTGATAGAGGGCGTTGTCAATGCTCAGCATGTGTAAGATCTTGGTGTGGAGGTCAAACCTAAAATTATTGGAGAATTGACAGGATGAGTTATAAGAGGATTGCAAATTACAGATATACTTAAGAAAATGCTTTCTGTCTCATGTTGTTCCAAAGCTTTGAGGTTTGAGAGTTATGGCAGATGGGGAAGATTCATTATGGAAAAGAGCACTTAGGTCATTCTGCAATTTTTCTTATTTTGTGTTCCATCTAAGTTTGTGCAACCAAAGAAAGCTCAATTAAAGCACTTGTTCACTATGATATTATCAAGGAAATCTCCCCATGCTGTCTTCAAACATACTTAGCAATATTGTAAGTTCCAGCGATGTGGTAGAATATGGAGCCGTTATGTACAGTGTGGCCGCAACCTTGGAAAAACCTCCGGACATCAATGGATTCACTGCTGCTGTTCTGGAACGCTGCGATGCTGTTGTACTGCTTTATGATACGACCTGTAAAAAAAAATGGCATTCGTGAACTTGAAATGAGCAACAAAGGAATGTTCAAGGTCCAATACAAGGCATGCTGTATGACAGCATTTAGTGCACAATGTCAGATCATTTTCTCGTCCTTTTTTTTTTTTCCAGAGATTAAAACATTCTGGTAACAGTTAAAACTTGCACATGGAAGTTAATGGGGTCATGCTCTTCAAGAGTTTAAATGCAGGGTTTATGTATTTGTTCTTTCTTCAGTACCTGAGAAATGTTCTGCTACCCAAATCTTCTCATCATCGTGAGTGGCAGTGTCCATCATCCACGCTCCAAACGTGCTACTCATTTTCATCAGATGTCTGGGGTTCTGCACCGACTTTATAACGCAGTCTGCCGAACACAAACACAATCCGATCTAAAGTTTATTAAAGGCCGTAGTAGTGTAAAAACGTAGAACATCTAATAATTTGCTGTATTTGGTACCGTTTATCTTCCATGATGCCATTTTCTGGCTGATAGAATCATCATTTGGGACTGAATTAAGGTGACCTAAAATAAACAAAGAGATTACATATAATATTACATATTATCATGCATCTTATGGTTGGGTGGGGGGAGTCATCCAATTTTGGATGCCTTGGTCTAATTTCACCCAAAAATCAAGAGGGCAAAATATATTGTATCATTAAAGTCATGTAATAAACATCACATAAATGTCAAGATACAATTTCCGAAGTAATGTGAGTGGTGGTTGGTTGCTAGGTGCCGTTCTTGGTGGTTTCTAGGGTGTCATGGTTGGTTATTGGTTTCACCCCAAAATCAAAAAGGAAAAAAGACTTATAAAGCATAAAGAAAATGAGTAAACTGATTATTGAAAATGTACGTTTTCCCTCAATAAATCATTGATAGTAAGTAAGGTAGTTGTTGTAGTGGTTGTGTAGGATTAAGGGATCTAGAATGTGTTAAATATGTTCTTTAGTACTAATAAACAGCCAATAAGCTTGTAATATGCTATGCTAATTAGCTGCTAGTTAATAGTGAATGTGTGTTCCCTAATCTAAAGTGTTACCATACTTTTTAAAAAATGTATTACAGTTTTTTTTTAAATACTGTAATCCAAGAATTTAAGAAAAATAATGGAGCACAAATACTATTTACAATTGTAGTTTGCAAATGTATTTCAATTTAAATATATCTTTTTCATAATTTAAAATAAAATAATGGTGAAAGGTGAAATGCCCTCTTTTAGAAATATGAATATGCACAATTCACCAGTTTAGTCATTTTCAGACCCATTTCACTCACCCACAGACTCCTTCCCCGTGTGAAGATGTGCCCTGTGGCTCCTGTGTCTCGGTGGCCCTTGAGGCCCGGGGGCACCTGGAGGACCGGGCGGACCGGGGAGGCCAGGGGGCCCCACTGGACCAGGTGGACCTGCAAATTAAAGCAGAAGCTCACTTATCACACCAACATTGTTGTGTCAAAAAAGGCACATCTATATAGATGGCAGGAGTTCTTATAGAAAAATTACACTCAAAGTGCTGTTCATTTTGTAAATGTCGTTGTGTCTTTAGCTGTACTGTACCGTATTGCTTAAAAACAGAAATAAAACTGGTCTTTACCCTCTACAATGACATCATTTGAAGGTTCGCCCTGTTCTCCAGGGGGTCCTGGGGGTCCAGGATATCCTTGTTCTCCCTTCTCACCAGGCTCCCCATTCTCACCAGGAGGACCTGCATACAAGTACAAAGAAGCAAAAGAAAAGATACATTTTATGAATTGAAGTGAGTGGTTGCTAGGTGGTGTTCTTGGTGGTTGCTAGGGTGTTCTGGGTGGTTGTTGGTTCCAAACAGCTTGTAACATCCAACTAGCCTGGGCTGGATTTCCCAAAAGCATCGTAAGCTTAAGTTGATCGTAGAATAATTGCCACCAATGGTCTCTATGATCAACTTAGGCTTACGATGATTTTGGGAAACGCAGCCCAGGTAAGCAGTGCTGATCTCTGTGTGTGTTGAACTGTATTCTGATGCATGAATTGTCAATAAACAATCACTTGCTACTTGCTAAGTGAAACTTAACACATGGAATCATCGTTAAACTGTATTCAAATATTTTCCAGTATTCTCTCCAACACGTTACAAAGAATTTCATTCAGTTCCTTCGTAATTGATTTGCTGAATGATACTTCTAGAAAGTCTGTGGGCAGTTGTGCTCTTGAACAGAGGAGTCAGTCAGCTGTTATCATGAGCTCTGCTTTATTCAGTGGGAGATATCTAAGTATCTCTGAATCCTGCTGTGTGACTGAAGCAGGATAAATTTCCCTGTCCTCTTCCTGAGAGGATGATAAAAGCTGCCAAATTTTCGAAAAGAGCTTTGAAAGGAGGACATTTTCTTTGAGAAGGCCTTTTTAGAAGACTATATTCATTCATGTGCATGATGGATTTCCATGTTCTTTTGCGCACAGCTGACCTCGTTTTCCTCGTTTTCCCTGTGCTCCAGGCTCTCCTGGCAACCCTGGAATTCCATCTGTTCCATTATACCCCGACATTCCATCCACACCCGGCAAGCCTAGAATTCCAAAAGATGACATTATTTGAGGAACACATTATTTGGAATACTACATACGTATGTGTAGGTTCAATGATGTATCCAGATGAATCTTATGAAACATGTAACTTTGTAACTACATGTTAACTAACTCCCATTAGAATATTAGTAGAGTATTAGTACACTGTCTGCTAACACTTTATTCCCCTAACAGACATTCTACTGACTATAAGTAAATTTGCAACTAGATGTCAACTTATTCTACTAACCCGGACCCCAACACCTAAACCTTAACTAACAGTCTAATGAGAAACTAATACTCTAATGAGATTTAATTGACATGTAGTCAAAATTGATCAAAATTTGTATTTTAAAGATTACATTTTAAAGATGGTACTGCCTTTAATTTATGCAAAATCCAATATTTGTTGTAATATGCATTTCTTTTTCTTCTATTTTTTCCCCCCTTCTGGTAGAATATAACCACTGTAAAAAAATAAATTAAAAAAAGTTGCTGCCTTAAATTTTTAAGTACAATCAACTTTGACGTTTTAAGTTATTTCAACTTAAATTACATTAAACTGGCTTAAAAATGTGCTGAATCTTGTATAACTTTGCTGAAAAGTGCTTATCTTATTTTGATGAGTTAAAGCAATGTAAAAGCATATGTTGTCATAACTTTTTTTTTTTTTTTTTGTACAGTGCATATAAATAACATTAGAAGTTCATTTCCTACCTGGAATTCCTGGTGGTCCTGGTGGCCCTGTAGAAGCCAAAAACAAAACAAACGGTGAACTTAAAGACAAAAGATTCAGGAGATAAGAAAAATAAATGAAAATAAAAATTATGCAATAGATCCTAATGCTCACCAGTCAGACAGACTCCTTTAGTACTGTTGCAAATGTCCAGGAGAATCTTTACCTGTTTAAAAAATATATATTATATTTGTAGTCAAGTCTTTATGATCTAGAAGAATCATCTAACAACTGAAGCGAATCTAAAAACATCAATTTAAAGGAGCGAAACAGCATTTACCTCAAGTTTATTTGTGAATAGAATAGAAGACAAGACAAAGCTGTTTATATATTAACGAAAAGCTATCTACAACAGATAAATAATGTATTATTTCTTCATTAAACTCGAAGAAAAGTCTGCAAGAATAGGGCACAATGTACTGTGTTAATATGAGAGAATTTTCTGTAGGCTACTGATTTTTCACAGGTGTTTTACCCATATTTTGCATTATGAATTGCATTGTGTTGCACTGTGATAATGTCCTGGCTTTTCTGTTTTCCTACGGATGTTTTTGTTATAGTGTATGATAAAATGTTAAATATGTATGTATATATAATAACTGTCATTATTATTTGTTATAAGAAACATTTCCATATATCAGGGAATTCAGACATAATACAATTAAACCAGACACAGTTAAAGTAGCGAAATAAAGAACCTAAAGAACCCCTTTAAAAATGGAAAGCAATGTGGGAGAAATGTTTGAAAATAATATACACAAATAATGTCGGCATGAGCTTCTTACTGGCACCATGGAGTATGTCATCATCATCATCATTCCATCTTGCTCTTCTGTTTTGCGCTGGTAAACCGGCCCATGCGTCTGCTGCTGATAATTATACTGGAAATCTCCCAAGACTTCCTCTCCCACACTCCCCTCATGCTCCTCGAAGGGTCGTGTCCCTCGATGCTGCCGGCTGCGTTTGTTTCTGGAGTATTGAGACTCTGCTTCGTCTTCATTCACCTGTGTCATGAACTCCACCACCGAGCTCTGAGAGATCTCCACCATCTGCTTCTCCACCTCAGTCAGATGAGCCCACAACTCTCTCTGCTGAACCAGGAGAAACACCAGGCCGGCACAGTTCATCACCGTCAGTACGCACACGCTGTACAAGACCCAACGTATCTGCCAGGACAACCGGCCTCCACATTGCCTAAAGCCTCCGGTTCTTCTCAGCTCTGCCAGTGGATCCAGCATTCTGACTTCAAATTCGAAAAGTGTTCAAAACCTGCAAAGCAAAATTTCAAAGCACTTTCAAAAATGAGGCTGAATTATGAAAGTCCAGAATGTTCCCCTAAAAAAAGGCAGTCTTTGGATGCGATAAGACAATCGGAGTCCTTGTTTCGAGTCGAGTCTATGTGCGACTGAGGGCTGCTGGGCTTTGTGCCGTCCTGATGCGCTGGAGAAGAACCCCCCTCTTGTGCAGTCACCTGATTTATATGCAGTAGAGTCCATTCTTCAGCCTGACCGTGGGCTGACCAGCATAATCCACAATCGACACCAAAAGCCAATGATGTGGAAGAAAACTACACAATCTGAGAGCCACAGAAAGATTTCAGTAAACACTTTCCTGAAACATTTCAAATTCCATGAAGACCAAATGCTCTCCAAATGTTTAGTGTTTTTATGGACGCTTTATTATTTAACCATTCAAAGCTTCTAAACTTTTAACACCAGAACCTATACATTGCACTAAACATTTTATCTGACAAACTCTAAAAAGTATGTCCATATGAGACAATGGAACAATATAGACAAAACACTACTGACAAAAAAAAAAAAAACGTGATTCAGCTCCAAGGTGATTTCATGAACATGTCAGAGTGAGTAAATGTCAGAAGCTAAAGGAGCCGAGACCCTTAAGGGAACTCAGACTGGTTCTGGAGTTTAAGGTCTGGCGTGCAATTCTTATATTGCCCATATCACGCAGCATGACCCACTTCTGTAGATTTAGCTCTAGTTTTGATCTGATATCACTTAGCACCTCGCTCTCACTGAGACGGTCTTCACTTTCTGTAGTTATATAATGAATGTGGAATACATCCGCACTTGCTATAATTGGAAATGGCAAGCATTGCCAGTATTGGTTGTACACTAGTCCTGTTATGCACAACCAGAAGATTTGTGCATTAAAAGATTAGAGTTCCCTCTGATAAACATTGATACAGTACACTGCTGTATGAAGCCGTGATGTCTGTTGTGTTTTGTGGTCCTCTGCCCTGCAGCTGTAGGTCATTGCCAAATAAAACATACAAGCTGGGCTACAAGCTCCTCGGTTGGTTTTATGTGATCACGCAAGCCAGGAACAAGGTATCAGTGCTGAGTTGAGTCTGTACTGTGCTGAGCATGTGCTTACGCTGAAGGGAGTGTGGAGGTCATTTCAGTTCAGTTAGGTTTATCTGTCATTCTTTTAAGTAGTTTCTTGGGTACAACTTCAGACAAACTTCTCTGCAAGTTGCCAGAAGTCTGGCTTGTGAGAATAATTGGCTTTAATCGTATATATGTTATTAGCTAATCTTGGTCAGACAAGTTATT
Source organism: Squalius cephalus (assembly GCF_949319135.1). Taxonomy (NCBI): domain Eukaryota; kingdom Metazoa; phylum Chordata; class Actinopteri; order Cypriniformes; family Leuciscidae; genus Squalius; species Squalius cephalus. Next base: position 39,094,332 of record NC_137127.1, on the reverse strand, counting down.
TTACAAGAGTGTTATATTTCACTTATTAAAATATGGTCATCAAATAGTCACAATGATTTGGAAATTATAACAACTCTTTGATTGGCAACTGCTCATTCAAATAATTCAAACCCTTTAAAGAGGTTTTATATACAGTATGAGGCAGTTATTATCAGCAATTGAAGGTAATGCATATGTTTTAATACTTTAAAAAAAATGTTAAAAAAAGTACATATTACATAGTCTTTTTGGCTGGCTGCTTCACATTTTTTGACAGTCATGGTGCATAGTTTTATATAAATCAGAATGAAGTTGTTGCTGCTACACTGAGCATTTATGAGGAGTAACTAATCTCTGGATTTAAGAAAGTTTGTGAAGTTTGTGTAAATAAGGAGCCGTTTACACAACACCGTTATCAACGAAAAACAGAAAACTTTGGTAACACTTTATTTTGATTGTCCCTTTTGAATATTTTGTTGATTAAGTAACTTTGCAACTACATGTCATCTAACTCTCATTCGAGTATTAGTAGATTGTCTGCTTAATGTCTGCTAACTTGTGATGCTCCTCCAACAGACATTCTACTGACTATACAGTAAGTAACTTTGCAACTATGTACATGTCAACTTATCCTAACCCTATCAGTCTACTAACACTCTACAAAGACTCCAATGAGAGTTAGTAGAGATGTAGGTGCAATGTTACTTATAGTCAACAGAATGTGTTAAAGGGAACATCAAAATAAAGTGAAACCAAAACTTTTTATGTGCTTTGGTCGTTCATTTCACGACAACTTGTGTAAAACGTTTCCAACGTTTTGGAAATGTACGTTGCGTCGTGCATGTTTCGTGACAGTTTCGAAGTGAAATGTAAGAGGTGCTAAAAGCGTGTTTAGTCTTTTTCCGGAACAGATTAATGTGAATATGGTGTTTTTTTATGTTGGAGTTTGTATGTATCACTGCAGTTCTGAATTGAACTGTCTGGTGAGTGGCGCTAAAAGCTTAATGCTCCATTTTAAAATAGCGTACACCTACACTAAACCTTTTTACAGTCTATGCACTAAACCCTTAACCTACCCCAGTGGCGCAAAAAGTGGGTATGCACTGCGCTATATGCGGCGCATAGGGGTGGGGGCATGGTGGGGGCGCCAAAGCGATGGTAATATATATATATATATATATATATATATATATATATATATATATATATATATATATATATATATATATATATATATATATATATGTGTGTGTGTGTGTTTCTGCAACTACGGGCACTTTTGACAATCCCAATTTAAAAAAAATCAACCTCTATGAATTTCAACTTTAACCATCACAGTCTATAATACATATAAAAATGTACACAAAATAGAATGTAGTCATTAAGATTTTAATCTGGAACAAGTTTATTTTTTATGTTTTTCTGGTCATCTTCTTAAAAAGTGTCCTTACCGCAACGTTACAATAACGTTCATTTTATACATTTTTCTTTATAAAAAATTTAATATATTTAAATAGCTTTTTCAAATTTGATGCAGTTTTGTAAATACTGATATAAAAAAATATATATACAAAATAGGGAATTTCATGTTTTTTTCTAAAAAATTTACAGTAAGCTTAGATGTCAATTGTTTCCATACACACAAAAGATAACATAATTAACTTTTTATGACAGATGTTGCCATTTCAATGTGTTAATCATCTCAACTTAAGTGTAAAAATATTTTTTTGCAAATGAAAATGTGAAAAAAAAATTAAAATAGAGCAGTGCTGCGGTAATGACATCTTGTGTCGGTAAGGACAAAATGACATTTTTTAATGTAAAAAAGGGCATGTTTATATATATACTAATATATATAGTAATATATACTTAAGTACTAATAACATACTGAATATTTGTAATTTAATATATAGTAAACCTTGAATTTGTCTCTACCACAACACAAGGTCTTAAACACCTAAATTTGCTGCGGTAAAGACATGTTGCGGAAATGACATTTTTGCTAATATTTTAGCTAATTGGCAGCTAGCAAGGCCTACCACATTAGTTTTGACTCTTAGCATCTTAATATACATGAATTCAACAGTAATATACATTTATTTTTAAAATGTAGTTCAAAAATACACAATTATTAAGCTGAATGGTAAGGACGCACAATAAATACTAGAGCAGAAAAGATGATGTTTACCTTATTTTTTGGTATCTTGTGAGTGAGGTAGTGTGGTGGCCCAGTCTGTCAGCAATGTGCTCAAGTGATAATTTCTGTTTCCATAGAAACTAGACTTGTTTATGTTCGATAAAATTTCATAAAAAAAATCTTTTTTTTTCATTGTTGCGGTAAGGACTCAAAAGTGTGGGACAGGCACATTTAGAAAAAAATCATAAAAATGATCAGTAAATAATACAAAGAATTTTAAGATGCTGTAAATTAATCTGTATATTAAACAATTCTATTTGAAATAATGTCATATTGTAAAAGAATTAGCTAATTTTAAGTATCTCAACATTGAAACCACGGGTGTGGGACATGAGCAAAAATGGTGTTTGGACCTATAAATGCTTCATAATTTTACATTAAATCATATTATTTATTCATTATTTTTTATGTCAAGGTGTGTATTGACACTACGTTTATATTTATGAAACATCAAATGACAAATTTTAACATAAATCAAAAATTTCACTCCTGGGACTTAAAAGTGCCCGTAGTTGCAGAAACACCCATAGCCTATTTGGTATTTTCTATATGTAGCTGCTGTTGTGCGTTTCTAAATCATTTCTGTTTTTCCTCAATGTTATAAAACATTTTAGAAGACTTAACAGGCTAGAATATGGGTTTGTGTGTGTGTTTATCTGAGCCTCATTGGTCTGTCAATGCTCGTCAATGTCATAATATTTGAGATGACCAATCAAATGAAAGTAGGCGGGCTTTATATTCACAGAAGCTGCTGCCTGCTGAGCGCGATTTTAGCAGAGCGTTTCAACGCTTCAGTTTACGGTCAAGTGCGAGATAAGATGTAAGTAGCTAAACTAAACATTTCATATTTGACCGTTTTTTTATGTCATAAATGTTAAACGAATGACACAAATAATCAGGCAAACTAATAAACTTTTGTCTAATTTCGCCATTTTGAACTGAAAATAGGCCTATGTAACGTGACGCATGTGGTAATAGTTAGGCTAGTTTAACGTAACGTTAACGTTACTGTCATTGTGAGGTAAAGAAAAATTAACAATCCGTTTTCATCATGTTAGGCACAAGATTAATAATGAATGTGTACATATTGAGAATTAATAATACAATTTGTAGCCTTCAGTAAATTATATATATAAAAAAAAGCTCAGCTTTTGGAGGGGAAGAGACGGGGCAAGATGAGGAGACTGAGAGAAAATAAAAAAGAGTGATGGAAATGAGGAGAGGGCAAATAATCTACTGCCAGCTAACATGGTTTTAAAGCTATTTCTTATACTTGATTTGCCCTTCAAACATCTTGAAATGCACATATCAGAGAAATAAAAAATGTCACTCCCTAACAACCTCAAATTTAGGACCTCTTTGATATTAAAGCCCTGTCTACGGCCCTGTATTAGGCATATGATCAATAATGAATGTGTACATATTGTGAATGAATTTAATAAACTAAGTTACCTAGATTTCCTTGTAGCTTTCAGTAAATGAATGCTTCTGAGAAAATGATTCATAAATCAACCTATCAGTTGACCCTATGTTTACTTTCTTCACTGACAGACCAACGTGAAAAGCCTATATCAGTCAAAGCTCAGCTTTAGGAGGGGAAGAGACAGGGTAAGAGAAAAACAAAGAGAAAAAGAGTGTGATGCTGATGAGGAGCGAAAAATAAAATTGTAGCTGCATAACGTTACCCCCTCTGACACTGGGTAGATGCGCCCCTGACCTACCCGATAGTGTTAACAAAAGCAAATGTGACATAAAAACGCAATCATTCATAATCATTGCATTTTAGCTTGTTTTTTAACCTTTTAGCTCTTTTAACGTGACTCGTCTTTTACGGGATACTTACACGTCTTGGTATGTCTTTTGTGTTTTGCAAAAATGTTGCCACAGTTAGGCCTAGGCCTACATTATTCCAATGAGCCTGTGTTGGTTTTTGGAGCCTGAAAACACAAACTTTTGAAAACGGGTTTCAAAGTGCAACCATTTTATTGTCTCCGTATAAACAGAGAATGTCTAATATGGGGAGAAGTTTCACTCTCACTACACTTCCGGCTTCTGAACTGGTTGCAGTTCCACTCTGATTCCATATGAGGGCGCTCACAGGACGAGTGCAGAATGAATGGAGGTCAATGGCGGTATACCCCTCAAAATCCACTTTTCTCAGGATATAATTTTTTGTCTAGTAATTTGAATGTTGTATTCGAAAGGAGATGCAAAGAAATTACACATTGCTGGGTGTTAGATTTTTTTAGAGTCACTTATTTGCTTTAAAAAGTCTTTCAAAATGTCAATGACGTCTGAATGCTGATGTCATTAGCAGAATGCTAGCGTGTTATGGGCAACAACTCAACCTGTAAGAAATCAAAACGACATAAGTACTCGTTCATTCAACTTTCGACCTATAACCCATGTTGAACTTGCAAAATCTACAATCAGATCTGAGATTTCTCAACGGCAATCGGGTGAAAGAGACAAATTTATCTGTCTAGCCCCATTGACTCCCATTCATTTTGCACTCATGGCGATCGCCCCCAGTGGAACTCTGGTGGTACTACAAACAAAATTCGGTACAATAGGGCTTAATAGGGAGTGGGCAGGCTCTCCGTAGACGGGCTTTGGTATAAACTACAAAAATGCGAATTTCGGAAACCATGACATGCCGCGCATGACGTGTTTCTTTACAAAGTGACATCGCCAACAACTGGCCTGGCATGCATAATACAGCGTTTTTAATAGTTTTCGCGGATCCGTGTGAACGGGGATCGTTCTGACAACGTTGTCGTCTGTCCGGCGAAAAATGCAAAGGAAAAACCTTTCCGTTTTTAGTACATCGCTATCTTGTAAACGTACCCTAAATCTTTCAAACATAATTTTGAGACTCCTATAACTAATTGTATATTTTACAAGTTATGTCTTTAAAATAATTGGTACATATTATTTCTGACTTTACAGCATCGTGAATAGAGAGGATGTTCCTTAAGGGCAATATAGTTAAATTGTGCTGTACTAGAGACAAGATTGCTTTCAAATGTCCAATTCAACATGACATGCGCATCTAGATGTGATCACATCTAGTGCAACTGTTTGACATGCTCTACTGATGTGGTATTGGTACTCATGTGGTCTAATGTGGTTTGTTGTACCATTTAGGCACAGATTGTAGTAAAGCAGCTTACTTTTTGAAGGATTTGGTACAAATTTTGGTACACACTGTAAAAAATTCAACCGTGATTTTTACGGTAAAAAACCGGCAGCTGTGGTTGCTAGAACTTTTCCGTCAAAAATACGGTAGCAACGTTATTGGACTTAACTTAAAATTTACAGTAATAAACCGTATTTTATTATCTGATATAATGTGAATTTACCATCCTATTGAAGTATTAATATCTGATTTGTACCATTGTAACACACTGATAACCACCAATCACAGTAATGATGAGAGTCACATGATCAATCAATGCTCATCACAAGCAGCTCTTCCACAAGAAAATTAATACTAATATATAGAAGCTGCATAGTGTCATTCACACAAACATTAAACACCATCATGGTAACACATGAAATTTTAAAAATGCAATAAACATTAATTTAACAACATTAAATGTAACATAAAACCCTAATGTACATAACTGATTAGAAAAAAATGAAGAAAACTATGAAGAAACATAGTTATTTCAACAAAAATACATGAAATGTGAAGTGTCACACAGGGAATTGTGGGAATGGCAATTTACGGTTTTTCACTGTAAATTATACAATGACTTGTTCTTTTTCACTTTCAAAAACTGTAAATTTAACGGTATTTTACAGCAAAATTACATTAAATGTACCATTAGATCTATCACAGTTATTTACCGTATATAGTACGGAAACTTTCTGTTAACCAATTAACAGTTTTTCACTGTAGCATTTTTACAGTCTTTTACCGTTAAAATTACGATTTTTTTACATTAATTATTAAACAATGTAAACTGTAAAAAGATACTTTCAATATATGCAAGACTTTTATATAACAGGCCCTCAGACCTCAAAAGGGGTCAGTTGAGTGGACACTAGACTGTCTTCAGTAATGGGAAGTGGTTTGGCTTCTCTCGCTGTGCGTTGTGTCTCAAACATTGCTGTTATTCTCTGTCACTTGGCACTCCTCATGAGAAAGCGAACAAATATCCTCCCACAGAAGTCGTGCGGCTAGCATTGCTTTCATTAAGCTGAACACACAACCTTCCAGAGATCAATACACAGTCTCCTCAGGATGCCATGTGTGGTGATGGGCTGCCGAAGTAATTCAGTGAATGGACAATAAAGAAAGACATTACAGACATGTGTGACGTAATCATGAAAAATTAACCTGTTGTAACTAATATTCACCACAAAATGCAGTTTCCGCAAACACAATCATTAGCAGTTTCTTGGATGTCTTAGTAAGAAAGCACCAGCCAACAACATAAATGATCTATACATTTATGGTTGACAGTACCCACAATTCCTTTCCTTTTGGCTTCCTGCCCAGTTTTGCCACAGAGGACAAACAACTTATTTGAAGAACTGCGAAACTCAAGGACCACAAAGGCTGTATTGAAATGACAACATATTTAAGTGACGTGGCTTTCAATGTGCAGACACTTTGTTCCCCAATGAATTAAAGAATTCTTGTTTCTTTCCGAGAAAGACATTCCAGCCCTAAATACGTAGTGTATGATGTTGTTGCCTGTTCAAAAAGGGTTGACTCCTCCTTTATGAGAGGGTCAGAGTTTTTACCAGGACCACCCTGAGATTCTGACATCTACAGAAATTCCCCCTGTACACCTCCGTGTAGTCACATAATTTGATACACTACACAAACAAATATAACTAATAACTATCATATATAATGAAAACAATGAGAAGAGATACATATTACTATTACTTGGTGAAAAAAATCATAGACTTGAAAAGTGCTATATCTTGGGACCAGAAGACCATAGAAACTTAAGCATGGGCATATCTTACACCCAGAACACTCTAGCGAGCTCTTACAGAATCAACACACAAGTTTTGCATGGATGAACTCACATTTTCTTCAGAAAATATAAAAATCTTGTAATGTAAGTTAATTGATTTTTAGCCAATGGTTTCTCATTTAAAGCAACATTACAGCTTCAGTCCTCTGGAGTAACCTGAAGTTTTCGCTCAAGGCTACAATGGTTCACAAATACCCCTCTTTGGGCCTTAACCAGCAACATCAAGTTCATCCATTAAGCTTCTGCCATGAAATATTGACCTGCATGCATTCTTCTACATCATAACTAAGAATCAAAAAACAAGTGAGGAAAAACAGCAGATGGGGCAGGGTTAAATCAACATGTATTTGGGACTGTAGATGAGAAGTTCAATGTGTGAAGAAGAGAGGACGAATGTGCAAAATGAAGTAGTAAATTAAGGAATCATGAACTATGGGGGATTGATTAAAGTTTCCCTCCCTTTACAAAGAAAATGCCAGAATGCTGCGTGCATCTGCTCTGACTAAGATGTCAGCTTATTTCCATAAATTCTTTAGCGATTAAAGTGGGCGTTCAGTGAATTCACAATGTCTCTGAATCTGATAAAGACACACAAAGTGGGCAAACTGAAGACACAAAATAGCTGTTGTGTTCCCTGTAACAATTTGTTTTTGTTTTAAATTGAATAATGAAAGCCATAAAATTCCTAAATAATCGTGATGCTTTAAGACATAATACAAGAAATACATGAAGAGATTGTTGAAGATAAAAATATGAATGGTTGGTAAGGCTTTACATTGTGTTTTTAAATACCATGACCAGCCCAGAGCCAGGTGAATGAATAAATGAATTAATAAATAGGCTGTTAATAGGTGTTAATATTAAGCTAATGAACGTGTGCAAAAATGTTTTGGATTCATAGCCTCCTTGGAATAGTGACTTGTGAATGTACAGCAGCACAAATTAACAAAGCTAAACCTAGTACCATTGATGCATGGCAATGGTTTTCTTCCAACATATTGGATTATATAAAGGAATGACCATATCAACTTTTCCCCCCCTTTTCTTTCAGATTGTTCAATTATTGATACCATGTCTGTTGCTCCACCTTTTCCCTGTCTGTTTGAATGGATGTTACTTTGTTATGTCTGAAGACAACAAAAAGTTGATCACAAAAAAGATTAAGTCAATGAAGTTAAGATCATTCAACGTACATCTTTTGTCCTTCTTTTGTTATGACCAGTAGAAGTGGTTGCTTCCTGAACAAAAGTGCCCATCCATTGATATCCTGTTTTATTTTCCACCATTGGACAATTGTACGTTTGTTTGCTAAGAAAAGGGGCATTGGGTTTGTTTGAGTCAGTAACCCCAAGTATGCTTGCCCCTTTTTGTAGCCTGTAGAATGACTGAAGGTCATGCCACAGATGTCTCATATCTCTTAAAGTCTTTGATGTCTTAATGAAAATTCAGACATGAGTTTGGCACAGCTGAGGGTTCGAGTGTCATGATAATGTTTTGGAAACTCAAACCGCAAGGACACGAGGATCACACAAGGTTACGCTGAGTTTTTATTTTGACTTTTGAATTATCCTGATCCAATCCCATGCAACCACTCAGATATAAAAGTGTATGTCTGCAGTTGTGGCGCTTTAGACTTGAAGAGGCTGTAATTTCCCATCTGTTCTTATGGCAGCTGAACTGCTCCAGCCCTGTGGAATGAAGCCGGTGCGTCTTGGCGAGGCTGCGGTTGACTTTCTGGTCGAAGGGGCCCATAATGGCACTGAAGGGACTCAAGACAATGTGCGTGGAGCCACGGCCACACTACTGCTGCTGTTACTTTGCCTGCTGCTGGCCATCAGACACCATCGGCCAGAGAAATCTCATGTGCCGGGTCGGTAGGGTTTGTTTGAAATTTTGTCCTTTATTATTTTGCAGCATGTTCTGGAACTCATTTTCATTCTGAACTGATGGTTGTGGGAAAGAGGCGTTTTAAATGGTTACATCTCCTATCATGTGGTGTTTATCATTTATGCTATTTACGGTTTGGGTAAATAGTGTAGTAACGTAAAGTATATTTATAAAACGGATGGTCTAAATTCTGATTGAATAAATGTTCATAATAAATGTGACCCTGGATCACAAAACCAGTCACAAGTCGCACGGGTATATTTGTGGCAATAGCCAACAATACATTGTATGGGTCAAAATTATCGCTTTTTCTTTTATGCCAAAAATCATTAGGATATTAAGTAAAGATCATGTTCCATGAAGATATTTTATAAATGTCCTATGGTAAATATATAAAACATTTATTTTTGTGAGAGAATGCTGCACAATCGCGAACATAAATGGACAACTTTAAAGGAGATTTTCTCAATGTTTTGTTGGGTTTTTTTTTGCACCCTCAGATTCCAGATTTACAAATAGTTGTATCTCGGCCAAATATTGTCCTAACAAACCATACATCAATGGAAAGCTTATTTATTCAGCTTTCGTATGATGTATAACACTCAATTTCAAAAAATGTACCCATGTGGTCCAGGGTCACAAATGTAAAATGACTATAAACAGACACCTGTGAGCACATTTAATATTAATGCACCTAATTGCTAAATGCCACTATAAACAATCATTAGCAATACATTTAACTATTTATTGAACAATGGTGTATTTTTCACATATTGTTATGTTATAATGGGGTCATAAAAACTCTGTTGCATGACATTGATTTAGATGAATTATATCATGACACATGTTATCATGTTAATTACTTGTTTGCTGCAATGTGTTTTATTCAGGTCCTTGTTTCTTCCTGGGTCTGGGTCCTTTTCTCTCTTACTGTCGGTTCATCTGGTCTGGGATCGGGACTGCCAGCAACTACTACAACAGCAAATATGGAGACATTGTGCGGGTCTGGATCAACGGTGAGGAAACTCTCATCTTGAGCAGGTAAGTCCTGACACACACATCACCCCTTGTGAAAAAGAAGTACACTTTAGCATACAGTGCTATGCATACTGTAAGTTTAGACACCCATGCTAAAGTTGACTAAAAAAAGGAATAAAAAATCATCTTTTGGAAATTGAACTTAATGCCTTAATTAAAAAAATTAGGAAAAATCCAACCTTTAAGGACACCAATTTTCTTTGTGAATGAATAATGTATCGTAAATAAATAAATGTTCTTCCTTAAAATACAGGGTGCATAAGTTTGGACACCCCTATGTTAAATTCCCATAGAGGCAGGCAGATTTTTATTTTTAAAGGCCAGTTACTTCATGGATCCAGGATACTATGCATCCTGATAAAGTTCCCTTGGCCTCTGGAATTAAAATAGCCCCACATCATCACATAGCCTTCAACATACCTAGAGATTGGCATGGGGTACTTTCCATAAGATCATCTCTCAATGCAAATCAAACCAGCTATTAGGCTAACTGAAATAAAACCATGCCAATACAATATATATAAATATACAATATGCCAATACAATATATATAAAATTATAATCAAGAACTTTGCATGTGCTTTAGCATGATAGTCAACACATAATAATAAGTCAATTTTAAAGTATGACAACAAATATTAAAACATAATGATTGAAATGTACTTTAAAGTTAAACTTTTAATTTACATTATTACATAGTCACCAAAGTGTACTCTCTTTAAGTGTACTTAAGTCACCTTGTATTTCATTAATATTTTAATATTTGCAGGTACAGTTTTTTAAACATACTTTTAAGTTTTGAAGTACACAATTGCACATTCAAAACAATGAAATGTCTCTTTCACAAAGGACAGATCATACCAGCACCAATCACACAATATTCCAGGATAAATGAACCCAAATGTGGCATAAATGTATTATTCTGATGCTGTGTGCGTCACAGGTCATCTGCTGTGTGTCATGTGTTGAGGAGATCTCTGTACACCTCACGCTTTGGGAGCAAACTAGGTCTGCAGTGTATTGGGATGCATGAACAGGGCATCATATTCAACTCAAATGTGGTGCTCTGGAAAAAAATCCGCACCTTTTATGCTAAAGGTGGGCATGCTTTTGGTAAATGTGCATACATTTTTTTAAATTGCATGATCAAATTTGACATCTCTGTGTCACAGATATACTTGAATATTTTCTCTTTTGCAATTAATTTAGATATCTAATTTCATTCCACTGGATTTTAGCAGTGTTTGCTAAGCATGTGTATGTGTGTGTATCAGCTCTAACAGGTCCAGGGCTTCAGAGAACTTTAGAGATTTGCACCACTTCCACAACCACACACCTGGATGATCTGTCTCACCTGACGGATGCTCGGGGACAGGTGGACATTCTCAACTTGCTGCGGTGCATTGTGGTGGACATTTCCAACAGACTGTTTCTAGGAGTCCCTCTCAATGGTCAGTCCTGAGAACACTTGCACTAACATACAACAGCTCAAAAAGGTATAGGAACTTAAACCTTTTGTTATATGATGCCATGCCATTTGTAAGTCTGACTTAGAATGATATAGTTCACCCAAAAAAAATAAAAAAAATAATCTGTCATCATTTACTCACTCATGTAGTTCCAAACCTCTATGACATTTAATCTGCTTCAGAACACAAAATTTCTCAAAGTTTTTTTTGTCCATACAATGAAATCTTACTCCAATGTTTTGAATGACAGTGTATTTCTTTTATAGGTTACACTTTATTTAGACGATCCACTATAGGCATTGTACTAATTATAAGTAACTTTCCAACTACATATCAACTTATTCTACTACAGTCTACTAATACTCTAATGAGAGTTAGATGACAAGTTACTTATAGTTAGTAGAATGTCTAAAGTGGACCATCAAAATAAAGTGAAACGCTTCCCAGACAGCAACATAGTGTCGGCCCAGATCCGGGCCACATCTGGTACATGTGGATTCCATGCCTACCAGATGTGGGCCGGATCTGGGCCGACACTATGTTGCTGTCTGGGTTTTATATGCTATGTATCTTGGCGGGCACCGTGATTTTGCGTAGAAAGACATGTTCCTGGAGCAACATTCTTGTCTGAAAATGTTGTCCTAACCATATCCCTAAACCCAACCCTTATCCCTAAAATCAGAGAGAAATGATAGTGAATAACACTGATGTAGAAGCACCTAACCCTGGTTGTAAGCCTAAACTTGACATAAACTGTAAACTTGTCCCTCAAATCTGACTGGTTGATTGGAATGTTGAATGAACAAATGTGTTAATCCAAATCACGTTCAGCGTATATTGGCATAATCCCAGACAGCAAACATGGTGTCGGCCCAGATTCGGCCCACATCTGGTACGCGTTGAATCCACATGTACCAGATGCGGCCCGGATCTGGGCCGACACTATGTTGCTGTCTAGGATCATGTATAAGCACGAGCATTGTTTGTGATCATAATATTGCTTTTAATACCTGATATACATTGAAGATTCACTAAATAACATGCTTAACTGCTTGAGTCTTGCTGCTGTGTTGTAGAGCGTGATCTGCTTCAGAAGATTCAGAAATATTTTGACACCTGGCAGACAGTATTAATCAAACCTGATGTGTACTTCAGACTGGACTGGCTGCACAAGAAGCACAAGAGAGAAGCGTGAGTTCATGATAGTGCCATTTTGTTTTGGAGAAGTGTGTAAATGCATGTAAATACCATGCTATATGAATATGATAGCCATGATATTGGTACGACCACAGTGCTTTTTTTGTAAGGAACACTGTCATAAATGCTGCATCCAGTTTTGAAGTTCCTTCTTTTAGGACTGAATTGTAAAGTGAATTTTTATTTATTTATAGTGTGTTTGTGTGTATTTCAGTCAGGAGTTACAGGACGCCATCACGGCTCTGATCGAGCAGAAGAAAGTTCAGCTGACACATGCAGAAAAACTCGACCAGCTCGACTTCACAGCAGAGTTAATATTCGCTCAGGTGAATTTGACATGCCAGTATCACACACACACACACACACACACACCTCTGAAGCATATATAAGAATGACTGACCTGTGTGTGTGTGTATGTGTGTTTAGAGCCACGGAGAGCTGAGCACTGAGAACGTCAGGCAGTGTGTGTTGGAGATGTTGATCGCGGCTCCAGATACTCTCTCTATCAGTCTGTTCTTCATGTTGCTGTTACTCAAACAGAATCCGGACGTCGAGTTGAAGATCCTGCAGGAAATGGAAACTGTTTTAGGTCTGAGCGCACACACAAGAGACAGTCATTTTGTCTTTCATCCCATGTGAAAAGCACACTCTAGCATACTTTAAAAAAAACAGTACTAATTAGTACATATAAGAATATGCAGACTTGAGTAAAGACAACATTAAAGTATCATGAAAGTAGGGATTATCAGAGTTTGGAATGACATGAAAATAAGTAAATAAATGACAGAATGTTCCGTTTTGGATGAATTCTTCACGTTTGATTGTGTAGTCAATGTTTGTTTCAAACTGATGTTGTGACTGTGTTTTGTAGCTGGTAGGAGCCTGCAGCACTCACATCTGTCCAGGTTAAACATTCTGGAGAGTTTTATTAACGAGTCTCTCCGGTTCCACCCGGTCGTGGACTTCACCATGCGCCGGGCGCTGGACGATGATATCATCGAGGGCTACAGAGTGAAGAAAGGAACAAACATCATATTAAACGTGGGTCGAATGCACCGATCCGATTTCTTCCCTAAACCGAATGAGTTCAGTCTCGACAACTTCCAGAAGAACGTGAGTCTTTATTATTATAAAATCTCTTTCTTGTCTTGTAATATTTCTCACAAACATTTTTCATGCTAAACTATTAGCCATCATTCAAATAAATAAATAAATAAATAAGAATGATTCTGAGACTGTTCAATGGAGATCCCATGTTAATTGTATTATTTTCTAAATATTTTTTCTTTATGATTCAAACACTAGTATTTAAATGCTATTTAACTTTGATTTCTTAATATAAAATTCATAAAATATGTAGTAAATTGTAACAATCAATGTTTACTACTTTAAAAACGAATGCATTGTTTCATTAACATCATTTTATACAGCAGTTGTATAAAATCTACAAATTCAATGTTTATCTCTCTTACAACCTTACAAAAATGGTAATTAGGCTATAGGTTTTTTTTTTTTTTTTTTACTAAAATACCATAAATATAAAAGCTATTGTTACTATTTTAAAATTATAATAAATTAAGGGAAATTATTTGGACTAGTATTACTAATACACTGTAAAAAGTAGTAACCTAAGTATACTGTAGGTTAATATAATTAATAATATTTTAGTATATAAATATATTTAAAAAAAAACTTTAATATAGATGCTACCATTTTTTTTTTCTAAAAGGTGTAAGGACTTTTTACAATAATTTATAACACAATAAGCTTTTATTTTATTGCATAAAACATGCCTACTAATTATATATATATATATATATTATTAGTAGCCATTATATACATTTTCTTAATAAATTTAATTTATTATGTTGCACATTAAGATATATAAAAAGTCGAAATAATGTGTTGTGAGCATGTCAACACCAACAAAGTAATACCTTTCTCTGTCTCTCTCTAAAGGTGCCGAGTCGTTTCTTTCAGCCGTTCGGATCAGGCCCGCGGTCGTGTGTGGGAAAGCACATCGCTATGGTGATGATGAAGTCCGTTCTTGTGACGCTGTTGTCTCGTTTCTCCGTGTGCCCTGTGAAGGACTGTACTGTAGAAAGCATCCCGCAAACCAACAACCTGTCTCAGCAGCCGGTGGAGGAGCCGTCAAGCCTCAGCGTGCAGCTCATCCTGAGAAACACTCTCTGATTCACCTCCGTCATATGTGCTCTAAAACACTCTTACAAAATAGGCAATGGCATGGAAGTACCACTTTTGGTTCCCCAAATGAACCTTTCAGTGAACAGTTCTTTAAAAAAACTTTTTTTTTTTCTTAGTTTGAAGAACATTTAAAAAAAATCTAAAGAACCTTCCCAGACAGCAACGTAGTGCTGGCCCAGATCCGGGCCACATCTGGTACATGTGGATTCCACGCATACCAGATGTGGGCCGGATCTGGGCCGACACTATATTGCTGTCTTGGTTTTAATTATAAACAACCTAATGTATATTGGAAAAATTCAATGAATGTTAAAAGTTCCTCATGGAACAATAGATGCCAATAGATCCTTTATTTTTAAAGAAGAGTGTGCCATGTATTTATCGACTGCTTTTAGCTGTCAGTCTTTAAGATACTTGTGTTTAAATTTGTATGCGGTGTAAATGTAATTATTGTTATAATGTACGGAGACCCTGAAGGGACATGGCACTAGAAAAAGTATGAGATGGGAGGAAATGTAGTTAGGCTAAACGCGTTTGCGTTCTCTCGCAAAAGTTTTGCGTTCACCCGAGTAACTTTGTGTTCTCGCAATGAACTCAAAAGTTTTGCGAGCGAACGCAGTTTCTCGGGGGAATGCAAAACATTTGTGGTAGAACGTAAAAGCATTGACATATAGGCAAATATTTCTTCCTATCACACATTTTTCCTTCACCATGTCCCGTTCCGTAATAATGTATGATATTGTCTCATCCTGTGAATTACTGGTTCAGACTGTGGTTTTTTTTTACTGTTAATAAAGTGTAATAAAAGTATTATCAAGTGGTGTTATTGTAATTAATTGTTTTATAAAGAGTTTATGTAATATTACTGTGTTTAAAGAAAGGTAGTGCAAAACGTTTAAACCTTCTGCTGTGTTGAAAACCCTGTAACACATAGTGCTCCTTGTTAAAAATGACCAGCCTTTTAAAAATAGCTTGTAAAATATTATCACCAAATATTGGATTCAGTCTTTTTGTCATCTTTTTGTTTTCTTTCAATTATTAAAGGTTTTGTATTTCTTTCTGGAACTGATTGATGGTGGGCCACTGAGCCTGTATGCACCTCAGCTTTTGAGTGGAAAAAAAGCATTACTTGTGTCAATATTCAACAAAATATGGAAAGAATTTGCACTGTGTAGACTGGGTAAACCCGGCCTAATCTGCCGGCGATTTGATTGAGCTTGGTCTGGTGATAGCCAGACTAATAGTGTGCTTTAATGTTTAACCAGGAAGTTTGATTTGAAATGCTTTTATTTTGTACAAAATGGAACAAAGTCACACTTGTGGTGTTCCCGGTCAAAAATGAGGCCTACAATCAGTAAAAAGATAATTGAAAGAAAACAAGTTGACAAAAAGATTGAATCCCATTTTTGGTGATAATACAGCATACCGAGAGATTTATATGCTTTAGGCCAGTTATTTTTGCCTGGGAACACCACAAGTGTGGCTTTGTGGCATTTTGTACAAGATAAACGCATTTCAAAACAAACTTACTCGGTACCAACTGAAGATACTCGATCTTTACCGCTATGGAGGTATTTTGTCGTGTCTACTGTATTAATAATGCTATCAAGAATGCAACCAAAGCACAGGATAGCAATAAGTAGATGGCTATATAAGTAAGTTTAAATCATACAAAATAAATGCCATGATCACTAGATTTTATACACGTGTTATGATTTTGTAAATGGTGATCAGCAACCAAATATTGGTAATGTGGAAGTTACTGCCTTTTGCCTTGGCATGACTTCTCACTTTTTGCTGACAATACAAAGGCAGAGTACAGTAACTTTAAAATAGAGGACAAAAGTCAAGTTTGAGCTCAAGATTTTTTTATGCAATCGTTTTCATTATGTAGATCGATTTCATTTTTCATTTTAACCACTTAATAGTTAGTTAGTAGAGAATATAGGAAGACTTAAATTAGTATTTTAAGAAGTACATGTTGTATATTTAATAAAATATAACATTTATGTGTGTAGATAAATTGTACAAAACAGACATTTGTGTTGCCTTAGGACTAGGAGGGGAGTTTTTCATAACTTGATAAATTATCAAGGTGCATTATTGTGCTGCATGTGTTTAATTAGCCTGTGTGCTAAAACACCTCAGCCAATCTCTGTATTTTGTGTATGCGGTCATAATGTAATTCTCACCAGCAGAGGGCATTGTCACACCATAGACACTGTGAGCGCTGCATGTAGTACTGTAAATAAATCATCCATGAACTTCACAACTGTTTGATTTAGATGATTAGATGAATTCAGAGCTGTCGAGTTTTAAATGAGTTCAATGAACTCAAAACTAGTTAAACTCAAAACAGATGTTCAACAGACCCCATTCAGCTCCTGTGTTTAGCTGGCAGGCAGCATAAGGGTCTCAGGGTCCATTAGCTTTTAGGGGCCATTTCTTCCATATGGAGCCCATAAAGCCGTCAGCCAACACATAGAGAGCATGGACACCACACACACACACACACACATACACATACACACACCACTGCTTAATATGTCATGAGCAGATGTAAAATTACCTTGGAGTACTTGGTATGCATATTGAATTATTTCAC
Organism: Squalius cephalus; assembly: GCF_949319135.1. Lineage (NCBI taxonomy): Eukaryota > Metazoa > Chordata > Actinopteri > Cypriniformes > Leuciscidae > Squalius > Squalius cephalus. Next base: position 39,076,758 of record NC_137127.1, on the reverse strand, counting down.
ATTGGTTGTTTTGATTATCATAATCAGGCTGCTTAAGGCACAGCATTCATACAGAAAGACCGGATCTGCACTGCTTATTGTTTTCTGTGAGAATCACTGGCCGACCCTTAGATGAACACGGAAATGAATATGACGCATGTCTCGGTATTGCCGTGGTAACCTGCACAGCTGTGTTCGTGGCAACCAGACGATACTGTAGACAAATACACATTGTTACACTCAAACAAAACACACACCTGTCTGATCCAGAGATCTCCATGTCAATGCTCTCTAACCAGGAAACAGGAAGACGTTTATCACCAGACACATTGAGATATTCATGCCTCTAGAGCTGCACAAAAGCTAGACATGAATAAAGAGAAAGAGAGAGCTCAGGTCTGTTTACCTCTTCTCATTATTTTAAGTAAAATTTGAAAATTTTCATAACAGTTCTGTAATTATTAACAGGTATTCTTAGAATGCTCACACTGCTCTTTTCCATACAATAAAAGTGAATGCCCAGACAGCAACATAGTGTCGGCCCAGATCTGGTGCGCGTTGAATCCACATGTACTAGATCTGTCCCGGATCTGGGCCGACACTATGTTGCTGTCTGGGTGGGAATGGTTGCTGCAGTACTCCACAAAATGGTAAACATAACACATAAAAGCAGCATAAAAGCAGTATATATGGCTTATTTGCTGTGTTCCAAGTGCTCTGTAGTCTAAAAAACATATTTTCCCCTCTGTCTCAGCTTGCAAATCTCATTTGCGTTTGTGTACATTCAAATATGGCACTTCCAGGTCATGGTATGCAGTTTTGATGCGCACAGCATTTATATTAGCTGATAAGTTCTATTTAAAGGATCTTTTATTATTAAAATGAGTTATTAATCACTGTTTATACTGAAAAACTTAACACCAAATCTAAGTCATGTGGTGCGACCAACATGCAGAAACATGCGAGAAAAAAAACATAAAAAGAGGACTCTAATGATCGTCTGTAAAAGGCCAGAGTTTCTTAAAATGTCGGATAATTTGACCTTTTTATGCAAGAAAAGGTTGGTTCAGGTTGTAAAATTGAATACGTTACAACCACCAAAATCATTATGCTTTTGTGTTTTAAGGTTTTTAAAAAATATGTATTTACTTGAAAATAATGATTAGGATTTGTACTCTCTCATGTAGTCAGAGTATAAGGTTATAACTTTATTACATTCAGAGTAATTTAAACTTGGTGTAAAGGTTTTTCAAAACCATATGAAACTAGCATTCAAAGAGAACCTTTCAAAGAATTCCTACATCTAGATTTTCCTTTTCATTATCTGGGACACTCTAACTTTTTGTTGACCAGCATGTCAAATATCAAAAGGATGTTTTCTTTTGCCAATTCAAGGTAAATTAAATGATAAGAGAGATAATGTCTTGAAAAGTCTAGGCTATTTAAAAATGCAGTAAATCCCACGATGAGATAAAATCCACAAATGTCCTGCTATCTCTGATATACCAGACCAGATCAGTTTCACACTCATACACCAATCACAATTAAGTAGAAGAAAAACAGAATTATCTGGTTTAACAGGAAGAAACTTTCCGATAAGATAAGCAGAAAAACTAAAACTGACTGCACTAAAAAAAAATAACTTCTGCCTTACAAAGCACAAGGAAACATTGCTGCCATCCACTCTTCAACAAAATATGACACGTTGACAGTAATTAGAGGTTGAACGACCTCAGACTGCATCCTAATGTACCATGTGTTGAATCCACATGTACCAGATGGGGCCCGGATCTGGGCCGACACTATGTTGCTATCTGGGGTGTGCGTAGAAAGAATTGTTCCGCTCCATAGAAATATAAAATACATAGGATGTGTCCCAATTTAAAGGCTGCATGTTTCAAAGGACTCAGACTTTAAAGGCAAGGTCGCGAAGATCGGACTGAGCTTTGTTAAACAGGACTGTTCTTGTCGCTTAGCAACTGTGACAGCCCCTGTTGACGAGTGGCACACTGTAAAAAATGATGTAATCAATAAGTTTTGACAACACAACTCATCAAAATAAGTCACAATTTATACAAGTTTCGGTCCCACTTTATATTAAGTGGCTTTAAGTACTATGTACTTACATGTACTTACATTGAAATTAATCATTTGATACAATGTACTTATTGTGTAACTACATGTTTTTACATTGTACTTACATTTTAAAAATTCCTGCATGTAATTACAGCTGTAATTAATTTATGTAATTACATTTGTAATTACACAGTTGACCCTTCCCTTACACCTTAAACCTACCCAATCCACCACACCTGTCCCCAACCTTACCCGTATAACACCTCAATAGCAGCAAAAGTGTTTTACAATACAACATGAACACAATAAGTACATTGTACTTATTTTTTTATGTAAGTACATAGTACTTAACGCCACTTAATATAAAGTGGGACCCAAGTTTCAACTCATTTTTTAAGTCAGTTTAATATAATTTAAGTTGAAATAACTTAAACATCCAAATTGATTGAACTTAAAAATTTAAGGCAGCAAAAAAAAAAAAAAAAAAAAAGTTATATTCAACTGCCTAAAAACAAAACATGGTTCAGAACCCTGTCTAAATATCATCACGGTTCATTTATGTACATAAAGCGTATAAACTATATAAAATTGCGTAAGATACAAGTCAACATTTGAACATTTTAGTGCCTGATTTAGGATACAAAACATGGAAATGTCTTCTTGTGTTAGTGATTAAGCAGATGTTTGTGCGTGTAGCTTGTGAATGACTCATAAAGACAATTTTTATCCATATATAACCATAACAGGATCAAAAAAGTATTAAAATATGGGGGCATGTTTTTAATGGGGGCCTGTGCCAGTACTGATGAAAGGCTTGAAAAGCCCCTGACCGTATGTATTTTTGTTGTTTGTTGGTGTATTTGTTTTAATGGAAAGAGGCAAAGATGCTCGGTGCCCAAACCTGTTCCTGCAGTGCACATTTTTTAGATGTCTGATCATGACTCCCTTGTCATTCATTTTAGGTCTTGTAGTCTCTACTAACGAGTTGATTAGCTGCTGTGTTTAATAGGACAATTTTTAAAATAATGTTTGTGTGGCTCCAGGAAAAGGGTTTGGAAACACTGCTTTACACAATAACATTTCATGAAATGTTGCAGTTGTTGTGGAAGAGAAAACATCTTCATTTGTACTGACAGTAATTGATGTTTTCATAATGTGATGTGTGGCAGGCGATGTAACGTGCCGAGAGTGTGAAGAAAAGCCCTCAGGTATCAGAATTACACAGAGAGACAGTATTTTATAACACACATATATTCGAGCACACACTGCACTTAGATGCATTTTTGCAGAGCCCTCCATTGACTCTTCTTTGTATTAAAGGGATAGTTCACTTTGAAATGAAATTTTGGTATGTTTTAGCTTACCTCAAGGGCATCCAAGATGTAGGTGTCTTTTTTTCCGCAGTAGTTTCAATTTTGATATTTTTTAGGTCAAACCGTTCTTGTCTGTCAGTCCTATAATGCAGGTCTGTGGTCACTGTCTCAAAGAGCATGCACAGAGTCCAAATTAAAACAATTCCCCATCGTCCAAATTAAACAATTCCATACACATTGATGGCCTAAGACACGAAACGAGCGGTTTGTGTGAGAAAACGAACAGTATTTATATATATCGTTTTTAACTCTTGTACACAGCCACGTCCAAGTGATCTGAGGGCGCGCGCGCATCCTGGTGTGTGACGTGTACGCAGACTGGTGCATAGACATATATACACTAGATTCCGCCTTGGCTACGGCAGTTCATTGGAACGAATGCCGTAGGCAAGGCGACATCTATTCTAGTGTATATATGTCTATGCACCAGTCTGCGTACACGTCACACAGCAGGATGCGCGCGCGCCCTCAGATCACTTGGACGTGGCTGTGTACAAGAGTTAAACCGCTCATTTTGTGTCTTAGGCCATCAATGTGTACGATGGGGAATTGTTTAATTTGGACGATGGGGAATTGTTTTAATTTGGACTCTGTGCATGCTCTTTGAGACCGTGACAGACAAGAACGGTTTGACCTAAAAATATCAAAATTTAAACTACTGCGGAAAAAAAGACACCTACATCTTGGATGGCCTTGAGGTAAGCTAAAACATACCAAAATTTAATTTGAAAGTGAACTATCCCTTTAATATAGTGCTGTACTGATGATGAAGCATGCTGATGCTGAAATATTAGCGCTGGTTACCATGGAGATCATCAGCATCGGTGAATATCACAAGTCCTTGAGTCTTCTGAAATATCTCTGTCTCTCTGTTTCATTATGAAAACTGAGAAATGAAAGCAGGATGATTCCTGTATCACCAAAACTTTTCTGAGCATTACAAGTGTTTCTTGTAAAACAGAAGTTTGGACTGCAGAAATAGTTCAACCCCCCCCCCCCCCCCCCCCCCAAAAAAAAACCTAATTTTGTTCTTTCATTTGTGGAACACAAAAGGAGAATTTATTAAATATCCAGGCTGCTCTTGTTCATAACAAGGGGAACGAAGGATGCGTAGCTCCAAAAAAAGCACCATAAAAGTATTTTCATTTAGTAAAGTAACGTTATAGCCTAATATATTTGTCTTCTGTGGCAAAGACAAACAAGGACATTTGCTTTGCATTAATCAAAGCAAAATCTTTTCCTCTTATTAAAATTACTGGCACAGAGAGACAGAAGGAAATAGAAAACCATTAGCTCTTTCATTCATCGTGGGCATTTTTCCAGCTCTGAGATCACATCAAAGTTACATTTCACTTCAGATCTGGCTTTGGCGTCAGACAGATCAAATCCTCAAGACACTCTGTGGTTTTAGAAAGCCTCTTATAAATACTGAGCCCTCTGTTTCTGTGTGAAACTAACCCAGAACAACATCCTACATATTATTATTATTTATTAAGTAGAGTAGCTTTACAAACCTTTAGAAGCAATTTGCCTTCAAATTAAATCCATAAATATTCTGGGACCACTAGTGGTGTGGTGTATTACGAAATGAGGAAATGCACTATAAAGTCATGTTTCAGTTCCATTTGATGTTTCTAGCTTAAAGGCATATGAAACAGCATTTATCTAGCCTATATAGGTCTACATTATAATTTATTAAATACAAAGACACATCAAATCTCATCAGATTTATGCTTTTTAAAACAAATTTTACATTGCTTAAAAATAATAATTGTAATAAATTGATTACAGTAAATGTTAGGATTAGCATATGTTTTATTCAGCTTAGTTTCATTGTGATTTGGTTTGGTTCGGTTCTTTTTCTGTTTCCTCCATTTGTATGTTGACCTAGGCTATATGCTGAGTCCCAGTTCGCTTACTATCTGTCCTAAATGGTATTCGAAATTAGAATGAATGTTTCCCAGATTGTAGTATGTTGAAATAACTACAGACGGTTATGCACAAACTCACTGCTAATATTGCCCACAACCCATTGCGACTTTGATGAGGAGGATTCGATTAGAACTACAAACACGGATAAAGAGTGTTAAAAAAAACTACAAACATGGCGGGTGTGCGAGTCCAACGGTTAAGTAGAGGTTTAGATAAAGGGATTTGAGACGAGTGATTAATTATCAGTAAATTAATGACAAAAATATATGTAAATGTTATCAAGATTATATTTAATCTGCAACAGCATTGTGAACTTTTGTAATGATAGGTTTGGTCATTAACTTTGAAATGCATCATTATGCAAGTTGCAAACATGAGGAAAGTTTTCCGCATGAAAGACTCAGGACTGGCAGATCAACGTGCTACAGCCTACATTTCTCTCCGATATGGTAGGAAATTAAATTAAATTGAATATGGAAGATTTTAACTGTGACAAGTTCCCATGATACAGCGAATGACGTAATCTAGTCAAACTCTTAAAATACTTAAATATGTCAATAGCCTATAGGCTATATAATAGTCTATATTGTTTAGCCTATATTTCTCCAGGGCAGTTTAAACGGTGACAGTATGCACTTAACTATAGGACAGAGCTGTCTGTTAAAGGGGGGGTGAAATGCTCATTTTCACTCAATCTCCTGTTAATCTTGAGTACCTATAGAGTAGTATTGCATCCTTCATATCTCCAAAAAGTCTTTAGTTTTATTATATTTATAAAAGAAAGATAGGCTGTACCGAGTCTTTCCGGAAAAAAACGAGCGGCTGGAGGCGGGCCCTGTGGGCGAAGCTAAAGCTGTGCTAACGCGCCGAGCTAGTAACAACACACAGAGACAATAGAAGCAGTTTTACTCACCGAACCTTTATCATTGTGACTGCTCGATCCTTAAGCATTAGACGATCTGCAAATCCGTCGATCTGGGCTTTGTTTATAAAACAAGAATCATCGTCAAAATGCAGGGAACAAACAGTCTACACAACTCCGTTTATGCTCAGGAAAGACAAACTCCATCCACTGGTGCCTTAACGCTGGGTTCTTTGGGAATCTGTGCAGGGTTGTCTTGCCCTGGCAACCAAAAACACACTTCTTTGGTGACATTGGCTTCCCAAAAGCCGGGCAGGGCGCTATGATGGCGAACTGCTTTCGCTCTCTTGCTCTGGTCTACGAGTGTGCGCGCGCCCGCGATCTTACCGGAGAAGTGCCCTTAGGACCCATATAAGGAAATTCCGTTACATCTGACGTCACACATACCCATACTCGAAAAAAACTTTCCGAAACTTGTGACAAACCGGAAGGACAATTTTTGGCACAGAAATACTCCTTCAAACGTACAATTTAATTTTTTAAACTTTGTCCATGTTTAGCATGGGAATCCAACTCTTTAACAGTGTAAAAAACTCAGTATGCATGAAATAGCATTTCACCCCCCCCTTTAAAGACGCAATATGACGAAGTAGTATGTCCCAAAATTGCCTACTCTTGCCTACTTCTTCACAAAAACTTACATACTTTTTAGGGCATAGTATAAGTTGGCGAATTGGGACGCAGTAGCCTAGTTTCCTTGTCTGTTGTTCATTTAGTTTTCTCGTTTAGGCTACCTCAGCGTATTTAAGCCCAATTTCTTCAGTTCTGTGTTGTTAAAATTGTGGTACAAGTGTCCTTGCTCTTTAAATCTCGTGTTCCACTCTCTCTCTCTCTCTCTCTCTCTCTCTCTCTCTCTCTCTCTCTCTCTCTCTCTCTCTCTCTCTCTCTCTTATTTATAGCTTTTATTTTTCACTACTTGCTGTTGACTATTATTTATCTTCTTTTCAGACCATTAATCAACTAGTAAAAACTGCAGCCATAGCTTTCATTTAAGCAAGCTGAAAGATCTCTAAAAACCATGTTCGCTCACAGATCGTAATTTCAAGTTCACTTCAATTCAGGCGTGAGCAGAAGTTGCAAGTGGGCAAGTTGTTAACTCTGTAATGAGATGTAGTGCTGGGATGACATATTTGTGTAGGACAACAAAAATCACACAAAAAAAGCTCTGTAATCAACAAAAGTTTATGATACTTGCACATTTTGTTCATCAAAATAATTTACACAAATGGGCACAACTTTTATGAATTCTGAGGTCTAACAATCAGCAGAAATAAAAAGCTAACCTATATACAAACTACACCACAGTCGCTCCACTTCAACGTCCCCACCGCCAAGCTTCGGACAACTCATTCATTCTTTATTAAAAAATAAAAATAAATTTCCCTGAAAGTGTGAGTTAGAATAGTTTGCAAGAGCACAATTATAAACACGAGTCTGTGAAAGCGGACCAGTGAGTAGATGAGTTTACTTGTTCGATGTGATGACATTTAGGCCTAATTTGACAAAATTGGAATAATGCATAATCAAAAAAAAAAAAAAACTTCTGGGAAATTGGCACAAAATATTTGTTATAAAAATGGAAGTTGCTGCACTCTTTTTTTTAGACATCATAAATTACTGGCATCTCAGAGCATGCAGGTGAAATGCAATAAACGCTGTTATGTTATTTCGGTTCTGATGCAGATGCACAATCCTGTATCCAATTCTGGATTATAATTATACCCAACCATTTTGATGACAGACTATGCCCTTAATCATTTGAGAACGACCAAAACAACATTTGAGTTACTGTGCAATGAAATTGGTCCGCTGGTTAGTCCAGTTATCCAATCACATTCTCTGTTGAGGCAAAGTCATGTGAGAGTTTTGTTGACCATCGAGGGATTTATTCGGTATGTGTTTCCATCGCAGTTTATGCGCAAATCTTTTTATCAGATAAAAAATTATCCACCTACGTTTTTTTAATGCAATATCCCAAAATTCGCATAAAAATAGGTGGATGGAATATAGGCTAGCTACTGACGGCACTTCAGAAACTTTAGTCACATTGTTCTCAGATGCATCTAAGTTGAGTCTCATATTTTGTCATAAGTGTTTTATTTTTGTACTCTCAATTATTTTCTCTTCTAATTTTTTGAGGTAGCAATGCCTCTCTTGCCTCAATGAAGAAAACAACCCTGCCGTGAAAATAGCACACAGGAATATAAAGTGAACCGTGAGCTTCCTAAACCAAACGGCCTGTAAAAGCAGTTCTATAACAGGGAAATCTATCAGATATAATAAGAGTTGCACACTCACATGCACGTTCATTCGCCATTTACCAGAAAATCAGAGGCTTTTAGAGCCAGTTTTGTGGTTCGCCTGAACTCAGGATTGTTCTGGCATTGCAGATTTTGAATTGTATTTTTGATGGTGGGGTTTCAGAGAATGTATTTGGCAGTAACTTCTTGAGCCGTGCTGTTCCCTCCAGGGTTTAATCTCAGAGTGAATTAGACAGCAATTAACTCCCATTAAAGTGTGGTTTCATCTCTTTCTGTCTCACTGGCAGCTGCATAAGTGTGTGTGTGTGTGTGTGTGTAATAGACTGTATTTATCTGTACAGGATTAATGGTAATTAATGAATGTTGTTAGCTGTGTCACACAGGCAGTAACCATGGGCAATGTTTACTGGAAAATACATGCTGTATAATATATTACTCGCTATTTTTGAAACAATATGCAGTGACGTTTCCCATGTTGCATAATTTATTGTTTAGCTATTATTAAATATTTGTAAAAAAAACAAAAAAACATTCATAATACGCTTTTATTACACTGGTAAACATTGTAGGCCTGCTATTGTAATGGATGCACATGGTTTTAGAACATTTCCATGGCAATCTATGCAGAGAGACTTTAATGACAGTGATTGCTGGGAAGCACACCTTGGCAGGGAGAAAAAGTGGTTGTGATGTACTACCACTGTAATAAATGTAAGTAGCAACTCTTGTCAGGACTAAAGGGTCAGTTACACTACAATTTACGTTCCATTGACTTCCATTCATATGCATGCGAATGTGTCAGACCGCAAACTCAAGCACATGCAAAAAGTTTTGCATTTCGCTTCGTTCCAAAGTTCAAGTTTGGTGAACTCTGACCTGCGAATTCGCATCACATAAAGACGTACAGTAGAAGATCAATACAGGGGAACGTAAATGACAGCACTGATAGTTAAAATGACTGTTAATAATGACTAGCTTCTAAGTGTCCCATAATATTATTGTTGTAGACTACATTACAGGGCTGCAGGTGGTAGTAGCTATTCTTAGTGTTTTAACTGCAAAAAAAAAAAAATTGTCAACAATGGAGGTTGTGAAGAAACTAGAAAACCAAACTAGAAACTAGAAAGACTCCAGGTGGTGAATACAAAGGGCAAATTTCAATCACTGTCATTGAGTACATGTATACAAATGTGTATACAACACATTTGTAGCTTTGAAAACCCAACAGGGAATAAAACATGTTCCACCAAATAAAAGAAAAGGCCATGAATGATGAAGAGTCAGCCTTGATTGGATAAAAACTACAACATCTTCACCTATGAACGTTTTTACTATCAATCTTAAACTGAACTTTGGCGTGAGGGATTTGAGACGATTGACTGCTTCACTGGACTGGACTGGGACATAAATTGGACTCAAAGCGAGAAAGTTCATGACCATCTGTCTATTAAGATGTGGCAGCTGACCACACACACCCTCAGCCTGAGGCACCTACACACCATCTGCCACCACACTGACCCTGCTGAGAGCCACGAGCTATCAGACACTCCTGAAGGACAAACAGACCACAAGACAGACACAACGACAGCTGCACAGACAGACAGACAGACAGAGAGAGAGAAGCTAATAAAGAAAACACAAATCTGTGAATTTCACAGCAATCAGAACACATTTGACTTTAATTTACAGTAATGTGGAACAGGATTTTGCACCAATGACATTTCACTGTGGGCGGAGTTTTCAGTAGACAGATGTCTGTTTCCAACAGTGTTAGCTTCAAAATTGTGAAAGTCATTCAGAGGTTTGTTTGAATTATTATTATTATTATTTTCTGTTATCTGAGACTAAAAAGCCAGAAATGGTCCACTTGTAGATATATGAATGGGAAATATGGATATGGAGGTTGAAGCCTGGCCTTTCTGCTAAAAAGAGCCAAAAGTATTTTTGCGTACTTCAGATCAGACATGCGCATTATCTGGACAAGACTGAATTTTAATTTTTTTTTTTAAGTATTCACTTAGCAGACATGTTTTGTCCAAAGTGACTTACAAATGTGCTCTAAAAGTCTAAATCTAAAAGTGCTCTAACCCTAACCAAACACACTTGAAAAAGCTAAATCATGGTGTTCAGAATTAATTGCAAATTACAAATGAAAATCTTTGACAGACACAGATAGTAAAATAAGCTCTCGTTTATATATTCAAGATATCTGAAATACCTAGCTTTTAACCAAACCTTTTATGTAGGATTTTCAAAGGCAGCTTCACAGAGCCAAAAAACCAGCACCATGTGTGTGAAGTGCAAGAAATCAGAAGTAACTTCTTGACTTTATGAAATGAGTTTACAAAACAGCCAACTTAGGAAAAGTAAATATTTTCATTATACAGCTACATTTAATTGTTCAGTTATGATGTTCTAAAAAAAGTTTAAAAAAAAATGTATATGCAAAACAAGTCAGTATACTGTTTATTTTCACATTTTGTCAAAACAAAACAGTTTTAAAAAATTGTTAAAAAACATTTTCATTAAATCATATCTTCAGATATATATTTTTTGGAATATTTAACAAATGTTGATATTAAAAGTTTACAGTTTGTACCTGAATCTTTGTTGTTTTTCATAGTGTGATTTTTGAGGAATTGTATTGAATCCAATTAGGGTCAATTTGACCCGCTCCATAAAGGGTGTACACAGAAATCGAACAGTGCACAAGGGTTAATTGTATTGCCTGTGCACTTGTAATATAGGCTACTTCAAATCTTAAAAGTATATATTTTACTTGCAGATAATACAATATAAATGAAACAAAAGAGAATGCTCTTTCATAACTTAACCCACTTGGTAATGTCAAATTAAAAGTTTTACTTTAAAGTACATTTTAAATCATTCAGTTTTAATACTTTTTTGTCATGCTATTAAGTAGTACACTTATTTGGATGTGTTGACTGTATAAGGCCTGCCCAGTCTTTTCCGCGTGGCAAAGTAATTTGATTCCAATTAAACTTTTATCTGACTCCATTTGATCACAACCTTGAATTTAGGTTAGAATGCCAATTAGTTATTGGTCATTTATATAATAGTTTAGCAGCACATTTGATTATTCTATTTAACTCTTTAATCTTATTCTCATTCATTCGGGTGCCAAAGTCACACAGGGTCCTCACACCAGCCGCTCATATTATGTAGGCCCACAATCACAAACTCATCAGTTTTTGGTTACTAAACAGAATTGGCTAATATCTTAGACGGTCACATTCATGCTTACTCTATTTAAGATATTTTGTATAGCCCCCTTGGTTGTATATACTTGAATTAAAGTAACGTTTACTTCAGTTCAGTCAGAGGTCATGGCCACTACTACAGATTATATCCGACCAATATTACTTCTCTGATTGTAGCTTTGGTTTCCCACGTACACTAAACTAGAGTAACATTACATTAAACAGAAGTAAGACTCACCCTATTTAGGTTGGTCGAGCAACATTTTGCTGTCCTAAACGGAAATTCCCTTTTTGTCTTTACATCCCAAGTACACTTAAATTAGTGCCAAATATTAGCCGGAACTCTCAAATCGTAGTTGGTGTGCCCTATGCTCCACTCAGAACTGGATGTTCGTCCGTTACTAATCTGACGCAGCTTTGCGGTAACAATGGATACAACGTAATCTACTGAAGCTAATAATTTCAGAGTAAGTCAGAATAAATCCAAATGTTACAATTTATTATGTCAGGTAAATGTATCATTCCAATTACATAATCAGTTCAAAGATAAAATACAAAACATCAAATGCTCAGGAATAAAGAGAAAAGATGTGAACCTGACATTAGAAAATACATGATGCTCAGTGTTTTGAGCACACTCAGCATCACAGGCTGATTTGAACTACAAATCGCGCCCTGAACCCTCTTCAGCATCTCCCTAAATATGTTCACAATGGGTATTTGTATTAATCACCGTCCCAGACTTAGTTGATCACACCCACAGCAGTTAACAAGATATCTCTAAACTCTCCACACCTTATTAACTTTTTGGTTTACTTCTGTGGGAATTAAACCTTTGTACCAGTCGCACTGAGACATTTCAAATGATCCCAAACATAATACTGTATGATAATTGTTCACATTAAACCAAATAGATTTCTGGGTGAATTCAGGTAGGGATGGGTGAAGGGAATGATATGTAAATTGTGAGGTGATCAACTCAACTGTGATCATGTCTCGAATGGGGACGGTAGCAAGAGAGTTCAAATGTTAATTTTCTTTGTTTTCTCAGAAAGTAGCCCTAATTACAAATATATTTAAATACATACAACAGGCCTAAATAAAACTTCCAATACATGACTTTAAAGTATATTTTAGTTTACCATAAATATTTGTCAGTACATTCAGCAGTACACTTTAATCATACAGTATTTCGAAGATTTTTAGAATTTGATGTAAACTATAATGCATTTTTATTTAATTGTTACCAACATACAATCAAGTGCCAGAAAACATGCCATTCAGTATACTATTACTGTACTATACTATTTTCAGTAATAAGTACTCTATTGGAAAAAATAAATTGTTTGTGCAGCTCCAGTCTTAACTGTATTTGTTTTTCTGTAATCTTTCAATCTGGTTTTGGGCATAGCACGGAATCTACTCTTTTAAGAGTGTTAAATAATATTATATATGATCCTAGTTATTTTAGATTTATCTGCCGTGTTTCATACTGTTGACCACTCTACATTGATATATGTATTAGAGTCATGGGTGGGGTTAAAAGGAATGGTCCTTGAGTGGTTTCAATTGTAATTTATCAGACAGAAAGTGTTTGGTCAGGTTTGGTAATCACTTCTCCTTTGTTGCTCATCTCATCTGTGGTCTCCCTCAGGGCTCGATTCTGGGGCCAACTCACTTTTCCTTGTACATGCTACTGTTGGATTCCATATAAGCAAGTGTCTTTCCATTTTTACGCTGATGATACCCAGATTTATATATATATGTATGTGTGTGTGTGTGTGTGTGTGTGTGTGTGTGTGTGTGTGTGTGTGTGTGTGTGTGTGTGTGTGTGTGTGTGTGTGTGCTTGGACAAGTTAAAAAATTGGCTAGCAACACATTTTTTCTTTAAACGAAGACAAAAGTGAGGTGATTGTGTTTGGTCCCCCCTGTGTTTTTTAGGCCAACAACGTTTGGGAAGCTTATCTGCTTTCAGCTCGTCACAAGTACGGGACAACAGGATTTTAAATGTTATAGAAACTTAATTCCGACAAATGATATTCATCTTTCCATTCAAGAAGATATGACCTGTACTTGCATAGCTGCCCTGCATGGGACATTATGAATGTGGCACAAAGTCTTTAGATATATCTATAAGATAATATGTAGTTATTACTTTTGGAGGGACAGAAATCAATCTGAATTCAAGCTTTATATTTATGACTAATCAATCTAAAGGTGCCGGGAAATTAAATCATGGCACAATCTGACTGATGGCACAATGAGAACGCACACAGTTCCAAACCCGTACCCAGCGATGATACAGAGCTGTATGTCAAAGGCAGGAGACAGGGGGAAAATTCAGAAATCTATACAGCCTCTACTTTATACAATGAAAAAGGAATTCTTTCATCACAATAAAAAGCTACTTCAAATGACCATCAAAGAAGAAAGATGCTTTTTGCCCCATAATGGTGTAGTTACGTCATCTACCAGCAGGGGCCAACTGAACCACACTAGCCAGCCAAAACTCTGACCTGTTGATGGCACCTATTCCCTCTGTTACTCTATTAATGTTTGAGCTGGATGGTGTGGCAAAGACACTCTAAAGCAGCACCTTCAGCACTGCTGTCATTTGCCATTCACTTGTCCATCCAAAAAGTATTTTCTAACATTAAAAACTAAACTTGCCCCTTAAATAGCACACTAAAGTGCCTGAATGAAAAAACCTCCCCAACATACAAAACATTCCTCACAGGCAAGAGATCAACTCAGAGAGAGACAGAGTTTTCCTCCTCTTGATGTTTTTGTAGGCATCACAATGTCGAGCCGAGGGGAGAAGGGGGAGGAGGGACAGAGGGAGAGAGAGAGAGAGAGAGAGAGAGAGAGAGGGTGGAGAAGGAAGCAAACGAGAGGAGAAAGTGGAAGCAAGAGAGTATCAGTGAAAGAAGGCAGTCTGACTGCACAAAAAAGGCGCTCGGCAAACAGCGCGCACTCATTGAGTCAGTTAAATTCTGAACACGGAGGGCTGGTGCATTTGAGCTCAAGAAAACAGTTTTCAGTGAGGAGGGACAGGACAGAGACAGACAGAAACAGAGGAAGTGGAGTGAAAAGAGGAGAGGAGAGGTTCTTTGTGGAGAGATGGACTCAGATTCTGGGGATCAGAGTGAAGGAGAGATCTCTCCAGGTAAGGGATAGGTCCTTTCTTTCTCGTCTACTGTTTCTCAAACTTGGTTTGCAGCTTCTGGCAGCGCAGGCGAGCACAGGCACGTGCTGCTACTTTTCTCATTAACACATTTAACATTCATCATAGTACTCATCTTCCTTGCCCGGCGTGACAGCCTTTGACAGGGCATTCCTCCGCCAAGTGCTCATGTTTAGTCTCTTCAGAGCTTTTTTACCTGTGTTTTTGCCTTCGGAGGAAAAGTTAATCTGGGAAATTTGAGATGGCTGAATGCAAGGGTGCTGGAAAAATGAACAGCAGCACTTTGGTTTATGGCTGGCAAGGTTCACAGACTCTACTTATTATGATACAAGCTGGCAGACTAACCTAAAACAACCTCGTGATTGTGATAAAGAATAAGCATAATCTCACTGAAAGAGTTGTGAAAGAATCAAATGCAAAGACACAAGGAAAAGGAGGTCTCTTTAATATTTCAGTTGTTTATTCTAGACAGATTATCCTGCTTTGTTTCCTGAGAAAAATAACCTAGTAATGTGTCTCTCTTCTAGAGTTCCAGATGAGATTTCAACAAACTGTGCTCAGAATTGCCAAGATACCAAAGGCTAAGATCAAAAGTCAGAGATCTCATTTGAACTCAATTTTTTTTTAATCAAAATCTTCCTAGAGCAAATGATCTGAACTGAACATTCATTTTATAACTCTATTCACTTACTCTGTGCCAACGTATAGTTAGATAATCAGGCAGATACTTCAAATATATTCATAACTAAGAACTTCTGAATGACATGCAAGTATTTGTTGCAGTTTCTTTGTATTTAGCAACAAGTTCTCACAAAAAATCCCACAAACTTCCTGAGTTGAAAGAATTTAACTGAAGAACCTGACAACTAGATATTTAAGTAAATAAATGATGACCAAATTGTCACATTTGGCAGAACTATTCCTGCAGGACTCTCTCTATCCATTGCTGATGAGGCGTAAATTTGGTAATGTCAGTTGTATGTGTAAGGCATTACATTCGTGGACAGCTTGAGGTCCTCGGGTACTGTGAGGTTTGGCTGAAGGTCTCACTCAGAGAGTTGTGGACTGGAGAGGGAGATTCTCTTTCATGTTTCTGCTCATCCATTGGCTGATCAATTTCTGCTGTTTATTTATTTTTCATTATCTTGGCTGAATAAGTTACCAGTTGGCCTCAGACGGCATGGCCATGGACCACCCAAAACCATTGGCAAAAAATGTCAAGTTCTGGGCTGGCAGAAATGATCGGATGGTTTCAGTCTGATTAGATGGTCTACACAACTTTGGGGAACAAGGACATGCAGGTTTATTTCTTATGCCTACCTGGACTGGAAACCTACAGCAGTAATTTGTCATATAATGGAGAAGATTGTTATAACTGGATGTAGAGTGTAGTTGAGTGCACTTTTGGCATTTTAAATTGCAGTTTCATGATTCCTGACTCCCATTTAATCATTTAACTGTAAAGGTTAAACACGTTTGTATCTTTGTGATGGACTGGCCATTCATCCAAGGTGTTTCCCTGCCTAAGGCCCAAGATGCTGCGATCCCTGCAATCCTACATAGGACAGCGAAGAATAGATGGATGGTTAAACAAGTTTATCTCGCTGACTGCGATGGAGGAGGGTCAACTCAAGCTCTAATATACCCCTTATGGGACTACTATGCATGGAGATGATTACAGGGAAGACACCTAAAGTATAGATGTGGTGTTGGGGAGGTGGCGGGTTGCCGGAACAACTGACACCAGAGTAATGTAAGTGGCTGCTTGAATGCTCTGGTGGTTAATTAGAAGATTAGATGGGAATGTCTACTCTTCCGGAATGTATGTTTAGAAACTTAAATTAATTTAATTAAAAGACCAATTCACATTGCACCGACAGACACTGACCATCTGGGACAATCACCAGATTACAGTACGTCACCGTTCAATCGGTAAAAACAAGCACCAACCAATGCCAACAGACGGTGACGGGTAACACAATGATCTGTCAAAACCCTACGAAGTGTGTGTTGCTGTTGGTCGGCATCTGTCGGTGCAGTGTAAATTTGCCTAAACGTGCCTGCCCAGACAGCAACATAGTGTTGACCCAGGTCCGGCCTACATCTGATACGCGTTGAATCCACATGTACCAGATGTGGCCCGTATCTGGGCCGACACTATGTTGCTGTCTGGGTAGACTACAGTGGTGGAGAAATGCTGGAGAGTTTGTGCAGTCCCAGTAAATTATGCCAGATACAGTAGCCATACTCTGCTGTAGATTAGTTTGCTTTAGATTCATCAAGGGATAAGGATCACACTGAGCAGTGCAATTGCGGCCAGCCGTTTCCGTTCCACCCTACATACACATGTTCTCCTCATGATGAGTAACTGCAGAGCTGATTAGAAACACTACAACGCAAAGCCACATGTGACTCTGCAACTCAACTTCTACAGCTCAGAGGATATTTCCAGGCTTTTAAAGGTGAGCTCAGATTTGTTGAGTTGAAGTTGTTGTCTAAAAGCACAATGCGAGCCTGCTATTGCAGTTATGCTGCTGCTTCACTTACACACTGCTTATATGTTCATCAAAGATATATATATATGTGTGTGTATTTCTTTTTCAAAAGGGTTGACTAAAGGTGGCTGACTAAAGTCTGACTGTGGGCATCAGGTATAGAGGAACAGATTTTCTCAGATTGGTTGCGTTGACTTGGTCTGTGTGTGTCAATATAAGTCAGTAGGGAATTTGAAACTGCAAACACTGTTTGGAATGTCTGTTTTTCCAAAACCCAGCAGTTTTTGGGTGGATACTGCTGAAATGTTTTGCATTGGGTCAGGGTGTGTTTTTTAGTAATCAAAGGCTTTGATCTGCTTCCTGGGACATGTGTCCATTAGATTCTCAAGAAATGTGATGGGTAAGCGTGGGAGTGTGTTTGTTGTGTCAGCAGGCTTTAGCCTTTATCTCTGAACAAAAGCAGTTGTTCTTCTTAAATTGAGGTAAAATTGCCTTTCACGGTAAATGTACCACATTTGTCATTTACACATGTAATGATTGCATAATGCATTTCAACCATTCACATGTTAGCACTAAAATTCTGTGTAAAGCTGCAACGTCATTTGCTGAAAATCACCTTTAAATGGCTTAGCTGGAAATATAGGATATACTCTTAAAAATAAAGTTTCCAAAAGGGGCTTTTTGCAGCGATGTCACCACATATAAGTGTGTAATTATACACTTCACTTTTAACTGAGTTAAATCCAGGTTTTATCCTCTTGAGATCCAGCTGTGCTAGATTTATCACCTTAATCCATGAAACAGTAACAAGCTTCATTTTGATCTCTTTGCACTGATATCTGACCACAAGACCAACCAGCACAACTAACACACTGCACAGAGAGACAGTGAAGCCACGTGTGGACTAGAATAAAGGCAGGCATCTCTCTCTCTCTCTTTTTTTTTTTTTTTTTTTGCTGTGTCCTGCCAGAGGAAAATCAGCCCCACCAAAAAGATAAAAGGAAACCGAGAGAGTGAGAGAGAGAATGAAAGAGAGTTTTTCCTCTCTCCGTATGAAGAATGTGTGTGTAAATGAGAAAAATAACCATTTAAACACTCTTCTGAGCTCTCTGGCACTCTATATTTAATTCCACAAGGGGGAAAAAGTCATAATTTTAGCTCAAAGACAGAAAAGGGGTGGGGGCAGAGAGAGAGAAAGAGAGAAATTGTGCTGAATTAGGGGAATATTTTTCATCCACATTTAACAAGAATCACATCAGTGAAAACAGACAAAAGTATGAGTGTCTATAAACTCTCCCTGAGGCGTACCACAGCCATTTCCACTGCTATTTCCCATTAAAGAGAGGAATGCTATAGTAAAGCTCTGTTAATTGAACTGCATGGTGTCTGTCAGGGTTTTATTAGCCTCTGTGTTTACAGTGTGGCCAGAGTATTCAGATAACGGCAATAATAATAATGACATTAGCATTTCCAGAGGGAAATAGTTGTGATCAAAAGGCCGCAAAAGACGTGTTTAAGCTTTAGATAATTTGACATGATCTATGCAAGCGCATATGCAAATATCATCATAGTTATATTATCATGGTTACATTTTAAATGCTTATGTTTCTTAGAATGTATGATAGAAAGTTACAAAGATGGATAGCACCTTATAACAAAGTTTGATTGTGGTCTCAATAGCGAACACCATGTAACCATACTATTTATATTATGTTTCTGTAGTATGCAGAATGTGTACTGAGGACAAAATGTGAATTTTCCGTATACATGAATGACCAACATTTTGGGTCGATCATGAACAATTCGTTCATTTTGAACGATTCTTTTGTATGACTCTGGAATAAGGAGTTGTCTCAGAGAGCAATTCGTTCATTTTGTGTTGGCCACGCATTAGCATTTGCGCAACAACCTTTCGTTTGGAGCTAATTATAAAAAAAATTATAGATTATAAATTATGACATGTTTTTACATTGCTTTAACTCATCAAAATAACTTATTAAAATTATAAAAGTTATACAAGATTCATCTCATTTTTTGAGTTTAATGTAGGCTAAGTCTAACTTTGAGTCAGTTTAATGTAATTTAAGTTGAAATTACTTAAACATCCAAGTTGATTGTGTACATTTTTTTTTTTTTTTTTTTTACAGATATGATCAGGAAACAGAATTGATTAGTCTTTTGGTCCGAGTTGTTCCTTCTTTGTCATGTGACAGTCGCATAGGCTTTCAGATTGAATGAAATGATCAGTTCACCTCCTGAGTCTCTTTCATTTCACGTGACGTGACAGCCTTATATATTCTGTATTGGATACATAAATTAGTTTTTAATTCATTCATATATCCTTTAATTCGCTTAAATCCTGTATATATCAAGTTGGTCCTGAAAAATTTGGGCACAAGGTATGGCGTTCCAGATGTATATGACTTTCTTTCTTCAGATGAATAGTGACCCAGAAGCACAGCCATGTCTTGCGTGAGTTTCACAACACACTTACATTTAGTTAGTTAGTTAGTTTACTTTATTTTGGTCAACTTCAAAAGAAAGGAAAAAAAGAAAAACAATTTACAAGCAAACATAGAAACGAAAATTAAATTACGGTGTAAACAATATTTTTAAAAGAAAAAAAGATGCTTGACCGAAAAAGGTGTCGGCTGACGTTTATGCTTATTGCGCCGATCCTTTTTACATTTCATTTATTTTACACACAACACCAAAATACCAAACACCAAAGTCATCTTGCGTACATAAAGAATGACTTAAAGAAAAAGAAGCTAAATTCATTCAGGTTTGTATAATGTATTTTTTTTTTTTTTTTTTATAATTTCTTAAAGCTACCTATGGATTTACATGTTTTCAGTCTATCATTGAGACTATTCCACAGTTTAACCCCCTGAACAGAGACATCTCTGTTTGACATTGGTTCTGATCTGTGGTTTACTGAACATGAGTGTTCCTCTGAGCTCATAAGGAGTAGATTTCATCTGAAACAGGTTTTGGACACAGTCTGGAAATGTATTATTTATTATTTTAAACACTATTCTGGCTATTTTAAATTCTACTCTTCTAAGTCATTACATTTTAATAGGTTAGAGTTTATGAATAGCTTGTTTGTTGGGTGATAATAATCTGTTTTATTTATAATTCGTATTGCGCGTTTTTGCAGAATAACAATTGGTTTTATTGTTGTTTTGTATGTATTTCCCCAGATCTCCACTCAATATGTCATGTATGGCACTATTAGAGACTGGCACAGTATGTTTAGAGCCTTTGAATCAAGAATGGGTTTTATTTTGGACAGGATATCCAGAGTTTTTGAAATTTTTGACTTTATGTAGGTTATGTGGGATTTTCAACTGAGCTTGTGGTCAATAATGACACCTAAGAATTTAGTTTCACTTACCATTTCAGTCATTTCAATTCTGATCTGGACATTTGTATTTATTTATTTTTTACTAAATAAAATAAATTTAGTTTTATTGTCATATTTAATGACAATTTATTAACATCGAACCATTTTTTTAATGTTTTCATTACTGCTTCCACTGCGTCAAGTAGCTGTCCCAAATTTTTATGTTTTTTTTTTTTTTTTTTGTGTGTTAATAAAAAAAAAAAAAAAAAACTCATATACATCTGGATTGGCATAGGTAAATAATGAGAGAATTTTCATTTTTGGGTGGAGTATTCCTCGGATAGAGCTGCCATATTGGGTGTTCCAATTTCTCTTATTCATTTTTATATGAGTGGCATGTCTCTGCTATATATTACATCTGACGCTAACGTGTACTATTGCAAATTGCTGCATAATGCCTACTGCTACAGTACACAGTACAGCACAGTGGACTGTATTCTAGTCCTTTGGGATCATATCCTCTTTCTTTCATGTATATGTGTTGTGGGTCTATTATGGTATATTGGAGTAGGTCTGCTCTTTAACTCCTGAGATTGAGGTTTTATGTATCCAAAATATTGCAGACGAACTCTCTGTCTTGATGTTTCTGACAGAATTGTTCTCCACGGCTCCATTTTCAAAATGAATATGCATAACTCTTAAAAATAAATGGCTTCTATAATTACAAAGCATCCATTTGGAGAGATGTGAGAGTGTGTGAGCCAAGAGTGAGCCAGTAACCCTCACACAAACACATCAGGGTTATGGGGAATCTGGCAGGACTGACTCAGGCTGAGAGCTTTTCTGGACAGGAAGTCCCCCACTGAGACTGTGGTCAGGAGGGGCAGCTTTAGTGGCATGGGTCGTCTGTACCTAGACGTTTGTTTTGTTTGCTTCTGACCCAGCTATTCCTCTTTATGTACAAAATAGCCCCCAGAAGCCAACTCTGGTAAAAAAAAAAAAAAAAAACTCCTTTTTTGACATCTTCAAAAGGAAGAGAAAAATAAAGTGTTACGAGAGACTGAATAATGTTTATTCTTTTTTTTTTTTTTTTTTTTTTTAAATGCTAAAGGTTTTTAGGTTTTGGCTTAGGGCTTATCTGCAGTTCCAACTTGATTTAAATTTTCAGGGAAACAAGAAACCATGAATGTCACTTACATCCTGCCATGAGAGTCATGCATGGATGGTTGCCAGGATGTTGCTATGCTGTTGCTAGAGTGATGCCTAAGTGTTTTTAGCACACTTTTCTGGGTTGTTTGTTACTGTGTTCTGGGTAGTTGTTAGGCGGTTACTTAGTTGCCCAGGTCATAAGAGCTCACCTAAAATAGTTAACCCAAAAATGAAAATTCTGTCATCACTCTCACTCATGTCGTTCCAAACCTGTATAACTTACTTTTTGTCTGTAGAAGAATTATAATTCTATGAGCTTTTGTCGTCCATTTCATAATTCCTAGGATTGGTTAAAAAAGTTATAGTAACACTCTCCTCAACAAGCTGCACCAATTGAAGTATCATTCATGTCTGTAGCATAAACCCCCGGTTTCACAGACAAGGCTTAAGCCTAGTCCCAGACTAAAATGCATGTTTGAGCGGTTTTAACTGAAAGCAACTTGCACTGACATATCTTAAAATATGTCAGTGGAATTGTTTTGTCTCAAGATGCCTAATCCTGGCCTAATCCTGGTTTAGTCTAAGCCCTGTCTGTGAAACCCGGCCTAAATGTGCTGAATGAGTAACAAGCCAAAGTTTAATACTTGAGGTTAGGGGTTTGTTCAGAGATGCAGACAGTAAACATTGGTATTGCTTGTGCGTCCAGAGATTTGCTTGGATTTGAGCCTGTGGAATGTGTGCAAACATACAGTACACATTTGGTTGTCGATCATGGTGGATACTTTCCATTGACCTACAGTATATTGTTTTTATACAGAGCACTATTACTTACATAAGTAATAGCACACCAACAAGCTGCATTTTGAGGTATCATTCATGTTCGTAGCATACAGGGTACAGAATGAGATGTGCACGTACAGACAGCTGTCAAAAGTTTGAAAACATTTTAATGTTTTTGAAAGAAGTCTCTTATGCTCACCAAGCCTGCATTTATTTAATAAAAAATACAGTAAAAACAGTCATTTTGCCAAATATTATTACATTCCTCTGATGAATTTTCAGCATCTTTACTCCAGTCTTCAGTGTCACATGATCCTTCAGAAATTATTCTGATTTGTTCTGAAAAATGTATTAAATTTAATCTAAAATGTTTACTTTGAATTTGGCATTATTACAAAGTTCGCCTTTTAAAAGTGTTCTAACTTAAAAAGTTAAAATTCATGAATAAAAAGTAATGAAAATAAAAATAAACTCTTTATATAGCCTACACATAAGTGTCCTTTTATTTCATTAATATTATATTATCTGCAAGAAATATTATATTATCTTATTATTTTTAAGATTTAAAGTTCACTACAAGTGCACATTCAATACAATTAAACACACTTCTTTTTCACATCTCCAAACTTGTATGACTTTCTTTCTTCTGTGAAGCACAAAATAATATATTTTGAAAAATGTCTCAGTGTTTGTTGTATTGGGCACTATTGACTCCCATTTATGGACAAAAACTGTTGAAACATTTTTTAAAACATCTTCTGCTGTGTTCCACAGAAGAAATAAATGAAAGAAAATGTCCCTTTAAGTTCAATACTTTGTTGACCCTAAATGGTTGATACATCTTAATAGGGAAGTGTGGGCAGATCAGATTATGACAGACTTGCTTTACTTATCTAAGCATCTTTTGCATTATATTAAAGGACAAGTTCGGTATTTTACACTTAAAGCCCTGTTTACAGATCGTTTCTGATGAAATAGAACGGTTAAGATTAACATTTGGACACATGTTGCTGTTTTTGTGTGAGCATATCAGTGAACACTCCTGACCACTCGGTGAGTTTCACGTCTTTGTAAACGAAAGTTTAATGCGTTTTTTGGAAGGATTGTTCCAGTGCCCATAGGCTGCCATTCTGTAGGTGGGGGGGGGAGACGCGAAAGAAACCTAAAATTCTCGGGACAGCAGCATGTGTCCAAATTTTAATCTTAACCGTTCTATTTCATCGGAAACGATCTGTAAACAGGGCTTTAAGTGTAAAATACCGAACTTGTCCTTTAAGCGAGATATTTGGGTTCATCTGGCATTTCAAGATCTGCTGGAAGGGACGTAAAAACTGTTAGCTTCCATTTAAAAATCAGCAGCCGGGTGCAAACCTCCTGTGGTTTCTGCCGAGTCTGGAAAACGCACGTGCGTGCCAGACAAGAGGGAGCGTAACTCTGCCCTCAAAGACTTCCTTAAATCCACATAATCACCCCGGGCTGTTCTGGCTTCACTTCTGGAGGAGGACACTTATATTTGACATTGGTTGGTCAGTCATCTTTCTACTCATGGTTTTCTTTCCTTTGTTGTCTTTTTTAGACTCACCAACGTCTAAATAATCATAGAGCATCTGCTCGCAGTGATATCACAAACAGCAGATGAACATTTAACTCTTTAAATCTCTCATTATGTGTGGAGTTGAGTATATTCGGAGCCATAATTAGATCTGATTTCATGCTAATCGTCTGATTGGCTCCTCTTTGTCAGTCAACAGACAAGTATATGCAATATATTAAAGTTAGGAACTGTAAATGTAATTTTAGAAACTCATTGTGATATCAAATATGACATTGAGCACACCACAGTGGGACTTTATAGGGTCAGTTGATATTCTGGGCCCAGTCCAGACATCTGTGGAGGCGAATGGTGCCATCCTTTGATGAATTATTGTAGTATAATACACTGTAACACACATTAAAATAAATATTTAAACAGTGAGGAGTCATTGTTATGCAGTCTCTACTAAAACGGTATGTAATTTCAAAGAATTTTAGCTGAAAGTCTTACGGGTTTGGAACGGTGTGATTAATGACAGAATGTTCTTTTTTGGGTGAACTATCCCTTTAATAGAAGTGTTTTGCAAAATACGCATATGGCCGGATTTTTTGGTTTTCGAACTAGTTTGGCAATATATTGGTTTTCTATCAGAGTTATTTCTCTGAAATATTCAGTGTTTATTATTTCTAGATGGAGGCAAACTGACCAAAATCACACACTAGTTAATTTAAAGGTAAGCTAGTTTTTTCTTCAAGCCAGGGCTGTCTTCAGAACAGAATACTGTCAATATTAAATTGAGCTTCTGTTTTGAAATAGTTGTTGGAATAAAATGATGCATATAAACCCATTTAAAATAATTGGGGTCAAATTGACAGCTCTTTTCACACCCTCAGAACACATAATACTCATCTGTCAAATACTCGGTCAAAGCTTTCTCTAGTATTTTAGTCATCATGTATAAGAGCACTTTTAGAGTGCATTTACACAATACAGTTGAGTCATTTACAAAGGATTTTTTTTTTGTCTGAAAAACACAATATATTTGGCCACAAGTTTGCTGTAAATCATTATTTAGATTGGAAAGTCAATAGACTAGAGTGATGACGAATGATAATGAGTGATAGCATCACCCTGGTTTCCTCAGCAAAATGTGATTTT
Source organism: Squalius cephalus (assembly GCF_949319135.1). Classification (NCBI taxonomy): domain Eukaryota; kingdom Metazoa; phylum Chordata; class Actinopteri; order Cypriniformes; family Leuciscidae; genus Squalius; species Squalius cephalus. Next base: position 39,051,345 of record NC_137127.1, on the reverse strand, counting down.
TGGATAATTGCAGAAAATAAGCTCTGTGACCACAACAAAAGTTTATGATTCTTTCACACTTTGTTCATCATGATAATCTTCACAAATTAAAACAACTTCTATGAATTTTGAAGCCTCTATGCAATCAGCAGAAGTAAAAAAGTTAAACGTAAGCTATAAAACGACTACATAAGTTACGTGGCCTTAACGTTACCACCGCAAAGCTTCAGACGACTCTTTTAATCTTTATTTAAAATCCTGTTGGAAAGTTTGACTTAGAAAAGTTTGCATGAGCCTGATTATAAACACAAGTGAGTAGATGAGTTTTCCTGTTTGGAGTGATGACGTTTAATGTCACCGAAAACCACATAAAACCTTATGAATATCACAAGTAGTAGATTCTTATGCCATAGAATTAACTGAAAATGTATTGAGCTTGTGTTAACCACAGACCTTATTTCAGGCAATTAATCAAAAACCCATTCATAAAACCCATTGACTTTGGGACAGTGGAACTGGAAGTGCAGAAATGCTTACTCATTTCCAGGTTTTATGACTCAGTCCTGCAGCCCTCTATAGGGTAGTTTCGCGTAGTCAGACTTTCAGACTGATGGCAGAAGGTCTGGACTCCATAGCAGCTTTCATTGGCCAAGGACTTGCCAGAGGCCGTCTGATTAACATGTAAAGCAACCAATCACAGTTAGTTTTGTTCATGTCATGTTCAGGGGCATGAAGATGTAACGTCAGTGTCCCTACAATAACAGGCCGGTGTGCAATGCCGCGAACTTTACATTCTTCACATAACTTTTAAAAATCCAGTGTTTAGTAGATCCTGATAAGCGCTCATTGTCACAGTTGTAAACACAACAACGTTCTTTTCCATGAGGGGGTTTGGCCTCATGGCATCTTTGTTTCCAGGCGGACCGCTAAAGAACGCGACAGATGACAACTTAGAAAATCCTAAAGTGTTTCCAGTTAAGTGTGCCATATGCATCAGATGTTCAGCCAGCGGTCCGTGGGCGTGACGCCTGGGGCTGAGGGGGTCTGGAGAACACTTCATAAAACATAGCACAACTCTCAGACAATACTTTACCCAAACAAATCTCATAAAAGCATAATGCAGGGCAACAGTCTGTGTACAAATAAATACCTTGAACCAAATAAACACCCTCTCTCTCAAACAAAACGCATTTAACAAGCCTGACGTCAAACCCTTTGACCTACATTTAGTCAGTCAATCATATTATCAAGCAATAAACTGATTTAAAAAAATCTCCACAGGGCAAAATCTAACATCTCTCAGAGTTGACAACTGACCTTTATGTTAAATCACACATTAGAGACACACACACCGAGAATAACCCATTTACCTTCTGCACTTTTAGACAAAGGTCAGTATGAGTCTGACTGGACTGATATCACATCAGATCACATAGACGTGTGGTGATACTGGCTCTCTAACAAATCCTAGTGAGTCACCTCACTGGCTACTACATAGGCAGCCATTGGAAAGTTCACATAGAACATGTTCTTGAGGTCAAAAACAGCTTGGCGGAGCGAAATGGAATGGAACGGAATGTTGGGATCAGGATGTTTCTTAAAAAAAAAAAAAAAAAAAAAAAAAAAGTCTGATGCATTTGTACACAAAACAATCATTAAATAACAGCGCAAATGGAAAACGAGAACTTGTCCTTAAGGCCTAACCAAAATGAAACTTTATGTGACTGACTTGAGAAGTAAACAAGAGACTCAACTATTTCACAACTGTATGCCTTATTTCCTAACCAACAAAAAAATGTTCACTGACCTCGATGCAGTGAATTCTGAGATTGGCTTCTCCAAGAAGGCCAATCTCTGTTAGAGATTTCACATAAGGAAAACAATCTAGTTACATATTATCTAGAGCAATCTTTTATTGCTTAGTGGTTGCCCTTGTGAAAAAGCAGTACCCTTTAACATACTTTTACAAAGAGTACCTATTACGGAAATAATGTTCTTTGCAAAACAAATATACACACTGAATGTAATGTTTTCAGACACTGAACTCCACTAGTTTCACTCCTTCCTCATGATTAACGAGTATGACGGTGTTGAGACGACTTGGGTTGCAAAAATGATGTTAACAGTATTGAAAACAATCAGCTGAGAACAAAAGAGATCTTAATGTTTTTTTTTCTTTCCTGCCTGACTTTCCCTCTTCTAATCTATGCACTTTTCTGTTGTGATTTCTGTTTTTTCTTCAGTAGTGTGTAAGAAGCCGTGACCATCAAACTGAAAAAACCAAGCACACTAGATCAGTCTTTCCAATGAGTTTTACTCTCCATCATTGCTCACACTTTCCCTCTCTGTCTCTTTTCTTTTCACATTTTGCCCATTTTTGTTCCATCCGCGTTTCCTCTGTCTTTTTCCAGTACGGAAAGAGTGAAGGCTCCCAATGTTGTGCCAAGCATTCACTCACAGTGAACCATCTCTGCTGTGCGTCTTTTAAATGTTGACAGCTCCTCACAGGAGTAAACGTCACTGCAGAGTTGGTGCCGATCCCAGACGAGGAGGCCCACGGCTTTGCCGCCACCACACACAACTAATCACACCACAAACTTTATTACAGTGCTTGCAAGACCGCAATGCATTGATACTCCTCGAACATTCTGCTTTGGGTTTGTTCATATGCCCTAACCTTGCTTTTTAAACTTATTAAACTGCTTAACGTTTACACTCAAACTTCAAACTTTTGTTGTTCATTCAGCCTTAAAGGGATGATTCAAACTAAATATTAACTCATTTCGTTCTGCAAAACACTAAAGAAGATATTCTAAAAAAAATAATTAAAAAAAAGTCAAGTCAAAATTCTTCAAAAAATATTATTTTTTGTTACATGGAAGAAAGGAATGCATACAAGGAATTCATTCTGGCACAGGTTTGGAATTAGATGAACACGTAACTACACACCACTGTTCAAAAGTTTGAGATCGGTAAGATTTTTAAATGTTTATGAAAGAAGTCTCTTCTGCTCACCAAGGCTGCATTCATTTGCTCAGAAATACAGTAAAAACAGTAATATTGTTAAATATTATTACAATTCAAATAAACTGCTTTCAATTTAATATATTTTAGAATGTAATTTATTCCTGTGATGGCAAAGCTGAATTTTCATCAGCCATTACGCAGTGTTCAGTGTCACATGTTCCTTCAGATATCCTTCTAAAGACACAACAAGGACGATAATGATAAATATATAGTTCTGAAAGTTGTTCTAAATATAAAAGAATAGCAGAGTCCACAACTATAACGATAACGGCACAGAGGAACAATAACAATCGCTGGGATCAGTTTAAGAACTGATGAATGACAGCCAATCAGAACGGGCCTTAAAATGCTTATTAGGTGATCAAGAAAATGTATTATTATTATCACAGTTGAAAAGAGCTGTGTTGTTTTATTTTTGTGGATACTGTGGAGCATTTTTTTCAGGATTTTTGATAAATAGAAGTTCATGAGAACAGCATTTATTCGAAACAGAAATGTTTGTAAAAGTCTTTACTGTCACTTTTGACCAATTTAATGCATCCTTGCTGAATAAAAGTATTAATTTCTTCACACACAAAAAACATATAATTGTAACTGACCCCAAACTTCCGAACAGTATGATTTCCAAACTGAATTGAACTTGAACAGTATTAGTTTCCTCCCTGCAAGGACTGCTACTGTATTTCCTTGCAAATGCAATCTGACTTCCAAATTATAACTCTCAAATTCTACACAGCTGCCAAATATTTCCAGCTGCCAAAGTCAGATCATCGCTCGCTGTCTCTGTTTAAAGCGTTTACCGTACATGTTGTGATGGTTGGTTCAGAGTAGGAGAGATATGAGAGCAGAAGAAGCTGTTTTCATGTTGAGTCTGTCCCTCAGGGACCTCACTGGAGAAGCTTTCAGAAATCATAGTGTTCTCCTCAGAGGAAGACAGAAGAAGGAGAGAGACAAAGAGCGCAAAACGAGTGGGAAGGAGAGAAGTAGCCTATGGCAACATTAGGTTTGAGATAGGAAGGTAAATATGTGTGTGTCTTCTCTTCCTCAGAAACAAGAATTCCCTCAGTACAAATCTTTGCTCAGAAGTGCAGAGAGCTTTCATGTGTTCTGAACATGTCTCTATTAGTGCTTATTAAATTATTAATGTACGAGGCTTATAAAGAGATGCTGCTGTGCACCCAACATGTGGAGAAACATACTCAGATTAGAATTACAGATAATAACTTCGGTTTCACTTTATTTTGATGGTCCCTTTAACACATTCTGTTGACTATAAGTAACATTGCACCTACATGTCTACAAACTCTCATTAGAGTGTTAGTAGAGTATTAGTAGACTGGTAGGGTTAGAGTTGATGTAGGTGCAAAGTTACTTATAGTCAGCAGAATGTCTGTTGGAGGACCATCACAATAAAGAGTTAGCAAATATTAAGCAGACAGTTCACTGATACTAATATTCTAATGGTAGTTAGTTGACATGTAGTAGCAAAGTTACTTATAGTCAATAGAATGTTCAAAAGGGACCCTCCAAATAAAGTTTTACCATAACTTCAAGTGTGTACATGAATAAGAAACATGTTTACACTTACAATGGAAGTCTAGCAGGCAGGCAGTACTGTGAAAAAACTTCAGCTGGCTCTTTGTAACTCGTGACCAGTTGCGACTCGTCAGGGGAGGTAATGGAGGCACAGCCTACTACATATTCTGAGGTGAAAAATGGGAGAAGGATGAATTAATGTTAATAAAATTCCCAGTTTTTCATTCCATGTCCTAGAATGTGATTTTTCGGTTTTGTAATTTCACCATAAAATATCACTGAAGTCAAAATCACCGCTGCTCCTCCAACGCAAGTGTCGTGAAGGGAATCTGTGCTAAGACGAGTCTGAGGGGAAAGAGAAAGGGAGGGGGGAGGCAAATTCATAGCCAGAGACTTTTCCCTCCGTTGGTAAGATTAGCCAATCACCATTGAGTATTTCACTTTTAGCAGTTAAAAAACTAGACTAGCCTCCCTTGGTATCAACCAATCATTGCAAAGACATACATTATGTGATATTAGTTTAAACTGCTTCCGCTAGCAACTACCTTAATTATGGAGAGTAGAGATATTGAAGATTTGATCGCCAACAAATTTACCAAGATACCATTTGTGCAGCTGCTATAAATTAAAAATGAAGGAAGACTTCACGCCAAATTTGGATCATCAATCACCTTCACTAAATGGCTGAACATGTTCTTTTAACACAGACATTTAAATTAAAAGGTTAGAAGGATGGATATTTTTCTTCAACTGACAGTCTAGGTGAGTGGAATTGTATTTATATGTTCTTGCTGTATATGTGTCATTTTCTTTTTTACATTTCATGTCTAAAAGTGTCCAAAAAATCCATTTAAATGCGATAAAAAAATAAAACCACTACAGTTATTGCGCCTCCTCTATTTTATAATCCACTAGTCGCCACTGCTCTTGGCCAGCTAGAAAAGTAAAACTGAACTACTTTTTTAATACAGTATCTGTGTGAAGATACCAGGAAAGGATGTGTAACTTACCGTAAAGCACTGCCTACTCTGTTTTCCAAGCATAACAAGTTCCTCCTCCTAGAAAAACAATTCCACGTCAGAAAGAACAATTTATACATAGAAAATACATTTTTATGAAGCTTCTGCTTTTATTACAGTATGGTGGATCTAGTAAAGTCCCACCTTCTAAATAAAAGCCAATTATGTAAAGTCATAATTTTTGAATGTTTTTAATGCCACAAAAACACAGTCAAAGTATCACAGTCACATTTTAACATTAGCTGCCAGATTTTTTGCTTTTACAACATTACATGGTTTCAGTGTTTTTTTTTTTTTTGTTGTTTTTTTTTGTCTCTTAGTTTAACTGGTAATCGGAATAAAAAAGAAAAAAAAAAGAAATTCAGTGTATGATGACAAATATCCATTTAAAGTCTTCACTTGATCTTTACGGTAGGCTATACTTGCTTTTTGATGACAGCATCACTGCAGCTGCTGTTGGAAGCTCCATATACCATAGAAACAGCCATAAAGTAATTGGTGTCTTGAAACTTGAGCTCAGCCTTTGCTTTACACCTGCCCATTGAATGGACTGACCTGAAATATAATGTTTTTTAAGCGATATTTGAGGATAAAAACAGCATCTATTCTTGTCAGACTTTAATGTTGCTTTGAAATATGTTATTGAAATACTAAGCCTTATGGGTTTGGAACGGCATGAGGGTGAGTAATTAATGACAGACTAACCCTTTAACTGCTTGATTATTGAATTGTTGCTAAATTAGCCCCTCCTGTTTCCATTTCTGCAAATATACTGTTCATACCCAGTGCAGAAAGTCAAAATGATTGTTTAACCAACATGTCACAGATGCCTTTCATAGAAATAATGGTTAAAAAAAACAGCAGTGACCCCAAGGGTCTTATGGGACACATGTGTCATTGTCATTTCTGACTCCTAGAAAGGGAGCTACAGTACATTCTACATTCATATTTATGGAGTTAGGAGTTTTAGGAGTTAGGATATTAGGAGTTTTCCTAACAAATCACCACTCTCACCATTATTTGTTTATGTAAAATAACATATATATATTTTTTTTATCCTGGTATAGCCAAGAGAGAGAGAGAGAGAGTTACAGAGAAGCGAGTGCGGAGGGGGTGTCAGAGGAGAGCAAGGGTCTGTGTTGTCTAGAGTCATGTGTTTTCAACACCTTTTTAATTAATTCTTCAGTGTTTGAAAAAAATCCCAGCTGACAGCTTCACACATTCACTGATACACACACACACACACATGCGTACGCACACACAGGCTCACACAACAGAGAGGAAGGAAAAAATAGAGCTGAAGAAATCACACACATTAATGTATCTGTGCTGCGTGTGAAAATCAAACACTTACTGGCAGTGATGCTTTTTAAGATTACTTATTATGGAAGTAATATATTTAAGTCAGTACATTTAAAATAGAGTTACTTTAAATATATTATCAAATGACACAGTACATGTACATTCATAATCATGTACTTTACATGTGCTTTAGTCTGCTATAGTCAACGCATCAAAATGAGTGTATTCTTTAAAGCATGACAAGAGATTATTAAAACAGTATTCTATGTTCTTGCACTAGGAGACTCACACACACACACACACACACACACACACACACACCTTACACGCACAACACACACAATTTAAATATTTTTTCGAATCTACGTAAAATTATAATACTGCATTGCAAAGGCTAATAGTTGTGAGATGTAAATAGGTTAAACACTGACCAATGTCCTCCAGCTGTTGCAGAAATGATCAGAGTGTGCATACAATTTTTATTTCTGTACTTAAAAAGAAAGCATCAAAAAACTAAGCTGATCTACGAAAGGCAAGACATTGCTTCTCAATCAGAAACGCTGCACAACATTTTTCTTTTTATTGTTAATGAAACTGTACAGAAATGTTCCGAGCTCCAAGTTCCAACTTAATCAAACTATGACATCTCTGGATTTAATCAACCTATCAGAGGTGGTACTTGGCATGAAACGTTTAAGAACCACTGCTCTAAAATATTCTGAGCTCTAGATATGACTTGTATCCCTCCTTTAGATTTATCATCCATCTAGTCATAACAACAATTAAAATAAATCTGATCACCTCAAAAAAATAAATAAAAGTTGATTATTCCTCAACAAGCTGCACAACTTGAGGCATCATGCTTGACCTAATACTTAAGGTCCCCCTGCATATGAGCAATATTAGGAATGCTTGATTTAGGAAACGCAGCTAATAATATCCTTCTCTTTAATACCTTATAAGGACTCATTTTCCAACCTTGGTAAACTAAATCTATTTTTTCTCCTTGTCAATTGCTCGTTTAGTATGGGCAATAAACATCAGGCACATTCAGTGATTGATTGTTACACTTTGAACTTTGGCACTGACCTTTTGATATGGTTAGAGATTAATGTATTTTTATGAATGAGAACTATCAGGATGCGTGATGCATGACATTAAATGATGGATCCGATTAAACACACATACAGAACCCACACAAGCAAGCAGGAGACTGTGCTGATGGTGTGTTGTCTCTGCTTGTTGCTTTGAGCTGACAAAACAACTTAGTTTTCAGTGATCTGTAAACATAAAACGTGAAAAAGGGGAATGTAAAAAAGTCCCATGGTGATAATATGTGACAAGTTCTTTCCAACTGCTGCGTCCAATAAGAACATGTACTGTCCTCCCTATGATCAGAGCCGACCACAACTGAACGCAACGACACACCTGCTGTCAGATCCTGGTGAAGTTATTCTCTGATCATAGACCTAAATCAAACAGTAGAACAGTTCAGTGACTCTGACTGTGACTTTTTGTGTTATGGAACAGGAAGCAGTAAAACTTACGGTAACACTTTATTTGACAGTGTCCTTGTTACATATTATGTTACATGTACTTACCATAGTAATAACAGTAAATTATGCATAATTACATGCAACTAACCCTCAACCAAATCCTAATCCTACCCTAACCCTATAGTAAATACATGTAGTTGCTTAATATTACTCAGTACTTAAATATATAATTACACTGTAACAGTGACACCTTAAAATAAAGAGTCACCAAACTTACAATAATAGCTCATTCAAAAATGAAAATTCTATCATTCACGTACCCTCATGTTATTCAAATCCTGTATGATTGACTTTCTTCTGTGGAACACAAAAAGAGAAATTTTGTAGAATATTCCTGTTGGAGAGGCTTTTGGACTGTTAGGTTCTAATTAGGTAATGGGTGAGTAAACCACCCTGGGAGCTTGTCAGAGCACAAGAAATTAGGCAACAGGTACTGGACATTTGGTAATGGACAGGTAATGGACAGCTGGAGGTAGAGAGATGGGCCACAGATGTATATTCAAAGATGTAAATAGTCTGAAGAAAGATTTATTACAATAAAGATAATGAATGAAAAATAATAAGCATTCTCTGTTACATAATACAACATAATTATCCCCAATTCACATCAGTGAGGTTTCTATACATAAACATAGTGTAATATTAAAATATTGCTGATAACTTCTTAATGCATTATAGTCCGTCACGTCTATTGCGATCTCAAAATTCCGGCCAGTTGATAATACCTAGAATATAAAAATCGACTGCTGGCGGTAGATCCTTCTCCTATTTAGCACCAAAACGTTGGAACAGTCTTCCTAACATTGTCTGGGAAGCAGACACACACTGTCAGTTTAAATCTAGACTAAAAACACATCTCTTTCTATAACACATTAGAGACTTCTATAATTCAATGTTAGGCTGCATAGATTAGGTCAGCCGGAACCGGGAACACTTCCCATAAATCCTGATGTACTCGTTACATCATAAGAAGGATGGCATCTACGCTAATATTAGTCTCTCTGTTTATCCCGAGGTTTACCGCAGTCCGCCGGATCTAGGCCATATCCAGATCTGATGAAGGACCTGCGTCTGGACACAATGACAACGCAGTCCTGAAGTCTGAACTAGTCTCCCCTGTGAAGGCCTCCTTCCCTTCCCTTCCCTCTACCTCTGTACAGATAAAACGTTGTCAGGATAATTCCGGTTCACGTGGCTACATGGAAGCAATAAAAAAATCTGTATTATAAATTTTTCAAGGCTTGCACCTTGGAACCTATTTCATGGTTTGCGTTCTCGAGCCACCAGGCACTGTTTTGTGCAAATGAGCAGCCGGATCGCATTAAGGGTTTTCTGTTAGAACGGTGTCGTGTTAGCGGCCCCTAAGTTAATAACTAATGATCGTTGCGACGGAAGTGAATCAATCAAAACTAACTTTAGCTGGACAGTAACTTTATTTTAGAGCTGCTGTAAAGCCAAAACAATCTCTGTTACTTTAATTTCCTATTATCACTGTAAAGCTGCTTTGAAACAATCTATATTGTTAAAAGCGATATATAAGTGAAGGTGACTTGACTTGACTAATATACAGAAACAAGGTATCTCACAGAAAATACATGGCATAAGTGATAAGTTGCCATTAATAACATACAGTGCCCAAATATGGATATAATGGTGGCATAAATAAGCAGCATTTAACAAAACATAATGCTAATCACTCATTCTGTATTATAACAGAATACAGATTAACATCACATCATTAAAGGTGATGTATGTAACTTTTTCACTCTACTAAAGCATAAAAATACCATAAATGTTTGCAGATATTTAGGAAACATGCTGAGTTCACATACTCTTTTCTCTGAAAAACACTTCTACAGCCAGTTATTTTACTTTGAAATGTGTGTTCCGTGTTGGAATGTCTGTTTTTGTTTTGGTCTGTGTGATCTCGCCCACTGCCAGTTCACCCAATAGTATTTCAACACCCCGGGATGCCAGTTGGCAGGAAATACAGCGTATTGCAGCCAGCAAACAAACTGGGTCAGAGATTGCAGATTCTACCCAACCTAAAAAGCTTCGGTATTCATCTAAAAATCTCCATGAACGAGAGCATATTACATCAACTCATCAACTCGTAAGTCTCCTCGGCTTTCATTGTCAATTGCGCTTGTTCGTATTGCGTGTCCTCAAACTGGCAAAGAGCATCTTTGCTTCCATGAAAGGTGCTATTGGTCAAGTATCAACTTGGCTCTTTATCTCCATATTAGCTGACCTGATATGACCATCCAGGCTAAGGAGGGTCTTGATGACTTGTCTCACAGGCCATAAGTTCCAAGGTAGTTGAGAGTCTATGATCAAAACAAATGTTTTCTCCTTCAACTCAGGAGGACAGGCTTGCCATTTCTGCTGAGTTTGGAGGCTAGGGAAATAATCCCTTATGAACCTGGACCAGAATCGTTCCCCAAGGACCTGGGAATGTCTTCCTTTTATTTAGTTGTGTGATAGGAGACCACTCCATGGAAGGTATGCGGCCCTGCGTCCATCCTAGGTGTGTATGAACCGCAGCTGGTGCACAGGCCACCCCATCGAACAGACTCTGTAGGAGTAATGAGATGGGGCTGTTCAGAACCGATGAGAAGTAAAGGCTGTACTTAAGCGATCAAATAGGAAGACCTTGCAGATGTCTGTACTTCCATTGTAGCTGTTCTACAGGGTAAGACTGATGCAGTAGGTTAAGATGATCTGCAATAAAGGCATTGTCAATCTTATAACTGGTCTGGGGTTTACAGAGGGGAGAGATATGAAAAGATATGGAGGAACCATCAAGCACCTAAATATCATCTCTCACCATCCGCAATAGAAGGTCTTCAGGTACACCCAGGATGCCCAAAGCCTTAACCACATTGGAGAGCATAATAGTCCTCTCAGAGCTATCAACAAGAAGAGCGAAGGTGTGATCTTCATAATGCAGATTCACAGGAAACACTTTTAACTTAACTTGTTATCCGACTGAGGGAACCTATCCGGAGAAGAATTTGTCAGGCTCTTCTCCATGTTAGCTGAATCCTTCCAGGATGCAAGGCTTCTTTAGGTCACATTGAGCAGCATGGTGTGCCCTGGCGCAAATCCAAAAACGGATGTTACTACGAACCCATGTCCTGACCTGGTCTGAGGTAAGATTGGCGAATAATGCACACTTTCTCAGGTAATGCTCAGTCTTATCAGAAAGGTCAATACTGTTTCACTTTAGCAGGCTTGGTTTGTGAAACAGGATCTTTCCGAGGGAAGGGAGTCTCAACCAGGGATTCTCCAACCCCATGCAGGATGGTCACATTTCTCTTCCCAGAGTCTGACTGAGTGTGCAAGCCCGTAGGCATCGGCTTGGCAACATAGCTATGGCACCAGGTTTTGTAAAGGAGACAGTTCTATAAGTCAGCCAAGCTAGGGGTTGTCATGTCAGGTTGGAGGTACATATGATGGTGAAACTCAGCTCACTGCTCAGGAGGAAGCTTGTAACTCAGAAGTGCGTAACATGGGACCCTCAACTCAGTTCCAGTTCACCATCACGTTTCAGGGTCTTCAGTAGGCCCACTAGTGACTGCACATGAAGAGCAAACCTCTGGAAGGTGGAGATATCACCTCACTTGAAGTCAAAACTCTCAAGGACAATAGCAATCCTCCTTAAGGCTTAAGGCCATTTTATCTTTGAATGGGCTAGGTGACTTCAAATAAGCATCCGCTATCATTCTAGCCTCCTCAAGCTTATGGTGATCCACTAAGATCTGGTATTTGAACATTTAGTTCACCAAAGCTATCCTGAGTTGAGCAAACTCACCCGGATCAGGGCGAATGAACTTAGGGAGGGCGTAGATAAAGGCATGTCTGCAGGTGTTAGAAACTCTTGAAACTCTTTAGGGATAGGAGGGGAAGGAAGTCTGCAAGCATCAGAAGCATATGGCTGAGGAGGGCGTGATTGAGTAGCCGGGAAAACAAATACTTTCTAGTCCCTGGCATGACAGGTTGGTAAGTAGTTACACGCAAATCGGACAGTTCAAGGGCACCCACCTGTGTCCTCAGGTCAACGTCAGGCTCAAGCCACGGTGGTGGTGGGAGCTCAGCAAAGTTTCCATCACAGGGGGATTGGATGATGTTTATGTTTATGTTTATGTTTATGCGGCTCGAATGGAATGAGCCACTTGAACTAATTCCCTGACCTCTGCACGAACTTCTCTCAACTCCCTGAAGTCTGCCTGGAAAGCCTGATTGGTCTGCATTAGATGTGCATGCTCGTGGCGCAGATGCTGTAGCTCACTGTCGAGTCGAGAAGGATGACTGACAGAATTCGATGGAGGCTTAAAACTTGAGGACATGATCTGTGAGCCATCAGAACAGACCAGGTCACAACCGTGGGGTGGCGTAAGGCTGGAAGGATGTTTTATTTAATTCCTTAAATTGCTTTAAGGATTGAAATAAAAAATTTAAAGACACCAAATTTAACAATGTGATCATCAAAGTAGGCATTTCTTTTTTTCTTATCAATCAGTCCCACAATCTGTCCCAAAAGTCTGCCCCACTTAACAAATGTACAATTGTAGAAAAGATGTTCCTTTTCCTGAGATTCAATCCATTACCGTCCAAATTAAACCTTATTCGGATTCGTTACATGGATAAATGTCATCATTAATTGTTTTGAAATGTTCTTCTTTCATTTTAGGTAACAAAGGAAATGACAAATATCTAGTTCTAACTCTGATAGTATCAGCTTTTGAAAACCTTGCAACAACACTGCTCGTTACCAGTATATTACTACGGCTATGGTTTCAAAATAAAACGAGTTATCATGCTTTTCACTTTAGAATACTGTTCCAAATTATTGGTAATTCCTTCTGAAGGATTTGGTAATACTTGAGTAATTACTAGTGGGTTACCACAATCTTTACTTAAAAATTAATTAAACGTTGTGCATTATTCACATTAATTTTGAACCTGTATATAGTAGTTTTTATTAGTCCTCTGGGAGGTATGAAAAAGTAGAAAACTGATTAGCTAATAGTGAATACCTCATTCAACTGAACACCACTGCATACTAATTTTTTTATCTGAGTTTCTTGTTAGTTAATAGAAGTTACTAGAATGTTAATATTACGTTACTCATTTGCTCCTGGGTTATTCATTAATGATGGAACAGTTCAAGTTCCGTCGTTTTCAGCATAGTTAAACGAGTCAGTGTTTCCCGAAACCATCGTTCTAACGAACATTCGCAAACAGCATCGCAAAGTTGTGTAGTTGGAACGACAGCTCTCGACCTTTGGTTAGAAGCATAGTTTCTAGTTTGCATGACATGTGCACTTAATAAATCCTTATCTTGAGCAAAATAAGCAAGCTGACATTCAGTACAACCTGTGTCTTTTATTTAGAATACATACAAATGTCATTTACGTCTTTTAATTTGTCAAGAGAGTTAAAGCACCGTTTTTGAAAAGTGCGCATGTGCTAACGTGCTTTAGGCTACTATGTAAGAACGAGCCTATGATTGAATCTAGAAATAAAGCAAAATAACTGCGAAAAATGAGAAATAGTCCACAGATGCCATGTCTGTAATTTATAGCAAAACATCTATCGTTAATTCGATCTCAAACAGATTCATTAAAATAAGTTATTACTCCTCCACGTGCGTGACGTCATAAACCAATGTGGTTGAACGACCACCTTGCGACAATACGGTTTCGGGAAACAGTCGTGACTACCTAGTTGATTTCTTCAACGATGCATCGTACTATGGTAGTTAAGCAGCGAGTTATGTCGTTGTACGGGAAACGCACCCCAGGTTTCAATCAACTAAATCAATCATGGGGGTGAGTGAATGATGACAGAACTGTCGTTTTTGAGTGAACCTCTCTTTATTCCAATTTTAAGTGTGTCAACAGCTGTAAAACATAATGTTAAGTATATTTGAGTCCTTATTTATTACTGAATTCAGCAGGAGTGGGTGAGGATATAAACACGTAATAAACTTAATCACTGGCAGATTATGCTTTCCACACCAAGATTAAACAGAGCAAGATGTGCATCTGATGAACATCCCCTCCCTCTGCACAAAAGCATACTAACAAACACGTACAAGCGTGTTTACTTAATCTAAATGGGGATATTTACACAGACTTCTATTGTTTTTATATAGCTAAATACTGTTCACCTAACCTACACCCTGACAGATAACTTTATGCATTTGTACAATAAAATTATAATTAGTTTATTTTATTTTCTACTGTTTGTATAAATGAGGACATCCCCAAAAAGCATCAAGATACTAAGAAGATATTTTGAAGAAAAAAAAAAAGCATCACAAAAAGCATCAAAAAAAGCATCACAAAGGATTCTGTAAAACACTGTACATACAGTGTTTGAAACTCCATATGAAACAGTTCATATACACATAACACAATTTTGTGATGTTTTTTTGTTGTTGTTGTTGTGTTGTTTTCCACATATCTTGTTAGATTTGACTTGTTTGCTGTCTATTTGTATGCTGGGGTTGGTGGGGTTGTGCTTTTGGTTTAGAAAATATAAGCTTTGGCATCTCACCGCCACCGCCGTTGTTTTTTCAAATGTTGATATTTGTTAAATCCTAAACTTAACCCTTCCCCTAATAATAACCCTCTCTCACAAACCTGTTAGTTCACCCAAAAAGGCAACTTTTGTCATGATTTTTTCACACTCATGTCATTCCAAACCTTATTTTGTAACCAATTTGTTTTGGTGATGATTGATTTCCATTGTATGGAGAGACAAGAAATCGGACATTTCTCAAAATATCTTCTTAGCTTCCACAGAAGAAAGAAAGCCATACAAGAAGTTTGAAATTATCATCTTTACTTTAGAATTAATTAAACATTATGCATTATTCACATTAATTATGAACCTGTATAAAGTAGTTCTTAGTCCTCTGGGAGTTATGAACAAAATAGTAATTACTGATTAGCAAATAGTGAACTATCTCATTCAACTGAGCGCTACTACATACTAATTTGTTAATCTGAGTTTCTTGTTAGTTAATAGTAGTTACTAGAATGTTAATATTGCATTACTCATTTGTTCCTGTGTAGTTATTCATTACTGACGGAACTGAAATTACATGAGGGCGAGTAAATTATGACAGAATTTTCATTTTTGGTTGAACTATCCCTTTAAGGCAAAACTTGATTTGGCAAGTCTTTCAAGTAATGTTGAACATTTCAGAACATTTTCAATGTTTCACTAAATTTGTGAGGACATTTTCAAAAACATATACATATATAACTAATATAACTAAAACTGTACACACACATACTTTCACACACTTTCTCATTAAGGTTTGTTTTCTAATAATACCAGTGAGGTTAACTGAATTTCATTTACAATATAATGGGGTTATTTTATTTATTTATTTGTTTGCCTGTTTCGTTTATCATATAATCTGGCCACGCTGACAATGCTGATTAAATTTACAGTGATTCTAAAGCAAGCCCTGGGGAGACACAAATACACCCACACACTCACACACCGCTGGAGGACCAAAAATAACCTCTAATAATGTCTATTTGTGGCGCACACACACTGTGACAAGCTTGTGTTAATCACAAACACACACACTCGTTACCCCCGCGGGTGCTTGTACCACTTCTCGAATCTGGAGCTGCGAGCTTGTCAGGTGAATTTAAGTGTGATGTTGTGACACCACAGTAGTCATTAGCAGTTCTCTCTCTGTGACTCCATCATAAATGACTGGTATGACAGGAGGATTAGGGATAGTGGAATGCCCCAGGCTCATTGCTCCCACACTGAGACACATTGCAGTCATTATTATCCAGAATATCAGCCAGAACTCGCACCCGCTGCAAATATGACACAAAAACTAATATACTGTAGTATTAGGGTTTCTACATGGTATAGTACAACAATGTTTTTGGACAGGTATGGTTTTACCATGGTATCTCTTGTGAAAAAGAAATACACTTTTAAAAAGAGTACTTATTATGGAAATAATGCAATTTAAAAGAATATGTGCAAACTGAATGTAATGTTTTTGGAAACTGAAAATGTATTATAGTTTAAATTTACATTAAATCTAAATAAATTCATATTATGACTTAAGTACCACTTAAATACATCTTTATATGTAATTTATTGTCTTTGAAATAGTGTACTGCTGAATGTACTGTCAAGCATTTATTTTAAACTTGTATGTTGAAATTATAATTTGCTTTAGTATGTTAGTCAACACAGTAAAATTAGTGTTCTTTAAAGCTTATTGAAACATGGTTTAAAATGCGCTTTAAAGTAAAACTTTTAATGTAACATTATTAAGTGTGTTAAGAAACAGTCATGAAAGTGTACTCTAATCACACTTAAGTGCCCTTATATTTCACTAGCTGCAAGTACAATGTTTTAAAAATATACTTTTAATTGTGCTATAAGTGCGCATTCAACACAACTATGCATACTCATTTTTAGAAAGGGATTTATTTGAAGTACCATGTATATACTATATGATATACCATGGTATAAATCAATGTGCCATTGATTACTATCTGATACCATATTATTAAGCAGAGTCTTTAAGGCCTAAAACACTATACACAAGTCTGGTTCAATAAGTAACTACCAAAATACCAAATCAAAGTCTGCAATCAAAGAGTTGATACTTCAATGAAACCTAACTCAAATGAAATAAGTTTCCTGACCTTTGCAATAACATTCTATGAGAAATGAAATCTTCCTCTGGGACTGGGAAACCCTTCATGAAAGTATTTGACAATGCACAGAGCGGAAAATCATGAGGGGAAAATAAAAATATTATTATATTTCTTTTTGTCTAGCAGTTTGTTTAGCCATTTGGCTCAAGTACTGTATATTTAAAAAGTATTACAGAGATAAATCACTTTGTGAAACATAAACCTGTCTATCGTGCAAAGAAAGGTGTGTCATGTATTTAAAATCATCCCACCTCATTTTCCTACAGGTGAAAATTGAAAAAGGTGAATATGCAAACACATGAACACAAAGGATCCATTGGTTCTCCCCATGCACTTTTCAAACAGAATGTTTCACCAAAAGAAGTTTTCTAGGTTTGAAATGCTAAACCAAGCACAGAATCAGTGACTTCACTAATGTCATCCAGCATATAGTGCTGCATCTGGTCTCTGCACACCACAACAACAGCCTGAACATTGCAAGCAGACATAGACGGTCAGACACAAATAAGAAAGGGACAGAGAGTCAGAAAGAGTTTTAATTGATGCTGAATTCTGACTGATTATTTATTTTATTTTTATTTTATCAAAAACAAATCAGTCATACTTATGTGGGTTTAGCTTGTTTTGTATGTAGAGGTCATGCAAGCATCAAGAACATTCATCATTCTCCATCTTTAGTTGTGCTCTTCTGTTCCAAACACAAGATAAGGTTAGCAGGACACCAGCACACTATTATGACAGCAAAATACACAGGCTACTTGTTAAGAGACAATATCTTTACCTGCTGGAAAACCCAGTGCAGACTGTTTTCAAACTGATCCACCAGCCAATAGTCTACAAAAAACAACTTTATCACCTTTAGAATTTTCATTCAATAAGTTCTACACATCCCCATATCTTGTGTGTTTCTTTTTTTTAAATTCACTAAACACTTGTGCCACTTTTGCATGGAGTATTTCGGCATGTTCTTTTTCACCACCTACCTACAGTCCAGTTTAAACTGGCCCAATGCGCTGGTATAGCACTGCATCATGCATATTCAAATGAGTTTTTGTAAATAAGGCTGTTATATTTGCACTTTATTCTCATTTTGTGCGTGTTTACATTCACCCTAATAATCAAATAGGAATCACACTCAATCAGATTGAAAAACCTTCATGTAAACACCTCAACTGAAGTCAATCCGTATTAAATTTCAATCGGATTGGAAGGAGTGGTGTAGACCTAACCATGTAAACGCTCAGTCTGATTCGAAAATACCTTGCGCACAGTGTCGTGATGCATATATGTTTATATACGATAACAATTAGCATACAATTAGACAACTGACAATTAGCATACAATTTGGATTAGCGGTATGGTTGTTCTGGGCATAAACTCCCAGCCCATACATGTAGTCTTGCATGGATACGAGCAGGGAGTGCAGCGATATAACCGATGTTATACGCTTGAATTCTTATGAACATGCGAATATGTTTACTAACGTCTAATGAACTGGTCAGTGGACGAGACTGAAGACTTATTAAATAATTGCTTAAAAAAACGGTTTACGAGCAAACGCAAAATGACTCGGGGGAACGCAAAAGGTTTTGTAAGTGATCGCAAAACATTTGTGTTTGACTTATTGACTTATTCTTTTTTCTCCCATCGCATATTTTTTTCCACTACCATTGGAAAATGATTTCAGGGCTGAGAAAGAATTATATGTAACATTGTTCTACATTGCAGCTTCCACAGTCCACACGAACACTTGGATATGCGCCTAATAAAAGCACACATTACACTGTTGTCAATGAATGGGACGCTAAATATCATTTTGGCTTTAAAAAGATTCCAATAAATAGGCAATAATAAACCTGGTGTCCTCCATGATTCCTGTTCTTTTTGACAACAAAGCACTTGAATGCGACGAGCTTGTAATTACTTCAAACGTCGACTTCAAATGTAGGAAGTATGAAATCTCCGATAGCATGTGAAGGCAGCATAACCAACTAAATAAAATTTGGTTGACTAAGCCTTTTGTCGTTTACTAATGTTTAGTCGACTATTATGTCAAGGCAAAAACAATTATACTGGAAACACTTTACATTAAAGCATAATTTGTTACGATTTTTCGGAATACCTAAATGCACATGTAATGGGGGAAAAGTGAATTTGGTTGTGAAGTTTAGGGTTCATGTATGCATAACTTCCAGAATATTTAATCGAATTGGATTTATTCGGATTGACGAAAACTAGTGCATGTAAACATACCTACTGAGGGTTAGTAGGTGCAGCTTCATGTTTGCTTTTTTTAAACAAATCACATTATTTCAAAAATTCAAGTCAGCGATAATTTTGCACAGCCAATGTAAAGCAATGTCAAACTGAACATTTTTAAAAAGGAATGTTTGTGCACATTTCTTAGTGATCAATAATTCATGAGCAGTTATTCATTATATAATGGAGAAGAGCATCACATGCCATATCTTAATAGTCTGCGCCTGCGGCATCCTCCCCAATTTAGCATTCATTCAGGACTGGCGTGCGAGATGGGGAACTGCGCGCGCTGACAGTCTACAGCACACATTTCTTTGGATTTGTTTATACATTTACCTGATTTGCATATTGCAAATGTAATTCATTATTAGTGAACTCCACTTGTTCTCTCAGACAGCCGGGTTTATGAGACTCTACGTCACCTGACCACAGCATGGACCAATGCCAAAAAGAGCAGAAAGGCCTGTGTAACTGGTCAGTGTCAGGTTGGTCTGGTGTGTGTTGATGCCTCAGGTCGTGTCTGTCACTTACTGACTTTACATCATCACAGAGAGTGATGCTAAACAAAGCCTCGATTCACATCAACAACAAACGACAGCCCTGACACAGATGCAGACACAGTCAAACGCCTGTGCACTGCAAAACCAACTGCCAGTAGTGTCAGAGCCGTTTCAGAATTGGCATTTGAAAACCCCATGTTGGTTAATCTGAAAATTCTGGCACCACTAAACAATTGTGGAAAATATACAAAGACGAAACATCTTTCTTTTATTGCGCAGGCCGAATGCACAAAAAAGTGCAAGTGTATAGTTTGAATTACGAACAAATGATTTACATGAGCTGGTTCTTTTAATGAATCATTTAAAAAAAAAAAAAAACTCACATATGAGTCACAGTCAAACTCATTAGCATAAAATGGCTGCTGAAATAACATTTGATTAAGCTAAGTGATTTAAGCAATCTCTTCCATTTAAATTGAAGCAAACCTGACAAGCAACACAACATTTGGTGTGCTTTCTATATCTGTTGCGTCTGGTAGCCTTGCCTCCAAAAAAAAGTAATTCGTCCAAAATCCTGCTCCATTCAATTGTACATTAAATTATGTTTTATTTAATTCGGGAGGAGCATGTTCAGATAATCAACCTAATTAGCAAGAGAGGAGGTATATATATATATATATATATATATAGCTGACCTACCTCTATCCCAAGACAGTTTTCCAGCATTCCTCCACCGCCCCAACTCCTCACTCTTAAACATTTCCCAACCAGGGATGGGGGAGTACTTTGGGTTCGGGCCAAATTCCGAGCTTTGAGATCCCAGACAGCACGCCAAATATGCATACTTTTTCTACATCCAAATTATATGTAAGGGTGAACACATGAGACATCAAACATGCTCTGATGATCAGCTGTGATTCAGTTCGCACAGTGTGGAACTCAAATTACTCTGAAAAATTGTGTCTTAGGGTATGTTTACATGACAACGATATGCTTAAAACTGAAAAGTTTTTCTTTTGAGTTTTCCACGAACAGACGACACCATTGCCAAAACGATCCCCATTCTGCTTATTATAGTCTGTTTTTTTTTAATACTGTCATTCTGACTGTTTAAACTTGGCAGACATATTGAAAGCCACTTACAGAGCAACTAATGTACATTTTACCAGTACATGAGAGAATCAAACCCATGACCCCTTGTGAAAAAGTCTACTTCAAATCTTATAACAATAAGGTATTAGTATATTTTAGTTTACCATAAATTTTGCCTGTACATTCAACAGTACAACCGTATTTCAAAGACAATAGAAGTAAATATGAAATTACATATAAAGATGAACTTATTAAGTCCTACTAAAGTGAGTCAAAAAGTGCCCTTAAGTTGTTGCATTTAATACAAATAGAATCTATAATACATTTTCATTTAATTGCAATTTACATGCAGTTAAGTGTTTGAAAAAATATTATTTTAAAGTATTTTTTCCCATATCAAGCACTCTTTTTAAAAGTGCAAAAGTGTGGTCACAAGGGACCTCTGTGCTGCTAGTGTCAAGCACCACCAGCTGAGCTACAGGAGCAACAATTGTATGAACCAGTTTGTCATTCAGAGTGAACATCATTATTCCTGTCAGAGACACTTGCTAAAGGTCATGCCTTGGTCATCTCACCTGGCAGCCAGACGTGCATGCGTGCATAGAAGTGAACTTTACTCTGGCTTTCTTTTTATAAAAATGGTGCGACTGGAGCTCCGGTCGGGCATTTGTGTGGCATTCACGTGCCATTCCGTGGCATTCTCAAATGACATATTTTCCAGACCACCCCACTGACATATAACAGTGATTTGTGTGAGGAAGTAAACGAGAGTGACGGGTTCTCGGCGGAGGAGATCAGGACCGAACAGCTTCTCTGTATTTGGTTCTGTAATGTTAATCACGTCTGTAGTGTGTAATTTGAACTGGGAGGTATCTAAATAAAATTTGCTGTCAGATTGCTCACGCCTCCTACAGATAAACACGACAAAACAATACCCTCCTCCCTGTGCCATCTCACCAGCTCAGCCCAAGATAAACCCACACACTCTGAGATAAAACGATGGCCTTATACGGTCACCTTAGCTCTGTTCCCAAACCTAGCGAGCTGCCTTGTCGTCTACTGCCTAAATCTGCAGCTACCTTCTAAGGCCCTGTTTACACCAGGCATTTTCAGTGATCTGATCACAAGTGGTCAGTTGAGACGCAGTACCGTTTTCATCTGGTCTTAACATGCATGTTCAGATTTTGTATAGACCAGGGGAGTCCAAACATGCTCCTGGAGGGCCACTGTCCAACACAGTTTAGCTCAAACCTGCCTGGAACGTTTGCCTTGTAAACCTTGATTAGCTGCTTAAGGTTTGTTTTATTGGCTTTGTGTAGCTAAACTATGCAGGACAGCGTACCTCCAGGAGCACCCCTGGTCTAGACCCTCCCCTCTTATGGCCGGTACACAGTGTACGTTATTGGGCTGTCCCAGGCGAAAGATGACCGATCGTGGCGATTTCTGTGTTCGTGGCTCATAAATGGTGGTCCTACGTCGTACAGTTAGAGAGGTTCAAAGACGGCCGTTGTCACGGCCTTGCAACCAAACATACAGTAGCCTGCGACAGTGTCCGAAATTTAGCATGATCATCTCACAGTGTGTTTGCTTCTATGACCTACGTCTACTGACTAGCCAATTAAAACGCAACACCAAATGGCATATTGATCAACGCGACATGGCGCTAAAACTTAAAACTACCCAGACAGCAACTTAATGTCGGCCCACATCTGGTTCATGAGGATTCAACGCGTACCAGATGTGGGCCGGATCTGGGCCAACACTATGTTGCTGTCTGGGTGCTTACCTCAAGCTCCATTTGCAAAATTTGCATGCCAAGTTGGCCTCTTTTCCCTGGTCCATCTTCTCTTCTTTCACTTCCTCCTCTTTCAGCGCACATAAAAAACACAATTGCCAAAGTGTAATTTATCTTGCTCTATTTGTTTACCACTAGCGCTTTATTTATTCTTCTATACTTGAGTTGTAGCCTATGATTCAATAGGTGTCGTTATTGTACAGTCTACATACATGTTGTACAGTGTGAATTATAATGATCTTATAGGATTGCCGAAGTCACACAGTCTGTAGCAGGCATTATTTTGTCACACTCTACATCACTTGTAAGGGAGCGCAGAGTGTGACGCACAAATATGGTTATGGTAATGAATGAAGCCATTACGCTGCTTATGAGCGAGCGGGGAAGGACGCAGATGGAAAAGAAACAACTGGAAATGGCAATTTGAATCGTTATCCGTGTGTTTTGGCGCATCATAGTGAAGGTTTGGTGCGCAATCTTAAAACAAGTAGGCTTTGTTTTTTTTTTGTGGCTGTTCAATCACATTCGACCACATGAGCGTCTACACTACAAAAGCAATCCATATGCGTTTTGACTGCTTCTGGAAGCAGTGCACTGCTCAACCCTGTTTACACCTCTTTAACGTTGACCTCTTAAAACCAGATGTAAAAAGGGCCTACAGCATCCTAACTGAAATATTGAAATTAATTTACAGTTCTGCATTAATGACTCCCATAAAATGTTGTCTAAATCACAATTATAGACAAACACATTCTGAACTAAACTCAAAGTTTTTAATTTTTTATTGCAGAGACATCCTTTCCAGAAAGCATGTGGTTTAAAGTTCCTGAAAGATTTGTAACTCATACTCAGAAGTCCATTAGAGATGATGCAAAAATGCAGCACAAATATGTACAAAAAGAGGAACAAGGCTAGACAAAGAAAACATTTTAATGAGTGCTTTTAAAATGCACTTCTATGAGACATTTAAGTGTGTACTTCTTTAGAAATTAGTGTACAGTACACGTGTTTCCTGTACCGCTTTTCATCCCTGCTGAATCTACAGAGCCGGTAGTCTAAATGAATGTGAATTTAAACAAAGGCTAAACAATGGCAAGAAAACATCATTCCATTGAGCTGTCCTCATGAATGTGCACGTGTTTATGTTTTGCTTCTAGCTCGAACATTGTAGTCTTATTCACCAACAAAAAAAATATCATTAGCTGGTTATTTTAATTAATTGTTCAAAAAGACTCACAAACTCAAGAATTTGTGGTTTGAATCAGTCAGAAAAGAGGCAGAAGAGTAGGCAAACTTTAGGACATATACCTCATCATAAAATTATGATGTTGCATGGTTACATGGATTCGGTCACAACTAACATCGTCATATACACACTTCACATTTTATTTAATTAAATTAATTTTATTCTTCCTACCTTGGAGAGAAAACAAGTAGCAATATTAGCCAATAAAGTGTGCACAGATCCACACTTCGAAAATCTATTGGGAATAGTACACTTTTCAGCATACTATGCTTTGGAACACTTTCTGCACTTATTCTAATCTCACATTTAATTTGGATGGATAGTATGTGTATTGGGACACATGGGTTCTGAACAACAATTCTTTTGTAATTATATTTATATGTATAAATACATTGTTTTATTGTTTTTTATACTCAAAACAGAAGTAGTAATCGTAAATTAAAATGAATAAATATTGGTTTTACACACATGGTGAAGGGTGACAGAGATCTGTATGAAACACTGACTTGTGATCATATCAGTTGTTTAGTGTTACAGTCAGTTTACCACCAATGTGCTGTGACATACAAAGTTCGGTTATGAAACTCTAGATCGCGCAGGCTAATAGGTCCTTAACTCAGACTGCTTGCAATCACATCATTCTCTATAGGGCTCAGCTGATTGGTTCCTGCTGTATCAGTAGCCAATGAGCTTGCATGCTCAGCTTTCAAATACTTGGTAAGCATTTGCCTTTGAAGTGCAGCACGCTTTCAGAAACCCTCCACCTTCCCCAGCTCCACCTGTATAGATCTGCAATGGGTAATTCATGTATTGCTATATTGTACAGCAGCAGCATGAGTTACTTGCTCACAGCAGTGTGTCGTGCATGTATTGTATTGGCAGTAGCAAGTCCCGTACTTGCTCTGCAGCAGCAATAACAGCAGGAACAGCGTAGCAGATCTATTCCAACAAGACCAAATATATCAACATTGTCATACCCATTGTCATGCCAAACACTCCGAGAGTTGTCATGACAGAAATGCATTTCATTAAATATAAAGATTCGGAGGCGAAATCTGCCAAAACTATATCATCAGTCTTTTTCTCCGATCACAGAATCCCACATGAGATTCATTGCCAGGACCATTAACCCTCAGTCCTTTTTTTCATTCTCCTATTTTTGGACTAAATCTTATTATTGAGTTATTGAACGTACAGTTTCCACCTCTACAACAGCAGATCAGACAGACAGCAAACCTCAGCAGAATGAACATGCTGAGAGCTCTCACACACCCAGAGGAACTCAGTGTCAAACAGTACAGTCTGACCTGGAAGCTTGTTCTAATATTACCACAGTCCATTAGACACTGTATAAATCATTAGTAAATCAACAGATTTGCTGCCATCCATTTGCAAACAATCTGGTTGAGTGACACCTACAGTGGCTCAATAAAGTCCCTCTTAAATATTGCATTGTCATTGTGTTACATAAAATCAGTGACATCAGCCAATGATGCTATGCCTCTACTAATTAGCTTTTATAAATGCACAAACAAATGAATAAAATGTTTGTCTTTGTTATATTTCATCAAAACTCAACTTCATAAATGGTTTTCCTTTTTGTTGTCACTGAGCAAGCACTCTTATTTATTCCACTTTTTCTTCCTTCCCATTTTTCACAATCCAGCCAGTTCTTGATAGATATATTAATTTTTCTTACTTGGAAATGCAAAACATTATTGGAGTAGAATGGGTTGTGAACACAGCACGCCATTTCCTGTTGACTTTAAGTGTGGATTACTGTAAGTGTCCAAATATTGAACAATGCACACGATTTATAAGAAACTGGTGCATCCTAATACTGTCCTTTGCTGTAGTAAATCAGCACAAATAAATATAAGATATCAATGTGTTAAAAAAATATTTTTTTTCTTTCATCATTTCATTCAAATTTGAAATTAAAAGAGTGAAAATGGAATGAGATGTAGAATTCAACAGCGAAGGAATGTATCAGAACAATGCTAGAACATTTCATTAGACGTCAACTGAATGGAGGTTACATAAAAAATCAGGGTTCAGAAAAACATTCACTCTTCTTTTTGAGCAAAATATGTTGAAAGACAGATGAATGTTTTGAATGTTTCATGTTTTATGCCTTTCAGCACAGTATTATTTCTTATGTATGTCTGTATAGGCCGTCCTTGACCTGGGTGCTCAAAACACTGGAGCCCATTTACGGAAAAAAATGTTCTCTAGAACATTTTTGACATTCAAAATGATTTACATGGGAAGGAGAAAAAAATCTTTGAGTGGCTAACTTTGCTTTTTTTTTCTTTGTCTGTTTTTTTTTTTTTTTTTTTATAGGGCAAGAGAGCTTCAACTCCAAAAGTTTGGCCCTTCAGGCCCAAAAGAAGATCTTGAGTAAAATGGCCACCATGGCCGTGGCAAACCTCCTCACGGACGACACCAGCAGCGAGATTCTGGACGAACTCTACAAGGCCAGTCGTGAATACACCAAGAGCAAAAAGGAAGCCCACAAGATCATCAAAGATGTCATCAAGATCGCGCTGAAAATTGGCATTCTCTACCGGAACCACCAGTTCAGTCACGACGAGATGGAGACCGTTGAGCGCTTCAAAAAGAAGATGAACCAGGCAGCCATGACGGTGGTGAGCTTTTACGAGGTGGAGTACACGTTCGACCGCGGCATTCTTTCCGAGCTGCTGATGGAATGTAGGGACCTTCTTCACGAGCTGGTGGAGCACCACTTGACCATGCGCTCCCACGGCCGAATCGACCACGTTTTCAACCATTTCGCAGACGTGGGTTTCCTGACCGAGCTGTACGGCCCATCTGAAGAATACAGATTTAACCTGAGGAAGATCTGCGACGGGATAAACAAACTCCTAGATGAAGGCACGCTTTAACCTCCAGTTCACAGTCCGTCAGATGAGACTCCATCAGGCCGCTGGGATTCGAACTGAGTGATTTTACACAACTTGTGTTTTTTGTTTGAAATATAGGCTGTCATGATAACTTGATGATGGGATTGTAACCCAACCTGTAGGGGTGGTCACCCAGACGCAGATTAAAGTCAAATCCTGGTCTGTTTTGTCAATGTTCCGAATGATTGTTTGGGGAAAATCTGTTTGAGTGGAAAACCTGAATGAATCGGTGTCCCTAAAACCTGCCCTTTGTGTGAAATTGCAGGAATGTTTTAAATTACGAGCTCCTTTATATGCACTGTATGAAATTTGACCTACCTATGCTTTAAGAATGGCCTATCAATGCAACCCTAGCTCTCTTCAGTATGTCTACAAGAACCAGTTAAGATGTCCAGTTAATCTACTCGAAAGTTAAAGGGATATAGTTCACCCCGAAATGAACAGTCTTGTCATTATTTACTCATCCTCTTGATGTTCCAAACCGGTATGGCTTTGTTTTTACTGCGGAACACAAAGGAGATGTTTAGCATAATCTTTCAAGGTCTCCTTTTCCGTAAAATGAAATCAACGGGAACAAAACGTAACAATAAAAATAATCCACTGAAATTTGTCCATATTCACTGATAATTTCCCCTTCTGACAACTTTTTTCATTATACCAAAATTGGGTGAAACAATCAGTTATGAAAGATGCATAAAACAATGTCATTTGGTATTATTGATGGCAAACCTGACCCACTTTGTTCTCACAGCGTATTTGAATGTGGATATGAATGACTTCAATATATCATTACTTCATTTTGAAGTCCAACGCCATTCACTTTCTTGTACGGAAAACATCACCTCTAAGTAATACAGGCTTGAAACAAGATAAATGATGATGGAATTTATATATTTTTGGATGAACTATCCCTTTAAGATAGCAAAAGCATTGAGAGTTTAATAAAAAATATGGCGCAGACCTTTGTTGAACAGAGCGTTCGCCAAAAATAAATAACTGAAGTGCAGCAGAAAGATTGTAAATAAACTTTGGGGTTATGGTCTTTTCTCTTTAGCAGCTCCCATGATCCTGTGCTTGGTTTTTCCAGATCCTGATGTTTCAGAGCATGTTAATATGTGTATACATGCAGGAGAGAAATGTGACTATTCCATAAGCCTGTTCAATAACCCCAGAGTGTAGCACTATTAGCTGTCATTAAACGATCCATATGAACTTCCTGTAGTGTCCTTTTGTCTTTTCAACTACTGTGATTGCTCTGTGTTTTATTTAGCCAGTTAGAATGTCTATGCTGCATTCCATACAAAGTCAGATATGGGATATTTATTTCTACTTCAATATCTTTCCCCCAACCATAAAGCATTCTGTTGCCATTTAGAAACTGGTTCATTGTAATTCTCCAAGTAGGAATTTGGATGGACGAGTTGAATGGAGCTCAGCATTATTCTACTCAAGAAATTTGTTCAGTTAAGCCAAGTGCACACGATTTATAATAGTATTTTATGACTGTTGCTTGTCAGTCTGTATAAACATTATCTCCGCTGTAAATCATGTCACACTGTGGGATCTCAGTTGTCTTTAAAGGTAATAGCTTAGAAAGCATGAGATCTGACCCTCCCTTCAGAGCGTCTCCAAAGCCACACCTCCTTCAAAACACATGAACGCACACAAAGCTTCAAGTTTTCAAAAGCGTCACGAGATGAGAGATGGCATTAAACTACCTCATGTCTCAAAGCACAAAACATTACAATAATAATGAACAACTTAAAGAGCTCTTGTACCACCTGACTGGTGCAGAATCATTTCGGCATTGATAGTATTGCCAATATAACAAATCAATTCGAGTCACGAACCATTCTGACTATAACGTATAACGAATGCAATAATTGGACGAACATTTTATGGCCCTATGCCTTCCACAGACGATTTTGACCTTTTTACATTTTGAGCTTTTTAGAAAATGTGTACAAACGAAATTGTATCATCAACATTCATACAGTAAGTACAACATATGATCAATAACAATATGCTTCCACCATAATTCTCTAATTGACAAGCCCTGTTTCCCACTGATAAGTATGACTTCATGTGCACTCACCTTGTAAAAATGATCATTCTGACAGGACTTGAATGCAGCTTTGGATAATGTGTCTAATGGGAGTACAGTTAAAATAACTCTATTCTACCACAACTAAAGACACATTTCATACAACACAAAGAAGTTCTTGAAAACATGGAGCAGATCCTTTAAAATTAGAGAAGAGCACACCACACATGTCCAAGGTTTAAAACTTCCTTTTCTGTTAACATACATTTGTAATTCCTCTTTTCTGAACACATAAATAGAACAGACTGGCATTTCTACATATTTGAAAGACCAAGTTTGAAAAGCATTAAGACAGAAATGAATGCAAGACAAAGAAGCTTTAACGACAAACGCCTGGTGAAAATGTTCTGTATTACTTGCTATTCGTTCACTTTTAAAAGTGACTAGCACTCATATTCCCTCTCATAGCTCTGTGAGCCAAGGGGTCGGCATGGTCCATTTCATTCCCATTTGGTAACTACAATTATGTGGGACAAAAAGGTTATTTCTCCATTAACAGCCATTTAAAAGGAGACAGATATATTAAAGGGATAGTTCACCCAAAAATAAAAATTCTGTCATTAATTACTCACCCATATGCCATTCCAAACAAACCCTTAAAACTTTCGTTCATCTTCGAACACAAATGAAGATCTTTTTAGTGAAATCTGAGGGATTTCTGTCTCTCTATTGACAGCTAAGCAACTGACACTTTGGCGCTTCAAAAAGTTCACAAAAAGATCGTAAAACTAATCCATATGAATTAAGCAGCTTAGTCCATAATTTTCTGAAGAGGCAAGATTGCTTTATATGATGAAATGAACAGATTGAATTTAGGCATTTATTCACATATAAACATTCATTAATGGACACGTCAGATATTATAAACGGAAGCTCAAGCATGTTCGCTTGACGTGCAAGAACCAATAAGGTAACTGTAAAAATAAGTTGAAATAATGCAAATGGATACCATCGATTAGCAACCCTGGAACAGCAGATCTGTCTTTATAGGTTTATTAATTATCGGTTAAAAATTTCCTTAAAGAAAAATCTCTGTTTTTACTTCCGAAACTCTGCACTCTGTATTAAAGCAGATGTTTTGCCAGTAACTAGTTTCTTGAGGATTCTTAAACTAATTGCTTAAAGGGATAGTTCACCCAAAAATGAAAATTCTGTCCATCATTTCACACACATGTCCTTCTAGACTTTCTTGCTTCTGTGAAACACACACAAACAAAAGAATGCTGTTTTATGTTCATATAATGAAAGTCAGTGGGGTCCACTGTTGTTTTGAACCCCATTGACTTTTACTGTAGGGAAGAAGAGAAAAAAACTTTTTTTCAGGGGCATATTTTGCCCCAAAACATCATAGAAAAAGTGAGATACATAAGCAGATTCTGTCTGGGCTTGCTAATGAGGAATGACACTAATTTTTTTGAACAGCTCATGATCTTCCAGTGGCTTCACAGATCGAGAATGTGCGACTGAGAGTCCAAATTTAGCTGCAGCAGCAGCAGACAGCATGAGTCGGGTTGCTCGGAGATTAAATAATTGGGTTATTAAAGAAAAATAAAGACATGACAGGCTGTTAGGCAACAACAGGCTACAAATCAACACACACACTCAAAAAAAAAAAACACACAGTGTGCACTAACTGGAGAACCTAAGTAAGATGAATGACAGAGCGCTGATCAAAGCGAAGTGTTTTTTTAAATAGCACTTGAACAGTTCAAATCGATTAAACTGATGGTTTGATTCGTCACTCAAAGATGTTTTCGCTGCAAGATTAAGTGTCTTAAATCTACATTTGTGAAATAAATGATTGCTTAATGATATCATCACAATTGATTGACATTAAATACATTTTTTAATTTCTTCGAATAAGAAAGATCTCCCTTATCCAACTCGTCATGAAACGGAAGTTGCAATAGTTTTTTTCTTCCCTACGTAGTGACGTAGGCCTACAGTATGGCTATAGAAGCTTGTTTCTGCCACTGAATAAAAAAATTAAAAGGAATTTTTAAGTAGCTGGTAATTACTAATTAGTAATTTTTAAGTAACTGGTAGGTAATTGTGACATATAAACTTGCAATTACGAGTTATAAAGTTTCAAATTGCGAAATGTAAACTTGCAATTCTGAGAAAGTTTTTTTTTCTTTCTCAGAATTGCAAAATATAAACTCGCAATTGCAAGTAATAAAGTCAGAACTGCGAGATACAAACTCACAATTGCGAGAAAATGTCAAAATTGTGAGGTGACTTCTTTCTCTAATAAAAGTCTGAATTTTGAGTCTGCAATTCTAACTTTTTTCTCGCAATTGCGAGTTTATATCTTGCGATTGTTTTTTGTTTTTTTACTTGCAATTCTCAGAATTACGGGATGTAAACTTGTAATTGTGAAAAAAGTCAGAATTGTGAGATTAAAAGACACAATTAAATGTTGTATTGTTCATTCCGTGGCGGACAACAAGCTTCCATATAAAGCCGAGGCTTTTAAAACAAGAAGAAATATAGCCTAAGGCGGGACTTGATTTTGTCAATGCTGCTTGATATTGCAAACTGTTAGGCCTATTTGATATCATATTATTTTACTTTATTATGGTCACACTAGTTTGTAGAGCAAATAGTTTTACTGTTTGCTGCATTTTGTTATTCTTAGTCATTTACCGATAGCAGCTAATGAATCGGAAGTCTTGCACATTCACAAAAAAAAGGGTACAAATGCTTTACCAAGGAGTTCAATCGAATCATTAAAAAAGATCGCTTCAATAGAACGATTTGTTATCTGACCGGCAGTCAAACTTGCTTTTGAAAGTCGATTTTCTCTCCTCTGTCTAATCTATAGTTGCTCTGAACCTCCATAGCATGTCTCTATATTTGAATATCTTTGAATAAAAGGAAAACTGATCTATAATTATACCCATGACAGAAAGAGGGCGGGATGGAGAAAGAGTTGAACACTCTGGTTTTAAATCTCTTTATAACACCCACCAACTAACTCTCACAGACCACCCACCTCTGCTCCATGACTCACTTTGAACACGCCAGCCAGCCAGAGACTCATAAAACACACACACTTACACAGACTCTCTTTGTTTACACGAATCATAACAGTGCATGATTAAAATTCACTGTTTTTAGTTTCCTGAAGGTGTCCTTGAAAAAAAACAAAAACAATGTGAGCATCACATTGTGGGATAAAAGAACAGAAGAGTCATCTTTAGAAATGTCTTTATAAAGATTAAGTAGTACAAAAGAGATGGTATTCACATATCGAACAATCAAATCTCTTCAAAATATCTGGACTTTACAACTAAAGAACAGTTTTACTGTTCTTAAGTGGTGCAAATTGTTCACCTGGAAGGCAAATGTATCATAAATTATCTATACATACAGCATAGAGTCACAAACAGAAGAGACATTCTCTCTGGGGACACCATATGATATCAACGGTCTGTCACATGACATTAACATTTACATAACACTGTTAAATCACTCATCTGAGATCTTTTTTTTTTAATAATCAACAATCTATGAAGCTCCTGCTACAGACATAGGAGACATTAGAGGCACCAAATCAAACTCTCACCTTGTTCATTTTTCCTATATTTATTTTTTGCTAACAATGTTGCGTGAGATGAGTTCTTTCATGATCTCGTTGGTTCCTCCATAGATGGGTTGAACTCTGGAGTCTGCAAAAGCCCTGAAAGAGAGTACATGAGACGGTCATTAAAACTTTTCTGCTGCCTTTTATGTATGGGTCAAAAGACAAAGTCTGGCTGGGTGAATCTCAAGAATTTCCAGGTCATATTTCACCTCAAGTGAAACTATTTTAATTGAAGCTTATTTTTAAGACCATTAAGATATTTCACATTGTGACATTTTCATGGCAAGCACATTTCCCCCCTCAAACTTTCATTATTATAATGGGGAAATTCTAATTACCCTAATTCATCAAGACATTTTTTTCGTTTTGCAATTATTAATTATGATTCTCATGTATGGTGAATACAGGTTGATTGGGACACTTTTTCCAAGTCATCTCAATAGCAAAAAGTGTCCCAATAACCCTGAATACACATGTATTACAATAAAAAGCTATAATACAATGCTTTCTAAAATGTAAATAAACACAAGGAATACTGCAAATTTCTACAAATACTTCACAATATAAATAATATATAATTTATCTTACATTAAACTAACAAACACCAGAAATTTACACTAACAAAAATAAGAAAATGTGCCTAATTGTCATGAAAGTAAAAGCAAAAACTCTTAAATGATACAATTTTTTTTTTTTCATCTTAGGGAGAGATATGGAATTTAAATATCTAAAAACTATTTATATTGAATATTCAAAATTGAGCCTTTATTAAACACTAGCAGGTTTTTAAATATATATATGAATATCCCGGGAGGTTGTGAAAGAGGCACTTCACACCTACACAGGGTACAACTGCTGCCAGCAAAATATACAAATATCCACTAGTCTGATTTCTGATTAGTCACTCTTGATAACTACATAGTCAAACTGTAGCTTCCATGGAAAGGCTATTTAAAAGTGTTTTCACAATGCACAAAAGCATTTTTTGACAGTTCAAATGAACCCATTTAAAGAGTGTGAGATGGTGTGACAGTGCAGAGCTGAGAGAAACACGCCCTCTGCTGGATATTAGAAAAACAACTGAACATGCTATTTCAAGCTGTCAGAGAAGCGTCTCGGCCCACATCCAAGTGTGACATCAGAAGCCACGCCCGTATCCAAATACGTCACCTTCTCATTAGCTTCATTTCCCCCCCCCAAATCACATTACTGATTGCCTACACCAAACACTGATCCCTAAACCTACCCGTCACTGTAACCTTAACCAATGAAATCAGCAGCAGTGCGGGATTTCTGGTTTGGGGGATAAAAAAAAACAAATCACGCTTCCTCATTAACTTTGAAACAGGAAGAATCATCGAGAAGATGTAACCCTCACACCTCTTACTTCTTATATTTCTCTTTTTTATGACAGACCGCAAACCTACCCTTACGCCTAAAAACCCTTTCAATAGGAAACCTACATACAACAAATGGGGTTTCCGGGGTGGAACGGGGATGGGGAGTCACAAGGTGGCGTATTTGGACATGGGCGTGGCTTCTAACGTCACACCTGTATGTGGGCGGGGTCGGATGTACACACACAGCGAGCCCTACTTGGGCTGTCAAGCTACGGAGCCCCTGAAAAGACATGGTGATGGGACAAATATAGGATGGAAAAATAAGAAGTCGATGCTTTTGTGTTCTCTCGCAAATGTTTTGCGTTCCCCGAGAAACTTTGCGTTCGTTCGCACAATGTTGGCGTTCCCCACAGAATCTCGGAGGTAATGCAAACTTTTGCTAGAGAATGCAAAACCATCTCATATTTTTTTTCCTCCCATCTCGTATTTTTCCCATCACCATGTCGCCTTTAGGGGCTCTGTAATCAAGCTGCTATTTTTTTTTTTTTTTTCAGTGAATAACTACTTAAATTTGAAACTTTTTTTACACAAAGCTATCATATGACCACTGAAGAGTAAGAATATAGTGCACATGTTATATATAAGAATGAACCACTTTTATTAATTCTTTTTTGTCACTGACAGCACCAGTCCCCATGAATGGACAAGAGCAGTTTTAGGCATATGATCAGCTAATGACAAAAAAGGAATGAAAGGAAAACCTATTTTTCCCCATTTAATATGACTACAACTACAATTTTTATTTTTATTAGTAGTAGTAGTACTAGTAGTTGTAGTACTCAAAATAATTTTATTTTATGATTTCAATTATAAAATTAAACAAATCAATAAATACACTCACCTAAAGGATTATTAGGAACACCATACTAATACTGTGTTTGACCCCCTTTCGCCTTCAGAACTGCCTTAATTCTACGTGGCATTGATTCAACAAGGTGCTGAAAGCATTCTTTAGAAATGTTGGCCCATATTGATAGGATAGCATCTTGCAGTTGATGGAGATTTGTGGGATGCACATCCAGGGCACGAAGCTCCCGTTCCTCCACATCCCAAAGATGCTCTATTGGGTTGAGATCTGGTGACTGTGGGGGCCATTTTAGTACAGTGAACTTGTTCATTGTCATGTTCAAGAAACCAATTTGAAATGATTCGAGCTTTGTGACATGGTGCATTATCCTGCTGGAAGTAGCCATCAGAGGATGGGTACATGGTGGTCATAAAGGGATGGACATGGTCAGAAACAATGCTCAGGTAGGCCGTGGCATTTAAATGATGCCCAATTGGCACTAAGGGGCCTAAAGTGTGCCAAGAAAACATCCCCCACACCATTACACCACCACCACCGGCCTGCACAGTGGTAACAAGGCATGATGGATCCATGTTCTCATTCTGTTTACGCCAAATTCTGACTCTACCATCTGAATGTCTCAACAGAAATCGAGACTCATCAGACCAGGCAACATTTTTCCAGTCTTCAACTGTCCAATTTTGGTGAGCTCGTGGTACCCGGTGGGGTCTTCTGCTGTTGTAGCCCATCCGCCTCAAGGTTGTGCGTGTTGTGGCTTCACAAATGCTTTGCTGCATACCTCGGTTGTAACGAGTGGTTATTTCAGTTAAAGTTGCTCTTCTATCAGCTTGAATCAGTCGGCCCATTCTCCTCTGACCTCTAGCATCAACAAGGCATTTTCGCCCACAGGACTGCCGCATACTGGATGTTTTTCCCTTTTCACACCATTCTTTGTAAACCCTAGAAATGGTTGTGCGTGAAAATCCCAGTAACTGAGCAGATTGTGAAATACTCAGACCGGCCCGTCTGGCACCAACAACCATGCCACGCTCAAAATTGCTTAAATCACCTTTCTTTCCCATTCTGACATTCAGTTTGGAGTTCAGGAGATTGTCTTGACCAGGACCACACCCCTAAATGCATTGAAGCAACTGCCATGTGATTGGTTGATTAGATAATTGCATTAATGAGAAATTGAACAGGTGTTCCTAATAACCCTTTAGGTGAGTGTATATTATAATTATAATAATATTATTGTATGATAATGTTGGAAAATACTAAAATCTGTATAAATTAGTAAAACTCGCATCCCTGCAGTTTGGACATTCTAATTTTTTTCTTTTGTGTTTAATAGAAGGAATTAATTTGGGTTAGGAACGACAAGAGGATGCATGATGACAGAATTTTCATTTGTGGGTAAACTATCCCTTCAACCACTGTTTGCAATCAGTCATCGAACAAACATTGCATTCTGGTTACAAGGGCAAAGTAGACGCTGCTGATGTTACTCAGTGACTGTTACTCACTTGGCTATTGGATACTCCCACATGTAGCCCCATCCTCCGTGAAGCTGCAGGCATTGAGTGGCAACTCTATTCTGCAAATCTGTCGCCCTGAGGAGGGAAAAAGACACATTCACAATTAGTATTTAACATGAAACAAATCTTAACATGAAACAAATCCAAATTAGGGCTGCACGATATATCGTTTCAGCATCGGTATCGCGATTGCACATCCTGCAATGTGACTATCATGGATGTGCAATGTCAAATACAGTGTAAGTAGGGATTGTAGTTGACCAGGTCCCACGGTTCAGAATACATGCGATTTGCATATTAATTGCAATGTAATAGGGGTCCTATTATGCCTTTTTATGAAGTCCTGATTTTGTTTTTGGGCTGTTGTAGAATTTGTTTTCATGCTTGATTGTTAAAAAAATGCATTATTTTTCTCATATTTTACATTATTACAGCTCCTCTCTCCCCAGTCTGTCTCGAACACGTCGTTTTCGATGAAGCCCCTTCTTCCGAAATACGAAATGTATTGTGATTGGTTAGCTGGCCCAGTGTTGTGATTGGCACCACTTAGCACGTGTTTGGGAAATGTCCCGCCCTTTCATAACCGCAAGTTCTTCTCTAGTGTAAATTTTAAGGATGCCGTCTATTTCAAACCAATTCGAGCCTGATTCAGACCCCGACAATGTTAGCGAACAAGAGTGGTATGTTTTTTTGTCATTTTCTTATAAATACTACCCACCATTTAATCATATTTGTCGGAAAACAATGGTAATACAAACCGTAATCAATTACAAAATCATGGATAATTTTCCTACGGGGCGATGAACAGTCTTACAAAAGCAAGAGCTTACAAAAGCTACAGTAAACACTACATCAATACTGTAATGTTAGTTATCAGGCTAGCGGAAGCAAAACTTTGCCCTTCGTTTACATCATTAGCCGCTTTCCGACCAAGTAGTTACAGGAACTTAGTTATAGGAACTGTCCACTTCTAAACAGTTCTAAGAACTACTCTCCCCCAAACTCGGTTTTGCTGTTTGCGTTCGCACTGGCCAAGTGGCCATAGGAACTGGTAGGAGGGGTAAGGGAGTGATGCAAGCACGGTGACTTTTATTTTGACGGCGCAACGGACCTTTATTTTGGCGGTGCTGAGAACACCAGAGCAAACAATGCTTGCATTCTCTGTGTTCATTAGTTAGCGATCTGTCTAACAGTACTGTTTAATATGTTAATAGAACTGTTATAGAATAGTAGACAGTATATGAAAAAAAGGTTATTAGCCTATGCCGTGTGGTTGATGTCCAGTGTTGCTAGCTGGGCAGATAAACATAATCATGTTTGGCTTGGTCCCCTCAAGGTTGCGTTGGATTTTCTCTTCAGCATAAAGGTTTAGAGACCCATCTATCACTGTTTTCCATGTTTGTATAGTTAGTTTCTGGAGTAAATATATAGGCTATCTGTGTATTTACATTATAGCTGTTTTAAAAATGGCGGGTGCTGGTGTTCCGTGTGCGTTCGGCCAATCAGCGTACATTAACGTCACGCGTAGTTCCTATAGTGCTGGTTTAGACCCTACTCTGAAGTAGGACCTAAATTAGTTCCTCCAAATGGAGTTCCTAGAACTAAAATCGTTCCTAGTTCCTGCGGTGTGAACACGCCGACATCCGGGTACTTTAGCCAATTCTAGGAACTGTGAAAAGGTTCCTCCGGTCGGAAAGCGGCTATAGCTATCATAGCAGCTACATAAAGCTTATAATTGGAACTGTTAATAGAAAACACAACTACAAATAATAAGACATACTTACAAGTTGTGTATCCATAAACAAAAGATTGTCTTGACAAAATGGGAACTGCTACGTCTTTCTGAATAAGCTTTTGAGGGTAGCCTGCATTCTACTCTGTCTGTCTGCTGTTCTCCGTAAAATGTGCAGCGCACAGACGAACAATGGGTTATAATGTTCAGGAACAGTGTTCAAAATAAATTAACCACTCTAAGTTCGTCAGCCATTTTCCAGGGTTTAAAAAACAGCAACAACACTCTTTATCTTCCCTTGCGCAGCTCAACCAGGCCTCGTCCTCGTATTCCTTGGGCGGGGATTATTTAAATGAGTAACATTATGACTTCATAATATCTGGAAAGAATGCATTGTAGTCCAAACGAGCCGTTTTGTTGTAGTTCTTAAAAAGTGGACTCTGTTAAATAAAATATCTCCCTTTGGAGTGGACTTTGAGCTTTGTAACCTTGCAGATCTGTTTTATGCTCAAACAGCAACATTACAGACTAACAAGTTGAAAAAGTGAAAAAGCATAATAGGACCCCTTTAAGAAAAAGCGAGAGTGGAAGTTTATCATTTTCACATTTTTAAGTCCAGTTAGTTTAAACCAGGGTTTCTCAAACTCGGTCCTGGAGGGCCACTGTCCTGCACAGTTTTGCTGCAACCCTGATCAAACACACCTAGCTGTGAGTTTCTAGTGATCCTGAAGACATTGATTAGCTTGGTCAGGTGTGTTTGATCAGGGTTGGATTTAAACTGTGCAGGACAGTGGCCCTCCAGGACTGAGTTTGAAAAACCCTGGTTTAAACACACGAAAGAACACACGAAAGAGAACTCACACACTGTTTACTGTGCGCACACACACCAAATTCAGTTCTTTTTCCTGTGTTTTTGTGCTTGAAAGGACACACATGCAAAATTGTCAAAATGGCCATCTCAGCGAGTATCCTTGTAATCACATTCAAGAATGATTAATTCTTTCCAAATAGAGCTATTCAAGTCTTCTGTTGAAATTGTTTTCATAAGCGCAATATATATTGCAGATAAACAAACTATTGCAATGTCATTTATTTCCCTAATATCGTGCAGCCCATCATAAGACATCAGCTTTTGACAGTACTATAGTGTTCAGTAGTGATGGGAGAAGTGACCATTTTTGAAACTCCCAATTTCTTTACAAAATGATTCACCGTTTCAAAGTGCTTGAAACGCCACACGCATACTGGCACCGTTCAAAAAACGATTGCAAATGTTTTCATGAAAGTATCATTTCCGTGATAAATGGGTGTGGTTGAGAGGCACCGCCTTCTTAGCTTACTTCTGTTCAGGCCTTCGCGGTCAGATGCGAATGAAAATATGAAACACACTGGAGAGCTGCTTAATAGTAGAAATTAAAGTTGTAATTCTAATTGAAAGAGACACTGTGTGGTAAATTGCAGAGCTGGTGCAAACATATCAGCATTGCTAAGATCAGATGCTTTCTAAACTGCTGTTTTCTCACTGCTGTGTTTTTGTTGTGTTTATTTTGTGACACAGAAGTCACTTTCAAATCAGGCAGTTTTCTAAAGGTCAATGCTGCGATTTCGCATCAGTAACTTGAAGCCATTGTGATATTTCGCCCTTTCGCCCTAATGCAAAACATTTGAAACATTATGAAACAGTATGACGTGACGAAGCCTCATTTGCTGAAATAACGTTACTTGGGGAGTACAAAAGTTTTCGAAGCTTCGTTAAGCAGTGTTTCAAAAGTGCCAAACAAAAGTATTCAGTAGGTTTACTCAACTAAAGACTCACCAGTATTTGGCCATGGATGCTGTGCCAGAGTCCAGCTTCTTCTCACTGTGGAGCTGAAGGCAGCTGTCAATGAAAGCTCGACCAACACAGATGTCCGTCTTCAACTCAGCCAGTTTGTGCTGCACCACCTGAAAGACAGATAGACAATCACATATAGTTGTGATGATGATGATGAGCTGTTATTAGTGCAAACCTGATTTAGACCTCACTGATTCTACTCATCCATATGCACAAATGAACAACATAATGGAGCTTATTTAATTTCTCTGACCATCTGTCTAAAACTGCCGGCAGGATGGAGGGATACAGTTACAAAGTGAGAGTGTGGCTGTGACCTTATGTGAGGTTAAAAGCAGAGTAAACAAATGAGGAAACTAATTACGAGGATCTGGCTCAGAAACTCAATACAACTGAAAGGGTTTTTTAAAGGGGTCATACCATGAAGAATCAAATTTTCCTTTATTGAGATAAGAGAGCTGATAATACTATGGAAATAGTCCAATCGTACTATACAAACATTTCCTAGAGTCTAACAAATCATTAATTGAAACTAACTAAACAAAAAATTCTCTCATACTGAAATGGCTGGATTTCTGTCATCAAACCCTATAACCATACACATTTAAATGTAAATAAGGCCTATAAAGGGTTTTAGTGTTTTTAATCTTGGTCTGCCCAAAGACGATGAGATAATAAACTGGAAGTAGGGCAGACACTAATCACCAGAAGAACTAATGATAAGAGTAATGTGGTTAAAGTTCACCAGATCTTTGCTCTTGCTGGTAATGTGTAGCACCAGCGACTCTGCAGATCCATCTGAAGTTTCTTCCCTGGTCATTTCAGTGTAATCTTAATATCTTATGCAGCATATTTCATAGCAGATTGTTTTTTAATCTGTCAATGAGGCTAATATAAAAGAATGGAACAGGTCAAAACTATATTAGACTCGAGAGTGCTGTATCTCAGTTCACAGGTGAAGTGAGTAAATAGGCCCTGTTTACACCTGGTATTAAGATGCGTTTTGGTTGATCGGATTACAAGTAGATGAGGGAGACGCATTCCCGTTTACATCTGGTGTTTTAATCCGTCTCTTTTGTCCACTTTCAAACACTTCTGTCCTGATTTCTTCAAAGGGAAGGGTCTAAATTGATGGGGGTCTTTAACGCCATTTACATTAACTGCCTGAGACGACGTAAAAACATACAGAGAGCATCAGATTTGGTTTCTGCTCTGATATATATATATATATATATATATATATATAACTGATTCTTGAGATAAGGGACAAAAGTACTTTTGAAAAGTGACAAACAAAAAATCAATTTGTTTGATGTTTGATCAATTCAACAACACTGTAAAGTCTTTAAGTGTGTAGAAATGGTGTGCCTTAGCAAGGTTAAGTGATAAATTGCATTGTATACACTTTTAATATTATTTTACATTGTTTTGGAATTAGCCATTTTAAATTACCTTCATTTAGTTTACTAATTTTTTTATTTTTAATGTATACAATCAGTGGTTTTGTGCACACAAGACACTGATGCATGTAGATAAGTTGGTGTTTTAATGTATGAACACACTCAATTGAACAAAAGAAACACCTTTTTATATAAAAATGAAAAACCTCCATCTTACGGTGTTGACACACCACTGACGGTGTTGACACACAATTGACGGTGTTGACAAACTAATCGAGAATCAAACTGATTAAAGATATTTACCTAGTTTTGACATGGCAAGGGAGAGAGTATCAAGGGAAAGGGTATCAAACTTCATACAAAGAGTACCTGGTGTCAGGATCTTTAAGGCACACATGAAAATGTCAAAATGTTCCTGGTATCAAAAGAAAAAAGCTAAAGTATCTGGAGGTCCTCTGTTGATCATATATACTGAACAAAATTATAAACGCAACACGTTTGTTTTTGCCCCCATTCTTCATGAGCTGAACTCAAAGAT
Organism: Squalius cephalus; assembly: GCF_949319135.1. Taxonomy (NCBI): domain Eukaryota; kingdom Metazoa; phylum Chordata; class Actinopteri; order Cypriniformes; family Leuciscidae; genus Squalius; species Squalius cephalus. The sequence goes on along the minus strand of NC_137127.1, from coordinate 39,009,477 downwards.
CTAAGACTTTTTCTATGTACACAAAAGGCCTATTTCTATTTCAATAAAATGCACCTGTGTTTGTTATCCATAACATACGCCTGCCCATACCATAACGCCACCATGGGCCACTCGATCCACAACGTTGACATCAGCAAACCGCTCATACACACGACGCCATACACACTGTCTGCCATCTGCCCTGTACATTGAAAACCGGGATTCATCCGTGAAGAGAACACCTCTTCAAAGTGCCAGACGCCATTGAATGTGAGCGTTTGCCCACTCAAGTCGGTTATGACGACGAACTGCAGTCAGGTCGAGACCCCGATGAGGACGTCGAGCATGAAGATGAGCGTCCCTGAGACGGTTTCTGACAGTTTGTGCAGAAATTCTTTGGTTATGCAAACCGATTGTTGCAGCAGCTGTCTGGGTGGCTGGTCTCAGACGATCTTGGAGGTGAAGATGCTGGATGTGGAGGTCCTGGGCTGGTGTGGTTACACATGGTCTGCGGTTGTGAGGCCGGTTGGATGTACTGCCAAATTCTCTAAAACGCCTTTGGAGACAGCTTATGGTAGATAAATGAACATTCAATTCACGGGCAACAGCTCTGGTGGACATTCCTGCAGTCAGCATGCCAACTGCACGCTCCCTCAAAACTTGCAACATCTGTGGCATTGTGCTTTGTGATAAAACTGCACATTTTAGAGTGGCCTTTTATTGTGGCCAACCTAAGGCACGCCTGTGCAATAATCATGCTGTCTAATCAGCATCTTGATATGCCACACCTGTGAGGTGGATGGATTATCTCAGCAAAGGAAAGTGCTCAATAACACAGATTTGTGAACAATATTTGAGAGAAATAGGCCTTTTGTGTACATAGAAAAAGTCTTAGATCTTTGAGTTCAGCTCATGAAAAATGGGGGCAAAAACAAACGTGTTGCATTTATAATTTTGTTCAGTGTATATTTGAACTAAAATGTAAATCTAACAAATGATTTGCAAGAGGACACAATAGGATGAGAGCTAACTAAAAAATACTTTTTGATTAAAGTTATTATGTGGCATTTGGGTATTAAGATATTTTAAGTCAATCAACATGTATAATTAGATCATATTATCATGTTATGTAGTTGTTATACATTACTTAATGAGTATTTGGGAGCACTTTTCCACTCCGTCAGCTTACATGTCAACACCGTCAGACAAAATATCTTACAGAGTTGACATCTGACGGAGTTGACAAAACTACATGTTTTTTCAACTTAATCATGTCAAATAAATGGTAGCCATTTTTATTTTCCTCAGTTGCCAGCTGCCACTAAACTAAACCAAAATACCAATTTTTATTTCAAAATTCTTGATTGAAATCATTCCTACTTTGAAGACAGTGTTGACACATAAAAGCTGTGACCACAGGGATTTCAACTTGTTTGCTGAATATATATATATATAAAAAGTAAACTTACGAGACCATGTGTTGGACTGCTGCATCCATCAACAGAAAGAAGTCAAAGGGGGTCCTCAAGGTTAAGTTGACCAAAATATGCCTGATTTATTTAGAATTTGAAAAATATCTAACGGAGTTGACATGAATTGATGACAGATTTTGAAAGGCTGTTGTTAATGTATAAAATAATGCAATGTTCACTTTAAGTATTTTGTGATATTTTATTAAGCCATCCAATTAACCTCATATTCATATTTGGGCATTTTGGGCATTTTAAAACACTTTTTTTTTGCAGGTTGATTTTGTGACCTCTACGGAGGACGAGTTCATTTGCATGGGCTTTCATAGTGCAGTGCCGGTATTTTATAAAATTCTATGAAATAATATAAATATATACAAAACTAAGGGTCTAAACATACACAAGTCTTTCATATCCAACTTTTAAAGCCTTTTTAAATTAAATGATTTATTGTTTTTTAAGGCAAATTGCAACATTTTGATGGGGGACATGTTTTGTCCCTTATCTCAGGAATCAGTGATTATATATATATATATATATATATTAAACCTATTATTTATATTACTTATTTATAGTTGACAGAAAGATTTTCAGTATTTGATGAAAGGCTAACACAAAATTGGGCAAACTGTGTAATAGAAAGGCTTCCAAACAAATACTCTTCATGCTCAACTAACAGAAAAGCCTCTTTGTTTCTAATAGATAAAACAGTATTATAATGATTGTTTAAATACTAATAACATGGACATTTCTTGTCTGTTCCCCTTCCCTCAAATACAGTAAATGAAAAAAATAAAATAAAAAAATAAAAAACAATTGTATGACCCCTTTAAAAAAAAAAAGAAAAAAAGAAGACCCTTTTAATATTTACCTGCAGGTCAGCGATGGTCTTGCCAAATGCCTTCCGCTGCATTACATAGTTCCTTGTCTCTTCAAACATGAATTCACAGCTGGCAAGGCCCATGGCTGCTATAAGAAGGCGTTCCTGCAAAAATGACAGAGAAGGAAAAAATGACTGAAATCTCTCCCTATTTACATAATTGTGTGTCAGCCTATTTGTAGAACTGTTCAAATTTCTACTGATATATTCTACTGACAATGCAATCCATGTACAAAAGATCATCACAGACGGATGCAATATGTGAGGGGGAATTGGTTGGGTGTTGAAGTTAAAAGAAGGGAGGAGATCAACTCTAATAATGCATTAATACTATTTAAATTCTTCTACAAAAGCACACAGAGCTTATAAACACTACATACAGTATTATGCATTATACAGAGGTCAGAAGAAAAACAAAAATATAATTTAAACTTCTGAAGGCAGTCAGTTTCCTTCAGAGCTAGAAAGTAGAAGATTTGTGCTCTCACTGTTATACCTGTGGCAGCTCATTCATCAGATAGTAAAATCCTTTATTGACCTGACCCAACAAAGCTTCAGCGGGCAAACGCACATCCTCAAAAAACAGCTCGGCTGTATCCTGCACAGAAACAAACACCCAATATATTTAATACCAGACCTCTATAATGTTTCAATAAATTCTATTCACTCTTAAACAAGATAGCAAACCATATGCATTTAAAACAGTTGTTATTTATATAAAAAGGATTCAGGAGGCACCTGAGCTTTGAGCCCGAGCTTCTCCAGCTTGCGGCCCTTTTGGAAGCCCTTAGTGCCACCATCAACCAGGAACAAACTGATTCCATGAGCTGCTGTCTTCGCTTCACGGTTAGTCACGGCAACTACAATCACTACATCACTCATCCAGCCATTTGTGATGAACACCTGGAAAAAAAGTGACAGAAATAGAAGAAAAAACCTGATGGAAAATTCAAGAATATTCATAACAGCCTACTGTGATAGATGTGACCAGTAAAGGAAAAGCAACACGGAGGCAGCAGGCTACTGCAAACGTTTAGGGGTTTATTTCCACAGAATGGGGTTACAAAAGTAAAGCAAACGTTGACCCAACTGAGGTAAACCAAACATACCAAAAAAATAAATAAAATAAAAAAAACAAACAAAAAAAACATACAATAAAGATAAGTCACTGCATTTGCCTCTCAAACGACTACAGAGGTCTAGGGTCTACAGGACCGGTTCTCTCACAGAACCCTACTAACTCATACAGAAACAATTAACAAATTTATACATTGGTGGCCAGCACCAATTAACACAAAAAGGGGAATACGCAGACATATAATGGCCATTACATACAATCAACAAATATGAAAACATCAAATATACATAAATAAACAGTTCAAATAATACTATGAAATAACTTCACTTAATAAATATACTTGTACATAAACAACAACAAAAAAGAAGCGAAATAGTCGTTGGAGTTCCCCCGGAGCAGAAACCGGAATGGTCGCGGCCCGATCATTGGCCGGAACCATATATATAGGTCCGATGTTTCCCCCCGAACCCCTTTTGACGGTGCACCAGTATGGAGTGAAAACAGTCTCAAAACCTTCCACAAATGCACGCAAGAGATCCACATGTGCGCGCAGCAATCCACAAATGCACGCGAGAGATCCACATGTGCGCGCAGCAATCCACAAATGCACGCGAGAGATCCACATGTGCGCGCAGCAATCCACAAATGCACGCGAGAGATCCACACACGCAAAGCAATCCACAAATGCACGCGAGGGATCCACATGTGCGCGCAGCAATCCACAAATGCACGCTAGAGATCCACACACGCAAAGCAATCCACAAAAGCACGCGAGAGATCCACACACGCAAAGCAATCCACAAATGCACGCGAGAGATCCACACACGCAAAGCAATCCACAAATGCATGCGAGAGATCTACACCCGCAAAGCAATCCACAAATGCACGCGAGAGATCCACAAATGCACGCTAGAGATCCACACGCAAAGCAATCCACAAATGCACGCGAGAGATTCTCTCTCACACACACACAGCGATCCACGAATGCACGCGAGAGATCCACACACACGGCAATCATGCATTATTGTCCTTACTCGCATTGCTTTGCTGCTCACAACACAATCCACAACTTTGCTTTATCTGTACCTGTAATTTCAGAGTCTTTTGCATTGGTGTTCTGCCTAAAGAATGCCCCTGAATACCGGTAGGCGCTTTTGTATCTGTGGAATCTTTTGAGACTGTCGTTCCACGGCCCTGATTCACAAATGCACACACGCCTATCTGTCCCATAGACTGTGATCTGTCCCCATAACCTGCAAAGATGCTATATGGTGTCTTCCTCCAGAGGGCGCTAACCGGCCTTCGAGCTGAATCTCCCAAAGGGCTGGATTCATTTCGTTTTTCTGAACAAATACCAAATCTAGTGCATACAAATGCATATCTGTCTGTTATGATTGTGTGACACTTGGCTTTTTATGAGATCTCTCGGCTCGATTTTCTCACAAATGTGTCTAGGCAGATTTTCTCACAAATGCAGTTGAGCAACTTCCTTTTCTAAAACAGTAGATGGCGCTAAACTAGGGGATTAATTTAACACTAGACTCCCGGGAGAAGCACTGATTTGAAACTTGCCTTTGCCTACAGCTGAGGAAAATGACCGGTGAACGGATGTGTTTCTCAACTTTCTGTCTTATTTGATCTATAATTAACCTTTTTGAGGTTTTCTTTTGCAAAATGTTTATTGCATATCTAGACAGAAATCCACATTAGCACTTAGTAGCTCTTCACTCTCTCTAGGATAGGGGAATCTATAAGCTGAAAGCTCTGCCATGTTGCTTTTTGTAAAATTTTTCTACATCGGACGCATGCAAAATTACTAAATTAGTGATTATGTCTGCACTGAACGAATCTATTTCTTTCGTTCTCCATAAATTAATGAGAACATTTCATTTAATTGAAAGGAGGGTTTCATTTGTCTGTCCAAAATAATAATCTGGGCACTGCATACGTCACAGGCAAGTTAAGAAAAAATTGTATATTGTTCTTTTTTCCCCATTAATTATTTTATTACATTAACAGTTCAGCTGACTGAATTCCAATTAAATAAATAAATAAGTGGAACCCTCCTTTCAATTAAATGAAATGTTCTCATTAATTTATGGAGAACGAAAAAAATAGACTTGTTCAGTAAATGTAACGTTTTTACAAAAATGTAAAAAAGCAACATATGATGGCAGAGCTTTCAGTTTATAGATTCCCCTAAGTGCTAATCTGTCTAGATATGCAATAAACATTTTGCAAAAGAAAACCTCAAAAAGGTTAATTATAGATCAAATAAGACAGAAAGTTGAGAAACACATCCGTTCACCGGTCATTTTCCTCAGCTGTAGGCAAAGGCAAGTTTCAAATCAGTGCTTCTCCTGGGCCCAGTTTTTCAAAAGTAATCCAGTGGGATTTCGGATCACGGATTGGATCAAATCTTGGAAATGGGTTTTTCAAAAGCAAAAGAGGGATTCTGAACTAGGATCAGATCATGTAATCCGATCTTAAATTTGATCTGGATCAAACCTGCCCTTTGGGTTTTTCAGAACTTTGAACTCGGTTTGGGATCTATTTGATCCAAAAAAACAGGATTATCCTGATCCCATCAGAAGGGTGGATTCAGTTGTGATTTTTCGAACCAAATAAAACCAGAGAGGTTTTTTTTTTTAAGTGAATGATCACAAAATCAATGTTTACTGATGATATATACATTTCTTCATATTTGAAGCATATATGAAGCATGTCACATCTAATGAGATATGGTAAAACAACAAAATCTGCAATTTAACATTATAACAAAATAAGGAAAGTAAAATGTTTCTGTTTATTACAGTGTTTCTGTTTCTTAAAATTAAAATAAATAATGGTTATTTGTGGCCACCGGTATTTTGCCAACTGTTGTTCTTTGCTAAGCCAGTAGGCTACACTGTTGGTTCCATTTAAGGCTCTAGTAAACAGGATTTGGTGATCCTGAAAAGTTCCTATCCGGATCAGATTGATCCAATCCGATGTTGCTTTGAAAAACTGGCTCAAAAGTAAGCTGGATTACGTGATCACGGATCGCAAAAAAAAGGATTACTAAATCCGGATCAATTTTATCCGGATTAAACCTTTTGAAAAACCGGGCCCTGGATACTAGCGCTAAATTAATCCCCTAGTTTAGCGCCATCTACTGTTTTAGAAGAGGAAGTTGCTCAACTGCAGAGAAAATCTGCCTGGACACATTTGTGAGAAAATCGAGCCGAGAGATCTCATAAAAAGCCAAGTGTCACACAATCATAACAGACAGATATGCATTTGTATGCACTAGATTTGGTATTTGTTCAGAAAAACGAAATGAATAGGGTTAGGGTTAGGGTTAGGGTTAGGGGTTAGCGCCCTCTGGAGGAAGACACCATATAGCATCTTTGCAGGTAATGGGGACAGATCACAGTCTACGGGACAGATAGGCTTGTGTGCATTTGTGAATCAGGGCCGCGGAACGACAGTCTCAAAAGATTCCACAGATACAAAAGCGCATATTCAGGGGCATTCTTTAGGCAGAACACCAATGCAAAAGACTCTGAAATTACAGGTACAGATAAAGCAAAGTTGTGGATTGTGTTGTGAGCAGCAAAGCAATGCGAGTAAGGACAATAATGCATGATTGCCGTGTGTGTGGATCTCTCGCGTGCATTCGTGGATCGCTGTGTGTGTGTGAGAGAGAATCTCTCACACAATCCACGCGAGGATTTGTGGATTGCTTTGCGTGTGGATCTCTAGCGTGCATTTGTGGATCTCTCGCGTGCATTTGTGGATTGCTTTGCGGGTGTAGATCTCTCGCATGCATTTGTGGATTGCTTTGCGTGTGTGGATCTCTCGCGTGCATTTGTGGATTGCTTTGCGTGTGTGGATCTCTCGCGTGCATTTGTGGATTGCTTTGCGGGTGTAGATCTCTCGCATGCATTTGTGGATTGCTTTGCGTGTGTGGATCTCTCGCGTGCATTTGTGGATTGCTGCGCGCACATGTGGATCTCTCGCGTGCATTTGTGGATTGCTTTGCGTGTGTGGATCTCTCGCGTGCATTTGTGGATTGCTGCGCGCACATGTGGATCTCTCGCGTGCATTTGTGGAAGGTTTTGAGACTGTTTTCACTCGATACACCAGCTCACGGGACTCCGACATAAACAGACAAAAGAACGGTAAGAATAAACTCAACCCAAACATTAAAGAGTGTGCGCACTTAACTCCCAATGAAAGTTTAAATAAAGTTTATTAAACCAAATTAATGTTGTTGTGTATTCTTTACTATAAACAAAATCCATTTAATAAAAAGAAACAAACTAACCTGACCCAGGCTCACCAACATCCGCCACACCTACCAACTAATCTGCAAAAGAGTCACTCTGCACTCTCTCAACTTAAAGGGGGGGGTGAAATGCTATTTCATGCATACTGAGTTTTTTACACTGTTAAAGAGTTGGATTCCCATGCTAAACATTGAAAAAGTTTAAAAAATTAAGTTGTACGTTTGATGGAGTATTTCTGTGCCAAAAATACTCCTTCCGGTTTGTCACAAGTTTCGGAAAGTTTTTTTTCCGAGTATGGGCATGTGTGACGTCAGATGGGGCGGAATTTCCTTATACGGGTCCTAAGGGCACTTCTCCCGGAAGGGCGCGCGCGCACCCGTAGACCAGAGCGAGAGAGCGAAAGCAGTACGCCCATCAAAGCGCTGTGCTCGGCTTCAGGGAAGTATTTGCCGGATTTGCAGATCGTCTAAAGGTTCACGGTCGTGCGTTGGAACTGCAGGCGGTGAGTAAAACTGCTTCAAATGTCTGTGTGTTGTTAGCTATCGGCGCGTAAGCACAGCAAGTAAACAACATGATCACGTATAGTTAATGTATCTATGGAGCATGCGATGTATGGTGTGTGTGTGTTTGTGTGTGAGTGTGTGTTTAAATACATTTGTTTAGCTGGCCACTGTAGGTGTCTGTTTGTTTATTGTTAAACCACTCTAAACAACAATACACAAAGAGTGTGAAAATATGTTGAAATAAATGAATTATTTCATAATAAACCTGTGTTCACACAAAGCACGCTTCTTCATTGAAATGCGCTACTATTCCATTGTTTTTCTATGAAAATACTAGTCTGATGTGCAAAACTTTTCCGCTTGCTACTGCTAAGTCACATACAATAATCCATAAACCAATTCATGTCCTCATAAACCACGAGTAAACACACACAAATGTTGTAAAACTCGCGCATGACATGGTGTTCTAAAAACACTGCGCTCAAGTTAAAATCATTTCTACTTTTAAAAAACTCTCGAGACCTTGTGTTTTTCCCCCATTTCACTGCCCATCTCACGTTTTTCTAAGCAAAAACGCGTTCTGTATGCTCGTGATTCTTTAGCTCCGCCCACAAGGCACGCCTCCAGCCGCTCGTTTTTTTCCGGAAAGACTTGGTACAGCCTATCTTTCTTTTATAAATATAATAAAACTAAAGACTTTTTGGAGATATGAAGGATGCAATACTACTCTATAGGTACTCAAGATTAACATGAGATTGACTGAAACTGAGTGTTTCACCCCCCCTTTAATATAATATTTAATAAAATATAAAAAAGCAGTAGTTCACCTAAAAATTTTAATATGAGAGAACTCAAAATTTTTGCGTAGTCTATGAACAGTTTTTATTGAAATCAAACTGCCAAAACAACTTGTTTTGTAATTCCTCCTCTTTCTTATGTAACAGAGATGAAAACATCAGCCCAAGACAGAACATCAGCCTGCATAGACAGATCAATGCCTATTTCATCATCATCCCTTTTGGCCACCCACTGGCGCATGTTAGTTTAGGAAGAGATACCACTTGGAATAAAAATAGATTTAGATGCCATCTAAGTTTCAAATGTTGTGCAATTCTTAGTTGTGGAAGAACGTCTCGGTTACATATGTAACCCTCGTTCCCTGAAGAGGGAACGGAGACGTTGTATCGGAAGTGAACCCGACGAATTGGGAATCTCGCTAGAGTGTAACTAAACGAGTCAATGCACATGCGAGATTTGCATCTGCCGCTCCACCCCGCAGTACGGGTATAAATGAGCAGCAGGTGCATATTAGGGCTGTCACTTTACGTTCGAAAATCGATTGCACAATCGATCGGATCAACCAACACAAGTTTCGAAAACGAAAATAAGGAATCGATTTTAACGGTCTTCTCTCGGAGCGCGTCCAGCTCGTCACGATACGCCCGCAGCGAACGCGCATCACACAGCAACTCTGACAAACACACATTATACTTCTGCATAATGTTTCTATTTTTACTACAAAAATGTGAATTCTGCCGGTATTCAGACAGTCTCATGCATACAGATACAGATTCAGGCTACGGTCAACAATCGCCTACGTAGGCAACATTTGTTTGGCTTTTCTAACCGTAAACACAGGCATGTTAAAGACTGCAGTGATGTTTCTCACTGATGTTATGGCAGTCCATTCTGCTTATTGCTTTTCGAGAATGTTGCACTCCTGTTTGTCATTGTGCACGAAACTTCACGCCAATAAATCAACAGGAATATTGCAGACTTGTGCGCGTCTCCAGCGCCCTCTTTACGTTCGTCCTAATGCCTGTTAGTTGTCCGTGGATTTGCCCATATTTGGCGTTTAAAATGGAAACGTCTTTAGACATGGAAAATCGATTTTACAATCGATTCAATGAACACTTATGTCTCAAAAATCGAACAGGATTTTTCACAAAAGTGACAGCCCTAGTGCATATTCAGGTTTTCGCTGAGGAAGCGAGCTGGAGACCCCGCCACCCAGGAAAGCAGGTCCTCCTAAGAGGAATGCGCCACGGAGGGGCTGCCGCGAGGAGTGAGAGTTCTGGGAACCAGGTCCGATTTGGCCAATAGGGTGCCACTAACAAGACCTGCTCCTCGTCCTCCCTGACTTTGCATAGTGTCTTTGCGAGAAGGCTCAATGGGGGGGATGCATATTTGCGAAGCTGTGTGCCAGTGCATCCGTGCCAAGTGTCCCCTCGGTCAGGGAGTAAAACAGCTGGCAATGAGACGTTTCTGGAGAGGCAAACTCCGAAACGTCTCCAGATCAGCTGGACCACCTTGGGATGGAGTCTCCACTCTCCCGGAAGCATAGGCTGTCGTGAGAGCTTGTCTGCTGCACGATTGATCATGACCAGGAATGTGAATGGCACGAAGCAACCTCAGATGCTTCTGACTCTATAGTAGGAGATAGCGGGGCGAGTTGCGACATGCGACGGGAGCGTATACCACCTTGCCGGTTAATGTGTTTGCCCTGTAGCGGCCCTTTTAGGCGGCCCAGTGCAAGACGTACTGTTAGCAACTTGAGGCAGTTTATGTGCATCGTTAGAGACCCGTCCAAATCCCTGAGACTGCATGCCCGTTGTATGTGGCTCCCCAGCCAGTGGTAGAGGAATCCATGGATACAATAGCATGCCTCATATGAAGCAAACCGAGCGGTGTTACTGCGGCTGTCATATGCCCAAGAAACCTCTGAAATAACGTCAGTGAGGCCGCTGTCCTGCCTTTGAACCAATTCAAGCAGATCAACACTGACCGAACACGTTCCTCTGTGTGGCATGCCGTCTGGTTGACAGAGTCCAGCTCCATACCGAGAAAAGAGATCCTCTGCACAGGGGAGAGTTTGCCCTTTCTCCAGTTGACCCGAAGTCCCAACTGGCTGAGGTGACTGAGCACCATGTCCCTGTGTTCACACAACTGCTCACGTGACTGGGCCAGTATAAGTCAGTCGTCGAGATAGTTGAGGATGCGAACGCCGCGTTCTCTCAGGGGAACACGGGCCCCCTCTGCGACTTTTGTGAAGACTCAGGGAGACACAGCCCCAAGGGAACTCACGAGAGAACAAAGTCATGAGAGGACTTTGTACTGATATGCTCGACCCTTGAACGCAAAGCTAAGGAACAGCCTGTGTCGAGGGAGAATCGAGACATTCAGAACGGTAACCTATGAAGGGCCAGTTCAGAACTCACAGGTCCAAGATTGGCCATAACCCACCGCTTTTCTTGGGTACAGTGAAGTAGGCGCTGTAGAACCCCGCCTTCATAGTGGCTGGAGGGACCAGCTCGATCGGGTCCTTCACCAGTAGGACATCCATCTCTGCCCATAAGACAGGAGAATCAGCGTTTCTCACAGAGGTGAATTGGATGCCCCTGAACTTTTGGGGGGGGGGGGGATTTATATGTAAAAAATGCTTTAAAAAATGTCATAAATAAATTTAATATGTTCATTGAACTTTCTATTGATCAAAGAATCCTGAAAAGTATCACCATTTCCACAAAAATGTTAAGCAGCACAACAGTTCTCAACATCTATCTAATATTACTGTTTTTACTGTATTTTTGTTCAAATAAATGCAGCCTTGGCGAGCATAAGATTCTTCTTTTTTAAAACATAAAAAAATTAATGTTACCAAACTTTTGACAGGTACTGTATTTCTATTCTAGTTTACTTTATAAACATTTGATTGTTGATCATTCTTTTTTAATTCTATTCTAACATTTAAATGTTTTATTATAAACTATTGTTGTATTATAAACAATTATTTTAATTGCTTGTATTTTCAATCATTTGATTACACTTGTCAATCACTTGCATTGGATTAGTTTGAAAGGTGCTATATAAATTAAGATTGATTGATTGATTGATTGATTGATTGATTGATCAAATCTTTGCATCACTTGCCATTGTTCATACCTTGCTTCCATTAAGAATCCAGTCGGTTCCATCTTTTTTTGCATACGTCTTCACTCCTTGAAGGTCACTTCATAGAGAAAATAGAAGATGTGAACTGGGACAACTCAGTGAACTAAAGAATATATGAGCCGATAATATATAAGAATATACAATATGACTTTGTATCTTTAAAAGTCAAGTTCATTTGTTCACCCATCCGAGGAACTAAAGTGCCATTTATTCTTTAATGTCATGCCTGCACTGAATCCCACCTGCCGGCTCCAGGTTCTGTCATAGCGATGGCCCCGATGCATTTCCCAGCAGTCATCTGTGGAATATAGCGCTCGATCTGAGCCTTAGAGCCATAGTGACTGATATAAGGCATTACAATCTCAGAGTGGAGAGAGAACCCAGGACCACTGCAGTTACAGTACATTCTACAACACAAACAGAGCCAGAACACCTGCTACATTACAACACACACAGACACACAAAGCCAAGGGGAAAACTGAACTCAATACAATCAGGGTGGTGCACCATTCAGAAGCGAATTGCATTTTAAAAATTCCAGTCCTGAATTTGATTGAGGCAGCATGAAGGACACAGGATTGCAATTCAAGTTTTACTTTAAAGGAAGTAGAATTACAATGGAATCATTAAAAACATAACATATGACTGCTGTAAATATAAATCATATAATTTAAGTGTAAGCCTATTTTTAAATACAGGGTTTCTGCAGGGTTTGGTCAGTCAAATTTAAGACTTTTTAAGACCTTTTTATGACCATTATGATTGAAATTTATGACCTACACGAATTACGAAAAATTCATTAAAATTCCTTTCAAAAGTTTTTTTTTTTTTTAAATTGACTTTCATTGAAAGTAACAAGATGTATTATTTAAATGCCTAAAGACAGCTCCAACGCCTTCTTGCAGTGTGCAATATGCTTGATACTGATTATTTGCAACGGGCTTGAGCCAACTAAACACACCATCTTTGAGCCATGGCTCGTTAAATGTACACTTTCCCATTGTGATAGACCGGGAGATTTCAGTTAGGGCTGGGCAATATGGCCAAAGACAATTATCACGATAATTGTTTTATATTAGTCAATATCGATAATTATCACGATAAATGTCAAATCTTTAAAGGCAGACTGTTGCTTCTAAGTGAAAGTTGTAGAAACCAGAGCTTTAATTGTGGTTTTAAACTAACTTTACTCTTTACTGTCAGAAAATATAATGACAAACACTTGCTAAAACAGGTGAACATTTCACAAATCTGAGGTAGGACATTCAAACATTTGTCCTTAACAAAATAAATATCTTTATTGGGAAAATAATTACTTAGTTTCTGCATGTGCTAATAGGGGTCAAGTCTTGAAACAGGTTTGTGTTGCCTAACTTTGATGGCACGTATCTTCAGGAAATGTATGAAAAACAGTAGCCTAAATACATTATTAAATACTGTAAATATTCCATTAGTCCTTTAATACATTATCAGCACTAATAATATAATAAAATTCAATATGTATATCCCACATGGTGCAGTTAATATTACTAGGCTAACGTTACAGTATATCCATGATAAATGATAAATGATGGGAGATTGTAGACGGAAAAGCCTTCTGGCTGTATCGTTGTGCAGAGTTTCTCCTGTTGGTCAGCGCTGTTTCATCTGCCTTTAAACTGGTTTAAATCACTGAGACACTTGTGTCCTTCGCTGAATTCAAGCACTTCTCAGTTCTCACTGGATCTTGTGACCGAGACCGATCAGAGTAAACGCATCAGTTCTATTGAGCTCGCGCTGCGCTGCCGTTTGGACTTTGAGCCGAGCGGGTAAATGGTCCGTGTGGCGCGCGTTTCAAATGAGCGTTCCGCTTTTGGCGCATTTAACCTGTGCATTTAACATTATGCCGCCAGGCAGCGCATTTTCAGGGGGAAAAGGCAATGGTAGAACCAACGATCAACGAATGAACGAGCATATCAATTTATGACGTGGCTAAATAAAATGTATGACCTTGTATGGAAAATCCGGACGTTTTTATGACTTTTTATGGCCTAAAATTCTTATTATTAAATTTAAGACATTTTATGACTTTTTATGACTCTGCGGAAACCCTGTAAATAATTACACAAAAACATCCTGCAGATTACATGCATTTCAAGAAACATTAGATGATATTCATATCAATAATCAATGTTTGGAAATGTCACCTATACAAATATTTTAATATAGATTTAAAATAATGATATTTAATAAATTAACTTTCATTTATGTCAGCATCTATTATTCAATATTCCTATTCCCATATGTCCATATTCCAAACTATTACATTTCCTTCCATTACTATTTTAAGTTTCCTGAATATAATATGTAGGACATTTTGTGGCGTTTGTTTTGTTTTGTGGTGGCAAAATTAAAATTTGTATTGATGACTGTGGTAATTATTTGGACTTTTCTTTGTTAAAAACAAAACAAAAATCAGACTTAATATTTATTTTGTGTGCTAATTTGAAGACAAAAAAACATGAATCTTATATTTATTATCAAGCAGTAAAAATGCCCCTTCCCGCGCCCAAAACAAGGCATCTGTGGATGAGAGAACCTTGTCCTGCACCACTTCACAGATGATAAGTGGAAGGAAGGAGAATTTTAGAAAGACATTTATGACACTATATTCAAAAATTTAAAGAACTATAGCCAAGTCTATTTTAAGGTGTTCATTCGATTCCCAGAATGCAGCATGCGGAGCTCCAGCATGGGAGCTCGTTCTGTGCATCATACATCATTATACCATTTCTATGTCATTGCACATGTGCAGAACTTTCCAGTTTTGGCTTTCAATCCAATCAAGTGTTTATGCCAGTTCATTCCGACTGGCGTGGTTAAATGTGACTTGTTTTATTCGGACTGGGCTACTAGTCTGATTACAAACAGATTATTAGGGTCCATATAACGACTGTTTACACATTTTAAAATTAAGAATTTTTCCCAATCTACTGTAGGGTCAGACAGGTAGGGGAGGAGTTACTGTGACAGACAGGTGAGGGCAGGGTTACTCACTGCTCCTCCCACACGATATTAGCCGACAGGAGGTCTCCTCCGATTCCTCCATGCTCCTCAGGTGTATATATCCCCAGCAATCCGTGTTCTCCAGCCTTTTCCCAAACCTCTCTGCTGACCTCACCAGCCTTCTCCCACCTATAAGCAAGCACATGTGCATACATTTAAGACTGTACCACATTTTCATCCATTACATCTCACAATCAGGATGAGATGGTTCGAGAAAGACAAACTGGTGACTTACTGAGAGTGATATGGAACAACTTCCTCTTGAAAGAAGCGCCGCACATTCTGACGGAACAGGTCGTGTTCCTCAGAGAAGATCCGTCTGGTGCCGATGTCCATCAGGGTCTTGGCCATGGATGTTTCAGGTCGAAAAGGTGCTGCTGTTTCCCCATGCTGGAGCTCCGCATGCTGCATTCTGGGAATCAAATTAACACCTTAAAATAGACTTGGCTATAGTTCTTTTAATATTAGAAATATATTCGCATACCATTGCATTTATGTGGCACTCCAAGGTACTTTAACAAATACAACGGCCCATATACAGAAAAGCATGATAATACTACTTTTGGTACTTTTTTGTGAGTGTAATATTCCTCAAAACGTTCTATTAATTTGCATTCTAATTTCACTGTGAAAAACGCATAGGAAACACCAGGGCCATTTGAAAATGCACATATTAACACTCTGATTACCCCGTTTTGTTTGACAAAAAGCTATTTCTAACTACTCGTGACGTTAAACACCATGAGGTGATTTACTTTTGACCCCTTTCCATCATTTTATTGAAAGCTATCCACTTTATATTTTATTATGATAACATAAATTCAACATGTCTGATGAAAATGGTGCCCCAAGTAATATTGAAAAGTATCTGCTACTGCAAATACATAATTTAGGGGAAAATGGATCGGTAAAGATTATTTTCTGAACTGTAGAAGATTAGTCATTTTAACAGGGGAGAAAAAAGTATTAAATTGCTAGAGTTAAAACCTATTATTTGGTCAACAATGTTGACTTAACATATAAAATAAAGATCTTTTACAAGAAATTAAATGTATTGTTTTAGAGGTACTTTACTGATTTAAGCTTAATTTTTTTACAATATAGTTACAACACCTACCTATTTTAATAATAATTAATTATTACGGTTTTGTTTAGAAGTAAAAAAAAAAAAAAAAAAAAAAGTATGGGAGAAACTGCTGATGAAAACAATAAAGAAAATGACTCACCTAGACATAGTCACGGCAAAAGCCTGTTTACCTTGCAGATAAACATTTTTAGTCGCAGGAGAAAAACTCCGTAGTGTCTTAAGTGCAAACATACTGAAGTGCAGGTGATCGACTAAAACGCTGCAGATAAATTTTTGACAGGTCGAATACTGTCCGTGAACTTTACTCTAGTTACTGAAAACACTTCCGTCTAAAAGAATACATAAAGACAACATGTCAAAATAAGAGTCTCATTGTGTTGGTAACATACATAGACTGTAAAAAAAGACATTACATTTGAAGCTGCACTAATGGCATGACTGTAATTCACGATGGATAATGGAAAAACACGTGTTAAATTTAGATTTTCTAAAAAGTAAAATTAAATTAAATTAAATTCACATTTATTTGTATAGCACTTTTCACAATGCACCGTTTTAAAGCAGCCTTACAGAAAATGCATGTGTCTACATTACATTTTAGAGTAATTTGTTATGAGAGGTGACTATGTCCAAGTAGGCTAATGTCAGTATGTCAGAAATGTACAGTTCTAAGATAATACTACTACTACTACTACTAATAATAATAATAATAATAATAATAATAATAATAATAAATGCAGTTAGCTAACTTCATGTAGGCTACTCATGTAGCAGAAACAATGATCTCGTTAAGGCAGTTATAACAAGTTGCGTGGTATAAGTACAGTATTTTTACAGAAGTATTTTGAATGTTTTGTCATTGGAATAAACACCAAGATATTTGCCAGTACAAATCTGACATTTGAGGTAAATTTCCCCCTTTTTCCATCAACTTGAAGCTTGCTCACTAACACTTGCAGGATTGATAGATGAAAAAAATGACTTGCAAATGAAAGCATTTCTTTTTAATTCAGTATGATGTGTCTTGTAGAACGACGAACATAATCAATTTCTCTCAAATCTCTGTCCACCCTTCTAGAGAGAAGACATCAGTGACCTCTACAGGACACTAAAAATAAACACAACCAAAAATCTTTATTTAAACACATATATATGCAGTCTTTTCTTACAATTATTTATATAATATATTTATTTATAAAAATAATTGTGTAGACACAGTCCTCTTTGTGAATCTTTGTGTCATCTTTTATCCTAAAATACTGAATGAAGAAATAAAAGACTTTGTTTTGTTTTATCAACGCTGCATCGAGTTCTCAGTTTGAATGTAATGATAATAATTAGAACCTGCATTACTTCAACAAGAAAAGCCTCATCTTCCTAATGATGCGGATACTGAGTGCCACAGGCTGAGAGACTGATGCAGTGCAGAACATGTGGAGCAGCGCTAATGAAGAATCAGAACAAAGAGCCTGTTGTTTTCCGACTCACAGAGAAGAGTCGACTGAACTCTGTCCCACTTTCACAAATAGGCACAGTGCCATATCAAGACATACAAAGTGAAATCAATCTGAGGTCATGCCTTGATCAGTAAATAAATATTATAAATGTGCCAATGACAACTGAAAGCATCTAAAAGACACATAAACAAAACATTACTGCTCTGAGAACTGTGAAAATCTGCTTTAGTGTGTGAAAATAAGATATTGACATGATTATGGTGGGTGAAAACAGAACCTCTCTTGTGAATTAGACACAGTAGCCTACCCACAAACCTGGTGTAATACCTACACACTGTTTCACAGAGGTGAAATAAAAAAGTATCCTATATGGTAGAAAGACATTGAGACTACACTGACAGACTTGAAACGACTGTACCATTAATTTAAAGTGCATTTTTATATTGATCTAATAAAAAAAATCATGGTTTCAAACTGTTTTGTTAATTTTTTCTTACAGTAAATAACCCTTCCCAGAAAAAAACAATTAAAAGAAACCATTTAGGTAAAATAGTAGTATTTTTGCTTGACACCAGAGTCAGCAAGCTTTACTGACTGCAGATACTATTGTGGGTTTTAATCCATCTGAGTTCATAACAAACAATACGACGCATACATGCATAGCATTTCATGTATTTGAAAAAGACATAACCAGTGTTGAGAGTAACGTATTAACGTGAGTTATAGTAATTCTAGACTATTAGAATATTACGCAAACCTACAATAATGAAATAGGTAACACTTTATTTTGATGGTCCTCTTTGAACATTCTGTTGACTATGTGACGTTGCACCTATGTGTCAACTCACTCTCATTAGAGTATAAGTAGAGTGTCTGCTTAATATCTGCTAATTCTTTATTTTGAAAATATTATAGTCAATTGGCAATCACCATCGCACTCCTGCAGGTGATAGGTGCGTGGGGAAAAAGACCAAATGGGTAGGTCAAAAATCTAAAAAAAAACACAAGAAACTCCGTTACACTATCAATACTTGATACTCATTTTCAAGTATTGATAGTGTGCGGAAGTTCCTTGTTTTTTTTTTTAGAAAATATTATAGACAACAGAATGTGTAAAAGGGACCATCAAAAAAAGTGTAACCATTAAATGTGTTAAATAATACAAATGTACTTTATGTATTTAATCTCACTTTATTAACCAATGTATTTGCTGATAAGCTTTGACGATCCAATTCAACCAGCTAAAATGACTTTAGACAAACATCACATTTCTGTCTGTTTCTTGGCTGAATTAAGAGTCTTTCTTCTCCTGTGTCTTATTCTTCTGTAATCCAGAATGTCAGCACAGCTGTCAGGTTTGTTTGAGCTGCGCCCTCTACTGTACAGAATTTGCATTTCCTTCAGCATGAGGCTTATTCATTTCACTTTTGGCCTTTACATTTTCCGAAAATAGAACTTGTTTTGTTGTTGTTATTTAAAAACAAGTAGGCTCAGGTGAGAAAAAAGTAGCACAAAAGTAACTTAACGCATTAGTTTCGATAAAAGTAACTAAGTAACGCAATTAGTTACTTTCTTAGGGAGTAACGCAATATTGTTATGCATAACTTTTAAAAGTAACACTGGACATAGCACTACAACCATTAAGGTCTTTTTGTAGTTTTCTTTATTTATAGTAAGTAAACTAAATGAAACATTGACGTTTTAGTTTTTTAAGTGAAAATTCTACTTTCACATTATAGCCAATATAGTTTCATGTTGGAATTATGTTGTAAAAAGCCAAATTAATATTATATTCACCTAAATATGAGAGGGGGAAAAAAAGAAAAAAAATGGTTAAGATATGGATTTTTTTACAGGATGTTTTCATTCTGTCAAATCTGAAATCCCATGAGGCCACAGGAGAGAATTTATGAATGGAGGTGAAAGGGACACAACTGACTCTGGTAGGTCACATGATAATGACAACATGGCGGATGTAGTACGTCTGGATTACATTCATACAACTACACACTTTTTTAACGGTCACAAAGTAAGTTCAAATTAAAATGTAGTACCTACTCAGACAGTGGGCAATTTCGCATACAGCTTATATATCCTGAAATAAACCTACCCTGGCATATTTGTAACGTCAAGGTCCATATGATAAAGATGTAGTTTCAGAAGGGTACAAAACAAAGGTATTTAAAGGGATAGTTCACCCAAAAATCGACTATCACACACTATCAAGTTGCTCCAAACCTGTATGAATTTCTTTCTTTTGTTGAACACAAAATAAAATATTTAGAAGAATAGGGGTAACCAAACAGTTGATGCAGGTATAGTAGGAACATTCTATGGTAGTCAATGGGGCCCAAGATCTGGTAACAAACCTTTCGTGGTCACTACAAGTTACGTTGTGACGACGAAAGGGATTTCGCTTAGAAAGCCTATCACCTTCAAGAATTAGAAAACGAGCCAATGGCAAAGAAATGCCTTGGGTCTGCGGAATTTGCATAGCGTAACTCCGCCCCACCTCGTGGGTATATAAGGAAGTATATCCTTGTATACTTCCTAATGAACCAAAGACTCGGAAGGTAAATTAAATATTTATGTTCCCTGTAAATTATCTTTGGCTGCATAATAATGATTTCTTAATTCAAAATATGATCGAGATTGCGTAGGTGGATGTTTTCGGGGAATTTGGCTGTTAAAAGTATAACATTTAAAGCCACTTAAATTAACAAAATGACTCGAATAAAGATTTGTTCATTTTGATGAACGAAATGGAACGAGAGAGTCAGTAAAATGATCTGAACTTCCCATCACTAATTGACGCATGACGACATGGGTGGGGTCACTTGCCCACAGCATTCCCTTTGTTCAGTCCAGCTCCGAGCCTCCGACTGCATGGGGCCCAGAGGTGTTGTACCTCGTTTCCCTCCTTCTGGACACAGTAGTTATATGCATAACACAACTTTCCCATTCAGTCGGTCAACTCGGTATAACACATGACTATGGGACATATATTCACGCCCCGCACATCGCTGAACTAGACTAAGGGACCAGCACCACCACATGCCCCTTTTCCTTTTCAAGGGAGCGGCGGCCCCTGGCTTAAAGCCCCTGCTGTAAGCACGGACTGAGTCACTGTCAAAACTGTGACATCTAGTCGGTAAAACCGAACAAATGTCCTCCACAGACACCCCTCTAAACAATGGCCATGACGTTGCCATGCCTCTTGTGGAATGCGCCCGTACCCCTGCCGGCAGAACTAACTCTCTACTTTTGTATGCAATTGATATCGCCTCCACGATCCAATGCGAAAGACGCTGTTTAGACAGCGGTTTTCCACGAACTGGGTTGGGTAAACACACAAAAAGTTGGTCAGACGAACGCACAGTCTGTGTGTCCTGTCTTCCTCCGAGTCAATCATGAGGTTTGACAGAGCGGGCAACTCGAATGAGAGTGCATTTTATACCCCTGACATGATTTTTGTTGTACACATCGCATTCAGACGCATTATATGATGCTCAACAGACCCGAGATCCCTGCAGGGAACCAGAGCTCGAACACACACTGGCGTTATCATCACTTGTCTGTATAAATGCCGTGTGGCATTCAGACCAGTGCTCAGTGCTCAGTGCTCAGTGCTCAGTGCTCATCTCTGGAACGCACGCATAAAGAGAAGACCCAGCCAAACGACTGCTATTATTGAGGCCATACACCCCAGCAGTCTCAACACTATACGAAAACACACTCGCCTTCCCAGCCAAAAAAGACTGCGAAAATTCTCGGCCCTTTGAAGTGACAGCATAGTTGTGTTTTGTACCAAATCTATCTCTAAACCAGATGACGTACTGTAAGCATTTTAAACTTCTAACGTCTGATTTGCTTGTTAAACTGCCGTAAATCCAGAATCGGGCACAAGCCCCCACTTCTTTGGGAGTAGGAAGTAACGGCTGTAAAACCCTTCCTCCATCTTCCCTTGTGGAACCACCTTCCCCTTTGGGGTATAAAAACAAATTTCTTCTCTTAAAACTGAGGAAACATCTTCCGATACTGATGTCATAATTACCCCGCCGAAACAGGGCGCAAAAGGAACTGCAGCCGATAGCCGCACTGAATTATGCGAAGAACCCACAGTGTTGGTGCGCATGCGCGCCACCGCTTGAGGCTGATAGTGAGGATCCCCGGCATCACCGAAGAAAGTGGCTGGCTCTGGACAGATGTTCCTCCCTAGTCTGCGAGCTAGGAATTTGAATGTCCCTTCTTTCATGCGGAGAAAAATGTTCCCTTCACCGGGGGAAGGCCCTTCTTTCCCGTCCCCTCCTGCTGTATAGGCTGTGTGTGCTCTCACCCAGCCTCCCTGCGCTGGGTCTCAGTGCTGTTGCTGCAGCCAGCTTTTAGCTGGTGGCGGTCAAGAAGATGACCTAAACCCTGGTTGTGCAGCCGACTGTGCTGGTATGCTAAATTTTCTACGCACTGAACCCCTCAGAGATTCAGGGAGATTGGTGCGGTTCCGATCTCGTTCAGGCAAGTTTGCCAAAGTCAACCATAGATGGCGTTGAGCCAACACTGTACTTGTCATTGCATGACCTAAAGATACCAACGAGCAATGTGTTGCACACAGTATGTAGTCAGCCATGGATCGTACTTCCCCCATGAGCTCGTCACACTATCTTCCCCCTGACACGGCCTCGCTCAGCTTGCCCAAACAAATGGCCTGATAAGTCTACAGCAAGGACATATTGCTCAAAGCTCTAGCTGTGCAGGCCAAATAGAGGAGGCAAATAGAACCCGCCGAAGCACAAGCTTTTCTGAATCGGGGAAGGGGCAGGCCACTCCTCCGACAGCTTTGCTGTTGCTCTCCGATATAGCTCAATGAAGGGATCCTCCATCATCTCACTTCCACCCGTCGCCTCGGAGGGTGAGGGGGAAGCCATGATCTGCCCCGCCTGAAAATTGTCGTTGGAGAATTCCTCGTCTGCCTCAAGCGAATTTTTCTCCCAACACTCATAATCAGAGGAACATTGTTGAAATCACCCACAACCTCCGATCGCCCCCAAATCCCTGTGGCTTCCTCAAAATGGCTAGAGCCACATCCGGAACAGCACCCGAAGACAGAAGCATACCGTGCCTGTCCACTGAACAATCGAGCACCCACTCAACAAACGCTACACACTGCTCGAGTGTCGAGCAACGAAGCTGTCGGCAATGTATGCTCCGAGGTTGGAGAGAGCCAGCTTGGTGTGGACAATCCCCAAACACACTGGGCAGTGCCCGTGAGTATCTTTTTCGGACAACAAGTATCCTCATGTCATTGGACAGGGCGAGAACCCTTGTTTTGAGCCATTTTGTCCGAGAATATTTAGTTTTTTTGTTAGCAATGCTAAACTTGTGCTTTTAAAACTTTTCTCTGCTTATGCCTTTCGACAGGAATCGCCACAGTGGGCTTTCCTCACGAAAACTGTGCCGTGATGGCGTTCTAGCAGAATGGTGAAGAGCTGAAGAACAAAGGGAATGACGCATACGACTGCAGCTATATGCTGTGGGCAGGTGACCCCTCCCACGTCATCATGTGTCATTGGCCTTTCAGGCCTGAATAAAGGTGTCTTCAGCAGATGGCGCAAGAGCACGATATCTCATATTCATGTGTTGTACCGAGTTGATCGACTGAATGAGAACTGATGACTGGCGGGGAAACTAAGAACAAAGGAAACAGGAAACTAACTATAACAAAGTAAAAGTCCAGGAGAGTAGGCTAAAATTAAACACACAGTTTGTGACAATATCTACTAAAAAACAAAGAAATAAAAATTAAATAATGAAGTAAAAATATATATTTCAATTTATGTTCAGGGATGCTTTACATAATTTGGGAACAATAATGAATCTCACAAGAATCTGACAAAATGACGATTTATTCATTATAGGATGTTCATTGCTCTCAGCATGACACGTAAAGGGTTAAGTGTGCATTTGATGAAGCTGTTTGAGGTCACATGTCACCTGACTGTCTGTATGTGTTGACACAGGCAGCTCACACATGTGTCCTGCAGAGGGAATCATGAGCTGTTTAACACACTCCTGCTGCCTTGAGCATCTCACAACCTCTCAAATCTACAGTAACTGATGTCAAATAACACTTTCTGTAACAAAGATTATCATATAGAATGCTTAACAGAGCACCATATGTTTGATATATGATTATATAGACCCAATGTTTGTAAGCATAATACGTGTCATCTGTTTAATAAAATAAATATGAGTTGAGTGAAATGGAAAATTAAATTACTTGTTTAATCTTTTCTCTTTGCATGATTTCAATCCTATAACAATATCATTGTAATGGGAAATTGTCACAAGGTCTATATTTCAATAAGGTTTTCAATCAAACATCTAATCAAACAAATGCTTGATTTGTTTAGCATTGGTATAATATGTTTACCATCTTAATTTAGAATCATTTAAGTGAATTATGTCCTTTAAACTTAAATTCTAATCTCCCATTTTTATAATACAGTAGCTTTTGGGTAAACAAAAATACAGTAGCTTTTGGGCTGCTTTTCCCTCCATAAATGTGAGGTTATAGGGGATACTGTTACGTTTTTTTTTTATTGCTATTATTATTAAATACTATAATGTATTTAAATACTGTTATTTTATAAAAAAAATAATAATTACAAATTCTTTCTAAAACTCCAAACTTATTAAACTTATTAAGTTTAATATTTTTGTACAATCTTGGTATTTCATGAATGATTTTGTGTTTCTTAATTGTTTAATGTTTGCTGAAAAGCCTAACATAGGCTATTTTTAGCCAGTTCCCATGGTGACATCTTAGACCATTTGGCATTTAGTGTCATGAAAGGTCAGTGTGTTCAATGAAGTGCATCTTTCTTTCTGAACTGTAACTTTTGCATCAATACGAGATATTCAGTGAAGTAGAAAGTCTGCCTACAAATGTTTCATTTATATATATGATAGCTTACAATGTAAAAAGTGAACATGTGCAGTTGCTTCTTTAAGGATTTCTACCTGATTCCTACAAATTCAAATTTTCTTTTTATAACCTACTTCAATCAGTTTTATGTAGAATGAACATCAGACACATGTGCACGTCCTCCTTGCTGATTGGAGAATTTTGCTTCAATGAGAAATTGTGATTATAGGCTTTATTATACACAATAAATTCAAAGTGAACATTGCAGTTGACAGCACTTTACTCTTCACCACAATGGTAACCACAACATTCAATAACAGAAACTCCTAAATGTTCAACATAACTGAACATTAAACATTAACATAAACTACCAACATCTTTCTCTTTACTGTAAAACACATAAAATAACACTTAATCCCTAAATGTACTCTCCTAATGCAGTCCCTTGCAAAGCATGCTGGGAACTACAGATCCACTGGGGTGTGTTTTCCAAAAGCACCATGAGCTAAGTTGATCGGAGAGACCATTGGTGGCAAAGGCTCTACAAACAACTTAGCTCACAATGATTTTGGGAAACGCAGCCCTGGGCGGTGGATCTTTAGTTCCCAGCTGGGATATGCAAGTAAATTGTGCAAAATATGTTGGTAGTTTATGTTAATGTTTAATGTTCAGTTATGTTGGACATTCAGAGGAGATTCTGTTTTTGAATTTTGTGGTTACCATTGTGCTGAAGAGTAGAGCTTGTGCTCAGGCTGCTGGGACTCAATGTTCAATGCTCAGTACTACTGTCTTAACTTAATGGTTCATTATATACATTGTGCATAATGGTAAACAACACTGTTGACCCAATTAAACTAAATTAATTTGAATAAACTAAATTAAACTGTGTGTAAACATGTCTTCATTTAGTTTAAAGGAGAACTCCGGTCAATTTTAACATTGAGCTCATTTTTTTGTACATTTGGAGTGCTGTCAGTACAGAGAACAACGACAAAAATCGGTGTTGCCTACACCGTGTTATCCTCTTTTTAAAATTTGCACCCTGTTGACTTCAATGGGGCAATATTTAAACCTGCTTTAGCCAGAGCTCATACCTGTATTTACATCCTGTTTTCGGTCAAAGTCCATAGTAATCGATTGTCGAGTTCACGCGCATTGGTTTAGTACCTATGATCATGCGCGTAAACTCGACAATCGATTACTATGGACTTTGACCGAAAACAGGATGTAAATACAGGTATGAGCTCTGGCTAAATAAATATCATTTTTATATATCTTTCACATGCAGTCAGATTCACCGTGTTCACTCTGAAGGAATCACTCACATGGCTGGGCACTTGTAATGACACATCAAGGATGTTAAGAGGCTAAAAGCAGGTTTAAAACTTGCCCCATTTAAGTCAACAGGGTGCAAATTTTAAAAAGAGGATAACTCGGTGTAGGCAACACCGATTTTTGTCGTTGTTCTCTGTACTGACAGCACTCCAAATGTACAAAAAAAAAATGAGCTCAATGTTAAAATTGACCGGAGTTCTCCTTCAAGGGTAAATAGGCCTATTAATATCAAGGTGGAAAAGGACTTTCACCATATAAAACAAAAAAGATCATATGGTAACACTATACAATAAGATTCATTAGTTAACTACATTAGTTAATTAACTGGATTTATACAGCATTTGTTATTCTTTGTCCATGTTAATTTCAACATTTACTAATATTAAAATCTTGTTAACATTAGTTAATGCACTGTGAACTAACATGAACCGCTGTATTTTTATTAACGTTAACAAAGATTAACAAATACAGTAACAAATGTATTTATCATTGTTAGTTCATGTTAGTTAATATATTAAATAATGTTAACTAATGAACCTTACTGTAAAGTGTTACAGATTATATCAAACCTATTAAGTAATTTTATCTGGAGAAATCAGGTTATATCTACAGTTATACTTCAGCAGAACCTTGTTTTTCAGGTTGGTTGAATTCAGTAATCTTAAATCATTTATTTCATTTCTTCAAAACCAGTTATCGTAGATGTTACTACACGAAGTACATTTTCTAAGCTGAACTGACTAAACTTTTTTTTTTTCAGTGTAGGCTAGGCTACGTCTCAAAGCAGAGACATAATGGTGGATTAAATAAAGCAGGTCAAATCTCTCATTTGCATTTGAATCTGCATCGTCATAAATCTCTCTTTTTTTTATTCTTTTTTTTTTTTTTTTTTTAGACATCAGGCTGCTGTGTTATCTCTTATCTGCTCTTCATAGCGCTCATCGGTCGTTTACTGCCCCGCAGCATGAATGACTGCGAGATGCGCGTGACGCAGGTGCTTCAGACTGACGCACATGGGCGGATGTGACCGTGCCGTTCTCCTCCTCCTCCTCCATCCATGAGCTGCTGGAATCAGGGCCCGTTATACACGAAGAGCTCCCATCAGCTTATCCGCTGTTAATTATAGCCAGCGACCTGGTTTCAGCACTGCAGGGACTCGACAGCTCCCGCAGAACTCAAGTCTTTACGCTTATAGAGGAGAGGCGCTGAGAGCGCGCGGCATCCAGCCAACACCAGCGCGCGCCACAAAACCAAACCAACGGTGCCGTTCATCTTCACAGAGGACAACACAGAAGAAAACATTTCGAAACTATACGACAATTCGGAAACCAGCTACAGGATGGCGTCAACACGCGTAGGGTTTGTGGTTGTCCTTGTTGTGATATCGCAGATCAGCGCGTTTCCCACACCTGCCGACGGTGAGTTACTGAATTTACAAAAAAAAAAAAAAAACATATAGTCCAATACATCAGTCCAATATATTATAAAATAGGAAATATTTGATTTAGACGATTATTCTGATTAAATGAAACATAACATAACATACATGGCGTGTAGCCTAATAAAATGCTCCAAATATAGAATAATATTGCCTATAGGCTCGGTCAGTCAATACTTTGCCAATTTTATAGTATTAAGGACAGTATCCACGTGACCAGTTAACAGTTATCTGGACTTGCAGATGCTCTGTTTTCAAAGGGAATTTTGAGTAAATATTGAGTAAAAGAAATTCATTCAATTTCAACAGTCACATTTCGTATTAAATTGTATTCTAAATACAGGTAGCCAACAATTATAGGCTTTATTATACATTTATAATAGAGTATAAATAGTGTATAATCTATTACACTATTATTAACAATTATACTCTAGATATTAGCCAGTGAAAAACTCACATTAGTTGACTAGGCTATTAACTCCATATAAATGTGGAAAGAAGGTGAATGAATTGGATTGTTTATTTTGTTTTTGATGTTTTCACCATTTATTGCATATAAAGCTCTGGGCTCTGGTGTTTTCAAAGGCTTTTAATCTTTTGTCCTGTAATCCGATTATTTGGTGGCAGCTTCTCTCGAACAGTTTGGACTGCAACTGAATGCATCAAAGATCTCAACAACCATAGAAAGTAAAAAAAAATCTTTACTTTAGGGTAAAAACAATCTTCTCTAATGTAGAGTGTCTTGATTCCATCAAAATCATACTCGATTCACATAGGTGAGAGGTGCACAGATTCTTTAAAATTATGTTGTTACAATATCTTTACATTGTAGTTACAATATAATAACCAATCAACAGTAATCTGAGATTGATACTGTAGTGGCGATACTGCAGATCTTCTCTTCTCATCGTTCCTCCCGGTCAGTTTAGAAAGGATTGTTCACCAACAAGAAAAAAAAAAGAAAAGAAAAAATCAGGGTAACACTTGATGCATAATGCATTATAAAGGTATTCATAATGTACATTATAATGCATTACATATTTTCATAAATAATTGTAACCAAAGTTAAAATGCATTATAGCATTCGTAGATTGTTACATTTGAAATCGGATGTTTGGCATGCATGTCTTAATGCATACTTTCTAAAGGTGTAACCCTTAACAGATAAGTATAAAGTATTATAACTGTGGTTACAATTATTTATGAAAATATGTAATGCATTATAAGGTGCATTACAAGGAATAATTGATGGATTAAAATACTTTTATAATGCATTATATATAAAGGCTATAAGTAAAGTGCTACCAAAATCTTTAATACTCACTCTCATATCATTCCAAACCTGTATGACTTTCTTTCTTCTGCGGAATACAAAAATGCATTTTCAGTTTTCATATCTTTAAGGTGAGAAAAGACTGATCTGGGATCGTTGATCTTTGCTTTTTTTTTTTGAATGCGTGTTTCTTTCCTGATCCAGATAAGAGCATGTACAACCGAGAGCTGACTGAGGAGAAGCCATTAGAACAGCAGGTGTGATTTCAGAAATACTAACTTATTGTTAATTACCATGTTATGTGAAAGACACAGATTAATATACTTTGTACCTACATTAAGCATCAGGCTGTTTGCTAGAAAACATGACAATAGAAGATGTTTTATGCATAAAAATCCATAAAAATAAATAAAATTGAGCACGAGTCGAGATTTTGTTTTTATTTTTTCAACAGATTGCAGAAGCTGACAGCATCAGGAAGACAGGTGAGATATAATCTTATGAGGACAAAGTGCTTCATAGTGATCAATAGCTCACAATCTCTTGCTGTTCACCCATGCAGAACCCAAACCAACACCACCAGCTGAGGCAGAATCAATCTCAGAGGACGATGACATCACTTTCCTCAAGTCTCTGGCCGAGAAGTCCAAAGAGTCAAACAACGAGACTCCCATCTCAGATTCTGAGGATGAGCGGTACGGTTCTGATGAGGCCGACTCTACTAAGAACAGACGACTAGCTGATGACTATGACTCTACTAAAAATGACTACAAATACCAAGGTAAGAACTACAATTACCATACTAACAAAGTTTATTCAGCATAGCATACTATGCGGTATGTGTACAGTGCGCAATATGCAGATATGCACACACTGTAAAAAATTCAACCGTGATTTTTACGGTAAAAAACCAGCAGCTGTGGTTGCCAGTACTTTACCGTCAAAAATACGGTAGCAACGTTATTGGTTTTACAAACTTAACTTAAAATTTACAGTAATAAACTGTAATTCATTATCTGATATATTGTGAATTTAAGCTCTTATTGAAGTATTAATATCTGTTTTGTACTGTTGTAATACACTGATAACCAACAATTACTGCAGTGGTGAGAGTCACATGATCAATCAAAGCTCATCACAAGCACCTCTTACACAAGAAATGTAATACTAATATAATAGAAGCTGCACAGTGTCATTCACACAAACATTAAACACCATCATGGTAACACACATGAAATTTTAAAAATGCAATAAACATTAATTTAACAACATTAAATGTAACATAAAACCCT